>NC_140413.1:163865000-165065000 GCF_965140295.1 Lepidochelys olivacea
TATGTTCCTCCCAGGCCAGTACAGAATTCCAGTTTGAAAACTTCACTTCCTAAGAATCTTAAAAGTTTCCAAGTTCATATTTGATTGTAGCAGTGCTAATTATCTTTAGTCCTCATACAATTCCAGATGCTAAAACTGATAACATCTTACTGTGATCTCTCCTCAGAGATTTCAATGGGAGTTAGGCAGCTAGGTTCTTTTGAAAACTCCATTAAGTGCCAGTCAACACTTTTAGGCATTTAAATACCTTTAAAAAATCTGACCCTAAGTGACGTGCTCAGGATCCCGCAGGATGTCTGCAGCAGAGCAGGGAACTGACCTTGGGTCTCTCGCTGCCGAGGCTCAGCCTTTAACTATTGGAGCATCCTTCTTTTTTGAACATCTTTTTAGGTTTACTCTTGCAAAAGCCCTTCTTGGGTTTTTTTTGCGGGAGAGAGAAAAAATTCTTAGTCTAAACTGGCCCAACTTCCACCCCCCCCGTTTTGGTGGGGATGTGATTATTTTTCCTTAGGTCTTGTACAAAATACAGCAGGATATGAATAATGCACAAAACATGTATGACAGAACAGTTAGATACAGATTTCCCCTAAAAGAAATCTAACCCAACTCATGCCGTTCTTCTGAGAATGACAATACATCTACCACAGGCTTTGGTGCGTCCCATCAATTAAACCCCATCCCTAATCCTGACCGCACAGCAATATTTAATAAAAATAAGTCGATCCAAAAGCTTTTATAGCTTGACTTGAACACCGGTACACCCAGAAGTAACCACACATATGCCCTATACTTGTATAGTATCTGTGAATACCTTGCAACAAAAGGCCGTGCTGTTTGGAGGGTAGAGCAGGGATTGAGGTCCAGAGGCTGACCCCAGTTACAGCAGTGAAAATCCATTGTCATACCACTGAATTCAGCAGTGGAAATGAGAGTAGAATCTGACCCCTGGTTTCTTTTCCCAATTCTTCTGAGATAAATTCATTCAGGATAAATTTTTCAAAATCATCTAGGAGCCTGAGACTGATTTTCAAAAGTGCCACTTTAGGAAGCCATTGCGTTTCATTGAGACCTTGGCTCCCAAGTATCCAAGTTACTTTTGAAAATGGAATTTAGGCTCCTAAATCGCTTGGGGACTTTTGAAAATGTTCGTTCTATCTATCTATGGGTTTTCTATACCATCACTGTAGTCTCTAACCTCTCTCTGCCTCAATTTCCCAATCTGAGAGGCATTAGAAAATAGCTGGAGCATAGGTCTAGCAATTGGGAGTTGTGGGTTTTAGCCACTGATTCACTGTGTGGCAATCTGAAAAACAAAGCTAATACTTACCCAGCATTGTTAAGTATCTAGAGATCACTCCTAAAGATCCACTTCATTTGGGAGATCAGTATGTACCCATGACTGCGCGCTACCTCACTGACCCCTACTTATGTTAATTGTACTGTTCCTGTTTCTGACTGGCAGATCAGAAAATCTTTGGTGAGGGAGCTTTGATCTGTTATGTGCATTTTTGCTGTTGTAAGGTAGATATGGACCTGAACTAAAACCCTGGCTTTGAACCCCCTCACTCTTCGTGGGTATTCACATTCAAATCTGTGCTTCATACCCCCTTGCTTTGTAATGGATGAAGCCAAAACACTGGTTCTGAACTCTGTAAAATGGTGGGGATATTTGGAGCTGGAGCTGTCTTTTGTTGACTTGGGTTAAACTCTGTTACGAAATGGCCTGTATAATTATACCACTGCCTAAATAACGAGTGCGGTAAATTTTAGAAAGGGAAAAATGTAATCAAAGCTTGTCGTTATTACCAACAATAGTACTGCTGCTTATCACTGACAGTGTTTTTTAATCTGTGTCTCTCAAAATGGATTAGAATGTTAGGAAAGCATCATGAATTGCCCCATTCTACAGATGCGGAAACTGGTGCACAGAGAAGACCAACACTTTTAAAAGTGTGCATGCACAACTTTGTGTGGGTCAGAGTTGTGCACACAAAACACTCACTGTAAGTCAGGGGACCATTAAGCAAACATATGTACAGATGCAAATTTTTGACATGTCTGTATGCAGCCGTTGTTTTGCACGCACTTAACTATTTAGCTTTGACTGATTTGCCCAAGGCCACATAGCAAGTCAACAACTGACTGGAATAGAACCAAGGTTCTTGTAATATCCTGAAGGAATTCCTTGTCAGGACTTTGAAACAACCAGAAAAGAAACCATCTCCCAGAAAATCCATCCCAAGTTTTACACTAAACCTGGTGCATATTGGGACAGGACTCTGGGATTTGAATCTGTGCTGTGTGACTACTCAGTGCAGATTTGATCACAAAGCCCATGGGCATGTACTACTTTGTTCATTCTCAGAGATTTGATTCAAGAATATCGCAGTTCGTAACAGCCCCTTTGCTCCCAAAATTAAAAAGGACAAAATTTCTCTATGCAGTAGAGTTCTCTAAAGCTATTTATATTACCATTCTAGTACAGTCTGCCTCCTCCTTAATAGAAACACAGTAGCATCTGTAGGAGAAAGAAAGGCATATGTCCGGCTACCACAGTGAACCTTCAGCCTGACAGGATAAAGCACAGCATATTACAGGCCCATATTTTTCATTCTCAGTTTATTATTACAAACACTCTGCAGTGCAAAAGAACAACACAGCTAAACTGAGATTTACATGTCAGTTAAGAGATGTTGTTTATTCCAAGAGTCACACATTCCACAGTTACTTTTTACTTCCTGGTTAGCCTTGCAATGGGCACAGTACGCCATACGCTTTTCAGAGGAAATTAAAAATAACCTCTCAAAGTTTCTGTGTCTTTCACAATCCCAGAGCTTTCATGATTCCCTGTAAACAAGGTAGGTGAGAATTTCCTGGCACCCTTCCTTCAGGAATTCGTACCAAGTCTGACATGTCTTTATCTGTGCTGGTTTGCCAGGTCATCCATTTGATATCACAACACTGTTCAGTCTTTAATCTTCTCTGTTTGATTTTTTTATTATGTTTGTATTTATTTATTTGTATTTCTGTAGCACCTAGGAGCCCTAGTCATGGACCAAGATCCCATTGTGCTAGGTGCTGTACAAACACAGAACAAAAAGATGGTTCCTTGCCCCCAAGGGGCTTACAATCTAAGGATACGACAAGAGACAGTAGCTGGATACAGACAGACTGGGGAGTACAAGAAAACAGTGAGACAGTAGTACTCAGTATTATAGGCCATGGTCTCTGCATACCAGCAGCCCAACCATTGTCAAGTTTTATGTAGGCATGATGGCAAAGGAGTATTTTGAGGAAGGATTTGAAGGTGGATAACGAGATAACTTTCTGGATATTTCCAAGGAGGGCCACCCACCTGTGTGGGGCAGCATGGGAGAAAGCATGAAGACGTTTGTTTTAAAATTTAACAAGCGGGCAGTGAAGGCTGGCATCATGGGATGATTCGAAGTGAGCACTGACAGCTCAATAGCAAATGAGAGATGATACAGTGGGGATGACTGAAAAGGCCTTGAAAGTAAATATAAGCAGCTTATATTCATGATAGAGAAAAAGGAGCCAGTGGAGAGATTTATTTATTTCCATGCTTTGTTCTCTCTCTCTCTCTCACCTGCAGTTTCATACCAAAGCTTTCAAACATGGTTTTGATATCAAATATCATGGCCTAAATATTGCCAAAATTCTCATGAATATGGGTGTTATAACATTACATCGATGAAAATAATGGGATTCCATTACTCTGGAACATAGATTTGTAGATCACTTAGAAAACTGACTACTCTACATCAACTTCAAACTATGCCCTCATGTATACCTGTCCTCTGTTGCTGACTTCAGCTGGGGAGAAACAATAATTAATGCAGCTCTAATACCTGTAGACCTCTTAGCTTTACAAAGGAGGTCTATATTATCACCCCCATTTTGCAGCTGGGGAAACTGAGGCAAAGGGCAAGGACAGAGCTTGCCCAAAGTCGCCCAGCAGGTTGGTGATTGACAGGGGAATAGAACCCCAGTCTCCCAAACTTTATTCCAGTGTTATATCCTATAGGTAACACTGCAATGCAGAGAAAATTTGCTCTTTTAATTGTATTCCCTGCTAACTTCTCACAAGTATCTTGCGCAAACAAATTTTCATTACAAATCTCATTATAAAAAAAGAAAAAAACATTGTGAATATTGAATTACTATTCTAATTTTGTATCATTTTATAGTCTAAGCATTTTGCACTGGTGTAATGATTACACAAGGTACAGAGAAATAGTGAATTGAGCCCAATGTGTCCCTGGATATATTAGAGAGAGATCTGTTCCAGCTCTGTAATCTCTTTCCTGAGATTAACTAGTATTTGCAAAAAACATGCCACGGTTTGGGTCAGACCCAATTTTAAACTGTTCTACAGAATGGTTATTCCCTGTCTCACTGAATCATGAAACCAGTAGGTGAATAAAAACAATTCATGAATCTGACATAAAATGTCAATCTCATGAATTTAATAGAGGTATGTTAGCAAATTCATGAATCTGATATCAATTTGTTGATTTAATGAATCCATGGACTCTAAGAGCCTACTTATTTAATATTTTTTGCAATTGTCTAAAGAATTTCAATAGTTTCACAGAAATTGGTTTAACTAATTGGCAATTCTTAATTTATTCATGGACAAATTAATTTTATTCATTCTGTGTAGCATCTTCATTGAGTTATTGCAAAGCATGATTGTGAAGCATGATTTGCTGTCTCCCTACCACACCTCTGGATGGATGTTAAACACAAAGCAAAACTCTATGCAGTGTTTCTCAAACTTTCTCAAAGTGTGGCTTCTTAAATTCCAGATGTCTCTTTTGGTCACCTCTTCTTCCAGCTTTCCACTCCTGATCTGACCCTATCCCTCTGAGGTTGGTTATATGTAAAAACATATGATTAAGGCAGTCAGATGGAAATCAGTTCACTTTAATGCACTGAGTATGGTTGGTGGGTTATTTCTCCCTATTCTGAATCCATTTATTTCCTCGCTTTGGGTGTATACAGCTTTACTAGGATCAAATCTCCTCTTGTTACCTGCATCCCCTACTACGTATTGTTCCTACTTACCTCTCTTCCAATAAGTGTTGGCTAGGCTAATTTTGGCATGTGATCGTGGTTAACTTTATACCAAAGAAACCCCTAAAAAGACATATATAGAGTTGCTATGCAGAACGGAGCTTGTTTTGTGAATTTTTTTAGTTTATTTAATCAATCAGTCAATAAAAAAAGACCTCTAGAAACCTTAAGATAGTCCTGGTCTGGGCTCCAACTGGCAGGAAAGATCACTGCTTGAAGGCTGAACATTGTCATTATATCATAAAATTAGCTATTGTCACTAGCACGATACACCACTCCAACGAAGTGCAGCTGGAGGGGTGCAAATCTGAAATGTTTCAAGACGTGCAAGCACCAAAATACAAATCATATTAATGTAAATTTTCAGAAGCAGATTCTGATTTTGGATGCTTCTGTTTTTGGGTGTCCTAGTAGAGATAGAA
Source organism: Lepidochelys olivacea (assembly GCF_965140295.1). Lineage (NCBI taxonomy): Eukaryota > Metazoa > Chordata > Testudines > Cheloniidae > Lepidochelys > Lepidochelys olivacea. Next base: position 163,870,520 of record NC_140413.1, read on the forward strand.
TCATAGAATCGAATCATAGAATATCAGGGTTGGAAGGGACCCCAGAAGGTCATCTAGTCCAACCCCCTGCTCAAAGCAGGACCAATTCCCAGTTAAATCATCCCTTTGTCAAGCCTGACCTTAAAAACCTCTAAGGAAGGAGATTCTACCACCTCCCTAGGTAACTCATTCCAGTGTTTCACCACCCTCTTAGTGAAAAAGTTTTTCCTAATTTCCAATCTAAACCTCCCCCACTGCAACTTGATGCTTTAAAAGGGCCTGATTTTCAGAAAGTGTTGAGCATCATTCCTCGGAAAATCGGGCCTGGCCACCTAATAGCAGAACCAAACAAAATCACTAATCACTTATGAAGGTTTGGACCACCCTTTTGAGAAGACTGCATCTTTTAGCTTTATACTTTTTCCTTTAGCAAATAATAGTTTCATAATCTTTAAGTTCAATCTAATGCTTTTTGTTTTCTTCTGACTCACTACATTAAAGGTCAGACAAGGTAGATTTTGTCATAATGATCTTCATGTGGAAATGGAAGTTGAAGAGTTTGAGGGCTGTGTCATTTATCTGTTTCTGTGCTCTTCCAGGAAGTTTCATATGTATAGGCGAGTGTTATATCAGCAAAACTTTTAGATATGGGTCCGAGTTCTGATTCTGCCACAGTGTGACTGTGGGCAATTCATTTAACCTCTCTGTCTCTCAGGTGTTGTTTACATGCACAAATGGCCCTGGTTTAACATCTTAGTTTTTAAACTAATTTAATTAGAACAGTGAAATATCCTATGCAGGTTATTATTTAATTTTATAAGTTACTTGTATCAGGCTTAGCCACTCTCAAACCAAAGAAGTAATACAGTCTATATAGGTTTTTGCATCAGTTAACTAATATCTGTTTAAAGGCGCAGCTTTAGTTAAAATCGTGCAATTTTGTGTGCAGACCAGGCCTCCGTTTCCACATCTATAAACTGGGGAGGAGGAGATTTATTTGCCTTTATAGAATGCTTTGAGATCTTTGGATGAAGAGTGCTACAGAAACGCTCAGTATTATTACTGGCTAGTGCCTGGGAGGGCACTGAGGGCTGCTCTACATATAAACTTGTACTGAAATAATTAAATGGGTTTTATTTCAGACCTCAAAACAAGGCACTTTTAATTAATTCCTCGTACAGATTTTGATTCCTCGAGATTCCTCGCACTGAATTTAGGTGTAAGTTAAAATCAGCTTTGTTATTTTGGTGCAAGTTTATGCATAGACCAGCCCTAAGAAGGAGTCTTTGTGGTAGGGTGAGTGCAAGGACCTCAAATGAGGTCAGCCTATGAGGGGGATGGGGCACCAGTTGAAAGAAGTTCTTTAAATCTTTCCCGGCTCCTTATGCTTCTGATGCTATTTTTTAATTGCCCTGTTTTAAACTTTAGTAGGGAAGAGATGACCAAATGACACATTCAGCCAGTGTGAGCTCAGATTCCTGCCACTTGCTTGTATTCACCTTTGCATAGAACTTCCACTGATGTGGAAGGGAATTTTGGGCATAGAGCAAGGGTGGAAAATGCCTGCCTGAAATTACTGGTTTGGACTTTGTTTGCCTCCTAGGCAGGGCTTTGCAGCTCTCAAGTCTCCCAGGACAGTGTTTCTCAACCAGGGGTACGCGTACCCCCGGTGGTACACAGAGGTCTTCCAGGGGGTACATCAAATCATCTAGATATTTGCCTAGTTTTACAACAGGCTACATAAAAAACATTAGTGAAGTGAATACACAACAGGCTACATAAAAAGCACTAGTGAAGTGAATACAAACTAAAATTTCATAAAGACTATGACTTGTTTATACTGCTCTACATACTAGACACTGAAATGTAAGTACAATATTTATATTCCAATTGATTTATTTTATAATTATATGGTAAAAATGAGAAAGTAAGCAACTTTTCAGTAATAGTGTACTGTGAAACTTTTGTATTTTGATGACTGATTTTGTAAGCAAGTAGTTTTTAAGTGAGGTGAAACTTGGGGGTACGCAAGAGAAATCAGACTCTTGAAAGGGGCACTCTGGAAGGATTGAGAGCTATTCAGCTGTACCAATATAATCATATTTCGCTCCCCCCCACCGCTTTCCCCACTCCCTGTTTCAATCAGAGAAAGGCATTGAATATTTTCTTCATCAGTAGATTAAATACATGAATACAAGTCTTTCTGTGTGGCATATCTAAGTTGGATTGAACATTACACTGACTTTATCTTTTCCCCATGAATTGGCTCAGCATTAACTGGCATGCAAATGCTGAGCTTTTGTTTAAGAGTGGCTCATTTTGGTTTAGCTTAAACACGTCCCTAATTGATTTAAGCTAAATCAAAATCAATCGGGTTTAAAATGAAATATTCACACAGCCTTTTGCTCCAATTTAATTAACGGTGTTTAAAATCACACCTTTAGATAAACCAGTGCAGCTCTGTGTGTGGACACACCTCCTAACTTTAAGGTTGTGAGATGTTATTAAATACATAGTTGGGCCAAAAAGTTATATCATTCTTGCTTATTTGTCTTTAAATTGTCTCCAGTTCAGAAGTTAAAGTATATCGACCATATTCAGAGGCAAGCCTAAGTGAATTGAAGGGATTATTAATTTACATCTTCTTCTGGCTTCCTGAGTATGTTAGTTACATGAATTTAGACTTACTTAGACTCACTTACGTGAGGGCCACATTAAGAAGCTTTTGTAAAGGAATACAATTTCTGTTCCTGGCTGTACTGCAGATTTACTAGGTGACCTTGGGCAAGTCACTGAATCTCTTTCTGCCTCAGTTTCCCCACCTGTAAAATGGGTATAATGGTATTTACCTTCTTTTGAAATCTATGGATGGAAAGTGGAGTATAAGAGTGAAGACGTATAGTTGTTACACATCCAGAAGTGTGTGTGATTGTAATTGACTGTAAAGGAGTCTAACTGGGCCTGATTCTTGCCTTACTTAAACCCAGTTTAACTCCAAAATAACTCCATTGGTTTCAGTGGACTTACTCCTGGTTTACACTAGTGTAACTGTTTTCAGAGTCAGGCTCACTGGGTATAAGTTAGTGTTAACTAACATGTTATAGGCAAATAGAAGGTGTAAATTCAGACTCACCTCTGAACAGGGCTGGATTTACACCTTACACGCCCCTAGGCACAGCATCTTCAGTGCCCCCCTCCCCGCCTACAACTGACCTTTGTGTTTTCCATAAAAAATGAAACTTTTAACTCACTTTTAACTTTTAGGTGCCCCTAGAACGCCAGCATATGCCTACTGTGTCTAACTGGAAATACGGCCCTGCCTCTGAATCTAGCCCTGTAACAATAAATACCATATATTAGCAAAGTAAAAATAAAGAAACTTAATGATTTTACATCAGCCCAAATTAAAACTAATTCCAGAGGAATATATTTTGGATAAAGATAAAATAAATCCCTTTAGATGGGATGTTTTAAATAGGGATCTACTGAACAGTATTAATAGCACAAGTTCTTTCCGTGCGGATTTACTCATTGGCTACATGCGAGAAGTTTGCCCAGTAAGTTATCTTTTTTTCTATTTCAAGCATGTCTTGTTTGAAAGGGATAATTGTGCCCAGCAGATCTTGTTTTTAACGCTTCTTATATATAGTGAAATACTGTAATTTAACAGCTTGCTGGGGGAACAAGAATTTGTTCCAGTTCCTGATTTAAATGTTTATGCTAATTGCTATTTATTGGCTCAGATGCAAATGATAGGTTGGCCAAAGTGAAATTTTATGACGAGCAAACTCCCCCCTTTTGTGCAAATTGAAAAAGTGAAACAAGAAGAGGATGAAATGAGCCGAAGATGGTCTTAATGGCTGCTTTTTAATGGGGAAGATAAAATTAAGACTGATTTACGTGGCCAACTCCCCTGTTTTCTCTTATCAGCTCATTTGGCAGGAAAAATGGAAAAGTAATTGTTCCTCTTTCAATGTGGGCCTCAAACCATTATTTATTGGCTGAAATTAATCGCTGTTTATCCTTCATTCACGTGGAAATCGCTCTATCAGCATTATGAACCCCAGCAACTCGACTAGTCCCTTGCAATTTACCCGACAGCAAGCACGGATCCTGATGAGCCATGCCTTAATTTTCTGGGCTGAGGGAGTTAATGAAGACTCCTTTCTTAGGTGGACATATTTGTATTTCTATAACATTAATAAGAAAGACCCACACTTTCTCTTCTGCAGCATGTCAACTTTTTTTTCTATTTAAAAAAAATAAGACTGCCCATAAAGATGGACAGAGATGAAACAGAGAAGGGACTAGCATCTCTTCATTGCAAAAATGCCTGGACATTTAAGGCAGGTAATTCCTTGATTCCCTAAAGAGGATGCCTCTCGGTTATGAAGTGAGCAGAGCGTTTGGAATGCTTTATAGCTGAGCAGTGTTTTTATTTATCCTTTTTCTCCTTATGTTTTATCCTCATTGTATCCACCTTCCAGCCTGGTGGGTTCATTGTACCGGCTGCCTGTGCATTTTATGCCAAAAGGGAATTATGCAGCTGGGACAACTACAGCTGCATCTTATCTAACTCTGCCTAAGGGGACCAATTGGTGCTGGCAACCTGCACTCCAGACAGGAGCCTTTCCCTGCTCCTTTCCTAGATGGTGCAAAGCATTGCCACAGCACTAATTTTCCTACAGCCAGGAGGAGAGTCAAATGCCTGCTTTTCTTCTTTTTTTTCCCCCTGGCCTGGAATGCCCTTGGAAATGAGAGTTTGATCTCATTAGAAGTTTCTAGGTTAAAATATCAGAAATAATAATACTAAAAAAACCCATTTCACATAGTGATAAAAAAGCAGGAATAAAGAGAACATAGGAACATGGCAGTGTCATACTGGATCAGACCCATGGCCTATTTGCCTAGTATCCTGTCTCCAGCAGTGGCCAGTACCAGATGCTTCAGAGGTAGGTGTAAAAACCCTGCAGTAGGCAGCTGTGGTGTAATCGTGCCACCATATTAGGTTTCATCCTGATTTCTAATAGTTAGAGATGGACTTGAGCCCTAAAACATGAGGTTTAAGAAGCAGCAATATGGATTGCAAAGTGCTGTACTGAAGGACACCCTGGGTTAGCCCAAACTTCATAAAAATTCTTCAGCACATGCTTAAATCCATCCTTGTTCAGAGGAAACACTGCTCCCCTAGATTTAAAGACAAGATTAAAGTATGCATTTAAGCATCCTTCCTGAATAGAGATGATTTCCTGAATCAGGGCCTTCGTGATTAATTATAGGAGATATTTCTATTATCTCTTTTTCATTAATGTTATGAGAGAGGACGCTGGTCTCTCTAAGACTTACAGGGAAAATCATCAGGGGCCTGATCCAAAATCCACTGGAAAGTCAGTGGGAGTTTTTCCATTGACTTCCATGGGTTTAGGATCAGGGCTGTATATTACCAAATTAAAAAGTGCAGGGACAGTGAATTTGTCTCACAGTTGGAAGTCTAGTAATGAATTTTCAGATCTGACTCATGTTGGATTCACTTCTCAGACAGAAGGCATGGATCTGGCACATACTTCAGAGAATTTGCTGTTGGTGTTAAGGCAGTAAAAATGGCTCAGTTAATCATCAGATTAATCTGCTGTTCAACAGTTTTGCCTCCATCAATATATGACAACAGACATTAAGGGAATACAAGGATCACTTTGCAGTTAAAAAGAAGCATAAATATTTTTAAAATTATTCTATTTAATGGATGAGGAGGGGGTTCCAATAAGTTTGGGGCCTGATCTAGATGGAAATATCCAGGGACTTGTTTGCTGCACAAACCCAGGAAAGCTTAGGATGTTGACTCTGCAGAAGATTAACCACGTTCTGTGACAAGGATCGGTGGACCATCTCATGTCCTCCACCGTTGCTCTGTGGGCAGATGTGCAGGCTCATTTCTTTCAACACCAATAGTGACAAAATATGGTAATGTTTGTGTTCATGGCCCTTCATTTCCTCTCCCTGATGGAGCTACAAAACAGGGTTCCCAACTAGCATGGTTCTTTGGGCTGCACTAGTTTTTACCGAGTTGATTTGATATTAGTCACCCAGGAAAGATCCCTCCTCGTGTAAGGTTAGCAGAGGAACTCACATTGCTGCTTACTAACTCCCCCAATGTTACTTCCACCATGTAAATGCACAGACTTTACCCCTATGAGGATAGTGGGCAAGAAATTTCTAACAGGGGATCTTTCCCCTTTCAAAATTAGGTGTTTGCACTGTAGATGTGCATCCCCCAAACATCATTGAACTACCATGGGACAGTGACTGAGGTGACTCATATGTCCAGACTAGGGCCAAAATATAAGGACAAGAGGCATTTCTAAAATCATTTAAATAGAACGGGTTGGGAATTTTTTGTCCAAATGGAGTGTGTGGGGGTGGGGGGGGGTGGGGTGGTTAATGGAAAATGTGATTTCTGCAGAATTGTCATTTTCCATGGGAAAAATATTGATTTTTTTGCACCCTCCCCCCCCCCATGAATTTTATTTTCCATCAAGAAAATTGAAATGAAAGATTTCATTTTGCCTGAGGTCACCATTTTGTTTCAGGTCAGTTCAACATTAATATTTTGTCTGCCCGAGCCACTACTGTGCCTCATGGAGGCTGTAGTTCAGATGTCTCATGTTCCCAGTCTTCCTCACCAGATTACACCTCCAAAGATGCACTGCCTGCGCTCAGGCAGAGGGAGAAACCATGATGCATCATGGGAGATGTAGTTCACCCAGGGAGTCCAGCTTATGCGGGCTGGGAATGGAGGCATGAGTCACTTGAACTATAACTCCCACAGCAGCTCTGGCAAATGACGATTAATGTTGACCTAAAATGAAATGTTTTGACATCTCTGAATTGAAATTATTCAGAACTTTCTACTCTGTAGAAAGTTTCTATATTTATATATTTTGCCCTGATTCAGGATGAAAACAAATACTGAAATATCACCTGGGATGGAAATTTGGTTTTTTGATTAATTCTACATTTAAAATCCTACCGTCCTATGAAAATATGTCACAAGGAACCTCCCCTCTTCCTCCACACCAAATTGCACTGCCTCACACAGGAGCCAGTCACAATTGCTCTCCCTACACTCTCTTGATGGCAGGGATTTCTGCTACCTGGGACTCCTTGCAATAGTAATTACCGCCAAATGAGAGATGCGGCCATGGGCTGGGCTTATTCCTCATTATTGCCAATCTGATGGTCATATTCACCTCCACCAAGAAAAGCAAACCTACTATGAAAATGGCAAAGAACTTGAAAGTTGAAGCGCTTTGAGGGGGCTTGTTGACTGATGTTCTCTATTCTGGAAACATTCTACTAGGGTTCTGTCTGATTACTGGTTTGAACCTATAGTTTTTTACATTCTGTTGCTAATCTCAACTGTGGACTTGATCCTGGTTCCAGTGGAGTCAATGGGAGTTTTCCTATTGATTTCAACTGGAGTGCTGTTTGGCTCTATGGCTGTTGATTGGGCATTACAGATAAACTCGACCTACTGGAATACATTTTTTTTTCTAATTAAAGATGGGCTTTAACTCTGAAACTGAACTTTCCTCTACTCTTTGCTGTATGGGCAAAATGTCCAAACTAGAGTGCCTAAAATTTGACCTATAGTTACAATGGGCTAAACTAGAGCCCTGAATCTGAGCACCCAGAAAACACTGGAAGGATGTTTACAAATCTGGTGTCACATCCATATCTTGAAGCTAAGGCCTGTCTCTAGTTCTAATGATTTTCATATAGCAAAGCCAAGTGTTTCCAAACGCAGAGTCTTTTGGTATCTCAAGTACCCACCACTTTCTAGTTGTCCCTATTTACACAAGGTGAGTCCTTTTTGTCAGGGAGCCTGCTGCAGCAGGGTCAGTCTCCTAGAAACACCCTGGGCACAGCTGCTCCTGGAAGGGTCTGCCTGAGGCTGCACTTCCTAACTGGTGAAAGGGTGGAGATAAGCTACTATTTGAGCCAGCTGGAGCCAGAGCTTCCTGGCTGCTCAATGCATTCCACACCTGCAGCTGAGCTTGGTCCTGATTCCTGGGCCTGCTCTTGCCAAGCCTGCTCTTCTGCTTGCTTCAGTTCCTGCCCTTGTCCATCCTTGACACCCCTGGCTGTGACTCCCAGCTCCACTTCCCTGCCGTGTCTCACCTATTGGCTCTGGCTTTTGGCTTCTGATCCCTGGCTCTGACTCATGGCTCTGCTCTTGACTATGCCCCTGGGGTATTTCTACACTGCAGTTAGGCACCCACGGCTTACCCGTGCCAGCTGACTCCTGCTCGTGGGGCTCTAAGGGGCTGTTTAATTGCGATGTAGACATTTGGGCTCGCTGGGACCCTCCTACTTTGCAGGATCTTAGGGCCTGGGTGCCAGGCCAAACATCTACACCGCAGTTACACTGCCCCTTAGCCCAAGCTTCACGAGCCCAGGTCAGCTGGCACGGGCCAGCCGCGGGGGTCTAATTGCAGTGTAGACATACCCTGGGTGTCCTGTGGCCTTGATTCTTGACTTCAGCTCGACTCTGCTGTAACCTCCTGATCTAGCCACCTCCATGGCTTTGACCATTAGACTTGAGTGTCCATATCCCAGCCAGTTGTGACATTTTTCTTTGCTGCCATTAGTTTATTCTGTTCTGTCAAATGAATTTCAAAGAAGGCTAAAGCTATGTTCTTTCCCCACTCAATAGCCATAACATTAATTTTCAGCCTTGGCCCATGAGGTGAGTTCTTGTAGCAATGGCTTTCTCTTGCCAAGCAGCAATGGGCTTCGGTGACTGTGCTGTCATCCAGGGCGCTGTAACTTTAAGCCTAAGAAATATGGCAAACAACAGATCTGTTTAACTTTACTTCGACTTTGCCAGCTTTTCAGCTATGTCATTAAATTTGACAAAGTTGAAGCTAGCTGAGGATCCAGAATTTTTTTAGTAGTAAAAAGCTTTTTTTTATATTATTTTTATGATTAAAATGTTAAAATGATATAAGCTTGTTCTTAGTCATTTAAGATTATTCTCATTAGTTTTCATAATTATTAGAGTCCACTTAAGTAATTTATAGGTGGGCCTTTAATGCAGCTATCCCAATAATTGAATCCTCTTTGGCCTTGCTGACCATAGTGCTTTCCACCTAAATTTCATAATTGATAGTGAATACACTCTGATATCACAGGTCTTGGGAGATGACTGGGTGTTGGGGGGAGGGAAGGGTTTCTTTCTGAAAAATATTTCAGTGAGGTGCTAGTTATTTGGGGATTATAAGTAGATTAATTTGAAGGTGGAAATCCTGTGGGGGAAAAGGTCACACCAAAAATCAACTGTCACTAGCCTTTAGATTTGCAAGGGCAATGCCAGATGTTCATGGGAGAAGTTACTTGGGAATGCAAATGGTTGCAATGCTTCTAGCTGTTGCCTTTTCTCCTTTGGAAGCTTTGTCTGGAAGCTCTGGCCTAGGTCATCCCCCGTAAGTGTGCATGCATGGGGACCCTCCTCATGCAGATTTCCTCTGTATACATCATGCCCTCCTGCGTCATTTGGTCAGAAAAGGCAATCTAGCATCGGGCTGTATTATCTTCTCCTCGGGGTCCCAGTCCCAGGGAGTTTCTGGTAGTGTCACTCAAGTGCAGCCGTGTGACCAGCGAGCAGGGAGACACAGGACTTCCATGTGGATGACCCTGACCTCCCAATGGATCCCCTGGGATTTGTGTGTAATGTGTGGATCTGGAAGGTTTGGCGGCATTCCGTCTGGCCTTTTCTGTGTTCTAGATAGAGCAAGGGCCTGTGAGTAACTCCTAGACTCTATTTCTAGTTTGGCTAGGAATTTGGGGGCCTGATTTTCCATTGCCTTGCACCTGTGAAGTCATTTGCACCCATACAAAGCGAGTACAAAATGGGTATAAAACACCATAGGGCAAATTATCATCTGGTGTAAATTGGCACAGCTCCATTGATTTTGTGGAGCAATGCCAGATTATACCAAGAGAGAATGTGGCCCTACCCTTCCGATGTGGTAGCACTTTGCACCCACTTTGCACAGGTGGCAATGACTGTACATGGTCCAAGGCAGTGGTGAATCAGACACTTATGCATCAGCTGGGCAAGTCACTTCGCCTCTGCTTCCCAATCTATAAAGAGTACAATAATACCTACCTCACAGGAGTCAGGTTAACGTGGCACAGGAGCATAAAATGAAGTGGGAAGATTTGAGTCACAATCTCCCTCCTGCACTGCCTGTTGTTTGTGGCAAAGCTACAACTGAACCCAAATAATGGGTTGATTCTGATTCACGTATACAAGGTTACATCTGAATGACCCCAGTGACCCCTAGGGACCGAATGGCTAGGCAGCAGTTCTGCGGAAAAGGACCTAGGGGTGAGAGTGGACGAGAAGCTGGATATGAGTCAGCAGTGTGCCCTTGTTGCCAAGAAGGCCAATGGCATTTTGGGATGTATAAGTAGGGGCATAGCGAGCAGATCGAGGGACGTGATCGTTCCCCTCTATTCGACATTGGTGAGGCCTCATCTGGAGTACTGTGTCCAGTTTTGGGCCCCACACTTCAAGAAGGATGTGGATAAATTGGAGAGAGTCCAGCGAAGGGCAACAAAAATGATTAGGGGACTGGAACACATGAGTTATGAGGAGAGGCTGAGGGAGCTGGGATTGTTTAGCCTGCAGAAGAGAAGAATGAGGGGGGATTTGATAGCTGCTTTCAACTACCTGAAAGGGGGTTCCAAAGAGGATGGCTCTAGACTGTTCTCAATGGTAGCAGATGACAGAACGAGGAGTAATGGTCTCAAGTTGCAGTGGGGGAGGTTTAGATTGGATATGAGGAAAAACTTTTTCACTAAGAGGGTGGTGAAACACTGGAATGCGTTACCTAGGGAGGTGGTAGAATCTCCTTCCTTAGAGGTTTTTAAGGTCAGGCTTGACAAAGCCCTGGCTGGGATGATTTAACTGGGAATTGGTCCTGCTTCGAGCAGGGGGTTGGACTAGATGACCTTTTGGGGTCCCTTCCAACCCTGATATTCTATGATTCTATGATTCAGTGGGCGTGGTCCTCGGGACCCACCTTTAGGGGCTCCTCCAACACCGTCCTTACCCCCGCTTTGGGTGGATCATCAGGCTTCTGGGTATTTGCAGGGAGAGCTCAGAGCAGCCTCACCGGCAACAACAGCCCCTTCACCCCCTTTTCCCTGGTTACACCAACTATGTGGAGGGTTTAGGCAGGGCTGATGTACAGCCAGCTCTACATCACCTGCTCTCAGCCTTCTTCCCTGCCCCCTATGATAGAGGTCATGGCCACAGTGGTGCAAATCAGCTTTAGCAGATGCCTGGATCTAGCCCATTGCATTAAATAGAGTCACTCCTGATTTACATCCATGTGGTGAGATCAGAATTGGACCATAAGTGTCTGAGAATACTCAGTGCAATGCAAATCAGGAAGCCCTACATGGTCACATGAAATGGTTACTTGGCAGGTAATTGTAATGCCAGCGTTCTCTCGTGTAGACAAGATACTGGAAACAGGCAGGAGTTGTTCGTGAATGCAGGGGCAGTTTAAGGCAGCCGAGTCTGGTTGTCTGATGTGTTTGAAGAAGAAGGGAGCAATTAAAAATCCCAGTCTATCTGGATGAGGAATTTAGCAGGAGTCCATTGAAGGACAGGGTACAAGGATGAAGAGGTTGTCTGGGGAAGAATGCTGCTGGAAGAAGAAACCTGAAGGAAAGGCTCAGGGATTTAGTGGAGCTAGGCCTCATATAGTCTATGTCCACCCCTCACTGAGTCACTTTTCATGGTTTTCCTTTGTCCACTCCTTTTGATACATGACTACATTACTCTACAATAATGATCCAAAATACTACAGCTTACTATAGTGTTACTGATCCATCCTGAGTAATTGCTGTAGACGTCATCAGGATTATTTAAGAGTACTCAAAAGATTCAGTTCTGAGTTGGCTAAAGTGGGAAGCAGCTATTGAAGGTTCAAATAATTATTTAATTTATTATTAATAATGAATCATTAATAACAGATTCTTCCCAGAAATAGTCTTGGAACTCTTGACTGAAATTTACTACCAGACCTGACCTGACCATGAGCTTTGCAATGGAAAAATCATGGTGCCTTAAAATGCAGGAAAACAGGCAAGGGTAATCCCATGTTTTATATGAGTAAGTGTTGCAGAATCAACAGAGGCCAGTCTGCAACAAGGATCACTCAAGAGTGGAATCATTCATCGTACTTGAAATCTCTGTCACCAACTTGCACAGGCTTCAACCGTGGGAGCTTTTCATTGGTGGGAGATTTTTTACTTTATTTTTCTAGTAGAGCATTTTAGATTTGTAACATTATTTATTTTCATTCAATTTAGATTACTTACTGGTCCCAAAATGTTAAAATCACATTTTAAAAAAAAAAGAAATTGATAATTCCTTTATGGAATGTGGAATCCCTGAGTACAAGGGATTCTCTTGCCAGGCTGCATTTTTCAACTTTCAGAGTAAAAACTGCATTGCAAGCAAACGGAGAGCTGGCAGCTGCTGTAGCTTGTCACACCTTCTTGACGCGGGTGTGTAGTTTAGCAAATAAAAGCTTTCAATGAGTAAATCAGCTTTTATTCAATATCACGAAACATATTTGATCATAGATATAAGAACCTCAGCAATTTTATAAAGTTACTAATGAATTATATTTAATTACTTGAATATAATCTGCTGTTCACAAGGGCACAGAAAAAAAGACGCACTGTATGATCATCACCTGCTTGACTTCAGGTGGAGGCTGACTAGAGCGCTGCAATGCAGCTTCAAGTGCCCCCAAAATTCTATAACATTTAAATCTGCTGTTTTGGTGAAAGGCCATGTTTGACGCTGATTTTTTTTTTTTTTTTTTGCATGAGGTTGGAGCATGACATACACTGTGACAGGTGGGGACATGTAGAAGTTGTAGACTTTAATCAGCTCCCAGCCTTTCCTGTAGAACTTCTAAATGGTAAACTGGTTGTAAAATTCTTAGCAGCTGCTTCAGCCAGTTCAAACTAAATCAAAGCCAAGTATATTCTGGGTTTCAAAAAGAAAGCGTTCTGGAGGGATTATGGGTATTAGATTCTTTTTGTCCCTTTTGTTTTCTGCTCATATGGTTTCCCAATCTGGCACCCTATATTTGTTCCTAGAACAGGTGTGTATGAACATGAATGGGCAAAACTCACATTTACACATGCAGAATGGGTACCTGGGCTTAAAAATGGATACTTCATAGATTCATAGATACTAAGGTCAGAAGGGACCATTATGATCATCTAGTCCGACCCCCTGCACAACGCAGGCCACAGAATCTCACCTACCCACTCCTACAAAAAACCTCTCACCTATGTCTGAGCTATTGAAGTCCTCAAATCGTGGTTTAAAGACTTAAAGGAGCAGAGAATCCTCCAGCAAGTGACCCGTGCCCCATGCTACAGAGGAAGGCGAAAAACCTCCAGGGCCTCTTCCAATCTGCCCTGGAGGAAAATTCCTTCCCGACCCCAAATATGGCGATCAGCTAAACCCTGAGCATATGGGCAAGATTCATCAGCCAGATACTACAGAAAATTCTTTCCTGGGTAACTCAGATCCCACCCCATCTAACATCCAATCACAGGCCATTAGGCCTATTTACCATGAATATTTAAAGATCAATTAATTACCAAAATCATGTTCACGTTTCCATTTTTCACGTAAAAATACGGGTTTAGTGCATATGACTTCATATTTGTTTCCATATGTGTATTTTGGTGGTACCACGCGTGCACTGAATTTTTAAAATATGGCCATATATATTCAACTTTTTAAAAAAAACAAAACAAGCAACATTGTTTCTCAGGTTCCCTTCACAGAGCATCTGACTTGAGGAGATGGGTGCTGTGTTACAACAGAAAATTTCAATGTTGCAGCAAGTACAGCAATACACTGATGTATAACTTGCATGGTAATAACTACCTTGCTCATCATAAAGAAGGTCTCCATGGCAGAAAGATACATGACAGCCAGTAGAAAGATTGTTTATTCTTAGCACTGCAAAGATCAAATGTCTTTTCAATGGGGCAAAACTTAACATTGCAGAATACTGAGGGATTGCTCTTAAGTGCATGTAAAGCGTAGGCAAGCTTAAATGAATACCTTTTGTAAGGAGTAAATAATAGTCAAAAATAAGCAACATGCTGCCTACAAGTTCAGAGATCCTATCCACAGGATAATGCACTTACCATTAAAATGGGATATGAAATTAAGAGACAAGAGGGGGCATTGCCACACAACAAATTCTGAAGGCAGATAGACCAGTATCAACTTGCTATTGCACTTAAAGTAGGTGATGAAGTCAACATGCTAGGAACATGCAGTCTGTGTTAATATTGCCAGTGAACCCTTAGACTTGGTTCAAAGTTTATTCAAAAGTGTCCAGCAAACATAGCCTTGGGGCCCTGGTAACTGATGAGCAGATGAGTTGTTAAATCTCAATTGGTAAATCAGACAATTTTTGTTTGTTTGGTGATTTAAACTGATCTTCTCAGAACTAAAGATTTTACTCTACATGCTGATCCCCAAAAGCCAGATTCGGCTGGCAACAGGGACTTTGAGTCTTCTTGCAGAATTAGGCTGTGTATTGCACTTTTTTAGCTTAATAATGCTGGGATAGTGAGTACTATAATTTAGCATGGCTGGTCTAATCCATTCCAAAAAACGGTTTGAGTCTTGGGTTGGTTATCTGGCTGCTTCATTCCTCAATTAAAGATACCAGTTCAGCTCTTTGTTTTGCTAGAGACTTCATTTCTACATTGGATGGAAAATGGAGGCAAGCTCCCATGGGACTTGGAATTGTCCTTGAATAGCACGAAGTGAACATAGGTAACTCTGGGCTTGCAAAGCTTTCCTTTTTTAATTGTCTTCCAATGTATGAAAAATGTCTGTGCATATTAAAAATCCATCATCCATTGCAAAACTAATGGGAGCAGGACCCATGGTGGTAAAGCGTCCATTGCAAGTGATCTTGGATGGGGTTGATACAAGGTTGCAATGACTTATGAAAATAAATGCACTGCATGTGAAAATATTATATTTTAAGAACTAAATATATAAACTTTATATAGAACAGTTACATGGGGACAAAGTTCACTGAATAATTTTTTTCCAGGGCGATAAATCAATTTCTATGTCTCTGCATGAACCTTCTATGTGTGCAGACACTGAAAGATAACCACATTCATTTTTATCTGAAGTTTGGTTTTAGTAATTTTTTTAAAGTTATTACAGTCAAGTGCCATTGATGGGACTATATATAGTGTTGGTATCTGAAGCAGTTACAGAACAGGTAGCCAAACAAGAAGGAAGTTTTTCCATTTAAAAAAAAAATAGTTGGCTTTGGCAATTCTGTTACCCAGTGGGACATGCATTTGAAAAGCTAGCTTGTGCTTAATATATTGTTAATAGAAGATTTATTTTATTATTGTTGTCACTAGCTCCAAACTTGGGAGCCTAATGTTTGATATCTAAATCCACATTTAGGTACCTAAATAAGTGGCCTTATTTTCATGCCCTTTTGGGTTTTTCTGATGATATCTTGCATCAGACAGGAGACCTCTACCTTGTGTTTTGCTGTTATGCTGGCAGAAGGAAATGCTATAGCTGTAGCATTGTTGTCAGAAATACTACGGATTTTATTGTGTTTAGCATTATTGTTTTGCATGGACTCTTTAAGTTTGAGTAATATTAATAGGAAAATAACTTTGCGGACAAGACATGTAGGTGGGCATGAGTTAAGCAGCATCATAGCTGGCAAAAAGAAAAAAATAACATGCAGAGATGACTCCAGAATTTCATTAAAAAACCCATGTAATTTTGATGTGATACCTTATTTTGCATTAATTGTTCTCATTGTAGGCCAAATCCTGAAAGATAATGAGCCACCTACTTGACTGTGATTACTCCTGCAATTTTCTTTGATTTGTGGGTGCTCAGAATTTCTCAGGTTTTGGTCCTCTAATATCTAAAGCACCCACTTATCTAAAAGACTAAATGAATGTAAGTGGCTACCTTTGATATAATTAGAGATAGTAGCAAAGTGACTAGAGCATTTAGAAAAGAAATGTGCTCTAGTGGGTTAAGCAGAGGGCTGGGAGCCATGAATTGTGTCCTACACCTAACTCTTCCCTTGACTTGCTGAGAGTCAGTTAATTCCTTATGGTCTCATGTTCTCTTTCTGTATGTGACTCACTTACTGGCATGCACCTAAATCTTAGTAGAGTGAGGTGAAATTTTTCAGATGAAACTTTATTTGACTGAAACATTTTGCAAATTAATGTAGAGTTCACCGAAGTGTTTCTGTTGGGGGAAATAAATCAGAAAAATGATGTTTTTCAATTTTTAGATTTCAAACGACTTTTTTGTTTTGAAATGTACTTTGGTTTCATTAAAAAAAAATAAAATGGTAAAAAAAAGTTGAAAGTGAATATATTTAGTTTTGCACTGATTTCTTCAGTTCACTGACAAATTCAGACAGACCCAAGCTTTTTGTGTTACTTTTAAATGTGCCTTTAATGTTGCTAAGGGAAGGTGAGATTAATCAACAGAACAATTCTTTTAGTTTCCTCCCTCAAGACCCGATCCTGAAAGATGCTTCTGTGACTTCAGTGGGATTTGCAGGCGCTCACTATCTCTCCAGATCAGGTCGTTAGCCTGCAAATCACACAATCCAGCTGCCAAACATGTAGGAAAGACCTAGCAGGTAAATTGCATTGTTAGGCTTTGGCCTCGGCCCAAATGGTGACAAATCTTGAAAATCATACACCAAAAAAGAAAAATTATGGGCTAAATCCCTATCTTATTTTAGTCTCCTTGAACCACTGTAAGGCCTCCATCCCTATATTATCTCAGCACCCCACAAATATATAAAACTGAAATAACAATAGCAGTCTTTCTTCATTCCCACCCTGAAAATGAAACAGCTTGAGTAATTTGTATTTTTTAAAAAATGGTGTGTGTGGTCATGGTAATAGCACACATACTTTTGTATGCACAAATAGCCTTTTATCTTCTCTTTTTCCTTTATTATGTACCATGCTATAATTTGGCTCTTGGCTTGGCTGCTGCTGTCTACTCCAGAAGTGGCTACATTTTAGTAATTCTGTATGCATATGATATGTAAAGCATTTTGGGAGATAAAAGGTACAATGTACATTTAAAATATCATTATTTATAAGGTGTGGTTTCTGAATTCTGGTCATGTAATTTCTACTAGTTGGCAAGAAAATAAAAAGTCAAAGACAACAGAAAGCATAAAAAGTCACATACTGGAGCTGGTCAGGAAAAAAAAATAAAGAGGGGGGACGTGTTCTTCACAGAAAACCTTGAGTTTTCAGTGCAAAATTGAAAACTGAAATATTTTGGCCTGACCCTGTAATATTTCAGCTGGACACTGAAATATTTCCAGTCTGAAATGCTGATGCAGTGTCTCATGGGAGCTGTAGCTCCAGTGCTCCCACGTACCCATTCTCATCTCCCACAGTGCAACATGCTTTCTAGGCGAGGGTCGGCAGTGCACCCTGACCATCTTTAATAGTCGGTCAGGTTTTTGCTAACAAAATAAAATGTTCCTTAGAAAGCAGACGCTTTTCACAAATAAATAAATAAAATAAAATAAAAAAACATTTAGTCAAACCCCCAATTTTCTATCAAAAAAGTTTCAACAGAACAACTTGTCTGTTTTATACCCTTCTCAAAAGGTTTCACAACTTCGTAAGTATTTAATGAAATATCTAATTATCTACAGCCAAATTTCTACTGTGAAATACACTAGAACTCAAAATTAGGGTTTTATTTAGCCATTTAAATACAAATTCTGATACTTCCTGGGTATTTTATTTTGCAAATCGTAAGACTCCTCAAGGAGATAAATGAACAGTAGTACCATCTACAATTTGTGCTAATTAATTTCTGTTGTGGATTGTGGATCCTGGGCTGTTTATTTTTTATTCTGTTAAAGTACCTAGATTCTGGGATAGGAGCCTAGTTTTTTTTTTTAATATAAATCAACGTAAACGATTGTGGTAATGTGTGGGTATAATTTTTAAATCTTTGACATTATGTACATCAAATTGCTCCTATATAGTATTTATTATACTTGCCCATAAGAAAAATGGGCTTCAACAATGCAAACTTAGTTTATAACTTCAGATCCCACTTTGGCAAAGCACTTAAGCGTGTGCTCAAGACCATCTCTATTCAGCAAAGCACTTAAGTACATGTTTAACTTGTAGCATATGCTTAAGTTCCATTGACTACACAAGTTAAACATGTGCTTTGCTGAATAGGGGTCTAAATGAAATGAGTGTGGGGCATCTCAGCTTAATGGATACTAATCTGTGCCACCAAACCTGGGCTCTGGAGAGGCTGTGTATTAGCCTACTTTAGAAACTACCGTTTGACGCCTGGATTGGGTGGCCCTGTGAAATCAGGTTAAGGCTTGTAAATGAGTGGTCTCCTCCAAAGCCCTCTCTCTTGGCTTAACGGCAGCCCTTCAAGTGGCCCCTTGCCTCAGTTTCCCTCTTGATTCCTTAGATGAAGTCAATACAGCCTTGGGAGTATATAAATAGCCCTTTTTGTGAGGTTAATGAATTACCAAAAGTCCCACTACCATAAACCAGAATCCCCCCAGCACAGTTCTAACACTTCAGTTGTCCCAACAGTCCAACATTAAAGTATAGCTCTGGTGTCTCTCTCCATGCCACACCCCATCCCTTCCAAATAGGGTGTTTCTCCACCCAGTGTCCTTCCCATGTAGGGTTTCAGCTCTTGCCTGGAGACATCAGTGGGCCCACCCCTCCATCATTTCCCAGCCTTCAGCCCTCTTTGGCCCTCTGGCCTCAGCTCTTTGCCTCAGAGAGCCAGAAGTATCTCCCTCTGCTGCTGGTAGCCTTCTCTGGCCGTGGCTATCTGGCCTGAGGATGTTTGTAGGTGACCGTCCGACTGCCTTCTGCTTTCACCAGCCTGATCTGGCTGCACTGCTCCCCCAGGGAAGTCCCACCATTCCATCCTTCAGGGGCATCTCCTCCATGAAGTTCTCATCCCAGTTCTGGTCTTCCTCTGAGCTCTCTTTACTCTCAGGATTCTCTCCCTTTCTAAACTCTGGGCTCTGAACTCTTCCTTTAAGTACGTGCTCTCTCTCAATCTCAGGATTCTGGTCTCTGGGTTCTGAACTCCCCTCTCATTATTCTGAATTCTCATTTATAACTCTGAGGGGCAGCCCCCACCCTCCACATAACACCAAACTAGGGCACACCTGGACTGCAGCAGAAGAGCTGAGCCCAATTTCATTTAAGGGGCCAGCTACCCTGTTACAAGGTCATTGGCAGGCTGTTGTGGGAAAACAGATTCCCTCCACGGCTGTCTGGTTTTATTCTGGATAAATAGGGGACTGCAGTCTCCTGTGCCAATACTTTCACAACCTTCTTAAGAACAAGCATTCAAGAAAGCCATTATAAACACATATATTCAGTCTGGGCATCCACCCACTTTATTGCATTCTGCCTGTGATACAACATTTGTATTTCATCTCATGACTTCATATTTAAAAGCACCATAATATCACCTCTAGAGTTTTAAGAGACTTGAGTTCTGTTGAAATCTGCAGACTTATTCCACCTTTATATTGAATGCAGGAGAAGCTCCAGTTAATCTTCTTTAAGGCCCTATTCGCTTAATGGAAACGCTTAGCTGCATAATTGCTTTGAGCCTATTGCTATTCCAAAAGGAAAATATAATAATCTAATGGTATTGTCTCTATAAGCGAATGAGAATTTCAGGAGTGGATGTTGGTGCCACCCATGTGATCCGGAGAGGTTAATGCAGTTAAAGTTATTTCACAGTCCATTAAGGAGCTTACGGTGACCCTGTGACCTTTGAGCCAACAATACGGAATCCATTATCATCACAATGGAGGAGCTGTAGGTTCGGCTGACTTGACAATGGGCCCAGGAAATCCCAAGTTAGTACTTAGTTTAAAAAAATGCACTTTTCTTTCTGCTTCTTGGGTATGGCTATTAATATACCCTCCTATAATTTGTAACATTAACATTGCTGAAGGTACAGAAAAGGACATTGAAATGAAGATGTCAAAACTGCTGACTTAGTTCAGTGTATGATAATATTGGCTACATATTGAAATGGTAGCTATATAACAAGAAAGATCAAGATGAGGAAAGTCAAGGAACTCAGTGAAATTTATGATAAATTATCAAAGGCTGTGAAACTCATTTAGGCAAATAATAGCTTTCCTTCACATTTAATGTTACCATGCCTTATTTTTTTTTAGGTTCAGTATATGATTAGATGGTTGAAAAAAACATTCTGAGTTTACTGAATGTTGCATACATATGTTTTAGCTCTGTAAATGTGATTAATTTAGATTGCTCTACAGAATGTATTTTTTTAATATTGATCTTATCAAGACTACTAAAACGCTGCACAAGGTGCACTTGCAAGCCAGTTTACCAATGCCAAATAATACTGCCAATCACCCCCAAAATAAGGTTTTAAGGGCTTGAAAGAAGAAATTTAATTTTAAAAAATATGAAACAATTGCATTTGTAAACTGGGAAGTCAATGCCCGGTTTTGCTTCGATAGGTGAATAATACTAGATGCTCTGATTTGCTTGGGAGAATTTATAAGAATAATTACATTATTTGTTATGTAGTGCAAGTAACAGTAGTGCCAAATGTTGCAAACTAACAGTAATACTGATAATATATAACATAATACTTATCCAAAAAGGGCCATAAAATTAAATAATGTGTGAGTTTTTAATGTGAAAATGTAAACACAAGTATTATAAGTATATTATATACTTTTGAATACTAAGTATTCAAGTATATTATATTAAGCAGATATAGACACGAAAAAGTCACTTGAAAATAAACTTGAGCAAAACACTTTAAAAATAATTAAGGATCACAGCATAGGAAAGGTAGCTACTCTGATGTTCCATAACTCATTTTGTCTAATTTAAAACCAGTAAGGTTTCAGCAATTATTACTGCTTAGAACATCTAAAATGTAACAACACTGAAAGGGAAAAAGTATGCATGGCATTTAATTTTCAGGAAAGGAATGATTTCTTTTTATAGTTCACTGTCTTCACAAATAATTGAAAACAGTATTCCCCTACTTCTGAAAGTTCTGAAGAAAACATTATGATTGAATAGCATTTTAACAACTATTCTAACTTTGAGTTTTTAGTGTAGATAGCTTTGGAAGCCAGTACTCTCACCTCATCCCTTGCAAAACATAATTAAAAGGTACAGCTATCGCAACACTAGCTCCTTCCTATCATGACTTTATAGAAATTACAAGTAAAGCAGCTTGTGATATGATAACATCAATATGGTGATAAAGCCACATAATGTTGTTTTGCAAGCTTTAGTGTACCAGGTGTGAGCTGACTATATTGCTATGTTCCTCTTACATTCCCCTAGCTGAAAAATAAAATGAGCTAAATGGTTTTATTAGATAATATACGACCGTATACATACATGAAAGGGGGACTGAAGTCTGTGTTCTCAAGTTAGTAGGCATTGTGTCAGTGTGGATGTTAAGTTACCTCTTTTTGCTTCATATCTTTCAACATGCCGCAGAAACAGCCAAACTAGAACGTCTTTTTAAAAATCGTTGTGTGGTAGTGTAATTAAATAATTCAGTAAGTAGCGATGGGTAAATAACCGTTTGAGCAGCTTAATAATGAATGGCTTTTGAAAAAAAATCATTTGCAAGATATGTTATCATACAAAAGCAATAAATTACCTGAGGTTTAACTAAAAAAAAAAAGCTGTGCTGTAAATTTTCATTCCGTGTCCAATCCTTATTTTTAATGATTTAAAGGATCACTTTTTAATTTCCCTGCTCATTCTCTGCACCAGTTTGCAGCTTAACTTGAGCCCAAATCACTCTGTCTCTCTTACGCATACAGAAACATATCCTTCCAAATACTCTGAATGAGCAGCAATTATGAAGAAACTAACCAGGGTAAAGTAGGTGGATATAATAAAATAATACAACAAAATTAATCATGGAATGTAAGATTCACTGAGTGCACAAAACAAAATGAAATCTCATTAGGAGTGTAACATAAAAGAGTATGTATAAGTGATTTCTTTAAAGTGACAGGCACAAAAAAATCATAAAACTATCCGAGAAAAGCAAAATATCCATAAAATAGAATATTTGGGACAAGAAGTGTAGATATATTTACTGTAAAATGAGCTCTCTTCATATATTTATACAAATGTTAGTAATACGTTCATTGTTTTCATGTACAATTTATTTTCATGCATCTTTTAGAAATGTCAATAGATAATGTTTTTAGAAATAACTTTTGCAAAGGGATTGATCTTTTATTCTCTGGAAGAGGACTGAGGGAGAAAGCTGCTTTCATACAGAAAACACCAAAAGGTTCTTTATATTTAGAAGTAACAAATAGAAGAAAGAAAAATAACAGATCCAAACATATCAATCTCAAAGTTAGACAGCAGAGACATGAGAGCTGATTTTCTGCGTGAAAATCACATACAAAAGTACAAATTTAAGTCAAAAATTTATCACTGAAAGGATGGTGCAAATCTTTGGACGTAAATGTAGCTCCAAAGTGAGTCTCAGCCTTCAGTAGCCAAAAATAAACAGGTTCTTGGCTGAAAGACATAAGTGCTATTGTGAAATTGATATCCCTCCTTGGCTTATTCCCAGACAATATGTTGCCTTTCTGGGGGCTGATCAATGTGATTGATGTGATGTGTGAAATCCAGGAGGGAGCTCCCCTTTAATCAAATGCACTGTCCTCAATAGATAGGCAGCTGTGGACTAACACGTTTTCCAGCTCTCTCCCTTCAGCTCCCCTTAGAAATGCTACAGTCAAAATAAGGGGAAAAGAGTAAAGCAAACTGCAGGATGGGACATGAGATGGCAGCAATTGAGCAGTGTATTCAGTCTTTTGAAAATAAAAGACTGACTTCACTTGAAATGTTACAATCAGCTCACAAAGGACAGTCATCTTAGGCTAAAATTTATTTCTGGGAATAATGATGAAGTTGTTTCTCTCAGTATAACAACAGTGCCACAATGTTTAATTCTCACTGTACCTCTTCCCCATCTTGTCCCCTCACGATTAATATTGATCTGATATCATTATAATACTTTTTGGCTTGCGAGAAGATAGAATAACGGGCTAAAAATACCCTAAAAGGTTCTTGGACATTGCTGGTCTCTTTTAGACATGACACAATTATCTGTGTGAGGAATTTTAAGTACCAATTCTTCTAATTTTACACGTCATTGGCTTATGATCCTATAGGTCTCTCCTGTGCTCGTACAATAGAAGAAATACTGTATGTGTCAAACTGCAGTTGTTTTTATATTTCTTGCAGCACGTTCTTTTTAATCAGGCAGCAATTAAATTGTTAATACTTTTGTAGTGTGTGGAATAAATTAAATTGATTTAGCTTAAGAGATTAACATTACAATATGATCTTTTTTTTTTAAAGGCTTACTCTCACCAGTGTAAAGATTTCAGAGGTCCAAATCTCATTTGGTTAACCTTTCTACAATGTATTGCATTAGTGTAATACTTACACATCATAGCTCCATGCCAGATTGCCAGCCAATTATGTCATAAGCAATCAACTAACAAAGTACATTCAGCTCTTCCCTGGAAAATGAGCGTGGTTTTTAAAGCTAGAATGAGGCAACTGCTTTCCTTCCAGAAATGTATCAAGTAAGATAGCTTTACAATGGAATGTAAATGTGAACGAAACTATCATTTCAATTACAGCATGTATTGGCTATATTGACGAATATGCATATATATAAATGGCTGTAGTTCTAAGCTTCTCCATAATGGATGTGTATAAAAGATCTAGTCTAGTGTAGTACGCAAGTGCATGCAGAATGTTAGGCATGTGAACAATTTAAATGAAGTCAGTGGTACTACTTTTCGGTTTTAAGTTGTGCCCGTATTTTACTGGAACAAGATCCCTGGGACAAACCTCACCTTCTGCACCATGCCTAAGTATAGGGCTTTGGCAACCAGAGGTTTGAGAAGAACTGCTACCTCCCCTGGCTCAGCTGCTCTGCAGTCGCTGTTGCAGCATCATGACTGCTTGGGAGGGATAGCTCAGTGGTTTGAGCATTGGCCTGCTAAACCCAGGGTTGTGAGTTCAATCCCTGAGGGGGCCATTTAGGGATTTGTGGCATAAATTGGGGATTGGTCCTGCTTTGAGCAGGGGGTTGGACTAGATGACCTCCTGAGGTCCCTTCCAATCCTGATATTCTATGATTCTATGATTATGTTCCCCCATTCACCAGCTCAACAGAGGGGGGGAAAGCCTGGAGGATCCAAGTGGTATTGGATTTAGTGCCTCCAACTCCTTCCTCCTGTGGCTTGAGCAGCACTGCAGCAGCATTGGTGGAGCTGACTCCATAGTGTAAAAGGCGTGTGCACCCCTGCACAGTCTCCCAGTTTTCTACCTCTTCCTCCTGCGAAGCAGAAGTATGCTGGTTCCTCTGTGGGCAGGACCTTTTATTGTTACAGAGTAGAAGACTAGATCTGGCCCATCCCATGTAGCAAAGTAGAATTTATGGCCTGATTCTGCCACCCTTTCTCCCATTGAGGTGGCCCTTATTAGCTGGGTAGGCCACCGATTTCAAAGCTCTCAGTTACACGTTTGTTGTTAATTCCAAGTAACTCCATTGGTAGTGGTGAAGTTTAGCATTTTACTCTTTGTTTTCAATTTAACAGCTTTTCTCTTTATCTTATTTTTTGAATGAAAAGTACAATGGACAGCACTTTCTAAGGTTTTCCATCCATTATAACATCCATATGTTTAAGGTGCCATTCTGATGAAATTCCTGGCTTCTTGAATGCCAGCTGCAGGAGCTCAGCACCTAATTGTTGTTTTTAAGGTCTTCTGTGTTCCACAGCACAGGCCCACAATGGAACTCAGAATGCGGTCAAGCACAGTATTATAGAGTTCACAGGTTTTAGCCCTACTGACAGTCATTTATACAATGTACCCTTCTTTGCAACATCCACTAGGATCTCCCTTGTAGGGTAGAGCTCTCATAGGTTGATTGACATTAACTGACTGTTAAGAAAGAAAAAAATGGATTGAGGATCTGCAGTGTTGCTCTCAGTCACATGGCAGAAGACCATTTTCTGAATGCCGGATCAAAATGATTTTGGCCAGGTAGATGTGTACACTCAGCTGATAACCTGAGGCCTCCATGGAAATTAATCCAACCTAGAACTTTGTGTGGATAGATTCCCTGCACAGCTTCAGAGGGACAGATTTTGCTTTCTAAATCAGGGGGAGAGCCAAACCTGAGTGGGGAGACTCATTTCCATGAAAAGAAAGGTGCATAAATAATTTTTTCTCTGAATCTATATTGTCTAGTGGGTAAGAAAATTATTTTTGCAGCCATGAACTGCAGTCTATGAAAAAATGTATCTTTAATATTATGTAACATAGCAATATAAAAGGTATTACAAGGTAAATAAACATTTGAAATGTGAATCAGTTCAGTAAACCACATATGTGGAGTGAGTTGGCAAAATACATTTTCAGTCTGTGTATGTTAATAATGCTTACAGTAATGTTAATACACATTCATTGAAAATGCTCTGAGTGAATATCCCATTAAATACAGTTTCAATAGAGTCACGCTAAGAGATTCTACACTCTGATATGTGTTGGGCCACTTTGGCATGTGCAGCAGATAATGTCTAAAGCACAAAGGCTGAACAATAGGTAGACTGCCAAATTCTTATTTGTCCTTCACATGAAGTCCATATTGACTGCTTCAAAAACTCTTTGTATGAGCCATTATTTTCAAATTGTTTCCCAACTTATACTGCAATTGAAAATTGGACAGCTCTTCAATTGCCCCTGCATTTCAATTGATTACCAATACAGTTTTTCAGAATTAAGAATATTGCTGTATTTTTTTCCTTGGCATCATGTTGACTTTGTGTTGTGGTAATTTAAATATTGCTGTACAGTTTGTGTTGGACTCTACTGTTAAGATAACATGTGGGAGAATCAATTAGATTTATTATCTCTCCTTCAAACCATACAGTAAGTGACAAGATAACTCCTGTATATTGTGTAGCATTCATTGCCAAGAACTTGTGTGGTTTTATGGTTTTAGTACAATTGGGACTTGTAATGTCATATAGAACAATCAAAAAGTTTCTCCTCAGTCAAAATAACCACACTATGGACAGACATTCTCTTTATTAACACAGTTAAAGACAATGGGTAGAATGGGTTAGATAAGATCCATTACTATGTATGACAAAAGGTAGGCCTGTAAAGAAAGTGGAGGCTGGGGAGGCAAACATGACCTGCCAAGTGATCTTTTTTGGTCCTTTCTATCCATGGGCCCAGTCTTACTATTTTAGTCTTAACTCATGCAAGATTCCAACGAGCTCCAGCACGGGGTTTCCGTAAATAAGAATGACAAGAAGCAGCCCCCTAAATTATGAGTTGTAACTCCATGTCCTCACATTAGTTTTACAGATGGTGTCAAACAACAGGAAGGAAGCAGTGGGCTAATTCAAAGCCCACTGAAGTAGAAAATTGATAAAGGAAGCAACACAAGAAGAAATCTATGGCTAGCAGAGTTAAGGACAATAAGAAGGTGTTTTCTAAGTATATTAGGAACAAAAAGAATCTTAATAATGGTATTTGTCCATTACTAGATGGAAATGGTAGAATTATCAATAACAATGCAGAAAGGGAAGAAGTGTTCAATACATGTTTCTCTTCTGTATTTGGAAAAAAACAGATGAGGTAGTCCTATAATATGATGAAACTCTTTCTATTCCACTAGTATCTCAGGGGATTGTTGAACAACAGCTACTAAAGTTAGACATTTTTAAAATGAGCATATCCAGATAACTTGCATCCAAGAAATGTAAAAATAATGGCTGAGAAGCTCACTGGACTATTAACGTTGATTTTCTATAAGTATTGGAACAGTGGGGAAGTTTGGAAGAAAGCTAATGTTATGCCAATGTTTTAAAAGCGTAAACTGGATGCCTAAGTAACTGTAGGTCTGCCAGTATTACATCAATCCCAGGCAAGATACTGGAGTGGCTGATCATAGAAGATTAGGGTTGGAAGAGACCTCAGGAG
Source organism: Lepidochelys olivacea (assembly GCF_965140295.1). Lineage (NCBI taxonomy): Eukaryota > Metazoa > Chordata > Testudines > Cheloniidae > Lepidochelys > Lepidochelys olivacea. Next base: position 163,897,727 of record NC_140413.1, read on the forward strand.
GTCATCTAGTCCAACCCCCTGCTCAAAGCAGGACTAACCCCAACTAAATCATCCTGGCCAGGGCTTTGTCAAGCCAGGCCTTAAAAACCTCTAAGGATGGAGATTCCACCACTTCCCTAGCTAACCCATTCCATTGCTTTACCACCCTCCTAGTGAAATAGTTTTTCCTAATATCCAATCTGTACCTCCCCCACTGCAACTTGAGAACATTGCTCCTTGTTCTGTCCTCTGCCACAACTTTTAACAGCCTAGCTCCATCCTCACTGGAACCCCTCTTCAGATAGTTGAAGGCTATTATCAAATCCCCCCTCAGTCTTCTCTTCTGCAGACTAAATAAGCCCAGTTCCCTCAGCCTCTCCTCGTAAGTTATGTGCCCCAGCCCCTTAATCATTTTCGTTGCTCTCCGCTGGAGCCTCTCCAATTTGTCCACATCCATGCCCAAAACTGGACACAATACTCCAGATGTGGCCTCACCAGTGCCAAATAGAGGAGAGTAACTTCCCTTGATCTGCTGGCAACGCTCCTACTAATATGACAATAGCCCAATATGCCATTAGCCTTCTTGACAACAAGGACACACTGTTGACTCATATCCAGCTTCTCGTCCACTGTAATCCCCAGGTCCTTTTCTGAAGAACTGCTGCTTAGCCAGTCGGTCCCCAGCCTGTAGCAGTGCATGGGATTCTTCTGTCCTAAGTGCAGGACTCTCTGCACTCGTCCTTGTTGAACCTTATCAGATTTCCTTTGGCCCAATCCTCCAATTTGTCTCGGTCACTCTGGACCCTATCCTTACCTTCCAACGTATCTACCTCTCACCCCACCCAGCTTAATGTCATACGCGAATTTGCTGAGAGTGCAATCCATCCCATCATCCAAATCATTAATAAAGATGTTGAACAAAACCGGACACAAGACAGACCCCTGGGGCACTCTGCTTGATACTGGCTGCCAACTAGACATCAAGCCATTGATCACTACCCGTTGAGTGCGACAATCTAGCCAGCTTTCTATCCACCGTTCATTCAATCCATACTTCTTTAACTTGCTGGCAAGAATACTGTGGGAGATCATATCAAAAGCTTTGCTCAAGTCAAGGTATACCATGTCCTCCGCTTTCCCCATATCCACAGAGCCAGTTATCTCATCAGAGAAGGCAATCAGGTTGGTCAGGCCTGACTTGCTCTTGGTGAATCCATGTTGACTGTTCCTGATCACCTTCCTCTCCTCCAAGTGCTTCAAAATGAATTCCTTGAGGACCTGCTCCATGATTTTTCCAGGGACCCAGGTGAGGCTGACCGGTCTGTATTCGCCTTCTTTCCTTTCTTCCCGGATTCTCCTTCTTCCCTTTTTTAAATATGGGCACTATATTTGCCTTTTTCCAATTGTCCGGGACCTTCCCCAATCTCCATGAGTTTTCAAAGATAATGGCCAATGGCTCTGCAATCACATCAGCCAACTCCCTCAGCACCCTTGGATGTATTAGATCTGGCCCCATGGACTTGTGCATGTCCAGCTTTTCTAAGTAGTCCTTAACCTGTTCTTTCACCACTGAGGGCTGCTCACCTTCTCCCCATACTGTGCTGCCCAGTGCAATAGTCTGGGAGCTGACCTTGTCTGTGAAGACCGAGGCAAAAAAAACATTGAGTGCTTCAGCTTTTTCCGCATCATCTGTCACTAGGTTGCCTCCCCCATTCAGTAACTTTCCCTGACCACCACCTTGTTGAAACATACCTGTAGAAACCCTTCTTGTTACCCTTCACATCCCTTGCTAACAGCAATTCCAATTGTGCTTTGGCCTTCCTGATTACACCCCTGCATGCTCAAGCAATATCTTTATACTCCTCCCTAGTCATCTGTCCAAGTTTCCACTTCTTGTTAGCTTCCTTTTTGTGTTTAAGCTCACAGAAGATTTCTCTGTTATGCCAAGCTGGTCACCTGCCATATTTTCTATTCTTTCTGCACATTGGGGCTCGGTATGATATGGGACTCGAATAGTAAAGAATTAAAGGACGATAATATAATTAATGCCAATCAACATTGTTACCTGGAAAATAGGTCCTTTCAAACTAACTAGAGCTATACAAAATTAATAGACACACATAAATGGATTAAAAGCTGGCTAACTGATAGATCTCAAAATGTTTGCAGTGTTGTTGTAGATATGTTGGTCCGATGATATGAGAAAGATGAGGTGGGTGAGGTAATATCTTTTATTGGACCAACTTCTTTTGGTGAAAGAGACAAACTTTGGATCTATACAGAGCTCTTCTTCAGGTCTGGGAAAGGTACTCAGAGTGTCACAGATAAATACAAGATGGAACACATGGTTTAGAATAAGCAGTTAACACACATCCTGAGGGACCATTCAAAGTGCTATGACTTATTAACACCTCTCCAGTCATAGGACAAAAATTGGAGGTTAATGAGGTACAGATTGTTGTAATCAGCCATAAATCCAGTGTCTTTATTAAGGCCTTGATTTTTAGTGTGTCGCAAAATTATGAATTTAAGCTCCCAAGGTCATCTTTTGAAGGTATTGTGCAGGCTTCCTTTGAGAAACTGAGAGGTCAGATATGGAGTGATCATTTTGTGAAAAGTGTTCACCCACAGGTGATATGCTATATTTTTCTTTTACCATTTTTTCTGTATGAGTTTATTTGATAGTGTAATCATTGTCTGGTTTCACCCACATAGCTGCTATTGGGATATTTAGTGCACTGGATGAGGTACACCACATATTGTGCTAGGCATGTGTAGGATCCATGGATCTTGAAAGGTGTGTTGTGCGGGGTATAGATCATTGTAGCAGTGGAGACATGGGCTGCAGTTTTTGCATCTGATGTTCTGACAGGGTCTGATGCTGCTTTGAGTTAGTGTGTCCTGTGGGGATCTTGCTTCTGATGATGAGCTTGGTGAGGTGGGGGGGTTTAAAGTCCAGAAGAGGGGGTTTGGAAACTGTTTCTTTCAGGATTTGGTCCCCATCAAATATGGGTTGTGATTGTTTAACAATACTCCGTATGAGGTGGTAGGTGACAACTAGGGATGTGCAACTGGAGTTTTTTTTCCCTGTATTGAAGCAGGGTTTTGGGTGGTACTAGGGTGGCCCAATCCGTGATGCGATCTACTTCTCTGGTGAGGTTAAGGTGACCATGTGTCCGGTTTTCGACCGGTACACCCAGTCAAAAAGGGACTCTGGCAGCTCCACTCAGCACCACCCACTGGGCTGTTAAAGGTCTGGTCAGCAGTGCTGCGGCACTAGGGCAAGCTAGTCCCTCCCTGTCCTGGCACCGCGCCGTGCCCTGGAAGCAGCCAGCAGCAGGTCTGGCTCCTAGGTTGGGGGGGTCATGGGGCTCCGTGCAGTGCCCCCCTCCCAAGCACCGACTCTACACTCTGTGCCAACTCCAGACCAACCTGGAGGGAGGGTGGAGCCCCCCGCCACCTACTAGTGTCAGACCTGCTGGCTGCTTCTGGGGTGTGTGCAACGCAGTGTCAGGAGAGGCAAGCAGCATGCCTTAGCCCCGCTGTGCCACTGACCGGGAGCCACCCAAGGTAAGCTCGTGCCCCAACCTCAAGCCCCAACCCCCTACCCCAACCCGGAGAACCCCCAAAACTGGAGCCCCCTCCTGCACCTAAAGTCCTCATCCCAGAGCCCACAACCCCAGCTGGAGCCCTCACCCCCTCCCACACCCCAAGCCCCTGCCCCAGCCCGGTGAAAGTGAGAGCAAGCCACCGAGGGAGGGGGTATGTAGTGAGTGGGGGGCAGGACTTTGGGGAAGGGGCGAAACAGGGGCCTTGGGGAAGGGGCAGGACTACAGTGTTCGGTTTTGTGCGATCAGAAAGTTAGCAACCCTAGGTGAGGTTCAGTTCACTGATACAGAGCAATCTTCATGCAAACAATATGTATTTAAATGTAAATGTATACATCTAGGAATGAAGACTGTAGAGCATTCTTATTGGAAGGGGGACTCTATCCTGGGAACCAGTGACTCTGAAGAAGAGCATGGGGTGGATAATCAGTTGAACATGAGCGCCTAGTGCTATGCTGTGGGATCCCTGGGTGCATAAAAAGGGGAATCTTGAGTAGAAATAGAAAAGTAGAAAAGCTACCCTGACTTACACCAGCTGTGGATCTGGCCCATGACTTATAAGAGAACTGTAAGAAAAACCCTGGCCAGAGAAAAATATTCTCCTATTTGTTATCTTTAATATATATTGGAAACAAGAAAGCTTTTGAAGGGAAGCACCTTTACTGCACCTATTGATTTCCTTTATTTAAAATATTAATGAACTGACCAGAACAAGCTATTTTTTAAAATAAAATCAGAATTAAATAACCTGCATGATGTTTTCTACATGATTACAAGTGTTTATATATTAAAAACAGTATTAAAACTGATTGGTTGATAATGACTGCAGATGCTGACCTTTGGAGAGATTTATTAGTCCTACAAACTGTGAACTGGGCAACCTGCTCACTCTGACCTTGATAGAGGAACAGAAATCGTGTATGGTAGGTTTAACCCCTTCTTGATTCTAAAAACAAACTGCTGCTAATAGAGCCATATCAGGATGTAGTTAAAGAGCAGAATTTCCAGGCTGTGTATGTTCTTGCAAATAAAAGAAATTACCGGTAGTCTGTTCACTGAGAATCAAAATATAACATTACATTCAGCTGATTCTTTATTAACTAATCTAAAATGCTGGAGAACACACATTTTGTTTAAACACACTGTATAATTAAATTTACTGTCCATATGCCAATAAGGAAAGCTCCATATGTATCATACACTAAGGATTATTGGTCCTTGATTTCTGCCGCTCTGGGTCCGGTCCAATGCCCATTACAGTCAACGGAGTACTCCCAGTGACTTTAATAGGCGCTGGATCAGGTCCTATGTGTAGTGAAAGATGTAACTTGAAAGCAGACATTTATCAAGATAAAAAGTCAATAAGAGCTGTAAATATCTGAGAAAATAATTTAATTGCAATTTAGGTTTAAATAATGATGGTAGCTTGAAATGCTTTAGTTTACTTTTTTTTTTATAACTTACTCTCAAGAGCTAGTTAATTAATCTTTTTGAGCTCACAATTCATGTTTATTGACTATTTAATAAAGCACCCTACAGTACTGATAAATCCTGCATATAGCAGATACTGTATTCTTTACTCAATTAGAAGCCAAACTTCACAGCTTGTTCCCATGCGTTTTAGAATAAAGCAGTCAAGTGGGGGCTGTCTTGTAAATGGATTCAGAACAGCAACAACTGGTTACATGAGTAAATCTTAGATAACAGCGCAGTGGGGGAGGGAGAGGTGGTTGTTTTGTTTCTTTAAACCACCCTGTGATCTATACTGTAATCTGTTTTGTCTCTTGTCTCTGACAGTATCACAGGGAACCCGGCTTGGCTAGATTGATTGGTACCTCCAACTTAGCCATTTCCTTGCAGAATGGCTGGCATTTTTTGCCTAATGATGTTACATTTGTCCTGCAGATGATGTAGAGCACATTGCAGAGGATGAACGGCTCTGCTCTGATCACTTCTTACTTGGCAAGCACTCACACTTCACACCAACCGTCCTCAGTACCATTAATATTATATATAGATACCCTTGTCACTGATTTACACTCAGTGATCCGAAATCAGGACGGGAAGGGTGAAGTGTGTGGGAGGGTGGGGGTGAGGAGGTGATCTGATTTATTGTGGGGAATGTTGCAGAATAAAAAAGAAGTGATCAAATTTATATTAATGCCTTGACCTATATCCTCAATGCTGCTTTTTTCTCATCCCAAAGTGTCTTTCTTTCTGCAACAGATTTCAAAGCAAATTGCACAACACGATGACCATGTGTCCAAATTATGTATTTATTTACAAAAAAATCTCTCCGATCACAATCTTTTTTTATTCCTCAGCGTTAGTCCCCAAGGAGATAAATCAGTGACAAACTATTGGCCATATTCTCAGACAGCCTCCAAGGCAGCATGTGCAAGTTCTGCACGCCCACGAGGAGTTATCCGTGCGAGCCCTGCTTCCTGGCATTTGGATGTATGAGTTGGATAGTTATTGGGCTAACTCCTTCATTCACGCACATAATTGTGGGCCCTATATACAGTAGGCGGCTTGATTTGGAAATTTGTCCATTAGAGAGAGGCAACTTAGTATATACGTTGTAAAGAGAGATCTCTCTCATATATATGTGTGTGAGAGAGATCTCTTCACAATATTTGTATGTTGTGTGTGTGTGTGTATGTGTGTGTATATTACATACAAATACTAAATTAAAAGAACTTTGAAGTTGTGACACATTGCAATGTCTAGCACTCAAGAGTTAGGAAATGCCAGGATTAAGGATGGCTGTGTATTCTTAATTACATGATCAAATACAATTTTTTCCACAGGACCCTTGGCTTATTCAGTGCCCTTGATGTTAAGGACCGGGACACGGGTGGTTTTGCCTAATGGTCTGGGTGGGAGGCTGGCCTACTGGTTGGAGCAGAGGTGACCAGGCCTAGTGGCCAGAGCCTGAACTAAGAGCTGAGTTACCAAGTCCAGGGAGTGAGCTGAAGCCAAAAGCCAGGAATCAGGAGCCAAGGGTCAGAGCTGTGGTCAGAAATTGAATACCAAGCAAGCCAGAGCTGAGAGCCAGGAATCAGGAGCTGAGCATTGGAGTCAGAGTATCAGCCAGATCAGGGGCAGGAAACCAAGAGTGGGAGCCAGGAACAAGGAGCAGGAGGCAGTACTGGGGACCTGGAGCAAAAAAGGAGCTGGGAGCAGGAGCAGGAAGCAGGACCAGAAACATAGCTGCAGGTGTGGAATGCTATTGATCAGCCGGGGACCCAGGGGTGCTGCAGGGTTTGAGAATGTGACTGCTAGAGTCTTCAGCCAATCTGAATCAGCTGAGGGCAATGAGCTGGATTGGTGGTCCATGTGGGCCCCCCAGAAGCCCTCAGACCAGGCCTGTGGGGGTGGGCCTGGTAGAAATCCCATAATTGGGGCATGAACGTTCTCCTAAGGTCCTAAGATTGTTCATCTGGACCATACTCTTCCCAGTCCACCACGTGGAACAGCCCCACACCTGCTTGGAATCTGTCCTCTGCCTGATTATATTCTTCCTGGCCATGGATAGTTACTGGTGGGGGCGATGGGTCGGAGTGATCTGGAAATGGGTTTTCAGTGTGTGGTGTCAGGAGAGAGGCATGGACGGTGAGGTGGATTTTCACAGACTCTTGAAGCTGTAACTTAAAGGTCACAGATTTGATTTGCTTAATGATTGGGAAAGGAATAATATACTGGTGATCCAGCTTTGTTGACAAGGAGTTGGATTTTAAGTTTCAGGTCAACACCCAGACCTTGTCCCCAATGGCAAAGTTGGGTGTGTCCTGCCGATTCTTATCAGCCTGATGCCTGTATGGCTCCTTAATGGTTTCCAGGTGCCTTCTGAGTTTGCGTTGTACCCACAGTAGCATTTAACCCAATCAGTTGCTGCAGGCACCGGAGAATCCACAGGGGGGTCTGGATGGAAGCAGGGTATTTGGCAAAAAAGGGCTTTGCTGCAGTGAAGTGTGAGTAGCGTTGTTTTATACAAACCCTCAAGTAGGGGGACCCAGTTGTCCTGATGATAATGGATTACGTGACAAAGATATTGCTCAGGACCTGTTTGACTCTGATTGTCCTTTTGGTCAGTGGGTGGTAGGCAGAGGAGGTGAGAGACTCTATGCCAAGAGGCCCGAGAAGGGCTCTTCAAAACCTGGAGGTAAATAGCTGTCCTCTGTCTGAGATAACCCTGGTAGACAGAACAGACAGCTGAAACGCCTTTCCAAAAAAGATGGGCTGTTTCCTGGGCAGTAGGTATGGAATGGCAAGGGATAAAGTGGCTATCTTCATGAGGAGGTCAACAGCCACCAGAATGACTGAGCAGTCTTGAGAGCAGGAAATTCAGAGAAATGGTAGCCCATGTCTGTGGGGGAGACCAAATGGCCTTGAACATGGGGTCTTTGTCCAGGAACAGAGGTTGCAAGAGGCCACATACTGCTGGATGTTATCAGGCCACCAAAGGTGGTGAGAAATAAGATGGGATGTCTTGAACTGCCCAAAATGTCCAGCGAGCGGACATTCATAATGTCCAGAGAGTTTCATTCGTAACAAAATAAAAAGCAAGGGAAAAATAAAAAACAGAGATCTCTGTGCTCTGGTGCTGATTAGATGTTGCACTGTGCATAGATAGTCCAGGTTTATGTGGTCCCTGAGGACCTGGATCAGGAATCTGGCTCCCCCTAGGAGGTGGTACCACTTTTCAAAAGCAGACTTGATGGCCAATAGCTTCTTGTCCCAAATCCTGTAGTTCCTTTCTGCTGGGTTCAGCTGATGGGAGAAAAAGGTGCTCGGGTGGATTAGGTTGTTGGGCAGAGTCTGTTGCAACAGTGCAGTCCTGAGGACAAAGTCAGAGGCTTCTGCTTACACTATGAATGGAAGGATTGGATCTGAATGGGCAAGGACAAGAGCAGAAATGTAACTGGTTGAATGTGTTTTGACTTTCTGCAGGCAAGAAACCGCCTGTTTCAGGAGAGCCTTTACGGGTGCTACCAGGTGGGAGAATCCTCGGATAAAGGGCTAGTAGAAGTTGACAAAACTTAAGAATCATGGTATTCCCCAGACACCCTTTGGAGCGGCCCACCATGTGATGGTGGATACCTTATGTGGGTCCATGGTTAGCCCCTCTGGAGAGAGACCATAAACCAAAAACTCGACTGTGTTGCAGTCAAATTCACATTTTTCTAATTTAGCATAGACAAAGTCAGAACCACTTATATCTAGAACGCAGCATACATGCTGGTCATGCTGGGTTTGATTCTCATCTAAGCTGAGGTTGTGGAATGCTGTTGAGCTGCCATGCCTGCTGCAGTGAAGGGTTCATGCAGGGTTCACGCACCTGAAAACATTCAGGGCACACCCTGAGTGTTGTGTAGGAGCAGTGCACACACTGCCCCTTCCAAGGACATGGACCATGGGAAGTCGCCCAGAGGACATGAACCATGGGAAGCTTCCTTGGAAGGGGCTCAAGGCCTGAGAGCAAGGAATGTAGTAGATAGAAGCTGGTAAATAAGAATATTAATCAAAGTCATATTATTCCTTTTGTTGTTTCCTTTTGCGGTTGGAGTATGTAATGCGCATGAGTGGAGAAAGAATAAAAGAGAGGGTGGAAAGCTGACACGGCAGACCTTCCCGCTTGCTTGCTAAAAAGCTTTGTTTGTCTTGCATTTGAACCACAACACTGCAGGGTTTGAGAATGTACCTGCTGGAGTTTTCAGCTGCTCGGGAGGCTTGGTTCATTCGCTGAAACAGCTGAGAGCAATGATCTGGATCTGGGTTTGGCTGGGGGTCCCTGACTCAGGATGGACCTGCTCTGGGGCTGAATCAGATGGTGAAGTGAAGGTGGTTATCACCTGTAGGACCCTGCCTCATTTACTGCAGAAGTTGGCCCCTGTGTGTGTATGTGTGTGTGTGTGTGTTGGGGTTTGAGGCAGGGGGATTGAGGGAAGAGAAAGGATGGTGTCGTGGCAAAAGCAGTTAAATGTTGACCTATAGACTTGGATTCTATCCCTGCCTTTGCCACAGAGTTCCTGTGTGATGCTGGCCAAGTCACTACACCAATATACTATGTATTGCTCGTGTTCTGGCTACCATGGCTAAGACCCTGGCGTCTGATTTGCAGACATGCTGAACACACACAGATGCAGCCAAGCCCAACTGGAGCTGAGCTCCGAAATGCTATAAATGCCACATACTCGGAAAAGTCAGGCCCTTAGGCGTCTCAAATTAAGGCACCCAAAATGAGTTGACATCTTTGACAATTGTGGCTTTAATTTTTGTGCCTCAGTTCCCCATGTGTAAAATGGGGCTAATACCACCACCTCAGGAGTAATGATACAGGGTGTTCTAGATGCTCCTCACCTCTCTGCATTTGAGTCAGGCTGTTCCTTCTCTCCCATGCTGCTTGGGTTTGTGGGGGAGGGGAAAGCACTGAGTGTGCAGCAGAGTCTTGGTTTCGGGGGGCGAGGTCCTGTTCTGCTCCGCCAGGACCGCAGCCTCCTCCACATCACCTTGTTGCTGCAGGGATCGGGTGTCATCGGCCCTGACTGCAGCCCCGCTGTCATGGGAGTGAGGAAGCAGGGCATAGCCTCTAGCCAGGATTGTGAGAAGGAGAAAGAGCCCCTGGCTGTGGGGGCAGGCCAACCCATTGCTGAATGGCCCTACCCTCTCTATTTTCTGAACTCCTGGTTACCCAGATAAAATCCCTGCCCCCCATGCTGTTCAGATAATCAGGAGGATATTATATATGTGGACTGATCCTGCAAACCTATCCATGCAAACAGTCTTTACTCACAGGAGTAGCTACATGGATATCAATGAGGGTGCTTGTGTAAATAAGGGTTGCATTGTCCATAGCTCGGCCCACAGTTGTAATATTTTGACAAATTCACAAACTGGTAAACAAGACCTCCCTAAGATCTATCATTTCTAAAAACTGGTGCATTGGCCAGTTAGGGTCACAGGGTATCACTATTGTTATTACTGATTACAGGCTTGTCTTCAAGTGCAGGTCATGTTATTTACCTGCACAGTATGGGGGATGCTTGCAAAATGCCTGGCTGCGCTAGGCCTGGTTCAAGCTAGCGTTGTTTAATTTCTCACTTTCAGGAGCACTAAATTCATACAAAAGTAAGGAGGATTGTCTTGGGGCCAGATTGTAGCCCCGCTAGCAGGGTGCCACAGAGGTGTAAGGGGGCACAAGATTCCTCCTTGCACTCCAGCGCTGTTCATCTGCATCACAGGTCGCAGCACGGAAGGGGAAGCCAGCTTCACTGAGCTGCTAGGAGAGGACAGAATGGGGCCGGGACTGGGTGGACTTTGGGCTCACCCCCACCAACGGCATGTTCAGCACAGTGGTACCAACTCACCAGGGAATGTACTTTTGTGTCAGTTGTGGATCCAGAACAGTGTACTGTCCTCCCAGAGCAGTGCAGGGATTGCTCAGGTTCTCCTCAGCCTATATCCCAGGACTCCGCTCTCTCTGGCTATGGCTACACTTTGAGCTAGGCAAGTGTTTCCCAGCTCCAGGAGACATACTCACACTAACTGTAATTGAGTTAGTGTGCTAAAAATAGAGAGTAGCCAGAGTGGCACAGTTGGCTATAGGGGCTAGCCTATAGTACGATCCCATCCGAGAATGATCCCATCCGAGACAATAGGCACATAGTCAGGGTGGCTACCTCCTCCCACTGCTTGCACCACCTCAGTTACGCTCAATCTGCAATATGCTAGCTTGATCAACCCGACATAAAACGGAAGCTACTTCACTAGTTCTCCTATCTTAGTGTTGGTTAGGGAAGCTGTGGCACTTAGCAAATGGTTTTCATCATTTTACCACTGACCTACTGTCTGTGATTTCTGGGTAGGACAGCATGGTGACAGTGCATATAAACAAATGTGCAAAATATGAAATAAAGAGTAATTAAGCCCAGAATGTGTCAGGAAGTGAATTACGGTGTGTTAATTCATGTCTAGTTTTATTGATAATCAGCTAAACAGCAAGCATAAACTAATGCTGTCTGATTACTATCAATGCACCTAGGCATGAACGATAATGTCTCATTGGAATTATAAAGTTTGCTTATAAAATGCTTTAAAAATTACATATGTTACATATGTTAATTTAGATTCAAATCTAACATGTTCTGAACTGGAAATGATGTTGTATTAATTTCAACACTGTTCTTATTAGCCAATCACATCACTTGATTTCTTCTTACCACTTTATAATTATCATTAATTACCAGTTTATAATAAATTTATTCAGTTAATTCAGTGCTGTTCATGGCCTGAAGCATAAACCAATACTGGTGTCATTGGAACCTGTGACTAATTAGAAAATTGTAGTACCATTTGGTCACTTGTTACTGTAAATGATTTCATCCTTTAAATAACCCAACACTCTTTTTTTGCGATTCCTGCTGAGTTACTAAAATAGTTTCTAGTCAAGTTTTTTTGAGTAGGATCTGTGAATGACAACAAGGAAAGATAAAAGAACTAAGTATGTATAGCTTGGTTAAGAAGAGGACTAAGAGTGGAAAGTAATAACCATCTACATGGTTAGCATCTACATGTATTTGCAGATTTTAAATGCTAAGAATGGAGGAGAATTATTTAGGGTGGTGCTAGGGGAAATGATTTAGGCATGCTGAGAAGACGTTTAGAAGGGAAATTTTAGACTGAGTATAAGGGAAACTTTCTGACAGCAAAATTTAATATGTAATTGACTATCCTCCTCTGGACTGGGGAGTCCTGCATTGAGTCACGTACTGCCAGGAACAATCCCACCCTAGCTGGAAGATGAACTAAAATCTCTAATTTCCATGATTCATGCAGTGCTGCAGTATAAGCTGGTATTCAGATCACGGTTTAATGGCTTAACTTTATAAAGGAATATTACAGTATTCAACAGTAATGATCTCAAATGCTACATCCTTCAGTAGTGATACTGATTTAGTTTGAATAATAACTGTAGAACATTGTTGCATTTTTATGAGGATTAATTATATTGTACAGTACTCAACTGAAAAAGACCTTATACACTAATTTTCAGCTGATGGAGTTAGGGATTATCGTCTTTTTGTGTAAGATATCTCATGTCCTACTTCTGATTCTAATATATTCTTTCCCAAATACAACTCCTCCTGACCACTAAAATCCTCTCTCCTAACACAATTACATGCACATATTCCCCATGCCAGTCCACTACCCGAAGCAAGCATGCTTATGTAGCTCCTTCATTTTACATTGGCCGCCCACAATCCCTGGGGCTATTATGGCTGCTGGGTCTCAGTGTGACCTGGCTATTCTGTGCATCTGGCTATTTTTCCCGCAGCCATGCCCCCATCACTGGGGTCTGGAAAGGGGTGATGTAGGTGCTACTTCTTGACTCTGTGCTGCTCCGGAATTCTGCTGTAAAAGTGGCAGATTAGGCTGTTTTTATGGCTGCTTGGAATTGTCAAAATGATCAATGTAAATATCATTAGCTAAGTGATGACAGTCCTTCTTGTGGATCAATGGATAAACACTCATGGGTGGGATTGTCCCTACCGTCCCCAGATCTGTTCCCTACGAGGGCTCTCACCACTGCTACCTCAGTTGGAGCTGCACAAATGCTAGCAACAGTGGAAATATTCACGCAAAAATGTCTGATGTAGATGCATCTTTAGCATTTTCTTCACTGAACGATAGGAGGGATCATAGATTCTATATGCTAAAATATTGTGTGTTAATGGATCAGTCAGTCTGGTAAGCAGTGAGGTTGGCATTCTTGCACACGTGCTAGGTGCCTCACCTTACAACCATCACCCCAACTGGTCTAGCGCAGTGTGGGCAGCCTGCAGCCCGTGGGCCACACATGGCTCATCAGGGTAATCCGCTGGTGGGCCGCCAGACAGTTTGTTTACATTTGCACGGCCGCCCGCAGCTCCCAGTGGCCGTGGTTCGCTGTTCCCAACCAATGGGAGCTGCAGGAAGGGGCGGCCAGCTGCAGGTTGCCCGCCACAGGTCTAGAGTTTAGCATTTCTGACCTCCTGTATTTCACTTGGCAGGATAAACTGGGCCAGTCATCGTTATCCTATTTGGCAAGCTAATTCTGAGTTTCATGCATTTCGAATGAATTCAGTGGCTCAGGAACACAAGAGTAACAAACATTCCAGAAAGCAGTGAATGTTACCCTTTTTGTCAGATACTCATGCATTGTTATTTTTTTCTGATGGAGCAGGGGATGGGAATGTGACATTTCACTCCATATTCTTTATGAAAAATATGTCATAAATATGACATAACTGAGATGTACTTTATGCAAGATGAGTCTTATATCATTCAAAAGGTTATAAATTACTGAATGTGATTATCAATTTGTATGCCTGTATCATTTGTGTATCTGAAGTTAGGAATATTGACTATGTATCTGTATTTCAGCTATGCTAGGTGTCAGAGTAGCGGCCGTGTTAGTCTGTGTTTGCAAAAAGTAAAGGAGGACTTGTGGCACCTTAGAGACTAACAAATTTATTAGAGCATAAGCTTTCGTGAGCGACAGCTCACTTCATCGGATACATACAGTGGAAATATAGTGGGGAGATTTTATATACACAGAGAACATGAGACAACGGGTGTTACCATACAGACTGTAACAAGAGTGATCAGGAAAGGTGAGCTATTACCAGCAGGAGAGCGGGGCGGGGGGGACCTTTTGTAGTGATAATCAAGGTGGGCCATTTCCAGCAGTTGACAAGAACAGTGTGTGTGTGTGTGTGGGGGGAAATAAACAAGGGGAAATAGTTTTACTTTGTGTAATGACACAACTATGCTACTTTAGGTGATGCCCACTGCTAACACTTCAGGTACAACAATGGAAAAGCCAGATAGGGCTGATGGCCTATCAGCGAGGACAATGGACTGTGAAAAGGCTTGGCCTTCCTGCTCCATACTGCCACTGACAGGTTTCAGAGTAACAGCTGTGTTAGTCTGTATTTGCAAAAGGAAAAGGAGTACTTGTGGCACCTTAGAGACTAACCAATTTATTTGAGCATAAGCTTTCGTGAGCTACAGCCCCCCTCCTCCAGATATTCTGGTTTAACTTGGATTTAACCTTTGAGAGTGGTCAGTTTGGATGAGCTATTACCAGCAGGAGAGTGAGTTTGTGTGTGTATGGGGGTGGGGGGGTGAGAAAACCTGGATTTGTGCTGGAAATGGCCCACCTTGATTATCACGCACATTGTAGGGAGAGTGGTCACTTTGGATGAGCTATTACCAGCAGGATAGTGAGTTTGTGTGTGTGGTTTTTGGGAGGGGGGTGAGGGGGTGAGAGAACCTGGATTTGTGCAGGAAATGGCCCAACTTGATTATCATGCACATTGTGTAGAGAGTTGTCACTTTGGATGGGCTATCACCAGCAGGAGAGTGGGGGGGGGGTGGAGGGTGAGAAAACCTGGATTTGTGCTGGAAATGGCCCAACTTGATGATCACTTTAGATAAGCTATTACCAGCAGGACAGTGGGGTGGGAGGAGGTATTGTTTCATATTCTCTGTGTGTATATAAAGTCTGCTGCAGTTTCCACGATATGCATCCGATGAAGTGAGCTGTAGCTCACGAAAGCTCATGCTCAAATAAATTGGTTAGTCTCTAAGGTGCCACAAGTATTCCTTTTCTTTTTTCAGTTTACTGTACTCCTGAGTGCTGACCTTGTATATAGGCATGAAAGATGTTGGCCTCTAGTGAACTACCCATAGATAGCATAAATAATCTACTACTGCTACTACTACTTGAAGCCTAGTCTGGACTCTCTCAGCATGGCTCTCAGCCAACTCCCCCTTCCTTTGGTCCTTCTGATGGTTAATCTATAGGAACACCCCAGATAAAAATCATTTTAATCCAAAATTCTGTCTCTGGCAGTGGCCAACCCAGCTGCTCTACAGAGGAAGTAACAAGAAACCCTGAACTGGGCAATTATGGAATAACTGATATCTGACTGTGATCCTAACTCTGCATGAAGGTTAGATTTTATTTGATAAATATTTCTTATAAAATTAATTTTTCAATCTTGTTATTTGTATTGCCACGGATCATGTAGAGTGATTTATAATTCTGGTCTCACACGGCTAGTTACAAAGTAGAGTTTTGATTAATCAGAGAATTGGTTTAATCATGTGTTGCTAGGAATAATAAATTAATGCAGATGAGGTCCATACAGCTGCCTCTTGAACTAAAGACCTGAACCTGCAAACATTGAAGAGAATTCAGTGGGACTGCTTGTGTGACTAAATTTACTAGTCTGTAAGCATTTGCAGGATTGAGCCCTAAATCTACATTGGACTGCCTCTAGATAGTTGGCCCAGCTCATTATTGTGTCTGCCTCGAGCTAATTCTGAATATCCTCTCACACAGTAAGCAAATGTGATAGGCACTTATGTAGTGAAGTAGAATTATTTTATTATTTTATGGCATTGTGCATAATAAAGTAACAATAAAATGTTACAGCGGATACTTGCTCTTCACAGAAGTAATTTTGTGGACAAACTTTATCCTGATATCTTAGAACTTTTTTACCTTGAAATAGTAACCTTGAAAAATTGATTTTGGAAGGGTGTTTTAATATTGTGTGCTGGGTGTCCAAATAATCAGTTACATTTGGTGTTTCAACATGAAATCTTCTAAAAATATAGGTTGATCAAATATCAGATACATACCACTGGTGTGTGATGTGGACATAGTAGCAGCCCCGATTCATCCCTAAAGCACGTCCATCCTGTGAACTGAACGAGGCAAGGGTCCTGTGTTAAAAATAGTATGTGATCATGTAATTAAAGACTGTATCATAATGCACAAAGGAGCCAAATTAAGATTGCATAGGCAGCCTTAATTGTGGCATTTCCTAGTGCATGACCTGGCACTCTTAATAATGTACTTTAAATATAATTAATATGGATGATGGAAAAGGAAGCATCAGTTCTGGATACACACAAATTACACGTTAATGTAAATTCTTCCTAGGCCTCTTTATATTTCCTATCATGTTTATTATTATTAGATCCCACCTATAACCCTTAATCATATGAGTAATCCTTACTCACTTCAGCAGTCCAATTTACTCATGTGAATATAAATTGCAGGATGAGGCCCATTATATATAGAAATGTGTATATATAAATATGTTCTTTTTATTTCATCATTCAACCAATCATTTAATTATCAGTAACAAATTGCAGTTTGAAAATAGATTTCTAAATTGCTTTTTGAGCTTTTCTAATCATAGCTGGAATTTTTGCTATCCTGTGAAGGCAACGTAGCAGGGAACGGGGAACATGTAAGGATAAATGTCAACTGTCAATATGTGGGTCCTGGCACCAGAAAACTATATACCAACTGCTGTTATATATCACTATACCTTTATTCAAAGAGCTCTCTCTTTCCTGTGAGGAGTCAAGTCTGTAGAAAAAAAGGACAGGAAATCAATAAGTAGAGTAAGAAATGAAATAAAAAGTAGTCTCTGTTTTAAGTGTGCTGTTTCCCATTTTTATCACTGCCATAACTAAGCTTCTAATGATTTGTACCTATCTGCCTGTTGCTGAATTTGTTTTCTGCATGTTGCACCAAGATCTTTAACCCAAGGGAGAGAATGGAACCCTCTGTCACATAGTTTTAAATGGATAATCTTTCACCAGTACATCATCTGTGAGATGAAAAAGATCTGTTGATTTAAAATGTAGCTATGATTTAAAATAATGCGATCACAACAGCTTGGTCCTGGGATGGGTCATCTGAGTGAAATTCACCCCTGTGCAGGGGGCCAGTATATGACCTATCAGTAGGGTTGCCAACTGTCTAATCGCACAAACCCCAAAACCCTTGCCACACTCCTGCCACATCCCTTCTCTCAGGCCCTGCCCCCTGCTCACTCCATCCCCCCTCCCTCCGACGCTCACTCTCCCCCACCTTCACTCACTCTCCCCGGGCTGGGGCAGGGGTTGGGGTGCAAGAGGGGTTTCAGGCTCTGGGCTGGGGGGGGGGGTGAGGCTGATGGGTTTGGAGTATGGGAGGGAACTCCGGTCTGGGGCAAGGGATTGGGGTGTGGGAGGGGGTGTAGGGTGCGGGCTCTGGGCACTGCTTACCTCTGGCAGCTTCCAAAAGTGGCAGCAAGTCCCTGCGGCTCCTAGGTGTAGGGAGGGGCAGCCAGGTGACTCTGTGCGCTGCCCCTGCCTGCAAGGACTGCCCCCACAGCCCCCATTGGCTACAGTTCCTGGCCAATGGGAGCTGCGGAGTCAGCGCTCTGGGAGGAGGCAGCACGCAGAGACCCCCAGGCCGTCCCTGCCTGCGTCTAGGAACTGCAGGGACTTGCCGCCACTTCCGAGCATCACACAGAGCCAGGGCAGGTAGGGAGCCTCTCTTAGCCCCACTGTATCACCCCCTGCCAAGCGGACTTTTGGCCTATTAAAATCTCCCAGATTGCTTTCAATAGCAACTGGGAGATTGAGGGCAATTCTGGGAGACTCCCGGCCAATCCGGGAGGGTTGGCAACCCTACCTATCCATCATTCGACCCCCACTTTTACTGGGTTTTGTGGGCAAGTCACAGTGAAATGATAGAAAGGCCAGGTGCACTGATGTAGACACACTGGCAAAACGAGAGCCGACATATCTGGAATTAAGCAGCAGATTGCAACTTTTATTAAACTTTCATACAGGGGAGGGATGCTGCCTGCCCATCACCCATATTCCTCTATACCCGGGATTTAGTGGGATACCATGCAGGGGTTACAGGGCTTCTTACCATAATCTGTAGCTCAGGGTAGGTTCTCCTCAGCCTATATCCCAGGACTCAGCTCTCCCTGCGTCCTAGCACCCTCCCCTTCCTCCCTGCAATAAGGGGACAGAGGGTGCAGAAGGATGGGATGTTGGCCCACGAGGGCCACAAGATCTGACTCCGGCCCGTGAAGGCCACAAGGTCCCACTCTATTTCATGAGACCAAGGCCCATCTCCAAATACCAGCTCTTCTACCTCTGGGCCCATTCAGTTTATCCTTTTAACACTGGAAACCAGCCACATCCTCTAACTTAACCTGAGCCTTTGTTCAGATTTAGCACATTTCTGCCTGCCCCCTTTGCCATGCCCAGGGGCCTTGCAACCCCAACTCCTTTCTACTTCTGAAGATCCGGTGATGAAACCCAAAAGTCCTGGCACCTTGTGGTACTTGCTAAGTCCTTGGCTGTTGCTCATACCCAATTTGAGTACTCTGGGGCTTCTTCTTTAGTTATGCTCACGAGTAAGTACACTGCATTTCTTTTATGGGTGAACCGAAGGGTGACAACATTTACCAATAGCTTTGAGGCCAAGCAGAGAGGCTGTTTAGTGTTGACGGACCATGTAACTAAGCCAGCTACATCTTCTCGGTAGATGAAGAGGACCATACAATCCTCATAAAACGTCATTTGTAACTTGCATGTCCCAAAAGATGATAGTAAATGAAGACCATTCTTTTTCAAATCAATATTAGAGATTAACCCAAATGGCAAATTTCAGTTCTGGGTCCAAACTTCCAAAAAATTCAGGTGTGTTCAGATCAAAAGGTTTTGGTTTTTGGATACCTCTCATTTTGGAGACCCTATGCTACCAATTTTGGCACCTGAACATGTGCATTTTGTACTCTGGACGATGGCAGAATATTATGTAGATTGAGATATTTAGCAGGGGAGAAATTTCAGCTTGTCTTTTGTACGAATATGTAAATGGAATCAGAATGGAAAGGGCAGAATCTGACCTTAAGAAAGATAATGAGAATGAAAAACATTGGGGAGAATCTGTAAAAATTCAATCCACCTAGAGAGGTGTTCTTTAATATCCTTTTAGTAAACAAATGTCCATTTCCACACACTCTTTGGCTTACAAGTATTGATGCAATGATGGAATTGTGAGAAACAGCATGGGGCTTCTGGCCCTGTGCTTTGCTATCTGGGTCATGAATATAAGAATTTCATTCTAATGTCCTAGAGCCATATCATGCCATTGATTTTTTTTTATTATTATTATTTTTTATTTTAAGCAGATTTCATCATTGATTTAAATGGGGGAGTTCTGTTTAAAAATCAATGGCACAATATGGCCCCAAGACATTAACACATTCAGAATATTGACAGCAAAAGAAAATAAAACCTTTTTATTTCCAGTCTTTCTCTCAAAATGTTATAATTTTTCCCAGAAACTCCAGCTGTTCCTCAGTAAGTAGTTAAATTAAGTGTAAATGCCATTGAACACAAGTTAACTATTAGAATAAAAAAAAACCAAAGAAAACCATATGACTGGCATCCAACCTTTTAATCAAATAATTTACTAATCACTCACAGTGGTACAGCTTCACAGTCAACTCTTCCAGTTAAACTCATCTCCCCTGACCCCCTCCTTGCCACTTTCCCTCAGCACTTCACTTCAGAAAATGTTCAGTACAGCCCATTAAGGAACACTTTAATTCAAGAGGGTCTAGCTGATCAAGAAAAATTAAGCTCCTAATAACAGCAAAATCGAAAGAAATTTGGACAAAATGACTCTCCGCATCACAGATTTTGTTTACTAGTGGGTAATTAATTCTCCACATATGTTGGGAACATCTGTCGCAGTGACCTGCCATCGTATCTGTGAAATGACTGCTGTGCAGCTCCTCCGCAGGTCATTAGCAACACTCGGAAAGGAGGCTTCCTTCTCCTGCCTCCAGAATGGGCAACTTTCACTTTAGCTTCTATATTCCATAAATTCTCCAGTCTGGATTGCCCTCTACTTCTTCCCGTCAGATTCCAGCATCTAGCTCTCCATTCAAAGCAAATTGAGTTCAAAGAAAGAACTAGCATATGGGAAGAAAATAAGGGAGAGAAATTTACTATGAAATGGTCCTGACGTCATATGTTAAAGGAATCAAATCTAGGTTGTTTATTTACTAAAGTAATATATGGGGAAGTGGGTGGAAGGCTGGATTTTTCTCCTTGACAGAACTGATCTACTTCTAAATGTATGCAATGGCACCAAGATACCACGGGAATATGCAGGAGCCGGAGCAGGGACAAGACTGGCATGGGGCCTCTGTCTCTATCTATATTAGGGTTTTCTGTAGTAGCCAAGGGTTGCACAGATAAAGTGATCATGTGGTTGAGATAGCAGTGAGCACTAAGACTTGTGGAAATCCTTTTGTTACTGTAAAAACAAAATGAAGCACCAAAGGGGAATCCCAGTGCCCGTACTTGAAATCCACACTCAGGTGGTATGTTGGCCAAATCCTGGTCACATGCCAGTGCATCATCATGAGTTTCAGAGGTTATTTTCAAGGGCATGCAGATAATTTGTTCTGTGGGGAAGCATTTTTTAAAAATCCCCCTGGGGATTAGAGTAAGACAAGGAGGGTGAACACCTGCATCTCCTCCAGGACACCTGTGTTTACAGTGAATGCCATGTAGCCAACACATATTCTGTCAGCGAGGGGGAATGGGAGATGCACACATCAAAGAAAATTGATCTGAGATATCACTATTCAGAAAGCAGAGCATTCACTATAAAAACAGTCTGTCCCTCACCCTATTTTAACTGTCTAGAAGCATTTCAGTGCTTGTCACTGTAAAGTTTGGTTAATTTTAATTGTTTAAAATTTAAATCTGGGTAGCTTTATGTCACTGTCCTAAGATACCTGCCTTTTGGTTTTGTTTTTTTTGTGTGTAGAATTTTAAAGGAACACTGCCAAGTTAAAAGTCAAGGACCCAGACCCTCAGCTGGTATAAACTGGTGTAGCTCCATTGATATCAGTGCAGTTCTGCTGATTTAAACCAGCTCAGAATCTGGGCCTACATATTTGTAAACAAAAATAAGTATCTTTACTTGTGTTATTAACAACACTGAGATTAAATCCTGCTCACCTTACTCATTCAGTACTCCTGTTGCTGTTAATAGGTTACTTATATGAATGCCCACATGAGTGAATGTGTTGTATGTCTGTTCATTTACTGTTGCCCATTATGTGAGGCTTCTCCATGTACAGGGGGAAATGTTCTATTGTGCTTACCGTACTTTACAGGGTATGTTCTGTTATGGAGCAAAACTGTTTTCATTTTAAAGGTATTTAGTTTATATACAAGTTGTTATACAAGTGAAATTGTACTCAGAACATAGGGCTGGGAATTGGGACCAGGGATCTGTTCCTGACTCTGCTGAAGACTTCTTGTGTGACCTTGGTCAGTGTCTTAGGACTCATGGAACTGATGGCTGCTTAACAGAGTCTTCTAAGAAAGGTTGAGAAGTGTAGTGAGGACATTTTGAATGGTTTTACATTTACAGGTTTTACTGCACCTTCCAACCAAAGTTTGAAAGCATTACAGAATATAGCGTCCCAACACCACAGTGAGGTACTATTATCCCTGTTTTATAGATGGGGAAATTGAGGTTGAAAAAAGGTACAAACTACTTTTTTCAGTTTTTGAGTGACCAACCTCAGATGTCTAGGTGTGTGGCCAGATATACAGAAACATATGCACAAAATGTCACAGATTTTCACAGTTAATATTTCTAGGACTTTTCGGGGTTTTTTGGGTTTTTTGCAGGGCAGTTATATAGTTAATTCCAGTGCACAGTGAAATAACGTAAAACCTAACAAATCCACAAGAAGTCAGGACTTCACTTTTACTCACTGTGTGCATGTGGAATTTCACAAAAGCAATGAGATAGAACTTCTATGTTCCAAAACATAGAATTTCTCCACTTGAGCTAAAGAAAAATCGGTTAGCTATATCCGTCTCTGACAAACAACTGAGCAGTACAGATGTCCTGTGACAGGGTAGTTGTACTCATACACACTGGTCAGTTTGTTACAGTATATTCATACAAGGCCTTTTACTATGCAAATCTAGCCTGCTATGTTAAACCTTTGAAATATGTGTATAGCAGTCACATGATGTTAGGACATACATATATCAATTACATGATTGTGGTAGGTTTCAGAGTAACAGCCATGTTAGTCTGTATTCACAAAAAGAAAAGGAGTACTTGTGACACCTTAGAGACTAACCAATTTATTTGAGCGTAAGCTTTCGTGAGCTACAGCTCACTTCATCGGATGCATACTGTGGAAAATACAGAAGATGTTTTTATACACACAGACCATGGTTATTCTCTAAGGTGCCACAAGTACTCCCTTTCTTTTTATGATTGTGGTAGCAATCCCTTGGTGTTCAGAGTCACATCTTGGATCCCTAAGATTCTTTCCAATGTTTCTTCTGGTCAACACATAAAGTAAAGAACTACCACTAAAAGAAAAGGAGTACTTGTGGCACCTTAGAGACTAACAAATTTATTAGAGCATAAGCTTTCGTGAGCTACAGCTCACTTCATCTGATGCATACAGTGGAAAATATAGTGGGGAGATTTTATATACACAGAGAACATGAAACAATGGGTGTTACCATACAGACTGTAACAAGAGTGATCAGGAAAGGTGAGCTATTACCAGCAGGAGAGCGGGGCGGGGGGGACCTTTTGTAGTGATAATCAAGGTGGGTCATTTCCAGCAGTTGACAAGAACAGTAGGGGGGGAAATAAACAAGGGGAAATTGTTTTACTTTGTGTTATGACACATCCACTCCCAGTCTTTATTCAAGCCTAAGTTAATTGTATCCAGTTTGCAAATTAATTCCAATTCAGCAGTCTCTTGTTGGAGTCCGTTTTTGAAGTTTTTTTGTTGAAGAATTGCAACTTTTAGGTCTCTAATCGAGTGACCAGAGAGATTGAAGTGTTCCCCGACTGGTTTTTGAATGTTATAATTCTTGACGTCTGATTTGTGTCCATTTATTCTTTTACGTAGAGACCGTCCAGTTTGGCCAATGTACATGGCAGAGGGGCATTGCTGGCACATTGATGGCATATATCACATTGGTAGATGCGCAGGTGAACGAGCCTCTGATAGTGTGGCTGATGTGATTAGGCCCTATGATGGTGTCCTCTGAATAGATATGTGGACACAGTTGGCAACGGGCTTTGTTGCAAGGATAGGTTCCTGGGTTAGTGTTTGTTGTGTGGTGTGTGGTTGCTGGTGAGTATTTGCTTCAGGTTGGGGGGCTGCCTGTAAGCAAGGACTGGCGTGTCTCCCAAGATCTGTGAGAGTGATGGGTCGTCCTTCAAGATAGGTTGTAGACCCTCGATGATGCGTTGGAGAGGTTTTAGTTGGGGGCTGAAGGTGATGGCGAGTGGCATTCTGTTATTTTTTGGGCCTGTCCTGTAGTAGGTAACTTCTGGGTACTCTTCTGGCTCTGTCAATCTGTTTCTTCACTTCAGGTGGGTATTGTAGTTGTAAGAACACTTGATAAAGATCTTGTGGGTGTTTGTCTCTGTCTGAGGGGTTGGAGCAAATGCGGTTGTATCGTAGAGCTTGGCTGTAGACAATGAATCGTGTGGTGTGGTCTGGATGAAAGCTGGAGGCATGTACATAAGGATAGCGGTCAGTAGGTTTCTGGTATAGGATGGTGTTTATGCTCTGAGCATTTCCTGTTTGGACTCCTTAACTGCTATTTTTATGGTTTTACTGACTCCATCTCATGCAGAAATAATGGTGGGCGGGAATTGTCTCCCAGGATCTGCATAGAAAGGACCCTCCATGCAAAGAGACCCTCCTCCATCCACAGCTCCATGTAAGGGTGCTCAGGCATCTCCACAATACTATCTTCAGAGGTTCCGAAATCAACACCTTGGGAGTGGAAGGCTATGGCCGGGTGCATGGTGTACAGCCACGCCAGGATTACCCTTGGAGAGTCTCTCTGCAATGTGGACCCCTCCGTGTCTTAAAAGGAAGTTCTAGAGAAAGCTGCCTGTGAAAGTTGGAAGTCAGCCTTTGAAAACAATGGGCAGAAAGCAGAGGAACCTAGTGCTTCAGTAGAGGCATGGGATGGCCCACTATCTCCAGCGATTCCCTCAAGCATAACCAGGAAAATGTCTGGTGTTTGTGGAGGGTAGACCCACTGCATCTTCTGCATCGTCTTCACCCTGCAATGGAAGAACTTGAAAAAAAAATCCCACAAGGGGAACCTCACAGAGTTTTACTTCCCCTCAGGTCCCTCTCATATGTTTTATCCAGCAGAGGGCATGATCTCATCCAATATTATTCGCTGTTCTTTTTGCATGCTGTAATCTCCGGCTCTCCTAGGGGAGCAAAACCACCCGCCTGACATCTGCTGTTAGCTACACATAGGTAAATCCTGAGTAACTTCACTGAAATCAATGGAATTAGTCTGGCTTGACACTGGGAAGAATGAAAGCAGAATTTGACTTATTAGCACAATAACTGGGAAGTTAGTTATATTACACAGAGGATTTCTGTGATAAAAATATTGTTTTAATTTAAACAGTATAATTCCTTTGAGGAATGTGGTGGAGCAATATTAGCGTATGTATAGAGAGGAAAAAGCCTTAAAGACAACTATCCTGTTAGGGAGAGTGATATTAATACTCAGGAGAGTTGTATATAATTATCTGTCATCATTTACATGGCTGGTTTCTTCACCACATACAAAATATACATAATTACAGTTCACTAACAAAGGATTCATTTACTGTGTCTATTCATGCTGTATCTCTGTCTTCTCAGAGCACATGGTATGTAGGTGAGTTACCATGAAATTAAACTCAGTGCCAAAATTTCCAGCCGCTCTCCAATGGGTGCATGAGCAGCATTTGTTTACATATTATGGACAGAACTGGCAGTGTTGCCTATTATTAAGTTAGCCCAACACTTGTCATTAAAATACCCTATTTTCAGTTGCTTTTAACTTTGCTAAACTGTAACTGTTCAAGCTGAAATTTTTCATACTAGGTACCTACCTCATGCTGAATTTGTTTGGAAACAAACAGCGTCAGTCGAAACAGCGAACCCATTTCCCAGAATGATGCTAGGGATTGTTTTGCCATGTTGCAAAAATATAACAATCATTTTGTTGAGAAGCCCTGGGGCCCCCAGGCTTTAAAGCCGGGAATTGAAATTCGGCAGGGCACAGGTTTCATGTAGGCATTTGGCTTTGCTGTCCTTGTGAAAATCTGCCCACACTTGGCCAAGTTATAAGCCCTTGAAAAATCTGTTTGTACATGCTCAATAGAGACTTGTTAGAGTGAAGTTGCAATTGCTAAAGATTCCATATGTATTGAGCATGCTCCAGCCCCTCACATCTCCTGTTCATGCCTCATCCCACAGAGTGACTGAGCAGGCATGCTCAGGGTTCAGAGGTCTCAGCAGGGCACTTTCCCTGCAAATACAGCTCCCAGCTGTGGCGGTCTAGGGAGGGGCCAGGCACTGGAACTGAGAACAGGGAGACTGTCTCTTCTGTGCTCTCCATGCTCCCCTTGCTGGTGCCCAGGCAGTGAAGAGAAGGAGGAAGCAGCCTGGCTGAGAATGCAGAGGGGTTTTAGGATGGGGTGGGGAGATGTGAAGAAAGGGAGTTGCTGGAATTAAAGTAGAAGACAGTCAGTAGTCAGAAGAGGGGAGGAAAACAGTGGAAGACTGGTATTGGGACCCAGTAGGGGGGGAATGGCGGAGATGACTGGAGGCTGGGGGGAAGAAACAGATTGTACAAGGATCAAGAAGTAGGGAATTGGGTTTGGTTGGGCAAGGAGACTGGGGTAGGGGGTGACTGGGACTGGCTGGATAAGGAGACTGGGATGGGGATGAGAAGCCCCAAGGAATGGAGACCGTGACCGGTTAGACAAGGAAAATGGGAGTGATGTGAGGAGTCAGGACTGGGAAGAGAAGGGACAGGGACAGGATGGAGGGGATGGGGCAAAAGGGATCAGGTTTGAGAGAAACAGGCAGAAGAGTCTGTGACCGCTAAAGACCACTGTCCTCCAGAGCCTCAAAATGACCCCAAGATTCCTGAGCGACAGCAAATGTCTGTGAAATCCACTGGCAAAGTGTTGTATCCCCCTCCAGAGCTGGTCCATTGAGAGCAGTGGCTGTCAAACTTTTGTACGGGTGACCCCTTTCACGTAGCAAGCCTCTGAGTAGGACCCCCCTTATAAATTAAAAACACTTTTTTATATATTTAACACTCTTATAAATGCTGGCGGCAAAGCAGGGTTTGGGGTGGAGACTGACAGCTTGCGACCCCCCATATAATAACCTCACAACCCTCTGAGGGGTCCCAACCCCCAGTTTGAGAACCCTTGATCTAGAGGATGACAACCTCCTACTGCTATCAGTTACCTGCTATAGTTATCGGTTACCAGTATGAGTCCTATGTGAAATAGTATGTGATCATTTAATTAGAGAATGTTTCATAATGCATATGCACACAGGGGATGGATTAAGTCTACAGAAGCAACCTGGATTCTGGCGTTTCTAGCTTTTGAGTACTTGATTTTGCATCCTTTATAGTGTTCTTTTAGTGTGTGTGTGTGTGTGTGTGTGTGTTATCCAGAGTACTAGAGGACTGGGCACTTAGAAGTATGTGCACAAATTCCAGGTAGAAGCCTGATGAAAATGTGGATCTAATTATGTGTACTGTTTCTTTAATACTATATTAGGAACGGAGGCGGGAGGGAGTTGAAGAATCGCTAGGCCTGACAATGCTGCATGTTTGCCCACCCTACCCTCCTCCTGGGAAACCCCCTTCTGATTAGCTGGGAAACTGCAGCCAGTCAAAGCTTCAGAACCTGCTGAGGTGCTGCCTCCTACCTCAGCACAGGTAGGAGTCAGAGCTCCTCCCTCCTTCCCCTGGTGCGTCAGCAAAAGACTGGGAGCATCCCTGGAGCGCTCAGCCCTGTGAACTGGGACCAGCTGCTTCTTCCCGACTCTGCATCAACTCCTTCTTCCCGTCTGGGGGGGTGAAAACCTTCCTGGCTCTGTCCTATCTCTCAGGATTGCAAGTGGGATGAAGATCCCAGATGCCTTCCTCTGCTGTGCAGGAGCTGGGCAAGCAAGGGGAGCTTTCTAGACCCCCTGGCTCTGCTTGGGAGCAGGGACAAGAGCACCCTTGTCCTCATCCTGCATAATGTGAAGATCCACCAGGAACTGCCCCTTCCCTTCTTCACACTCACACCAGCAAGGAGGCCTGGAAAGTTTACGGGAAGAGAGTGAGGTGCTGGGAAGGGGAGAAGGCCAGAGAATGATAGGGGTAGGTAGGTGCAGAGGATAAAATACTGGGTTGGGAACAGGTTAAATGCTCCAAGGAGAGGGAAAGGTGAAAACTGAATTGACTAGCACAATAGGAGAGGGGAGTGGCAGTTTATGAATTGTGGGATAGGAAGCCAGAACTGAACTAACTGGGGGGTTGAGAACCGATGAATCGGTGGAGTCGGGCAGGGGAGTGAGGAGCGTGCAGGGTTGGCTATGCTACAATTGATAAACGCGTGGAAGAAGGGGGGTCATGCATGACTTTGGGGAGGGAGTGCAGGAGGCTAAATGGATAACAGTCATGAGGTGCCAGAAACTGGATTGCGTGAGGCACCCTAGGTAAGAGAAAAAGGAGAGAAAGTATGATCTGAGTAGGAAAAAAGGGAGATTGTGGGTGGGAAGGGGGGAGGAGTTGCAGTTGGATTTTAGGGAGGTATGGGAGGAGAGGAGGAAGAGACAGGAGAATGAGGGAGAGACTTGAATAGGGAAGAAGAGAGAAAAGAAGTCTCTGCCTCCCATGTACACCAAGTGCTGGAAGCCCCAACAAGTGCTTTAATCACAGTACGGTATGTGCAAATGTATGTAACTGTTAATTCTACAGGTTTTAGTCTGAATAGACTGGCTGGCATGAAATGCTAACCTGACAGGCAGCTTCATGGAGGCATGCTTCTTTAGGGAGCAAAGGGTATCTCCACCACGTTTACCCAGTGCAGGTACTTACAGAGTTAAGCATTTTGGTTGCATTTTGCAAGCAGGGTCTGTATCTGAGTAGTGGGGATGTGGAAGCAGTGGCATGATGAGGTTTGGAAGCAGAAGGTAGTGAGAGCCCAGGGGTAGGAGGGCTAATTACTGATCTGTTCTTCTTAAAAGAAAATGTTTCCATTCTAGTAATGTCTCTCCCTTAAGGCCTGATCCAAAGTCCATTGAAATCGGTAGAACAATTCCCCTTGAATTTGGTGGGCTCTGGATCAGGCCAATTGTGATTGCCACTTTTACATTGCCAAAATAATTTTGAGAAGCATAGGTAGCAATGCATGCTGCTTGGGATTACACTCTCCTCCTGTCTGTGCCCTGGTTCTTAAGGGGACTCCCATCAATTATTTGAGTAAAGTCCAGAAACCACAACCCATCTCTCATGACTGTGGAAGTAATTTGGAATCACTTGTCAAGCTCAACTTTCTGCAAGAGAGGACTCCTCCAGGAAACGATCTAACTTCTAGCAGATCATCCCTGCCCCCATACAAGCAAAAAAGATGACACTTCAGAACATGTAATCTGAGCTTTTTTTTTTTTATTCTGAACCAAAGGGCTACATTGTCCTAGCCCTTATGTGGCCATGCAGGGGAATAAGGCTCCCAGCATCCAGCACCTGCTTGTCCCTGCATGGAGTATGACTCTGCCCATGGGGAGGACAGCAGGGGCTACTAGTTGATATTCCGCAGTTGGGGGCAGGGAGGAATAGGAGGAGAGAGGTGGGGCGTGAGAGGAGCTCTGACTGGCATCCAGAGTAGTAGCAGAATGCATGTGGGAGGGTGGGGGTGCAGAGTGCTCCAGGAAAAAGGAATGAAATGAAGTAACTTACACCCCTCTTCTCTGAGCAAGGGAGGAACTGTGACTCTAAGACCCAATTCAGTCTCTGGTTTGCTCATTGGAAAGTGCAATTTTACGCTGTCCCTTACTCAAGGTAGATTTATAAAATTTACAATCTAGTTTCAAATGAACTGGAAACAAAGAAGTACTGCACTGAGCTGAAAGTCACAGGTGCAAAAAACACAAGAATCCTCATGGCGTTTTCAGGGTTTTGCTACTGCTACACTCACAATTTTCTGCAGTCTCTAAAAAAGATCGATTTAAGCCCATCCTTATTTTTAGGAAGTATTCATGAACATTTACTGAATATGTTGTTTGTTTGTTTCAGTTACGGATTTTTGGTGTGACTTGGTGGTGGTGGAGTTTTAAAGATTCTGCTAGTATCCATATTGGATCAAATCCTCAGTTTAGTTCCGTTGACTTAAGTGGTGCTATACTGATTTACATCAGCTGAGGGTCTGGCCCATGGTGTGCCATATGCTTTCCAAACAGAAATGGGAACACTGGGGCCTCATTCACAACTGGGAAAGATGGGAAAACAGGCATTGAGAGGTTGTGGCTTTCCCAATGTCACACAGTAAACCGGGATTAGAATCTAGGTCTTCTGAATCTCTGTCTTCTGCTTTAGTCACCAAAATGTGATTCCCCTTAGAGTCTGTGAACTCAGGTCTCCAGAAATCCATTACACACTGTCCTTTACCTTCCCAGCCCTCCCACCCCCAAAAAAGGTATCTGGGTTGATATATGAAGTTGCTGTAAAGAGAAATTTTTTCAAGTAAATTAGAAAATTAGGGTTTTTCTTATGGAAATGCTGGCAGCTGCTTAAATAAAGTTCCAAATGTCACCCCACTAATATATATTAAAGTAAACTGCTGAGGTCCATGACTACGGAGAAACTTACATGTGCCGCATCTCCCAAAATAGTGTGTACAACACATGCATTTAAAAATTTCCAAAGCCTAAGCAGATGCTGTTATCATGATAAATCACTTTTTAATCAGTCATAATTTTGCACTAAGTGCTGTATAAGTGCCCTTTGTTTCACTACTTAAACTGTCAGCGGCTAACAATGGGAGTTGCAGACTAGAGCCTGTCATTAAGAGCAGGGGAAAAATCAATACAATTTTTAATTAAGGGTGCCCGATGACTAGAGCTTTTAAACAAGGAATTCTCCTTGTCAGTACATCTAGCCTTTAAACCCTTTCCATATTCTGTCAGTTCAGAAGTTAACAGGCAGGAAAATGGAGGGTATTTGTAATGTGCCCTAACTTGAAATAAGAGAGAGAGAGGAGCTGTGAGGAGATTTCGAAGGAAACAATATAAAATGCTTTCCTTCTGACTATCTTTTATCAGAGATGGGATAAAATATGCAGGTGTTGATGTCTGTGTAAACTGCTAGGATGATCTTTACATTTACAAACCTTAAAAAATAATTATTGATAATAATTTTAACAAAAGTTTAAAGTTTCTTCTTCCCCCCGCCCCCACAAATCCACATAATGAAATATTACAGACAAGAATGTTTGTTTTACAGTCTATTTGGCTTATTTGTGTTATGGATTGCCTCAAGCTGCCACGTCTTTGTTTTGTCTCTTCTTCCCCTTCCAAGCTAATTTTTTTTTCTTGTCATGTTTTTTTCTTTCTTTCTGATACTGGCTGTTTCTTTGGCATTCATTGAATTGGCATCCGTATTTGACCTATGGCAATACAATCTTAACATGCATTTCTTGAACAGCGTTATTATTCTGCTTGTCAGTAGAAGAGGAATTCAATGGGACTGCTAGTGGGAGTAGCGGATTGTCTACACCGGATATTTTTCCAGTTATCTACCAGGATAGTTACACTGCTACAGTTATACTGGTATAACTCCCCATTTGGACACACTTATTCCAGAATGAGTGTGGGTTTTTTCAGCATAGTTTAAATTGCTTCCAAAGCAACAATGGCTAACCCAGAAAAAGGCACTTTTGTATTGGAACAAAAGTGTCTGCATGGGTAATAATACTGGTATAACTGTAGTGATTTAAACCCACACCTTACCTTATACTGGTATAACTTTCTCATATAGCCAAGCCCTCAGGGTTTGCTGGATCTCAACTACAGTTATCTTGGTTGTCTGAGCTATTAGATTGTCCGTTACTGAGATAATTATTGTCAGTTACTGAGATAATACTGAAATAATATTTTGCGTATGTAGTACCTTCTTTTAGAGTATATCAAAGCAATTTACAAACATTAGTGAATAAATCTCACAAAGTCCCTGCATTTATTTATCTTAAAAAATTACCCAGCAAAACAATTTCCGCCACCTCCTACCCCCCTGGTATGCTCAACAGCTCTTAGAGTATTTCTACAGTGCAATCAGGAGGTGTGAGTGGAGCACGCATCGACATGCTGAATTTGCTAGGTTGAATCACAATAGACTAACACGGCTGCTACTCTGAAACCTGTCACAATAGCAGTGAAGCTGCAGCAGCTTGGGCTAGCTGCTTAAGTTCACACCCAGGGTCCCAGGAAGGTTTGTACAGCTGGAGCTGCTGCCCATGCTGGCATGGCTTCACTGCTCTTGTTACTCACCTGAGCCAGCTTTGATTGAGCTAACTTATGTCTGCATGTGCTGCACTCATACCTCTGATTGCATTGCAGGCACAACCTAAGGCCCCGATCCCGCTCTGAGCACCATTTTGCCTGCACAGAGACCCATTTTGACTTTAATGGGGCTCTTCCATGAGGCCACAGAAATTCACCTGCAAGGATCTATTGCAGGATCAGGGCCTTATTTGCCAGCAGTTTCCAGTTTCGTTTTAGCTTTGTTTACTCACTTTCTCTCTCTCTGTGTTTGGCAGAGCAATAACAAATAGTTAATTTATTAATTAATGCTATTTATTAAGAGCCACCCTGCAAAGTAGCTTGGGGTACTGGAAAAGAGGTAAAAAATATCAAGGGTTTCAAATACAAAGGGAAGGAGGGGAAGGAATGGAGGAATTCAATGTATATGAGGCCAACAGTGGCTATAACATATTTAAACCACTATTGAAATATATTAATAAAAAGTGTGTTGTTTAAAAGTCAGAAGAGATGACGTGTCACCCTAGGAACCATAACAGCAAAACAACAAGCACCTGGCAGCTTAAAAAGAGAAGAGGTGAGTTTCCTTAAGGATACTGTAGGATCGGAACACAAATACACATCAGAATGTTTCATCATCAAAGCTACTGGTGTATGCTACTTAAGGCTTTAGGGAACTTCATCGCTCTAATTTCCTCCCCTAACACTCTCAGTTACAGATGTTCAGTTTTTAACTGGGCAAAACGATCCTGATCCTGCACACTTTATTTATGAAAGTAGTACAGTTTTCTTTAGACTTCAGTTGTATTGTAATAATAACTTGGCTTTGTTGGTTGCAACTTTTAATCCATTAGGTTGAATACAAATCCCACACCAACACTACCTAACTCGGATATCTTAAGGTAACACCAAGGCGGAAATGTTAAATCAGACTTACTGCCTCTCATCCTCAATGGAAGTTAATGATTCTGTCACCATTTTCAGGAGGAGTAAGGGATAGTTTAGTGTCCTGGCTGAAATTCCCTTTTTTCAGTAAGACTTGCTTCCAATAATTAAGGCCATGTGATTGTTATGCAAGCAATAGCTGCTTCAATTGCCTGCGCATTGATTGCACAACAAGTCTCTATCCTAACAAAGTTGCATGTTACTTTCCATTGCTCAGTTCAGTCCCGTGTGATTCAGCTCTCTTTGGCTATGTCTCCACAGGGATAAAAAACCCACGGCTGGCCCAGATCAGGTGACTTGGGCTCATGGGGTTCGGGCTCTGGGGCAAAAAATCACTGTGTACACACTCAGGCTGGGGCCCAAGCTGTGGGCCCCTGAATGGGGGATCCAGCAGCTCAGGCTCCAGCATGAGCTCGAACATCCACATAGTGACTTTTAGCCCCACAGCGTGAGCCTGAGTCAACTGACCTGGGCCAGCCATGGCTGTCGTCAAGGTCTTTTATCCCTGTGGAGACATACCCGTTAGTCTCTGTTTTGGCCTTTCTCAGCCTTGGGTAAATGCCAATGTGTTTGTGTTACAGCACCGGCCATCAGTCATGGGAGCTTGTTGAAGAAAGAGCCACTTGTCAATTTTTGTAGCTAAATCACAGGGTTTCCATAAAAACCAGGACAATGGGAGATTGAAGTAAAATTGTGATGAAGAAAAAGGGAACCAATTGTGTGTGAAATTACAGTAGTATGTTTTCTATCTGGGATTGAAATGAGATACTCCGTAAAAAATATTGTAATAAAATTACAATTGGGGTTGAATATAGCTGCTCTCCACTGGCTGAAATCAGAACTATTCAATTGTATATGGCCTAGACGCTCTGGGAAAAACTGCTTAATCTATAATAGTCTCATAGAGCGTCAGTAATTCTTCCCTCTCTGCATACAGTGAGAGGTCCAGATCCCTGGGATCCCCTCTGCACCTCATGTAGTTTGTGCAGATGTGGAAGGTGTAGGGAAGCCTTACTGCCACTTGTATGCTTGATTGTGGGGATATTGTGCATTGTCCAGTCCCTAGGTGTAACGAAGGTGTGCCCCAAGTGCTCCGTTTGAAAATGACCGTTCAGAACTGGCTGAATGAAATGGCTTCCCATCCACGCTGCCTGTGATGAAGGATGAGGTGGGAGTGGGAGATGCTATGCCATCTGTGAATTTTCTCATACTGAGGATATCTTTGGGTAGCCAAGTAAACTGGCTTTGTGGGCACTTTGTGCCAAGTAGCTGGCACACAGTGGCTGCAGCAGGCAGAGCATGTTCTGGCCCAGAATTAGAACATTTTACTTGACCAGTACCATCTGCAGTTATGTTTCATATTCAGGATGGAAATACTGAAGCAGATATTGAGACTGACATTATTGCTTCATCCTACAAATGAAAAAAAGTGTTTAAGAAAGTGCATGTGGAAGAGATAAGGGAGAGGAAGGCAGCATGGTTATGTCTACACTGCATTGCAAACCCAGGCTCTGTAGGACCTGGGCTTGTGGATTCAGTGTTTCCAAGCCCACACTTGAGTGTCCACACTGTATCGTAAACCTGGGCTTACAATTGCTGGACCTGGATCTCCAAGCCATGTTAAGGGATCTGTACTGCATTATGCAGGCCTGTTGCTTGGGTCTGTGGCTTGAGCTTCACTCCCTCTGCAAAATGACAGGGCTCGGACCTGAGTTGCAATGGGACTTGGGCCCTAACCCACACCCCCAGCAGGGTCCTAGGACCTGGATCCTGAGTGTTTGTGGACCCGAGACACACTGATTTGTGTGTGGAAGGAAGAGGGGCTTGAGCTCAAACCTGAGTCAGAGCCTGGGCTTAATATGCAGTGTAAACAGGTCCTGTAAGTCCAGCAGAAAGAGCACCTCGCTGGAAATCAGGAACCCAGTGTTCTTTTCTTGGCTCTTCTATTGATTTGCTGTATGACACTGGGCAAGTTACATAACTTCTCTGTACCTCTGTTTCTCCACCTCTAAAAATGGGATAGGATGTCTCCACCTTTATAAAGCACTTTAAGAGCTATAGAGGTAAATACGTACCAAGTATTATTATGAAAACAAGTTCTTGAACTGCCCAAAAGTCTTGACTAGCTATGATGGGTCTGTGTCCTCCATCAATGCACATTTCTCCCCCCCCCACCCCATTTTTGGTTCAGACAATGAGTAGCAGCATTTCTGGGGAGTTTTTGCCTTTTGATCTCCTCTCTGATCTAATGCAATTGTCCACTGGCAGAAGCGCTGTGAGGTGCAGAATAAAGTAATGAAGCTAATGTGATTTCCACCCGCAACCCCAAGATCTACATGCCCTTATTGTATTAGATTCCTAATGAGATTCTCCATCTGCACTCCAGCAACAGGACCAAGAGTGCGTGTGGGGGGAGGGTGGGTAGCTTTTTACACAGGAGATTGCCTCCATTTACATCCCATCTTTAATAGATACAAACCTGCCTGCCCTTGAGTTCTAAGGCATCTGTTTCCCTTTCTAAAAGTGTACCTAAGGGGAGGAACTTCTTTCTTGTTCATAAGTTGTAAGAAGAAAATGTATAAACCAAAGCTGCGGTATCTGTGATATGCAACAAATGTAAACATAGGAGCTGTAGTGTTGAGGCATCCTTCTCCTCTGCATGTATGCTGAGCCTTACACCCAAAGGGCTTAGTGCAGTCAGGTGCATTGCAGGGTGTGTGGAAAGGATGTGCTTCAGCTGGAGCCTCCAAGAGGAATTTGGCCTAACTTAGTTAGAATTCCTTCTTCGTGCCCCTGAGCAGCACACACTGATACATCATGTACGCCACCCTTGGGGTAGGAGCACCATGCCCACACAGTTCAGAGGTCCCGCGTGGAAGAAGTGAACCCACTGCCCTAGGGTCATCCACCCCTCTTTCTGGCAGGTAATTCACATAGTGTGCCAGGAGGAAACAAGTGCTACATTCTCCAGCTACAAAGGACCTGTACCGAGCAAGTCCTGTTGAGAAGAATGGGAGCCACTGGATGCTGAAAATCTGGCCAGTAGTGGTTCCCCCCTGCAGCTTCCTCTCTTACATAGCCGTGCAGGGACTGGCTAAGGTCTGGTCCTAAAGATATGGTGCTTTCTAGCAAACTAAATTAAATATGACTCAGACTATAGAATGAATCTGTGGCAAACAACACCCATTTTTCCTCTATTGCAAAAAACCCAAAGTTTGGAGTCAGTCACTCAACAAGTACAAAAACTATAAAGCAATAGTAATGTGGCATGTGTGTAGCAGAGGGAAACCTCCAACTATCAGCTGGGTAAATGTTTTTGAAATGCCTTCCAAATGAGAGAGGTTTGTGACCAGTTTATTATACTTGTAGGGCCAAATCTTGGTCTTTTAAAACACCAAATAGAGTTTTGCCATTGAGTTCCATGGGACAAGGATTTGGCCTTAGCATGGAGTCTTTGTTTGAAATAACCAACGTGGGCGACTCGTATTTTTGGATAAAATGCTGGGGAAATAGTTTATAAGGTCTTTAAAAGAAGTTTAACAGGCTCAACTGGGTCCTCAGTGGACAAAGGTCCACATCACAGAAGCACCATACATAATTCACCACAAGAGAACCCCAGAACTAAGCAAGAAAACTAAATTGCCTGTCACTTCCAGGAAAGGTGTTCTCTGTGGGTCAAGGTTGACATCATTGGTAAACCAGTATGAGGAAGATCACATCTGTCGCTGTGTAGATACACTGTGTCCAGACTGCAGAGAAACAGAGCGCATTAGTGTGAACACTCAAATTACCATGTTGTTTACTATTCTTATTCACAAGGCAGTGAGTCTCTCCCTCTGATCAAGTTGGTGGAGGTATGGAGGGGGAAGGGAAGCTTTGTGTGTCAATATTTTTAAAGTACCACTGATTGTCTTATTAAAGCATAACAAAGCTACCCACAGAAAGAACATATATTCTGTGCACAGGGTTGTCCTGTCAGAGGTGTGAGGCATTACAACTTAGTCTGAATACAAAAAATCTCATTATTACACTGGATAGGAAATGCTGCTAGTTTCAGGCAGCGAATATGACTTCAGGAGTACAGTTCATGAGAAGTAAATGTCATCAGGCTGTCATTAAGTCGCTGATTGTGCCTTTCTGTGATTGACTGCTGATTGATTGACAGGTAGTAAAGAGAGATAGCATGTGTCAGCCAGACAGGTGAGCCTCTTATTTGAAGGTTTTAATATTTGTGGTGTGAGTAGTTATCATGGGGGCAATTTTTTCCTTTTAGTTCCATTCGCACTGCAGCCTCCATTTCATATAGATTTGAAGCCTGTGCAGAAGAATGTAAAAGGAAGTAGAGGGTTGGGCCAAATATTAATTTGGTCCTTTGCAAATCTTCACAGTTTAATTCTACAACCAAAAAGAAATGAAATTAGTCAACGATACAGAATGTTTTCCAATCCTGCTTTTCTTATACATGCAAAACTAAAAAATCACAGGTAAAACATGAGTGCTTCATTTGAGGATTCAAATTGCTGTGATTGAAAGAAATATATTTTGGACTGTAAAAGGCTTTACAGTCTAAAACTTAAGGATGAAAATTAAAGGGGCATATGGCCTAGTTAGATTGCAAGCTTTAATTACAGAATTACTTCAATATAACTACGTTGCTCAGGAGTGTGAATAACCCACACAGCTGAGCAACGCAGTTATACCAACCTAAGCGCTGGTGTAGATAGCGCTGTTTCAGCGGGAGACCTTCTCCTGCCTCCATAACTACTGCCTCTTGTGGAGGTGGATTAACCACGCCAACGGGAGAGCTCTCTCCCTTTGGACTAGAGCATCTCCATTAAAGTGCTAAAGCGACACAGCTGCATCAGTGCAGCTGCGCCAATGCAATGTTTTAAGTGTAGACCTGCCCTAAGATTGTAAGGTCTTTAGGGAGGGACTGTTTTTTTGATCTGTGTTTGTACAGCACTTAGCACAATGGGGTCCTGGTCTATGACTGGGGTTCTTAGATGCTATGATATTACAAAACGATTATTATTAGTAATTAATACCATCCTGAACCAGGCTTCATTCCTTCACAGTGCATTAGGTAAAGTAGAATCCAGTCCTGCAAAAATATATGCACATAAGGCTTCATCCTACAAGGTGCTGAGTGCTGCTGAGTAACTTTTATTCCCGTCACGTTCAGTGGAAGTGGACGGTGCTTATCACCAAGCAGAAGTGCTGAGCACCTTGCAAGGCCAGGCCTGTACACAAAGCGCCACTGGTATAATAAAGGTATGATCTGAACCCCTCCCGTCGGCGTAGGTGGCATTTTCCCTGAAGCGCTACAGCTGCACCATTTCCACATTTTAAATGTAGACAAGCCCTTAGATAAACTTGGCATGCAGACACATTTACATCTGTTTAAATGTAGCTGATCTCTGTTACAGAAGGTGCAAGCTAAACTGAAGTAAGCCAGTTCCAAATGGACATAGAGTATCTACACAGGAATTTGTACTTGTTTAATTAAACTGGTGTTGAAACCAATTTAAGTTAGACTGATATAAGTTCTTCGGGTAGACAAGCCCTAAAGGCTTGCCGCATTTGGCCCTTAAAAATTTGGAAGGGAAGAACACCTGATATAGCGCCCCATCCTGAGAGGTGCTGAGTACCCTTAGGACGTGCTCCTACGAAACTTGCTCACCTGGTGTAGAGGATCAGAACGAGGCCTAGGAACCCACTAAAAACCAATTTAAGATGTTTTGTGAGGGTTCATGTGAGTTTTGATTGGTGCATGGGCCTTGTGTTGGCCCTGTGCACAAGCATGAATTTCACTCATGAGTAAGGAGTACCCGTACAAATAAGGATTTGCAGGATCAATTGCTTTACTCACATTGAGCCTGCTCCTGATGCTGTTGAAGCTAATGAGAGTTCTACCATTAACAGGGCTCTGGACGGACCCTTTGACTGAGGGCCTTGGTGTGCCAATTCTTACTTATTTGCTAGTCCCTACTTGAGTGAGTAGCCCACGGTCTGATCCTGCAACTCTTAGGCAGTTCAGTAGCTTTACTCACCTGAATAGTTTCATGGAAGCCAATGGGATTACTCATGTGTAAAGTAACTCACATACACATTTGCAAGATTGGACCCAATAGGTCTATTTGTTTGAGTATGCCTTGAAGAGTTAGGCCCACGGTCCTTACTTAGGCAATGCTCCCAATGACCTCTCCAACTGAAGCTTTGCCTGAGTAAATACTGCAGGGATTTAGTCCTTAGAGGTGAAAATTTAAACTAAACACTGCATGCTCAATAAAAATACAGCTCATGCCATCAATTGTGAAGCTGAAATCCCCACTACAAACAATGGGGATTTCTGCTTAAAAATGGATAGTCCTATATATCAGAGGGGTTGCCATGTTAGTCTGGATCTGTAAAAGCGGCAAAGAGTCCTGTGGCACCTTATAGACTAACAGACGTATTGGAGCATAAGCTTTTGTGGGTGAATACCCTCTTCGTCAGATGCATGCAGTGGAAATTTCCAGGTATAAATATGCAAGCAAGAATCAGGCTAGGGATAATGAGGTTAGTTCAATCTGGGAGGATGAGGCCCTCTTCTAGCAGTTGAGGTGTGAACACCAAGGGAGGAGAAACTGTTTTTGTAGTTCTCTAGCCAGTCTTTGTTTAATCCTGGGGCTGATGGTGTCAAATTTGCACAAGCCCAAGAAAGAAACCAACAGAACTCCACTGGCCATCACGTACAGTCCTCAGCTAAAACCTCTCCAACGCATCATCAGTGATCTACAACCCATCCTGGACAACGATCCCTCACTTTCACAGGCCTTGGGAGGCAGGCCAGTCCTCACCCACAGACAACCCGCCAACCTGAAACATATTCTCACCAGCAACTACACACCGCACCATAGAAACTCTAACTCAGGAACCAATCCATGCAACAAACCTCGATGCCAACTCTGCCCACATATCTACACCAGCGACACCATCACAGGACCTAACCAGATCAGTCACACCATTACCGGTTCATTCACCTGTTCGTCCACCGATGTAATATATGTCATCATGTGCCTGCAATGCCCCTCTGCTATGTACATCGGCCAAACTGGACAGTCCCTACGTAAAAGGATAAATGGACACAAATCAGATATTAGGAATGGCAATATACAAGAACCTGTCGGAGAACACTTCAGTCTCCCTGGACGCACAATGGCAGATTTAAAGGTAGCCATCCTGCAGCAAAAAAACGTCAGGACCAGACTTCAAAGAGAAACTGCTGAGCTTCAGTTCATTTGCAAATTTGACACCATCAGCTGAGGATTAAACAAAGACTGTGACTGGCTAGCCAACTACAAAAGCAGTTTCTCCTCCCTTGGTGTTCACACCTCAACTGCTAGAAGAGGGCCTCCTCCTCCCTGATTGAACTAACCTCGTTATCCCTAGCCTGATTCTTGCTTGCATATTTATACCTGCCTCTGGAAATTTCCACTACATGCATCTGACGAAGTGGGTATTCACCCACAAAAGCTTATGCTCCAATACGTCTGTTAGTCTATAAGGTGCCACAGGACTCTTTGCCGCTTTTACGTCCTATATATATTTCTATTATCATAAAGGCATTTTCTTAGCATTATTGCTGCCTAAAAACTATGGCATTAAAAAGCTTTAATTCTGGAAGGTATTTTTTTATAACAGAGTTAAACTTTTGGAAATACATCTAGCTAAATGGCAACATGTAAAGGAATAGCATAAATAAAATTAAAGCACTTTTCATTTTGTTATAATGATCTCAGATGGAAACTCATAAGGTAAAGAGACATTGGACTTTTGTTCCCTTATACTTTTTTGTGATTAATAAATATACACTAAGTTACTTCATGAAAATCAGTGTGATAGCATGAGGATTTCAGGAATTATAATTAAAACTTGCAATGTTTTATGCAAGGGCTCCAAAAATAAATGCAATTTAGATACATTATATTTGATTAAAATACCATATTATATTCAAAATATGCTTATTTAGGTTTAATAAATGAGTACTACATGTAAAATATTCATTATATGTTTATCTATATATCCAGTATATCATAAAGACTGTATAAACTGCATATATATTCCTTTCTAAAACATAACTGTGAATCCACCATAAGTATGCTTTTAATTAGTCCCTCACTAATGATATAATACAGAAGAATTGTCTTATTAGATCAAAGTGGAATTCACATTTGGAAGCCTTGATTCATTATTATCCTTTATATTCCTGACATCAGGAGATGGGATAATACTCTGAAGAGGAAAGAAGAAAGTAAGTTTTTCTAATTTCAATGTGAACCCAGTAAACATGTTCCATTTATGTGTTAATACAAAGTAGCTATGTTGGGCTCATGCATACACACACACAAACCCCTCGTAAATAACTATTAATCAAGAAAAACGTGTATATATCCAAGAAGAAAATGACATGAAATAGTAAGGGTTTACAGGTATCATACATAATTCTGTGGAACTTTACCCTAGGAATCAACAAGACTACTGCTTCTTTAAGAAAAGATGGTCTCCAAACAGTTTATGAAGTGATAGATCATATATAAATAGGTTGTTTGCTCTCAGTACAGATGCCATCATTACTAACTACTTTCAGGCTCTTTGAGAGCTAAATAATTTTGTAATGCATCATTGAACATTTAGTTGCTTCGATAGCAGATGGTTTCAGGGGTCCATCTGCTCACAGCAATGTTTTCAACAAGCCCCCTTCACCTTCACCAAAAGGTTCAGAAACATTAGAATATTCATTCTTCACCACAGGTGCCTTTTCTGGATCCCACCCTACAGGAATAGTGGGTCACATTCTCGTACAGGCGGAGGTGGCTGTATCAGATGCTTTTTGAAAGATGTGACTTAATCTGCTGTAATATAGATTATTTCAGCAGGTGAATAGGTGGAGCAACAATATTTTGGAAATGGGTGAAGGGCCGTGTTATTCTGAGTCTAAACAATATTCTATCCATGGTATATTTTTACCAAGACTTGCAGCTAACTGAGAAGAGCCAAATATTTTTGCAAAAGGAAACAAAAATACTTTGTTTTTATATCGCAAAAAGATTTCAATATCAAAGTGTCATGCTGCTGAATAGAGAAATCCCTCTGGTGAGATGAGATTATTACTGAGTCAAACCTATATTTTCGTACATCACCAATAGGAAAAGGGGTAATAAAGAATGGATAAGGGTTATATAATCGAAAAAATCTGTAAATTAGGGGCTAATATCAGGGTAGCTGTATAAGAAACATAGTGAAGAGCTTGAGAAGGAGGTGTAAAATAAAAAGCCATACCAAGTAATTAACTCTTTGAGGTGAGTATATTATCCCCAAATCAGACATTGGGGGTCATAGATTTTACTCAATGAACTATATAAACACATTTTAGCTATTGACTGGTTGGAGACATGTCACTTTGTCACCCATTTGTCAACCTAGACATATAATGACACAACTGTTGCTGTGCCACAGAACAGAGTAGAAGGCTACGTGGCAGGTCTGCACTCCTTCAGTCTAGCAGAACTGCTGATGCTATGTGTGACATGCACAAGAAAGGACCAAGCATTCCACTCTTTTAGAGTTTAGCCAGTGCATTTCTTTGTCTTCAATAAAAGAGTGTGGTTTTGTCAGTTTTAAATATATATGAACTTAGACCCAAACCTCACTGAGAACATCTCTAAAATTGAGGGGTGTCCAATGCTGGTTTCAGATTTTGCAGTTTGAGCCCTGTCCATCTCAGAGGCATATCTGAGGCTTTTTCACTCAAATGTTGACGTGTACGTAGCCTCATTGACTTCAACCGAGTGCCGTGTGTGAGTAAGAAGTTTTTACTTACATAAGTGGATGGATGGTGCTGTGGTCAAGATGCCGGACTGAGCGCCTGAAGATCTGGGTTCAATTGCTGGCTTTGCCATAGACTTCTAGTATGACCTTGGGCAAGACACTTCATCTCCCATATTTGTAAAATGAGGCTATAATAATTCTTTTGTCTGATTGGATTGTAAGAGGCAGGGATTATCTCTTATTATATGTATGTACAGCACCTTGCACAATGGGGGACCCCACTCTGGCTTGGAGCCTGTAGCTGATATTGTAGTAGGTACTTATGTGAGTAAATTTGCAGGGTTGGTCCTCGCGAGAGAGATTACTATCTTAAGATAATGTTATGGGTTTGATTTAAACCTTCAGTAACAGCAAGTCAGATAGTAAGACTTCGCCAGTGCTATTGTACCTGAGCACTACATAAGTTCATAAGCTTCCCTGTTACAGACCTTCTAGAGAGTGATTGATCATGCATGTTGTAACATCTCTGACCATTGAGATCTTCCTGGTTTTTGCTTTGGGACACAACATGGACACTCCAGGTGGCATTGGATATAGAACTAAGTGGAAGTGGCAAAAAGCAAACCACTTA
Organism: Lepidochelys olivacea; assembly: GCF_965140295.1. NCBI lineage: Eukaryota > Metazoa > Chordata > Testudines > Cheloniidae > Lepidochelys > Lepidochelys olivacea. Next base: position 163,940,980 of record NC_140413.1, read on the forward strand.
AGCTAAAGAAAAACTTCAATTTACTGGTACCTAGTTCTGCTGAACGGTTCTGATTCCATTCAATAGATGACGGTTGTACAGATACTGTACACACTAGCTGATTCATTATCTTATGAGCACCAGCGTCTGGCTGCCACTGGGTGAATTTAACTAGAGTGTACTAAACAAAGCTGGCTTCTTTTAAAACCCTGCAACTCAGGCCTTTCAGCCCTCTTCTCTCTGCTCAGTCAGTGGGAGGTGATAATCTTTTGGAATGCAGCATTTCACAAGGGAGGATGTAAAGGTCTGACTTCCAAGCTGAGATGGGCTGGGCAGCAGTAGTGAAATCTGGATCCAGATTATTACGTTTAGCTTGTTGTTCAGAATTTGGTATGAGCCCAGACATGGAAGCTGTTCTTGTGAGACTTCAGTTCCAGAAGGCAGAAATCTTGCAGTAGCATCTGTTCTCATGAGATTTTCAATCTGGAAAATGGGGCCCTTCCTGAAGCAGTACTTACATCTTAAGGTTCAAATCTGGTCATTTGGATCTGAATTCTTCCTGAAATTCACAGGAATGTGGAGTAGGGATGTTGTAAATGGGGTTCTAGTCCAGGTTCAACTCTGATTCCAAAGAGAAAAGCACAGTGGACTCATACTGTTTTATAGACATGTGAAGATTTCCTTTAAGTGGAGTGAAAGTCCCTCAAAATGCATTGGTACAATTTAGAGCTTTCATTCTAATCTATTATGGGCAGATCCTGCCCCCACCTATCCACAGCTACAGAGGGTCCTTTGGCAGGATAACTAGTGTGATTACCCTGCACAAGAATGCACACCCCTTTGTAGTGGGGGACCTTACTTCTGGCGGGCGGGGCTTGCTACACAGAAGCAAGAAAGCCAGAGGATCTGCCTCTGCACCATGTGCTGACTGTCACACTGGCATCACGGAGAACTACTTCAGCTATAGGGCTGAATTGACCTCTGTGGAGCAGCTCTGAAGGTGCTCCGTGACCTGGGAGGAAGGATTCCTTCCTTGCCATACTCTGTGTGCAACCCAGCTAATTGGGCTAAGGGTTGTGCACTGATTACTTGGTCCTAGTAGAGCGTTCCACTATTTCCATTTTGACCCAACACACAAGCAGAGGTGCAGAGAAATGCAGTAACTCAATAGAGAGCCCAACTATTGTCCTGATTCCAGTAAGGAGTCCGAACCACAAGTGCAAGCTTCTGTTCCTCGGGAGACCCGTGTTATTTAAAAGCTTTATGGAATTTGAATTGGTTATGGAAAACAACCTACTCAGTGCAATTCTTAGCCAAGATGGCGCATGACTCAATGTGGTGAAGAGATTCATTGTCACAGATCAGATGTAATATTGTACAATCTGTTGAGCAGTTAGTTTTTGTGTGGCTTCTACAGTGCCGAACAAACCCTATGACTGGGGTTCCTAGATGCTCCTGAGAATGGTACAGAATTCAGGTGTTTGTGGAATTCCCATTGAAGTGAATGAGAGTTTTGTTTCTGGAAAGTCTGCGTGATTAGCCCTTAATTTGCTATTGTTTTTAAATTTCCATAAGAAGTCCAAAAAGGCAGGGATGATCTTTATCGATCAGGAACTTTCACACTCCAGAATATTTGATATGATCCCTGTTTGATCCCAAGTGAAAAGCAATATTTACTCAGGGCCTGGATATATTAAGTAAATATGCTCTTGTGTAACTAAATCGGTGTAGTGTTATCCTTCATGTAGATGTGCTGCAGAGGCACAAAAGGGATAGGTTAATGAAAAATGGGTATAATACTGCGTGGCATTCATATAAAGTAGTAAAATTCATATCAGAACAATGGGCACTTTATGTACTGATAGATGAAACACAGAATGTGAACTCTTTGTTGGAGGAACCCTGCCTTCTTTTTTGTATGTACAGTGCCTAGCACATTGATGGCGCTGCTTGAAATAAATAATAGAGATATGTATTTGAAGTTATTATTTGTAAAATGCCTTAAGATCCTTGAGTGAAAGAAGCTACGTAACTGTAAAATATTATATCATATTTATAATAAAATGTATGTTGAGAAAAGTCCATGATTCTAGAGGAATCGATTGCATATTCTTCCTGTATTAGCAGTGGGGGGAGGAGGTCTTTAGAAATACAGTTACTATTTATTCTGTTTCATGCAGTAGAAAAGACTCCCCTATGTTATAAACAGATTACCATGTTGGGAAGCGATGAGAGCTGGGGATGGGTTTCTACTAAACAACCAAATTATGTGCTTAATTATGACTCTTGTGAGAGGGTGCACTCACCTGTCAAGTGGTACATAATGTCTACTAAGTGTGCAAAAGACCGTTGCTTAACTTATGCATCAGGTTTAGCCAGTCCTCACTGCCCCCTCTCCCCCCGACCCCAGTGTGAATGGGAGTGGGGCCATAACTACACCTTTACCTCATCTTCTCTGGGGCTGCTAACCATCACCACTATTAAACCACCCAGTGCTAGAAGCCCAGTTATGCCTGTTCTCTGTGCAGGTGTACTGGAGAAGCCAGAAAAAGAACTCCCTGCATCACATGGGTGGCGGGTATAATAGGTCAGGGGAGGATAAGCCTCCCCTGGTGCAGCTGCTACCAATCCGCTGCCGGACACCTGAGCCGTGGTGGCTCCGTCCCTTCCCTGAGGCCCCCACCACCAGCTGCTGCTTCCTCCTCTCCTTCACTTCACCCCCTGTAGTGCTCCCTCACTCTCCAGTGGGGAGGGAGGCCACTCTGCCTCCTTGTATTGCAGTTTAGTCCTCGGGCTCGGGTCACACCGGTGGGGCTGAGCCCTAAGCATCCAAGAGCTCTGGGCCTGTCGAACAGAGGCAAACAACCAACAATAGTCTGGAGCTCTTGTCCCCACCCCTTGATGGGGCAGTGCCCTGTGCAGTCTCTAGCTCGCAGCCCCTCAATGGGGCTGACAGCAGTTAACAGTCTAGGGCCCTAGTCCTCTGGTGGGGCTGGGCTGGTAGCAGACTGTAGCCTAAGCCTCTCGGCCCAGGCAGCCAGCAAATACACTGAGTCAATAACCTCTAGCCCTTTGGGTGGGGCAGAGCAGGGAGCAGGCTTTAACCTAAGCTTGGGGCTCAGGCAGCCAGCAAATGCACACAGTCTCAGGGTTCAGGTAGGGGTGAGCACCCACACAGTCTCAGGGGCTCCAACAAGGGTTGAGCACCCAGCAGGCAGTCTAGGGTGCTGGCAGGGGTGTTCATGGAGCACAGACCTCCTGGCCTAAGGTGGGGAGTCGGCCACCCCAGGGTTCAGGTGGCAGGGGGACGCGGTCCCACCCTGCTCCACCGCGTGCCAGGCTAGGGCCCTAACAGTGGCAGAGTGGTCTGCTGCTGGGTCGGCAGGGATCCAGCCGCAACATGCCGACTTTAGAAGCGGTCAGTCCTGTAGCTGGCCAGTCGTCAGCTGTCCCTGGGCTACTTCCTACCGCCCCGGGGTTTGGTACCTCTGGCATCCACTGGTCCTCAGGCTCCTCTGGGTATACAGCCAACGGTAGTCCCGGCAACTCCCCGTCTGGGTCTGTCTCCTCCAGGGACAGGGTGAGGCCAAGCACTGGTTCAGCTTCCAGGTGCCACTAGAAGGCAGAGGCCCAACTGCCCAACTGAGCTGCAGCGCCTTCCTTTTATACTTCCTGCCCGCCCTGGTACTTCCGGCAAGCGGGGCAGGGCGGGTTCAGCTCCGCCCACCAAGGGCCGTGTAGTGCTCCCTTGCCCTCCATGGGGAGGGAGGCTACTTTGCCTCACTATACTCCCCCTCTGGAGGTCCCCGCAGCTCGCATCTTCCCTCTTCCCCCGCTTACCACTCACCTCCTCACCCCCGCAGAAGTGGCGGGGGTGAGGAGGTGAGTGGTAGGCGGGGGGGGGTGAAGAGATGAGTGGCGGGAGGGGAGGTGAAGAGGGACACGACGAGCAGCAGGCAAGACAGGTCTCATGGCTGGGGGGTGAGGAGCGACGCAGCAAAGAGGCCATGTCGGGAAAGGACAGGGCCTGAGACAGAGCAGGAGTGGAGTGTGGGTGGGGCCGCAGGTGGAAGAGATGGGACAGGGAGCTAGCCTACCCCCAGGGGAAGCTTCACCCACCGCCCATAACAGATCCACCATGGGAATCCAGACTGCACCCTGCCTGCCATATAGATCCATGCTATATACACACAAGTTATACTAGCCACTCACTTTAATACTGAATGAAGTCCTACAGCAGTTTTCGTTGTAAGTTCCTTTCTCTGCATACATATATAGTTGCATTTGTTTCTTCATTTTCCCATGTACGATGAATCATGGCTCCAAACAGCTCATACAATAAAATATTCTGTCATATAAAATCATTCCGTGCAAGGTTTTATTTGCACTGTACTCAAGAGTTAATGTATCAATAAAAAAATGGCTTTACCTTAACCACTCCAAATAGACTGTACCTGCTTTATAGGGTTTGCATATAGTAACCCTGCAATTTGCATCTGGATAGATAGGTAGTCAGGCAGCTAGATGATGGATAGATGAGTAAAAGTTTCCACATTACAAATGATATATGCATTTGAAGGAAAAACAGGATCGTTTTAAAAAAGAGAAGGCAGATTTTTGTACGAAGCTTGCAGCTTGCTAAAATGTTATGTGCTGTATGCATGCACACAAGCAATGAAAGCCAGGACCGAGTTGTGTGCAAAAAATGGGACTGGTATGACAGCTGACTTGATCCCAGCGTTTGGAATTAAGGGATGCCATATAGGCCTCAGTTGGTCATACCTTTCCAAATCATCTGCCGCATCTTGCAACTTCAGAATATTGCTGAAATAATGATAATGTGAAAAGGAGTGATAAAGGGCCTGATCCCGCAAGACCTTAATGACCCTCGCAGTCTTTCCTCCTGAAAGGAGGAAATTAATCAGAAAACACTACTCTGGATCTCTGGGTTTGCAGCTGTAACCTTAAGGTTGGATATTAGATGAGATTTTTATTTTTGGTCAGTCAACCATGTGTTCAGTCATTTTAGGATACCATGGCCAAAGTAGCCCCAGGTTCATGCTGCAAAGGATATAGATGTGTCAGGTTAACCACAAGAACAAACATAACTGATTATAGCACATGAGAAACTGCCATGTAGCAGGGGATGGTCTGAATGGAACGTTGGTTCTTTCCATCCACAAAATGTGTCAAATTCTGTCATCAAATGCATGCACATAAAACTCCCATTGAAACAAATGGGAGCTGTTTGCCTGTGTCTGAGTGCAGAATATGGCCCTTTCTAGGAACATACATAAGCGTATCCCCAAAACAGATCAAAGTGAATACTTTGCTTCTGGAAAGTTCTTGATTTGATACTAAGTTTGCCCTTCTGCAGAGGAACAATACACTATGCAATTAATTAAGTGTGTCCAGAGAACGGCAAACTGTGGTGCTTGCAGGACACTTGCCCTGCTTCTGGTGAATGTAAGATCACCTTAAGTTTACTTAGCTAGTGCTCTAAATGTGACTTTCATAATGTTGTACGGAGATACCAGCAGTGGCTCTGTAATTAAGATTTTCACCTAGAACTGGGTACAGACCTCTGTTTTTGGAGGAAGAATCTTCTCCCCATGTATATTATGTCTCTGCATAACAACTTATTTTTTCTTTGTGTATTTTCAGGTAAATCTATTAAGGGCATGGAAAAACTCCCATATGAAGAAAGATTAAAAACAATAGGGGTTTTTACCTTAGAAAGGACACAAATGAGAGGCAACATGATAAAAGTATTCAAAATAATGAATGGTGTAATGAACGGACCTCTGGTCTGATCCAGTTTGGCAATTCCTGTGTTCCTAATTGTGTGGAAAAAGTGTTCATCGTGGGAGCTATAAAAGGCTGCTGAGTAAACATCCCATGCTTTCTTGGTTGGGCGCACACACTCACCATGCTTTCTTGGTTAGATGTTAGAGAGGAAGGGTGACCTTGTGATTCAAGCACAGGATTCAGACTGGCTTTGGTGCTGATTTCCTTTATGACCAGAGTTGGTCTATATGTGAGTTATTTCCATCTGGATTTAATTATACCTCCCTACCTCACAGGGCTGCTGTGAGGCATCATTTGTTATTGTTTGCAGAATACGTTGAGATTACAGCAGGGTGTTATAGAAAAGCAAAGTATTTATAATTCATGTCAGGCTTGGTCCAGGATCATACTCCGGTGAAATTTGTGGAGAACATCATGAAGGTTCCAATCACCTCAGATGAAAACCCTACAAAAGGGCAAAAGCTAAATTGAAATCCCTGTGATCTTGAAGCTATGGATTTTTTTTTTTTGTGAATTATCCCTCCTGTGTGGGAAATCCTGTGGATCACGGAAACTTCAGAGAGGGCTGGCATCTTTTTGTAGAGGACAACTGCCTCCACATTGCTTCCTTATCCCTCCCATTCCTCATGACAGTATGGCTCTCTAAAACCATGCTCCTATTACTTCTTCATCTGTGTCTGAGCCAAGCCCTCTTGAAGAGATTGTTTGAGAATTTGGAGTGGGGGGCCACGACACAGTCAGCACTAATTTACTTAAGAAATCCTTAGAAGTATGGGGAGGGATACTGCTCTGGAGAAAAATGGGCATATCACTACCGGAAACTTATTTACAAAATGGAAGTAGTTCAGGGAAGAGTTGGATGGGCTGACTTATGGGGAAAGCTAAAAGCACTGAATACGTATACCTTGCCTCAGCAACAACTAAGGACTTGCTACATTACAGGCGGGATCGACAGGCAGCAATCGATCTAGCGGGGGTCAATTTATCACGTCTAGTCTAGCTGCCATAAATTGACCGCCGAGTACTCTCCCATCAGCTCTGGTACTCCACCAGAGTGAGAGGCGCAGGTGGAGTCGACGGGGGAGTGTCAGCCATCGACTTACCACAGTGGGGACACCACGGTAAGTAGATCTAAGTACGTCAATTTCCGCTACATTATTCACGTAGCTGAAGTTGCGTCACTTAAATTGATTCCCTCCTTTCCCCCCACCCCCCGAGCGTAGACCAGGCCTAAGAGTGTGTTTTATGTATATGTAAATTCACCATCTACATCTACAGATACTTTAAGGGAATAAATGCTAAAAAGGGAGAGGAATGAGTTAGTGTGGTAAAAGAGCATTTAACTAGGAATCATATGATGCAGTTAGGAGAGGGAAAGTATAGGCTGGTTAAAAGGAACTGAAATGGTGAAAATCCTGTAGCTGTTTTTTTGTGGGTTTTTTTTTTTTTTAACTAGAACAAAGCACTAGAAAATGTACATTAGGGAACAATTCTACATTGGTGGAGAGGGATTTGGATGGCCTTTTTGGTCTTTAACATCTCTAACTTCTGCTAATTGAATGTATTGATTTGTGATAGGAATCATAGTTCCTTGAGACGCAATAGTTCTCTGCTTGGTAGCTCACCAGTTGCAAGTCACATAAGTAAGCAATTGTGAAGTTTGGAAACCTATAACATGAGCAAAACAGGGACCTTAAAGAGTGGTGTTCAGAACAGAAAGAGGCAGTGTTTGGGTCTGGCACTTCATTAGGTTCTGGCTAGAATTCACATACCAGGCCAGATCAGGCTTTTTGGGTTTGGGTTCAGGTTCAGATTCATTGCTGTGCCAAACCCATCAGAGATTTAAAACAAAAAGGTAGTGAGTGCACCATGTAATCTAATCTCGTGGATTTTCTGTCATTTTGAATGAATGATGCTATCTTGGACTGAAATCTTGTAAGAATAGTCACTACTGCAAGATTTTGGCTGCTTACAAATCAAAACCAGAAAATAGGGCCCATCTGGTTTCTAGTTCTATCCAGAACAAAAGCCATAGCCATCAGATTAAGATTTGGGGATGTGATTTCAAACATTGCTTCTCAATCCCGTCTTTTCTCAAATTGTCTTAGGGCTGCCCTCCTCAAGTATTTCATCCTGCTGGAATGTGGTGAGAGGCCATGGGACATGGTGGTACATAAATCATTAGCTGTGATTTTGATCACTATTTTGACAAATGTTTAATTTTGTGTATTAAAAATGCTGTGTTTTGCCCCAGAATGAGCACTATGTCATGGTAGTGATGTGTTAATGTAAAGCAAAATGGGTGAGGCAAGGCAGGGGGATCATCCAAATGTTAATATGGTATCATTTTGGTGTAGTGGATTATCATAGCCTGGGGACCTTAATAGCCGTGGGGCAGCAATGTGACATTGCGATATATACTTTAATTTCATTTCTCATTTCAGTAACAAAACAGCTGCAAATCAAAAGACTTGCAGTCATTACAGAAAAAAACTATTTCAGTCCTTTAGAGAAGTACTATAGCCATTGCAGAGTTGATCCATGATTCAAAAATGTGTAAATCATAGTAATTAAGTGAGTTTAAGCATTTTGTTAATCATAAAGGGCCCTACTGATGTTTGTGTATGTGTGCCACTTGTGACTATCTGATCTTTCTTGCTTTGCCATTTTATTAACTGTGTTAGTTCTTATTCCCCTGTTTCAGGCACGTAAGAGCCTCTAAAATGTACCTTGCATCCCAAAAATATATTGGCAGCTGGATTTTTTGATACAATTTTTTATTTCAATTTTTACTCCTTGCCCAACGAAAGTAGCGGTAATATATAAAATCAAGAAAATGTTACAAAACATCACAAAAATATCAAATATTAACAATGCCTAAAAAGAGGAAAAAGAATACTGAGAGGTGTAAGGAAATGTAGGTTATTACACATCATACTTAACTATTCAGTGATTATATGTATTTTATTTATATTTCCATTTACTTATTTTAACTACTTAGGTCCAAGGAATTTATATATGTTAATTACAGAAACCTCACCAAAAGGCTCTGTAGTACTTCTCAAATACAGGGCAAGATCTACCTAATGGATACTCTCCTTTACACCAGCTCTGCTTCATTTATATTTTGCAGATGTCCAATAGGCCGTGACTGATAGCTTTCCCCTTCTGTTGCCTTCATAACATTTCCAATGTCCTAACATTAGTTCACAAGGAATTTGAGTCATGTATTTTCCCACCTAATGCTAGTTTTGCTTGAGAGTTTAGCAGCACAGGATTCTTCCACTCAGTGGCCTTTGGGCCTTTCTTTAAAAGAAATAGCTAACAAGCACGCCAAGTTATATAAAAAAGTTGGATGTCAGTGCTGTGGTGAAACACTGACATTCCATGTCTACAACCCCAATTTTTGAGGCAGCATACAAGTTAGAAAACCACCAGTGGCAAGAACAGTTGCCATTTTGAATTTTGTTTCTACTTCCACAGTAACATTGCAGAAAAGATAATCAAGCTTTTAATTTATATTTACAAATGCAGGCAGACAGTAGTTCAAACCGAAATGATGCAAAATATGCCAAATCAATTATTGTATACGTTCAGAGCTGTACATTTGTTAGATAAATAAAGTAGGCTGAAACTCTCCCAGATATTGGCTATTCTTTAATACAAATGTAATAATAATAAAAAAAAATCCAAAAGGTATGAAACAGATAAGGAAACCCCTTTGCCTGCCAATAAAATGGATAAAGTAATGAATTTAAATTTTAAAAATAAATGAAATCATATGCTTTATTGCAAGAATTTCTTGATGCTGCATTATTTAATTTCAGGCTTGTAAAGTTGATTTTAACAGTTTTTTCATTGATTTTGCAAAAAAGAATATGATTTACACTTTAGAAGGTTAATCCTCTCCAATGCTTGGGGTACAAACATGGAGCCTACTTCTATGATGTACTGAGCACCTTCCTTGACTTCAAACTGATGTGAATTCATGGTGCTTGGCACATTGCAGAATTGGACCTGTCAGTATTTATTTTTACATTTGTGCTAGTGTGTAGCTCACTGTCAGCCCCTCTTATTTATCTTATGAACATGCATCTACAAACATATATAATAAACTGATCTGACATATTGTGTCACCCCAACTCTTTGCTTAAATATTACTTAAAACTTGGAAAATGAAGTGACATCAAATACTTCTGCTACTCTGTGTATGGTGTTAAGAATCAGGAATCAAAATAGATCTGAAAATGAGGTCTGCAGTTGTGATGCCTTATTTCCAGTGGCATATAATAAAAATAATGAATAATAATAAATAGTACAATTTTTCATTTTTACAACAGCTTATCTCCAAATACTTCACAAACATTAATTAAGTAAAAGTAAGTTGTGTTTTCCTTAGCTACAGAGCTTCCTGACTGCATTAATCTCTAATTATATTTATCCTTATGTGTTAAGCTGTATGTTGAAATGCAGACTTTACTGATTTCAGGATTTTAGTGACAAACTTGACTAGGGTACAACATAAAAAACAGGACATTTAATTTAGTTTGAACCGATCATATTCTTCAATCATCTTAGGCCAGATCTTCAGCTGATATAAATTGGTACAGCCCCATTGACATCAGTTGAGGATTTAGCCCATTCAGAATAAAGCTTTATAAAAAACAAAAACAAAACAAAACAAAAACAAAACCCCTCCACAACTTAGTTCCTGAGACGGCTGTTGAGATTTTACATATAAGCATGCAGAAGTGTTTACATTATTTTATTTTAATTTTTGTGATAATATAAGAACTATATTAAAAATAATCACCAAGAAAGAGTTGAGTTATTAAAATGAAAGTTTTAATGCAGTCATCAACTATTATTACATAAACTTTTTAAATTGCGAGAACTGATATTTTAGAAAACCATTTCCTTCATGTGCCCTTTATTTGTGCCTAAACTATATCTGTAAAAAGGCAATTATTATAGTATGTATAAGGTACTGTAAGTAGCAAAATTGTACTCTAAGATACCAGATGAAACTATCTGGACTGTTTGATAAACTTACTCAATGTAAAGTTAATAAACAAAAAATACTTTAAAAATGTTAAAATTTGTACATTTAAAAGGTTTATGCATCAACTCGTAGATTTTTTTTTCTAAACATAATTGTATGGGGGCTGCCCAGTTTATCAACAGCATTTATTAACCTGTTTCTTTGCATAAATCAAAATATATTTTAAAATCCTTTTTTTAAGATTTGTTCTTCATTACTTATGAAAGGCAGTGTCCCTTTAGGAAGCATCACAATAGTTTTCAAACAGTCCATCGTCATCTGCAACCCTGTAACCTCAATCTTTAAACGATATGGTTTTATTTCCTACTTTGCCTGCTACATTATTTTCACCTTTCTGAGTTAACATTATTGGTAGTGTGTCACATTAAAGTCAGTTTGATTACATCATTTAAGGAAGCGTGTTCCATTTTTTTCAGAAACCACACAATAATATAGGGCCGATGGGTTGTTTTGTTTTGTTTTTTTTCCCCACCTTTTTACTCAACCACTTAAACAAGTGCCCTATGTTCCTTTTGGAAAAAGACATGGGCTCCCTGCACCCAGTTCTGCTCCAATATAATGAAGTTGTTAAAGTAGCAAGACTGACAGGTTAATTATCCTTTATAAAAGGGGGACAAATTGAACTGTGTCTTTCCATCATTTTTTGATATATCAAGAAGCTCCTGAGGTGCTCAGATGCCACTCTGGTGAATAGAACAACTAATCCACTCTGCTATTCTTTGCTGACCCTGCTCCCCCCATCGGGGCCTTGCAGTATATTGCAGTTGGTTTTTGTTTCACATTCAACAGATTCCACTTTATTATAAATTCAGAAGGATTTTTTCCCCTCCATATGTTGGCTGACAGCTCCCCTGAAATACTGATGGCTAAATTTAAACTCTGATGAAAATTAACCCAAGTGTTAAATGCAAACAGGAGCTGCTTGGAAAGAAAAGAGTTATCATGGTAAATGCCAAACAGTGGAAAATGTGTGTAAATTAATGGAGCCTCACTGGTGACAAGCTGTCAGGCAGTTTGATGGCTCTCGCTAGTGGTTTAGTCCCACTGAAGTTGGCCAGAGGGCAGCATGGACAAGTCCTGCTTTTCAAAAAGACCGCGGGATGCTTGACAATAACGCTAACTAGATCATCTAAAGTTCATGGTCAAATGAGAGATTTTTTTTTCTTTTTCTTTTTTTTTGCAGAGCTTTGCAGATACACAGCTGGGCTATGAATAAGATATCAGATCACAGTTGCAGTTTAGCGGTCACAAAAGAATGCAGAATATAGTGGTCAGAGATTAGTGGTGAAAAGAATTGAAAGTTAATTTCCGTGCCAAGTTACTTTCATTGTACCACACAAACAGTGACCTAAAACTATTAAGTTATTACTATTACTATACTATTAAATAGAAGAGTGTTTGGTCACTTGCATGTTTTCTTGATGAAATGGTTTATTTTTAGATTTAAAAAAATGTTTTAAAACTGGCATCAGTATTTATTGTTGTCAGGTATTGTATCTTGCCCCTAAATCAAGGAAGATTCTAAGGAAAGCTTTGAATTATAATAGGACACATTTTATAGCTTACCTTTCTATTTTTCTCCAGATATTTTATTTTAATTTTTAAATGTTCATCTATAATAGATTAATAGATAAAGGATATTAAAGGTCCACTCCTGAAAGTAGCAGAGCATCCTCTATTCTCATTGATTTTAGTGGGAATAGAGAGCACTCAGCACCTTCTAGAATCAGACATGAATGTTAGTGTTTATATGTGTTACTATATCGGTTTGAAACAAGTATAGTTAATCCTATAGTGTGGACAAAGTTATACCAGTATAAAGAAGCCGTATACTGGTATAGCTTATTCCCACATGGGAAATTTACCCACACTGAGGGTTCTGTTGATGTGAACTATATTGGTTTCAAAAAATACCCCTAGTCAAAATAGTTAAGTTGGTACAAAAACTGTGAGTAGAACAGTCCTGAGTGGATAGAATCCTGCAAACAATTGCTCACATGAATAGTTGTCTCTCATGCAACTAGTCCCAGTAAGATGAAAGTGCTGGTACTACCTGCATGACAAAAGACTACTCACATGGGCCTGGATTATTTCCCTAGATCTGTGCGAAGAAGGGACTGTCCTTTAATTACTACCTATATGTGTGAATGTGTACACACATATATGTGCAGGCGAGATCCCTATGGTAACTTGGAGAGACCTCTGATAAATGGCATAGGTACAATATGTGTACAGTTGTACAGGTACAATACATTTATCCAACATGCCCATGACCACATTACCTGCCCATTAATCCACCTTCCCTGGACTTATTCTAATATTTGGAACCTTTTGGCAGCAGCTTCAACGGTGCCACTACCGAAAAAAAAACCCTATCTGAAAATTTTTCTTCCTCCTCCTCCCCGAAATGTGGAATTTTCTACCCAAACTAGATAGGTCCAGGACAGGTAAAATTCAGTCCAGGGTCAATTATCACTTCTCAGTGAATAAAAATGTCAATGTCACAGCTTTAAATTCTGACGTCTTGAAACAGGAACTTTATCCCAAGTTCCCAGCTTCCCAATGGGATACACTGCATTTGATTCTTAAACTTTAAAATCATGAACGTTTTAGGTAAAGGAAAGCTATTTTAGATCATATTTGGAGGGGTCTTACATTTAATTATAATATTTCTCTGTAATTGGTACCAGACTTCCTGACTCAGCTGCATATTTAAGTACCTGCTTAACTATATAAGCATGTGAGTGGTTCCATCAACTTCAACGGGACTATTCACATGCTTAAATACCTACTGAATTGGTGCCTAAAGCACCTGGTTTATAGGTGGAGGGATACAAAAAATAGTTCCAATATTTTTTTTTAAATTCTCTAAAACTTTTCTTAGTTAGTTTTGCTATAGCGTATGTGCCCTGTATTGAACACATGATGTGGGATGTTATATAGGCTTTATTAGTATCTAATTCAGCATGACTTTTCTTGTGAGTAACGTTGACATCACAAGGATCTTGAGAAAACCATTATACTACAGCACGCTATCACGGAAGACATCCAAGGGAGTATAAAAGATAACTTTAAAACAAAAACTAATATTAAATCTATTCCTTTAATGAAACACATAAGGGAATCATGTATTTTTTTTAAATTACCCTGTTTGATGTATAAATAATATGAAATTTATACAAGATTATAATGTAAAAAGCCTATCTACAGCAATGTAAAGATCCCTTCAGATCAAATTGATAGTAAATTGTTTGTTTTCCTTTATATATGTGTAATATGGTTAACTACATGGAGAAAATTTGGTTCATTACCTTTATGTTTAATGACTCCGACAGCTAGAATTAATTGTACTAATTATTGATATTAGAGTACATTTTTCAATAGTGTATTTAAAGAGTTTTCTGAGTATTTTTTAAAGAACTTCCTGTAAACAGGGATACCACAAGTTCTCTCCCAAGGTCATAAGACTTGAGCAGGCTCCCTTGTTGCAAGCCCTTTAACAAGAAATCTTTTTTTCCCTCAGCCTGTACCAGGCATGCCTTGGGTTCTATTAGTTTCAACAACCTTGTTGATTGCAGGTGCATAATTCAGTGCCTGGAGAGAGAGGCAGCTGACAAAGTAGCCACATGAAATCCTGTCTCCATTTAAGTCAATGGGAGTTTCACCACTGACCATGCCTAAAGTAAATACAGTGTGTTCAGGAGGACTGCAGTTATAAAATATTACACTTGTCATGTCCAGATCAGATGCAGAAGAGATCGCCACACTTAGCAACCTCCATGACAGTCTCAGCAGAGAGAGGCTAAACAATGAATGTGTACAGAGACTGAACTGTCTCCTAACCTCTAGAGGGGTTTCCTCCAGGACAGGGTAGAGGCACACTAGTAGGACAGTGAGGGTAAGATTGCACTGCTACTATCTCTTCTGGCCAGTTTGATCTAAGAACAGTGAACATCAGTGTCCAGCGCTGTTGAGCCATCACCTTTCATGCACACCAGAAATTCGCAGTCTCGATGAAGTCTTCATTTTCATGTTAGCTAAGGATGAATTCAAGTTTAAGCTGACTGTGATTCAGATATTTTTCCAGAGGTTTTTTGAGGTAGGTGTAGTAACTAGACACTCTCCAACACTTTGCCTAGACTTAGCTATAATACATACAAGTAAGTACATTGTGCTCAGAAACCTCTTGGGTCAGACGACTTAACCCCCTCCTACCCTTCAAAACAAATAAATGAAGTCTTAATACAACAGCCATCTCAATCAAAGAAAATGATCTACCTACATTTGTATGCAGTGTTGCTGTAGCTATGTCAGTCCCAGGATATCAGAGAGACAAGGTGGGTGAGGTAATATATTTTATTGGACCAATGTCTGTTGGTGAGAGAGACCAGCTTTCGAGCCACGCAGAGCTCTTCTTCAGATCTGGCTACATGGCTAGCTAAGCAAAATGTCTCTTCAGAAAGAAGGAAAGTGACTTTGAATCTTAGTGATAATAGGGTAATCTGATAGGCTAAAAAAATTCAGGGAAAACCAGTTACCTTTTAAGGGTTTACTGACCACCATGGGTTACCATATCTATCTTTGGGAATTAGGGCATTTAAATAGGGGAAAATGTAGCCCATTGGAATATCTTTTTTCTTTACGTAGCTTGTTAGAAAATTAGGAAGAAGGCTAAAATTTGGAAGATTTTACTCTAATAACATGTCTATAGTATCTACGGCTTAGTACATTCTCCTGTTCCTGGGACTAAAATACCTGAACACATCCCTGTTCTCTGGATCTTCTCCCTATTACACCACTACTTGCAATCCAAGATCTTCCTATACTGGTACTTTATCTCTTCAGTTGTGTGATTTCAGGTCAGTTACCGAGGTCTCTCCAAATGAGGTTTAAGTGTTTACTTTTCCCTTAGCTAGAAGCAGACCTAGATGGAGAAGCTGTGGTGTATAAGAATAGGTAACCAAAAGAGATGCAAACAATAATCATACTTGATAATTCAGGCAGGCAGTGAGTTCAAATCATAAATCCATGGCAATTGCTTTTATGTGTTTGTGTTGGGGGTTTTTTTTTAAGCCGATTGTCATTAGTCAGTGTGCTGCTAAAAAGTACTTAGTGTTACATAAGCAGAATATGACTGACTATATATATTTTTTTTTTACCTTGAAACGGAACTACAGAAATAAGCATGTGGTAAAAATTTCTTCTTTTGGACAGTAAATAAATCAGTTAGTGAATGGAAAAATCATGTTTAGTTCCAGACAAAAGTTTCTTTAATGCTATTTTTTTCAAGGAAGTTTTCTGACACTTCCCCCTCCTTCCCAGCACACACATTTCAGTTTTCTTCTGTCGATTCTGTCCAGATTAGGCTGACTGTTTTTCTGACCACTAAGGGTTGGACTCAAATTCCTTTAGAGCTCCTCCTTTGGTGTGGTTCCAAATACTATGTAAATATTCTGTCAGTGCTGTTTGAGAACTGCAAAAATGTGCTTAAGGTCCAGTGATGGTTCATGAGAATATATTCATCTTCAAGAAGTTTTGGATAATTAGCCTTTATGCTTTAGAGCCTTTCTGGATCCCAGTTGTTACTATTATTTAATTGTTTATATTATTGTGATGCCTACAAGCCCTAGTTATGGATGAGGACCCCATTGTGTTAGGTGCTGTACAAACATAGAAACAAGATACCTTTGCCCTAAAGAGTGTACAATCTAAGTATAAGAGTAGAGACAACAGATGGATACAGACAAACAGATGGGGGGATACACGTAAACAATGACACAACATTGGTCAGCATGGTAAAGAAGTGGTCTCTGCACATCAATGGCCCAACTGTTGTTAGGTTTTTTGAAGGCATCATGGCAAAGGAGAATTTTAAGGAGGGGATGCAAAGATGGAAATGAAGTAGCTCTGTAGATGTTTACACGGAGCAACTCCCAATGTGAAAGACAGCATGGGAAAGCATGAAGGTGCTTGTTGAAAATTTAGCAAGTGGACAATAGAGGCTGGCTTCGCTGGTTTATTGGAGGTGAAAGTCAACATTTCAATAGTGAATGAAAGATGGCAGGGTGGGGATAGGCCATGAAGGGCTTTAAAATTGAAGACAAATAATTTGATGCACTAGTGGAAGGATGCAAAAGGTAGTGGTGACATGGTCAAAGTAAAGGGCTAGCAAAACTGTCCTTGCAACAGCTAGTGGCATGGATATGAGTAGGGCAAAATCTTATTTTTCAAGACCAGAGATAAGGATATTGCAGTAACTGAGACTCAGGAAGATGTTTTAGCTGTGGATGAACTGTAAAGGCTGTATTTTAGAGATGTCACACAGAAAGAATCTTTGAGATTTAGATACAGCTTGGAGTGTGAGGATGTAAAAAGAGGTCCAGGTTACAGGCCTGAGTGACAGGCAGGATGGAGGTGTTGTCCACAGTGATTGAAAAAGGAAGTGAGGGGAAGCGCATTGGGAGGGATATTAAGAGCTTTGATGGCTAGAAATCCATACGGTGGTGTCAGAAAGATGGGCAGAGATTTTAGTTTGGACAGGGAAGACTGGTCCCAAGCAGAGAGGTAGGTCTGTGACTGGTCAGTAGAGATGATAGCTATATTTGTGTCTGTGGATGAGATTACCCAGAAATGAGGTGCAGAGGGAGAAAAGAAGGGGATCACAGTCAGAGGGAGAGCCGTGTTTGGTAAAGACCAAGTCAAGTGAGCGGCTCTTTTAGTGAGTGGGAAAGTTGAACCAGGGCTGCAAGTTAAATGGAGAGGTGAGAGTAAGGAACAAAGCAGCTAAGGGGTTGACTGGGTCATCACCTTGGAAACTGAAGTCAGTGAGGATGAGTGTGGGAGATTGTGAGGGAGAGAGCCAGGAGCTGAAATCAGAGAGGAAGTCTGATAGGGAGGAGCTGGGAGGATGGTAGATAAAAGCAACATGGAGAGGGAGAGGAGAGAAAAACTGGATACACCATTGTTCGAAAGAGAGGAAAGAGTGGGAAGGAGGAGGAGGGGAGCTTGGAAGCAGCAGGAATGTGAGAAAAGAAGCCTAGTATCCCCACCAGGGTCTGATCCAGGGCAGGGAGTGAGAGAGGCAGAGGTCTCTATCAGAGAAGGCAGCTGCAGAGGCCAGGACATGAAGAGGTTGTGGATGAATGAGACCACAAGAGAAGGGGAGGGGACGAGGAGGGACATGAGGTTGGTGGTGGAGACAGTCTGGGAGGTGGAGAGGGTGGGGGTAGAATGAGGGCAAGGGTTGGGCAAACGTCACCAGAGGTGAGGAAGAGGATGCAGATGGGGGACCTATATTTGTACTGGTGGGAGGATCGAGGTGATCAGGGTGGACGAGGAAAAAGGCGTACACAGAACTGGTGGGAACTTGAGAGGGCTGAGGGTAACCAGAAAGGGGAGATGGAGCCCGGGGTGGAGAGGGGAGGTGGAATAGGGAAAGGAGAAGCAGAAAGGGGGAGGATGGGATAAATATTGTGATGCAGAAGAGAGCACGGTGAGAGCCATGGATGAATGGCAGATGGACAAGATTACAATAAAAAAAACAGACAAAACAAAACAAAAGACACCATGGAAGGAATTGAAGGTATTCTCCAAATCCTTGCTGCTGGGGAAAGGTCCCCTGCTGTGAGCATCCTAATCACAGTCCTTGGTGGTGGTGAGTGGGTGGATTCAGGCTGTGATGATGCAGCGGCTCCTGGCCCCAGCGTTAAGTCCCTGCTGTCTGTTAAATGTCTTCTGCTACAGGCAGAGCTCCCTGATCACAGTCCCCATTGGTGATGAGGGAACGGGTCCAGGCTGGCATGTGCCATTAAATATTGGCTGTGAAAGGGTGTTCCTTTCTAGCCTCCTGGTGTGCTGATTCCTTTACTGTAAATTATTTTAAAATAACCTTTACTGTGGTTTCTGAAATGCTGATGGACAAAGTGTATGCCAAACTCTATGAAACTCCATCTTATTAAAAAAAAGGAATTTAAAAGTTGCATCTGTTAATTCTGAGTGCCTCCACATGGAGTGGGTGGGTTTAGTGACAGTAGAATACATAGGTATCCTACTGGGGTTTTATTGATGACAGTCTAATATAGCTAGTGCATCTAATGAGAACTGGTAGTCAAGTCTCCTGGATTCTATCTATATTCCTTGCTTTGCCGCTGATTCTGTATATGACATCGGGAAGGTCACTTGATTTCTCTGGGTCAGTTGGCTTTGGTGGCCCATTTATCCTGAAATCTATGAAATTTGTGTCAGTGGTATCTTTGTCCTTCTTCTAGGTCATGTGTGAAATGGGTACAATGGGTGCGTTTTATCACAATATCTAATGAGGAAAGCATCTTACTAAGTATTGTGTAATATGGCCTAGGAAAGCACTGGAGAGTACACAAAAGTGTTTGGTAGCATTTTTCATAAGGGTGTTGTGAAGCTCAGTTAATTTTTGTAAAACGCTTTGGGATCTCTGGATGAAAGGTGCTACATAAGAGTAAAGTATTATATTCCACACGCACACACCCCTTGATCCTTAAGACTACTCATTCACTTTAAATCTTAAAATTTATGTTTCTCATTTTAAAAAGATTTTTATATATATGATTCTTTGAAAATACCTGCCTCTTCAATTAATGTACTGGAAAAATCTCTCCTCTGCATTTGCTATTTGCCTGCAGGTATGTTGTGTGAAAGAAGATTTCAGACTTTGCCACATACAACAACTTCGCTAGAAATCATAACAATAATAACACTAATATATATAAAATCCTACCAATCAACATGCCCCTGGTCTTATTACCTTTTTAGATGTCAGAAAACATTTCCATGAAATGTGTTCTTACAAGCTGTTGTAAATTGCTCTGAAATGCTCAATGTTTTGTGTTGAATGGCATTACTCTTTTACAGACCTCTTGTAAGGGTGCTTTATCAGATGATGTTTTGACAGGTTTTTACAGGCATGTTATTGTTTTCCTTTCATGAATCAAGGGTGATTTGGTTTAAAATATCTGTCTCGTGTAAAGGAAGGATAAACTTTTTTATAAAAAGACTTTACTTCTCGAAAAGTAACATTTGAACAGCTGTCAGAGCTAGGATGACTGTTGTAGAAGAATTAAGAGTTAACATTCAATAGACCGGAGTTAATAGATAACAAGGTCTTTGCTGGTTCTAATTAGTATTGACAAATTGTGTCAAATAAACTGGATTTAAGAACTCTGTACAACCTTAAATAAGTGACTGAGTTTCAAATCTCCAATGAGTTAAGAACTTGAAAAGTAAGGGAATCTGAAAGATACAGTATCATCCTGCAACACCATATCAATCTACCTAGGTAACTGACACTACAATTTCTTCTGAATAACTAAAGCTAGCCTTGCTTCTCCATCTTTTTACCTTCCTTGCCATCTGTTCCTGCTGCTCTAGCAGCCTCCCTGCTCTCTTCCCGCCAGGGCCTGTCTAAGCAAAAGGGTATTAGAGCCTCTGATGAGGTAGGCCTCAGGCCCCTCCATCACTCCTAGCCACAAGGAAAGCACCAGCTGTCTGGCTTCATTTGCATTTTCTCTCCAAAATAATGAAATTAGCCATGAGTATCCTGAGGTGATGCAAGACGCAAATTTAGGCTAGATGTGTCAATGTGTGATGGGAAGGGAGAGGGAAGGTCATGGAGGCATTTTGAGAACACTTACAGCATTAAAATTGAGGGTACGAAATCCTCCATGTGCTGTTAGAGGCACAGTTTAAAAGCCCTTTAACTGATGAGTGAGTTGAACAGCTATCTTTCAACAAACACCTTTCCCGTCCTCTCTCCCCCTCCCCCGCCGTCTTTTATATATTTATCTTGATGTGGCTATTTTACAGTAGTTCAAAAATGAAAATCATGGTAACTAGAGAGAGAAAATACCAAAGCCATTTGGCTACCTGTAAGTAATACTCAAATACAAGCAGATAATTCTACCTACAGAAACCTGGACAGGCACTACCATCATTTGCAGGTACCAGAGTACTACCCCAGTCTTTAAAAAGGCTTCCTCATCAGTTCCCAAAATATATCTCCTCCAGTATCATGCTTACCACTTTTATTTTTAAGGATGTCAGTGTTTGCTCACAAGTGCTTGCCACACTTGTTACACAACCTCATAGTTCCTTGTTTCCTTTTCCCTTTTTAGGGTATTTAAAGTAGAGAGTCAGACACCTGCTAAATATTCCGAAAACATTGTGTGCTAGTCAACCGTACCAATTTCCACAGCAGCTGCACAAATACACTCCGGAATTTAAACACTGCAAACTGTCATAACACTCGGCACAATATTCCCCCCCCTCCTCCCCGCTCTTCTCTTATATTGTCCTTATGTGGGGTGTTATCTGTGCATGTTGATGTGGTGGTGGTGGCAGTTGGCTCTTCCCTTTGAAAAGTTCATGTCTCACACATTGTGTGAAGGCAAAGTCTTTAGCAGAGCAGGCTGGCTAAAGGGTTTCCAAAATGCCACTGAAGGACTTTGAAAATTGGGAGTAACTATCCCCTGTGCTTATGTTGGTTTCCTCAAATAATCTTGAGGCTCTGGTGGTTGGCGGGGAAACCTCTATCATTATTATCTGATGATTGCATATTCTTGTATTTGGTTTAATAATCTTTTTTTTTTTTTGGGTCTGTACCTACAGGCTACAATGGGAGCATTTTTATAAATTTGGAATAGGAATTGAGGGGGGTGTGTGTGTGTGTATGTAAAAACAGGGAAATAGATCAAGCCTTTTGACTCTTTCATCTCGTCTCTGACCCTCAGGGTTTAATGACACTTGTGCAACATGATGCTGAACATAATTTGTCCTGGTCTACACTGACTGCAAAGTCCTGGCAGCATTGTGTGATGGTGGTCTGCTAGCTCGATTCTTCCCTACCATGTTCAAACATGATAAATTTTCATCGAGTAGGCTTGCTTTGCTGTGCTGGTGCCACCATATTCCTCTGAGTTTAGAGAGAAAATATAGGAGGGATGTACCATAAAGGCCTTAGCTACTTGCAGGGTCCTCCTATTTCTTCTGAAAGCAAAACAGGCATCATCAGGACAGCATTTGTGGAGTCCCTGTGGGCTGCAGGTGGCTGGAACTGCTTTTGCTCATTTATAGTAGCCCAGTACACTGTACCTTGCAGTTTTAGCACTGCAGATGACTGTAGTTGAATTTGATGATATTGCTATGTTCGTTTGGGAGAGATGGGAGTACATCGTCCTGTGGTTTAGCATGAGATGTATGGGAGTAGGTTTATATCTGGTCAGATGACACCCACCTAGTGTTGTGGGGATATTGGGGGGGCATTTATTCCTGGTAGGGTCTAATGCCCACATGCAGTCCTGGATTTCTGGTGCTCAGTTTGGGACCTTGTCACTGGCAGACATATCTGGAGAAGTCTGTCTGTCTAGGTACTTATTGGTACATGTGTCCATGCCTCCTCCAAGTGGTTTTGTATCTGGGTTTAACAGCTGCATGTCAGTTATTCACTTTTAGAGGTGAAATAATTTCCCCTTCATCCTGCCACGTTTGAGACAGTAGGATATGGAATAAAAGTACAGCGAGGCAAAAACACTCTCACTGCCAAACCGTGGCATGTTTTTCAGGAGCAAGGCGCCTGGTGAGGCTGTGGAGCACAGCTGATGCAAAACTTTTTTTGGAGCATGCAGGCTTCCAGAGAAGGAGCATTTCCACAATGAAACCACGTTGAGATGCCATTTCTGTTTCTGCAGCGGCTCTCTGATCCGTCCAGCGCATCTCATGGGAAGTTTTCACCATAAACGGTAAAGAATTTCCTATATCCACTTTCAGACAGGATGATTAAAAGGAGTGATAGTGATAAAGAGACACTAGGGAAGCTTTATTGGATCATGCTTTAATCTTCCAAATCCCAGTCCTATTAAATTCATTGGTCTCAGATTTTCTTATAATCTTTCTCCCTATCACAGGTTATTGTACCAAACATACCACCGAGGCAGACTTTTTCTCAGTGCCTAGTCGCCACTTGTAACTAAGAGTCCTGACAGCTCTTCATGTCAGTCAAAAGTCTAGGTCAGACACTTATCAATTGACCCTGTGTTAAAGGTAGACACTCATTTCAGCATCTGTCAATAGCATCTTTTGATCCATTTATACTGGAGGCTGCATCACTGGAGTGATTTATAAGTGAGCGTGCATGGACTCTAAAGAACGGGAAACATTTCTAAAACTCTGAAAACTAGCTTGCTGTTGAGTGTGTTGACATTTAAGAAAAAAGTATCCTCCTTTCTTATTTGTTTGGGAGGCATTGCTCATAACACTAGTACTTAGTAATTACAGTCTATTTTCTTGATAGGGAACATAACAACTCCAGTTAACAGTAACAGCCAAAACCCCAGCTAATCTCCCATCCCACTTCTAATATCAGTGAATAATAAAATGCTGGGTTCTGTTGTACTCTGTTAAATGTCTGATGAGAACCTTAGGGGCAGTAGCTGCGGTTACGGCGAGCTCCTAACATGGCATGGTCTCCACACTTTTCCTTCAGAGGTGTTAATCACAAATCTGCCAATCCTGCCCCACTGATAAAACAAGGAAAGAAATGTGAGCATGTAAAAAATTCACCAAGGGGCCCAGGAAAATTTCCCTGACATGCTCCTGCTGTGACACCACAGCAGTTGAAGAAGGCCTGTCATTTGGCTGTCAACCTTTGACCTCAACCAGACATATTTTGAAATGATGTGAATAGAATTTCTGTGCTGTACTGCTGACTCCTTCCAGCTTTGCATGTCTGTCCTTGATGTCAGTCAAAAGTAGTTAACTGGCACCCATGGAGCCTAAAAAAACCCTCCACAAAATATCAGTAATGACTTCTGTTAGCAAGGCTAGCTCTTGTCAAGTAATGACTTTATGACATAAGGTATTGTTTACCTAGGCATCGTTCTCTTACTTGCATTTTAATGAGCTTAATTAATAATAAGTTAGAAGTCCTCAGCTATTTCTTCACAGCTGGACCATATGCACTAATTACATTGAGTGTGCAAATTTAGACTAATCCCTCTTGTCAAAAGAAATATTTTAATTTCAAAAGCCTCAGTATACTTTTTTTTACCTGATTCCTGTAAAGACCTAATCTTTTCATACTTGCAAATTTGCACAGAATCAAAGTAAACTTTGAGTGGGGAAAAATCCCATAATTTATTATTTTTCTAGTGGTAGTCTTCATTCTTAAAATGATTCAGGAAGATCATCGAGGAGCAGAGTCGTGTCAGGTTTATTCCTGATGTGCATTGGGTTCCATAAAGGTAAGGGATAATAATTCTTAAGTCGATGTATAATTAACTGGGAGGAGATCCTTTATTAATGGGGCTATTTCCCTTACAAAGGATAAATAACTTCTGGTTTATAATGGCTGTTATTTACATAATATAATATAGTTTTTATTCTCTGTCCACATACGCAGTTACGTCTTGGATTTTTCAGTTGTCATGTTAACCCACTTTCTGAAGCTTGGTGGTGCTGGTACTCCTGAGTGGCCTCTCAAATGCTCAGAAAGGTGCCTTTCTGAAATGTCAACTGACATATTTCTTCCTCTCTTCAGATATGCTAATAGCTGTTCTAAAAATGAAGGTGATCAATTGTTCACATGTCCACTGATGGTAGGACAAGCAGCAATGGGATTAATCTGAAGCAAGGGAGATTTAGGTTAAGCATGAGGAAAAACTTTCTAACTATAAGGGGTAGTTAAATTCTGGAATATGCTTCAAGGGAGGTTGTGGAATCCCCATCACTGGAGATTTTAAAGATCAGGTTGGACAAACACCTGTCAGGGATAGTCTAGGTAAACAAGGTCCTGCCTCAGTCCTGGGGGCTGGACTTGGTGGCTTCTCAATGACCATTTCTATGATTCGCTCACTCTCTCTCCCCCCCCACTCTGTGGCATATATCTGCCTTTGGCGTGTATCTTCAGTGTTAGTCCCTGCTGGCAGAATCCACAGTTTTTAATCTGATGTAGCCTTCTTTTCACTATTTACTGAAGGAATAAGTTTGCATCTACACCTTATGTGTGAAGCCACTAGGGAGCTAAGTAACCATCTGTTAGGGTACATGCTTTCCTCCCTCATCTGCTTAGTCCTTACCCTTATGACAGTCTTCGTGCAGGCTCAGTTCTTTAAATCAGTACCATGGTAATTGCCAACTCAGCATATTTCAGCAGTCAACCTTATCAGACACTGATGCATATATTGAGCCCATAGTCACCTGCCACTAACAGGTAATGCTGTCAAACTTACCAATATATGAGTATTCACAATGCATCCTGTGTTCCTTAGAATCTGATTTTGAATGGTGGAACTAGGCACCAGAATGAATGTATGCTTCCCATATTTGGATACCAAGCGGGTGAAGGCTTGATGACAGAGAGTCATCAGGCTGTGTGCACACAGTGAAAAGACCAAACCATTTTTTTCTGGATGGTGTATACAGAGAATGTGAAAATGTTAGGCAACCTCATTACCTCACACCCAAGCTATTGTTCATGTGGACCTTCAGTAATGGAAAGTGTGACCCTTTGTCAGAAAACTAAGGTAGGCAGTCAGAGATCCAAGTTGATGGTTTGAGAATAGGAGCTTACTGTGGTCCGGTAAGAAATTGTAAGGGGTTGAACTTTTAATAGCTAGAGGTCAAAATCTGACAGGTGGGTTAGAGACTTGCAACAACATTCTTTACTCTTTTCTGAGGAGTATGAAGGGCAGTATGTCTGAATTAAAAACAAGTAATGAGAAGGGGGGAGGTGTGTGGGGTTAGATGCCTTGTTTCCGTGCCAGTCCCATAGTCTAATAGATCTCACCTTCAGGAAATTTTGCCTGATTGCTCAGCCAGTTTTCATCCCAGCAGCTCTCGTTGTACCCTACTGGATGACATTAAGCTTTTCTTCTCTTTTGTTGGTTTGTACTCCTTTCAGGTAATTTTAAACCATTAGCCTGTCCACCTTTATTTGTTGTTTAGCCAACCTTCTTCTATGTATCTTTAGTCCTTGTAATCTTTGGTAAAACTTTTAGTGTTGAGTTTAACTGTGCCTAAATTAACTTTTCTGTATATAAAATACCATGATTATAAGGTTTGTTCTCTCAGGACCTTTCCAGTGTAGAAGCAAAGTTCAGTGTTTCCATGGGAAAGCTGTAAATCTCCCTTTCCCAAAGCAACAAAACTCCAATTTGTTACATTAAAGGGTTGTCTGGCCTTACACATGTCAATGAATTGGGATTGTGTAATTTTGAGGGGCAAATCCATACATGATGAAGAGACATGGGAAATTGAGGTTTTGTTTTTCCATTATTTTGTTGGGGGGAGAGAAGAAATCATAACAAATTAGCAAGATATTTAAATACAACAATCATAATTATTAATGTCAGGGCAAAGGAATATAAACATACAAGTCTACTGCTTTTTATGCTTTTAGGATTTTGTTTTTATTCTTTCTTTCACTGGAAGACCCAGTTCATGACCATAAGATTTGTATACATGGAATATGTAAAATGTTGTTTTTTAGCATTTACTTCATATAGGAGTTATATTTCATCACAACAGCATTATGCATCCATGCAACATTAAACTTCACCGTATTTTTCCTCATTTTGTCACCAAGTTTCCCCATTAGAGATGCTTTTTTAAATTCACTGAACTCTTCTGAATAGAATAGGAATGTGTTGGATTTCCATTTGAGTGTGATTTGCTCATAGGCGCTGTCTTTGAGTTGCCGGGAAGTGCTCTGCCCCAGGCCCCGCCCCCCCACCTCTTCCTACCTCCACTCTGCCCTGTTCCACCCCCTTCCCCAAGTGCTCCCCGCCCTTGCTCCTCCCTCTCCTCCCCCCCCAGTGCCTCCTGCAGGCGGCTAAATAGCTGATCCATGGTGGGCGGGAGGCATTGGGGGGAAGGGGGAGATGCTGATCTGTGTGGCTGCCAATGGATGCTGAGCATCCTTTTTTTTTTCCCGTGCGTGCTCCAGCCCCGGAGCACCCATGTCAATGAATTGGGATTGTGTAATTTTGAGGGGCTCATCTCTTGATGTATGCTGGAAGCAGAGCCATCCCTTTGGTAGGGCGAATTGGGGCAACCGCTCTGGGCCCCATGCTTTGGGGGGCCCCACGGGCCGGTGCAATTGGCCGGCACGGTTGATCCTGGAAGAGACGAATCCATCACTTCTGCCCCAGGCCCCACACCTCCCTAGGGACAGCCCTGGCTGGAAGAGTAACTTCATCTACTAGTTCCATTATATAGAGTTTTGGGGAGGTGGTGATCTTCCTATTTAGAACCATGGAAAGGCCTTCGCAGAGTGTGGCAATATTTTTGTCATTTATGACAATTTAAAACATTGGATGGGCTAGCTGACAGTTACTGACGTCTCCAGCATTTACTATGGTTAGATCAACCCACTTTATGTATTTTTAAGTGACTATTAGATGTTGCTCAGGTGTTTTGAATGTTGCAAGTGGTCCCAGCAGAGCTGGATTAGTGAGCAGAGGGTAGATGAGACAGTCGAATGTGCATGATAAATGCCATTTACCACATGGCTGCTGTAATTTATTACACAGATATCACCAATCATAGGTGTTGTGTGTGTGTTTATCCTACAGGTTTCACTGTGTTGAGTTTGCCTCCCCACTTTGGATGTCACCAGCCTTCCACTGATTCTGTAAGATACCAGGTTGCCTTGGAGTTCTATGAGAGACCTGTAATTAGATACCATAGTTTTGTAATGGAAGCACTTAAAAGAATTGTTTTTTCTTTTGTGCAAAGAGCCAGCATAAGGCCTAAGAACCACTTTAATCCCATGTAAATCCTTAAAATAAAACATAAATGGGATTTAAAGAATGCATTGGCTTCATGCTGGCCCTCTTCAGAGAGCCGTACAACAGTGTTAGGCACTGGAGAAAACCCTCGGATAGATAGGCCAATTGGAGTCCATTCATTGCAGTTATGACCAAAAGAATGTACATTTTTCTCACAATTTCATTTGATCTTTAAGCATATTAAGACATAGAAAGAGAAACATCTCAGAACACAGACTCTAGGGATAGTTTGCCATGAAGAACTTAGTGGCCCAAAGTCAGAGAGCACAAATAGTAAATAGACTCAGTTATTTATGATGGAGGCATGGTTTCTCCTGGACAGTTGTATTTATTCCATATTTTTACCTGTTGCAGTCTCAAAAGTGAACTGGTAACACGTTGTCTTGGAATTTCATCACAAGTTATACTGCAGAACAGCGTAGTACTCTTGCAGTGTTTAAACAATAAGTGCCTACAACTCCTTCTGCTATTTATCAAGGAAATAGAAACACATTCAGTACTTTTATAGAAAATATTCTATTGATTAAAAAGTGACAGATACATATTCTCAGATTTTTCAACTGCGGTTACGGAATCCACTCCCTCCATATGAAGGAAGATGATGGAACTATTGGTATATGGCATAGTGCTGCCATTTTATACTCTATACCAGGAGTGGGCAAACTACAGCCCATGGGCCAGATTTGGCCTGCGAGCCGTTTTAAGCTGGCCCGTGAGCTCCCGAGCAGGGTCTGGGGCAAGGCCCCCCTCCAGTGCTCCAGCCGGGGAGCAGGATGGAGGCCGCTCCATGCGGCTCCCGCAGACCACAGCATGTCCCTGCTCCAGCTCCTATGCATTCCAGTCGCCCCCTCCGGCGCTCCAATGGGAGTTGCAGGGTTGGTGCCTGCAGACTAGGCAGTGCGCAGAGCCACCTGGCTGTGCCTCCATGTAGGAGCCGGAGAAGGGACATGCTGCTGCTTCCAGGAGCCGCTTGACGTAAGCACCGCTCGAAGCCTCTCCCCACGCCCCAACCCTCTGCCCCATCCCTGATTCCCCTCCTGCCCTCTAAACCCCTCAATCCCAGCCCGAAGCGCCTTTCATCCTCAGCCCCACCCCAGAGCCCACACCCTCAGTGGGAGCCTGCACCCCAACCCCTTCCCCCAGCCCGGAGTCCCCTCCCACACCTTGAATCCTAACTTCTGGCCCCAACCTGGAACCTGCACCCCCAAGCAGAGCCCTCATCCCCTCATGCACCCCAACTCCAATTTTGTGAGCATTCATGGGCCACCATACAATTTATATTCCCAGGTGTGGCCCTCAGGCCAAAAAGTTTGCCCACCCCTGCTCTATACGAAATAAAAATAACAAAAGCAGTGAATGCTATGAGAGAGATGGACAATAGGAAGGATATAGAGAGAATCTGTAGTTCTGTGTTCCATCCAAGCCACAAGATTTTACAGGTGGA
The DNA here is from genome assembly GCF_965140295.1 of Lepidochelys olivacea. Taxonomy (NCBI): domain Eukaryota; kingdom Metazoa; phylum Chordata; order Testudines; family Cheloniidae; genus Lepidochelys; species Lepidochelys olivacea. The sequence continues at coordinate 163,970,087 of NC_140413.1, forward strand.
TATTTATTGTCCCAATATAATCTAAAAAAGTCATTTCCATATACTGGTATTTCTCAGTATTGTCTCATAATCAGACAGTTTTGTTATATGCATTATCTAAGGGCTTATCTACCTAGAGACAAGCAGGAACGTTAAGCCAAATTAACTAGAGGTCTGAGTTTAAAGTGCATTGGGCCTGGTCTACCCTTAAAATTTAGGTCAGCATAGATTCAGCATTTAGTAGAATGAAAAATCCACACTCCTGAGTGCCACCACTATGCTGGCCTATTCCCCGCTGTAGATGTGCAACTAGAGTGATGGAAGAATACTTCCATCATCCTATGCACTGTTGTTCGGGGAGGTGGAGTTCCTACAACAGAAAAATCTCTTCTGTTGCTGCAGTCTGCATCTATTTTACAGGGTTTCAGCAGCATATCTACAGCACCGTAACTGTGCCTCAGTAGCGCCTGCTGCGTAGACATGGCCTTAGTTAAAGCATATTAATTCACTGAATTAAGCTAAACTGAAGTAAGGTCACTTTACGTCTGAATGAGAGCGTCCACACAGAGGTTTCATGTGCTTTAAGTAATGAGCTTTCCTTTTAGCCCTTTAGCTAATTTGGTATAACTTTCCTGAGTGTCCCCATGTAGACAAGTCCTAAGGATATCAATGTGACCATCATTAAGCATGTTTCAGCAACTTTGGGAGCAATCCTACAAAGCTGCACTCTCATCTGCTGCTGACTTCAGTGGGTACTGACAACATGTGGAACCTTGCAGGTTCAGGCCCTTTTATGTACATGAGGGGTAAGTTATATGTCTTACCAAGTAAGCAAAGGTGAGGAAATAATGTGACTCTCCATTTCTATGTTGGTATATTCAGGGAATAATCTTTATGTATATTTTTGAGCACACCTTCCTTTTATTGTACATTGTGACCAGGAAAGTGCTGAGACTTTGCAAGGTAAATTCCAAATCCTTTAGGTTTCCGCAGAGGAGGTTTGTGGTGTTTTAAATGTCATTGATGATGGTTGGGTTCCCCCCTTCCCCCCGGAGGTCTCACTTAAGAAACCTGTTGGGTTTGCCAGAGGAAGCTCATGACATGTAAGTTTAATTATGTTCAATTCATTAACACAATTAGAGATGTGAACAAATGTATTGACACAGCCAGAATCACTTAGAAACAGGCACTAAATCATAGATTAGAAGGACTCATCCTTCCTTCCTGTACAGTGTGCATGATACTCTGGCCAAAAAAAAAAAAAAATCACTGGGTATCATGTCTTGTTGCATGGATTTGGTCATTTCCCCTCTCTGTGACGCAAAGCTCCAGATTATTTCAACCATATTTTGGAGGAAAGACCAAACTGGCAAGCTATTAAATCAAACAATTAGTCAAAACATATGCTGTCATATGTATGTAACTAAAAACATTTAGGAGTTACTTGTTAAATTTATCTTTTGTTCTTTGATATTTTAATGAAGTGGATCCAAAGTTCAGAAGAATTTTGCACACCCAAAATGGGTGGAAAGCTGAGCTTCCAGTGGCTAACCCTAGGAAATGCATATAAAGGATGTAATTTTGTATCTGTCTCTTGAAGGCTCTCAGCTGCGAATATCATCCATACCAATCTGATGAAGAGATGGGCTCAAGTTGCAGAGTTCAGATCCAAAACTGGATCAAAACCAGAATTCCCACAATGTTTCGGGGTGGTAGTTTTCAGACCTAGTATTTTGACTGAGAGCTTTTCTGTGCAGAAATGTACAAAAATGTAATAAGAGGGCTGGTTCGCCTTCTCAGGGGGAGAACCTGTAGGATGGGCTGAGGAAGCCATTTTGTGAGGATTCCCTCACAGAATTTCTACCTTCTTCTTCTGTATGGGAATAGCCTTTGCCCCACCTCTGTGGTTTGGTTTGTTCTTTTAGAAGAGACGCTGCAGGCTCTGCCCCCAGAACCTGCTTTGGCTGGTAGTTTAACCTCCCCTCCTTCTCAGGCCTGGCAATATGGCTGCAATGGAGCTGTGTTACCAGTGAGTCCACATGGCTGCAGCTTTCACGGGAACCCCCTGTGGTAAGGGCTTTGCATGGGTGGAGAGGTGATCATATCAATCCCTCCAGGTCACCTACCCCATTCCCTAGCCTGCCGAGTCTTCATCCTCTCTTAGTGCTGACCCAGGACCTGGAAGGCAGGTGGAGTGGGGAATGGTGCTGCTGAGGAAGTTGAGCCTCTGCTTCCATGTAGGTGGGGAGAACATGTATGGAGGGTCCTCTCCAAATAGAGATCTGAGAGAAACAATCTCACCCCAAAGAATTAAGGGCCTGACTCTTTGAGGTACTGATCTCCTCCTAAGGAGTGATGAGCCTATTGCAGGTTCAGGCATGAAATATATTTCTCTTTAAATGTCTTTAGGTCACATTTTGGGCAATCTTTTTCCTTTAAATGTGTTTGGATACATGATATAATTCTTGGTCAAAGCAAGTATTTTCCAATAGTATTTTTTCTTTAAAAAAAAGTGACACCAGTCCAGCTTCCCTCATTTAGCAACCCTACAATAACAAATTGCAAAAGTATTTCAAATAACAATAGAAAAATAAATAATAATCTAAAGGGATTGTAATGGCATTGGTACCTGCCTCTCATGAATGCCGCCTTCTCGTTGGCTGTGTCTAAAGCCTTTTAGTTCTGATGACCCCTCTTCATGGTTTCTCAGGTGGTTTTTCAGTGATGCAGCCCTCTGTCCGAGTCACACACTGTCTGTATGTGAATCAGAACAGACCCCTTCTGGGCTATACAATCCACCAGGAGCCTATCTTAGTACCCCTTGGTTGGTGTCTCTATCTAGCCCTCCCTGGGTTTAGTCTTTAAGTAGTGCCAGCCCTAGTATGGGGCCATACCCCCAGACCTTCCTCCCTGGAGACACTATCTTCCTGCGGCCGTTCCCGGGCTTAGGCCTTACTCAGTCCTATCAGCCAGCCGGGAGCTCCTTCTTAGCTCCTCTGGTTGCTGACCACACTGAGCTGTCCATGGTCCTGCTGCTCTTTCAGCCAGCCAGTAACCCGGTTCTCTCCCTTTCGGACAACAACTACCTGCTCGTCTGTTCTGCAGTTCCCTTTATATGGCCCTGCTGAGCCCTGATTGGCTGCTCCTTGCAGCCTCTCTCATTGGCTGCTTTCACGCAACCATCGTAGGCCGCTTGATCCTACCTGGGATGGGGTGTGGCAGGACCCTGAGGCCTCTAGCAGGTGGCCTCTGGGCCTAGTCCACTCCGTCTCAGGGATCTAAAGAAATTACAAAAGTGAAGCCTGGCCAAAAGTGCACTGAAGTCCCAAGGAGGCTAATCCTGTAGTCCATGGTCAAGCCTTTCTCAAGTGAAACTTTGAGCCCAGGAGTGAGCTCATTGACAGGAGCAAACAAAACTGGATGCTGTCTGGAAACATGCAAGCTAATATTTCTTGGGGAAAAATAATCTGAACCACAGATATCCAATTGGAGTGAGAGACTAGAAAAGCAGTAGGCTGACAAAAACTAGCAATGATAGTGGTTATCAATGCAATACCACAATAGGGCATGATCTTGCAAAACAGTTATGCATGTGGGTAACTTCAACTGGATGACCCTATGCACAGGTTTTTATTGGGTTAGGCCCATATTTAGCATAGCATCTTCCATACAAATTACACCCCTAAATGCTTCTAACACTTAAAAATTGTAAACTAGGGTTGCAATATTTAAAACAGGCTCTCAAGTTATTGTTATTTTTAAGTGCTCATGGACAGGGAATAAAGAGTTGGTTTCAAAGAAGATTAAAAATGGATAGAGAGTCTGAGATAGAGGAAGGGTGTTCCAACAAATTAGATAAGTTCTTGCCATGTAATATGGAAGTAACAATAAATAAATAAATCCATTACATTTTGAGCTATATGTACAAAGACTTCACTTCCTGCACCCGAGAGATGATGCTCTTCATACAGGACTGATGAGATTTTGTTTAGTATACTGCTCATATTTGCAGTGAAACATATAGACAAAGTGGAGGAAATCCAGAGAAGAGCAATAAGAATGATAAGGAGTCCAGACTTGGGACAGATAGATGAAGAAGGAATAAGAGGTGCATGAAACCTTGCCATTCAATTTTGTTTTGATTCATATGGATTTTAATGTGTAATACTTTCCACTGCCCATTGAGATTCACTTCGATTTTCAGGTTCAAAGGAACCCCAAGAAAAATAGAGCGTTTCCCAAAATTTTGATTTTGATGCAGAAATATCAGTTGGTTCTACTTTGCCTCTATATTGGGCTCAGAGCTACTCCTCAAAAAAGTCACAGACTTTAGTCAACCTACTGAATATGTTTGTAAAAAAGCTCAAAACCAGAGTGTGACATTTTAAATTTTGCAGTGGAAATGTTCATAATTTTGGGGCAGGAGTGGCAGAAGTAGGAGGAGGATACATGATTTGTCACTAAGGCATAGGAGTCATGAGAGAAAGGTTTGCATTCTTGGACTTCTGTTAGCTGTTTAGCAGTATAAGTCCCATGCCAAGCATTTGAGCAGTCCTGATTATGTCCAGTAGAGGGCAGAGATATGTTTATTGTGACAGGGTCAGGCCAGACAGCTACAGGAGAGTGCTTTTTATTTCTTTTCCTTTCTTTGAGAAGTTTAATGATGAAACAAAACCAGCCACCGTTTACCGTCGACGACCCCGGCGATCGCCCTTTCTGCGAGTGCTCTGAGGGCTGACTGGGCACCAGGTCCAGGAATCTTGGTCCTGTTTCCACCTGTAGCTCGCAGCTTGATGTGAAGGGCAGTCCTGCCCAGCTCATTGCACCTCTGGGCAACATCCTGGGCTGTCAGGGAGGCTGGGAGGAACCCCTGCTCAGACCAGGTGGGGACAGTAAACCCAGGGGTGTGGGGGAAAATCACAGGGAGAGAGGAATCCCCCAGCCCGACGCGAAGAGGAAGCGCAGAACCCACTGAGGCAGAGAAGGAGCTCTGCCGCATTATGCACACCAGCCCATTCCCAACATTCATTCATTTAAAAATAAATAGCACTGAAATAATGAGCTGCAGTTAGAGCTGCACATGTAAAAATGGGACCATAAGTACCACATGGCTCTCCCCCATCTCTTGGCTTGTCTATACAGAGATTTAGTGCTCTGGAAGCCAGGGTATAAATCTACAGTGCACTACCTAGCTAGGTGCTAACTCGTCATGTGGACCCTGCCGCCATCAGTCAAAATGCATTATTGAACTTTTAATGCACAGTAGCAGGGTCTACAGGGTGACTTAGTGCATTGCACTGGCTTGCCACTCACTAAGTCTCCGTGTAGACAGGCCCCCAGTTGTCTGCTCACTTACTGCACTGTGATATCATTCCCAGAATGTGGTTCTTCCCCAAACTACTTTTGAGCACAGGTGAATCATTTTTTCTGGTACTAAAACCTGTTTTTCTGCAGTGTTACTGTCCAAAGCCAGTAACCCTTCAATTTATATTGCAAAGTGATGCAGGACAGAGCATCACCCATCATAGTGATGCTGGTAACCAACACCCATTTTCTCTGAGGCTAGGCTAAACTTAGGAATTTGCATGTACCTGGGACAATGAAGAGATCTAAAAGATCAATTTTTTTCTACTTTCTGCAGAATGCATTAAAAATCACAATAAAATTTGCTTGCCTTGATATATGCATCACAGTTGTAAAATTCAGATGTAGCCTTTTCAGCATTTACAACATATTAATTGCAGTGATGTATGTAATAATATAGAAGAGCTGCTGGGGCTACCTTTAATTGCACTATTAAAAACCATATATACTGTACATATACTATTTCTCAAGCAATCCAGAGAGCATCTCAAGCCCTTTAATAGACATCATAAAAATTAATAATAAAATGTGTAAGGGATAAGCTACTGTGAAAACTGCAGAGGAAAATGATGACCTGTGTATTTTAGATGATGTAGCTTACATGTATGTTACAGTGTTACTTAGGATTTACTTAACGATTTATTGAAGGGATGTGTTTAGGGGTTAGATAACATAGTGGGTTAATGCACTATCTTTCACCTCTGGACAACTGAAATCAAATTTGATTTTGGCCATAAGTGAAATGAGTTTGGTGGATTCCACTTACTACTTAATGAATCTCTGTCAATACTGCAAAACTACCACAGATTTTTGTACAATTCAGCATGATTAACCTTCTGTGCTCAGGAAAGAGCCAAGAATTGTATTTCAGGGGTGTCTCAGATCATGAAGACGATCAAGTAGCAGAGCTGGTTGTTAATCAGGAGCCAGTAATGCGGGCCCCCACAAACCACGATAATTGGTATTAATTTATTATTAAACAAATGAGTCGGTGAATGTTTTTTTGCTTGTTGATTTTGTTTTGTTTGTGTAATTTTAACCAAAGTCTTCAACAAAGAGTGTCATAAACATTTACAGGGCATAAATAAATAGCAATTTTCAATTTATGCTTATGCTCTGTGTTGTCCAGCATATCATTCTACACTAGCATTTCCTAGCAAAAAATTAGGAACTGTGTTGTCATGAGTCACCCTGGATTCAGCACTACTGTAGCTATGTTTTGACAGTTCTTTCTGGCGCTGCAAAGGTACTGCAGCTAGCCCTTGCTTCTTAAAGCCAAACTAGCCAAGCATTTTGCCTGTGGCACAAGAACTGTATTTTTTAGTAGTTTGAATCAGCAGAATGGCTGAGACTGACTCAAATGCACAGAAGCTGATTGATGAAGCATGATGCATCTCTTAATTAAGCAGAAGCTACTAATAAAAATGAACTTACTGGATGATTTGTGTGTTTCTTGCAACACAGCCATATGTGCTGCATACTGGTAGCGGAAAAGGGTGGCACACAGCTGACGTTGGTAAGCTACTGGAGTGGGAATCCTGTTAGAAAAGGAGACTTAGGTGCCGCCATTTCTGTTCCCAAGTAATGAGAGTAGAAAGATGAGTCAGCCCTGGTCTACACTACAGAGTTAGGTCGACACAAGGCAGCTTACATCGACTTAACTATATGCAGTAGAAGCGGTGTTATCTCGCACTTTACCAGTTGGAAGTCTCTATAAACTGGCATTTCTGATCTTCGTTGAAAGTCTGGTTTATAGTCTGGTTGGTGCAGGGCCAGCAGGCTCCCTGCCTGGCTCTGTGTGGCTCCCCAGAAGCAGCAACGTTTCCCTGCTGCTCACAGGTGGAGGAATGGCCAAGAGCAGTTTGGAGTGCCGGAGCGGGTGTGGGACTGGGGGTTGGACGGGAGGGGGTGCAGGCTCTGGGAGGGAGTTTGGGTGTGGGAGGGGGCTCGGGGCAGGTGCAGAAGGAGGTGCGGGGTGCCAGATCCGGGTGGCATTCACCTCGGGCAGCTCCTCGCAAGCGGCAACCTGTCCCTGCTGCTCCTAGGTGGAGGTGTGGCAGGCGGCTCTGTGTGCTGCCCCTGCCCCACCCCAAGTGCTGGCTCTGCAGCTCCCATTGGCTGGGAACCACACCAATGGGAGCTGTAGGGTGGTACCTGCAGGCGGGGGCAGCGTGCAGAGAAGCTGTGCCTCTCGCTAGGAGCAGCAGGGACAGGTCGCTGTTTCTGAGGAGCCGCCCAAGGTGAGAACCTCCCAGATCTGGCATCCCACACCCCCTCCCGCACCCCAACCCCCTGCCCCAAGCCCCCTCCTGCACCCAAACTCCCTCCCAGAGCCCACGCCCCAACCCCTAGCCTTGCACACCCTCCCGCACCCAAAATCCCTCCCTCGTAGTTAACCGGAATTTTTCACTTACCAGCACCCCCCCATTCCCCCAACATGCTGGATAAAAAAGCTTTTACTGTAAGTGTCTACACTAAAATTTTGCTCTTGCCGATGTAACTCTCCCACTGCACCAACTTAATAACTCCACCTCCAAGAGAGGGATAGAGTCAATGTCGATGTAGGTCAACACAGCGTCAGTGTAGACACTGCGTTGCTTACATTGACTGTTGCTGGTTTTCAGAAGCCATCCCATAATCCCCACACTGACAGTTCAATCAGGCAAGCGCTGCTTGTGAAGACGCGCACTGCTGACACAAGGATCAAAGTGTAGACATGCACAAGTGATGTAATAACTGCCGCGGCTGTATGCCGACCTAAGTTAGGTTGACTTCATTTTGTAGTGTAGATGTGCCCTCAGTAGTTCTGTTATCCTTGCTTCCACTGTAAGATCTCCTCTGTTTCTGTTATTGGTGCCAGTGACATGCTGTGGTACAAGCCAGAGCAGTGGGGTGCTGTGTCACCCCTGCCCTGAAACCTTGGATGCCTTACAATACCTTGTTGAAGTAACTCCCACCTGGGCCAATCACAAACAGCCTTCCAGCATGCAAGCCACACCCTGAATGTATGTGTGTAACTGGAACCTGCCAGCCACACTTGGGTTACACTCTGGCTTTTACTAGCCTTGGTTACTTTTGCATGGTGACCCCGACACACTTCCAGTTCTGGATTCCCCACGCCCCCAAAATATATGTTGCTGTACTGCCTGGCCCTCTCCTGGACAGTCCAAATATATTAAGTCTCTTTTATTAAGTCTCTATTAAGTCATGAATTTTCAAATGACAACTCACAAAGCATGCTCTCATAGTGCCATTGTAACACTGGCTCCTGCCTCCTCTCCTGCTACCCTTGTAGCATCTGCTCTTACTGCTTCTGCTGCTCCCTTGGCAGCATTTTGTTTTTTAATATAAAATACTTTGTGTCCAAGGCAAGCTTCCTTTTCTGAAGACTGACTATAAAATCATCTCTTGCAATGAAAATTGATCACACAGAGGATCCAGATCCTTTTTCTTGTGTTTGTGCACAGGTCAGCATCGTAGCGACCTCCATGGAACTTGGAGGGAGAAACACAGGTTGCAGGAAGGATGAGTTTGGAGGAGGCACCAGGAGTTTATTCTGTGTGCACGTGGCTAGAATGCTAGCTGTAGTTGCAACACATCTGTAAGTCATTCTCTTAACAAAGAGCCAGCTTAGTGTTAGAAACACAGAGCCCACTCACATTATTAATCAGCATGGAGTACATGAAACATTCATCACAGTGATATATAACCTTACCAGCCAGGCGATAGGGCAGCAGCCTGGAAGCAGGGATGTTATGACTGTGGGGTAGCCTTCCATTTAGTTATTGGGCAGGCAATTGAAATCTCTTGCCCATAAACCCCAGCTACATGTAGGTAGGTTGGAAGACAATCTGGTGTTGAGGAGCCTGACTTCTGGCACCTGCTTGTGTCTGAGGTGGTAAGGTCTGATATATGTCCCTTCGTTCTCCATTCCTTATGCCTATGAACCACAGTATTGTTGTCTACAGGTAAGTTTCCTTGAGAAACTAAACAAAATTGCCTATCTGTATATGGGTAATGTCCTAATGCGTGTAAGTGTTTTTTACTGGTGTTATAAATATAAAGGGAAGGGTAAACCCCTTTAAAATCCCTCCTGGCCAGAGTAAAACTCCTCTCACCTGTAAAGGGTTAAGAAGCTAAAGGTAACCTTGCTGGCACCTGACCAAAATGACCAATGAGGAGACAAGATACTTTCAAAAGCTGGGAGGAGGGAGAGAAACAAAGGGTCTCTGTCTGTCTGTATGCTGCTTTTGTCGGGGATAGACCAGGAATGGAGTCTTAGAACTTTTAGTAAGTAATCTAGCTAATGTGTCAGATTATGATTTCTTTAAATGGCTGAGAAAAGAATTGTGCTGAATAGAATAACTATTTCTGTCTGTGTATCTTTTTTGTAACTTAAGGTTTTGCCTAGAGGGATTCTCTATGTTTTGAATCTAATTACCCTGTAAGGTATCTACCATCCTGATTTTACAGAGGGGATTTCTTTACTTCTATTTATTCCTATTTCTATTAAAAGTCTTCTTGTAAGAAAACTGAACGCTTTTTCATTGTTCTTAAGATCCAAGGGTCTGGGTCTGTAGTCACCTAGGCAAATTGGTGAGGCTTTTTACCAAACTTTGTCCAGGAAGTGGGGTGCAAGGTTTTGGGAAGTATTTGGGGGGAAAGACATTTCCAAACAGCTCTTCCCCAGTAATCAGTATTTGTTTGGTGGTGGTAGCGGCCAATCCAAGGACAAAGGGTAGAATATTTTGTACCTGGGGAAGTTTTGACCTAAGCTAGTAAAGATAAGCTTAGGAGGTTTTCATGCAGGTCCCCACATCTGTACCCTAGTGTTCAGAGTGGGGGAGGAACCTTGACAACTGGTCTGCTGCAGAAAACACCAACGCAATCTGCTTGTTAATAGATTCAGGCAGCTTTGATTAGAAAAAAATATAAGCACTTACCTTTACCTAAAGGAAATCAAACTAAGTGTAGGTGGCTGCATCTACACGGAGCTTTATCTGAGTATCTGTCACTGTTGTGTTGGTGCTAACCATATCCCTGGCTAGTCTACAGAGACTTTGAGGAACAGTGCAGAAGGTAACTGTAGAGAGTAAACATTTGGAAGCATAACCTGTCACAAAACTAAAAACACAAAGGGCCTGATTCTCATGTGTACCACAACCCTTTGCACCAGAGCCATAACCAGGGCAGGGCAAGTGGGGCAGCCACCCAGGTTGCAAAGCCACGGGGATGACACATAAACTCCACCATGGCGGAGCTCACTCAGGCTGGCTCCACACGGCAGGGCTTGAGGAGGGAGTGCCACCTCCACTTCCTGACTCACCTCAGCAGGCCACCCAGCCTGTCTAGGTTGGGGGAGGTGCAACCAAAAAATCGGGGGGGAGGCTCATGGCCCTGCATTCCGCACCCAGGTCTTGCCTCTGGGTGGAAAAATGACATTTCCCCTCCCCTCAAAAAAACAACAATGATAGGAGCGCAAGTATGCTTGCTCACCCTGGGTGCTAGAATGCCTAGTTACAGCTCTGCTTCGCACTACTCTGAAAGAGGCCTTTAACTGGGAGTAAATGTAAAGTGACTTTAGTGTAAATGCAAATCAGGTACATAATCCTTTTCTTTCCTCTTCAGATGCATCTACCAGCATAGTCAAATCAAAATTCCACACAGGACCTACTTCTGCTCTCCATAGAAGAAAGGGCAGCCATTTTAGGTAGATGTTATAGGTTGATTATAGGTCTGTTCTGGGAAAGGCCGTCTATTATACTGTGTTGGTATGTGCATTGTGATTATATTTTCTACTGTGCATTTTAAAATTTTGAAGTAGGCACTTTAAATTATAAATAAAAAAATGTAAAAGATAACAAATGGAATTGTGTAAGTGACCTTTTAGGAAACCTCCCTGTCTCTGCTTTTCCAGTGTTCATTTTACAACTCATTCATGCTGCAGTCTGCAGGTTTCAACAAGAATCTAAAAATGTGGTTTGTTGCCAAGAAGTGTTCTGATTCTTCCACACTGCTACATTTAATTAGGGTTTCTGAGTAATCTTCTCTGTGTATTACATTATGTCCAGATATCAATATTAATAACATTTTTGCTTTGTTTAAAGACTCTCTAAAAGTTTTTATTTGGAAAGCTAGATCATCTGGCCTCTCTACTTCACTAGCATTAGATTACGGGTAAAGTGTACGCCATCTGTTTCTGAGATTCTTGTACAGAATGTATGTGGATGTATGTTGGGGGTTAGACTGAAGAGGGATTTCATTGACAAGGTAGTTGAAATAAAATTGGATCTCTCTTGGGTCTCTTCTATATTATATTGATTAAAAAGTCCAGTTTTTTACCCCTCTTAGAAATGTTATTAGTATCTCTTCAGAGGAGAGTTTAAGAATTTTAACATAGTTTGTTTACCCAGTATATGAAGTGGCGTTGAATCTTTCACTGGGATACACCATGATGCTGAGTAGATTTAGCTTGAATTATTGAAATTGTGAGCTCCATTTTGTACTGTGATTCCAGAAGGGGGCTCCTGAGAGGATCTTGTTTAAATTTGACAGGTTTCAGTTTAAATTTGGATACCCAACCGAAGGAAGGGTTCGGTTCATTTCCCTGTTTGTAATGGAGTTCTCCCTTGCCTGGATGCTGCTAAATTATCAAAGGTGAAATGAGGGGAGGAATAAAAATACTTCTGGAGTTTGGAGTTTGCACTAAATGCCAAGTATTTTAAAGAAAGCTCCCGGGGGAGGATATCCTCAGCCTCCATCCCCTTTCCCCCCCACACAGAGTCTTTTCCTTCTCTCTCCTTTTCAAATGACACTTCTTTTCAAATTCCCCAACCCTGCACTGTGCAGCCCATATAGCCACAAGGATTATTGAAGATGGTCTTGAGGCTAAGGCATAGGGCTGGGACTCAGAATTCTGCTCCAAGCTGTACCGTACGCTTTCTGTGTGAATTTTTTCAAGTCCCATGGAGTGAGGGAAGAGAGAACAAGAAGGAGAGAAAGGTGAGATGCAAACCTCTCAGTCAGAAACTACCACTAATATGAACAAAGCATCTGTTTTCAGTTCTGGTTTTAATAACTGTTCCTCTGAGATTTTGGCCCAGTCATGTGAGATTTCTCCCTTTCAGGGTGGTGGAAATCTTTGGTGTACTTGTGATTTTTCCACTGTTTTAATCTGAAATCATCAGACAACAGCTCACAAGGGTTCATTGCTATCAAACCTGAATCCTAATCCTGATTCAGCCTTGAACCCTGAATTTTAGCCTAACTCTAAATAGGAAACCAATATCACATTCTTGGACCATCTTTTTTATTTAATTAAAAACAAGTTTCTAATAGACACAACTCTTGGAATCTAACCATTGGGGGCAGGGGAGACATTTCATTTGAGGTCGATGATTGTAAGAGTGATTGAACTAACAGAAATTGCATTGTGTTCCTTTATTCTGAAAGGTTTCAGAGTAACAGCCGTGTTAGTCTGTATTTGCAAAAAGAAAAGGAGTACTTGTGGCACCTTAGAGACTAACCAATTTATTTGAGCATGAGCTTTCGTGAGCTACAGCTCACTTCATCGGTGAAGTGAGCTGTAGCTCACGAAAGCTCATGCTCAAATAAATTGGTTAGTCTCTAAGGTGCCACAAGTACTCCTTTTCTTTTATTCTGAAACTTACCTGAAATTCCAATTGTACGGTGTGGTTTATTCTCTTTGTTACAAGCAGCAATGGGAGATTTGTAACTTTCAAATATATGCATTCAGTTATAGACTTAGTAGAGTTGAAGTCACACTATGCTTATAAACTAAAATCCACAGATCTTGCAATAAAAATGATATAGAAGATAATAATAAGTGATAAAACAAATGCAGAGTACAATTTAAACATTCTGTAAGTAATTTAAACTCTTTACCTGTAAAGTTGGTATTGGCAGGGAGAGTAGAACTGCGGAATTTGTAATAACTATTTCCTGGGAATTCCTGGAATTTATTTGTTGCACAATTAGCCATCCCAAAGCTTGGCCAATTTGCTTACCACAGCTGTATGTGGTGGATCTAGCTGGCCAGAAGAAAAGGGGTTGTGCAATTGGTGGTGGATGTGGAAGGAAGAGAAGGCTTATCTGGATGAGCAAGGAAGTACAGGAGATGGCTGGACCAGGTAGGGAGGCACTACCCTTCAAGGTGACTGAAGGAGGGGGTGTGTGTTGGGGAGGAGGGGGGACTTATACAGTACCAGATTTCCACGCAGTACCAGATTTCTCACTGGGATCAGGCTGGCAACACTTCTTCCACCCCTTTTCCCCCCAAAAAAGTTACAAGTAGAACCAGTTTTCTTCATGGTTTTTTTTAATATGTACCATTTTGTCTGTGTCCAGTTAAAAGTCAGATACATAGCTAAGAGGTTGCAAGATGAATGTGGGGATAAGCAGGGAGAGAGAGTTTTGAATAAGCAGATTAATTTGGTTCATGAACTAAATTAACATTGGCTTAAATTTAGACTAGCTATCTAGAATATACAGAGTAGATAACAAAGACTTTCACTGATGCTGGTAGATTTAAATGATCATCATTAATGAAGAATGAACTGTTCTTGTTGAATGTGTCCAATGTCTGAGGCACAGACTTGTTTTCCATCAATAGCAAACGTGCATTTCTATTTTTCCTGCCTATTCTTTTTTTCAGCAATTCTATATACTGTGACCAATGCAACAATCCCATTCTCTGTGTATGGCTGAGTTTCCTCATTACAGGACTGAGATCCACACAAAACATTGTTCCATGCTTGCATCTTTTTTTGTAGGATACCTCTTAAAGACTCCAGTGCTATAGAATAACTAGTCCTTACTGGAGGGATTATTACAGTGTTTGTTCTTTCTTTAGAGATACAAGGTGGGTGAGGTAATATCTTTTATTGGACCAACTTCCCTTAGTGAGAGAGATGAGCTTTTGAGCTTACACAGAGCTCTTCTTTCAATCTGGGAAAGGTACTGAGAGTATCACAGCTAAATACAAGAAGGAACAGATTGTTTAGCATACGTAGTTAATACATATTTCAAGGGACCATTCAGGGTGAAGTGGCCCGTTAACACCCCTCCATATGTTGTGATAGGCATGTATAGGACCCGTGGATCTTGAAAGGTATGTTGTAAGGGGTGTTGATAACTGTAGCAGTGGAGATATGTCTGCAGGTTTTGCATCTGTTATTCTGGCAGGGTCTGATGCCGCTTTGAATTGGTGTGCTCTGGTCTGTGCAGAGCTTGCTTCTGATGATGAAGTTGGGGGGGTTGTTTGAAGGCCAGAAGAGGGGGTTCAGGACAGATTTCTTTCAGGATGGGGTTCCCGTCGAGTATGGTCTGTAGTTGTTTGATGATATGTTGTATGGATCACAGTGTGGGGTGGTAGGTGACAACTCAAGGTGTGTGGTTGGAGAGGGTTTTATTTCTGTATTGAAGCAAGTTGTCTTGGGATATTTGGGTGGCCCATTCCATGATGTAATCTACTTCTCTGGTGGAGTGTCCTTGTTTGGTGAAGGTGGTTTTAAGTGTGTTAAGGTGTATATCCTGAACTTTTCCCTGAGACCATATTTTGTGGTAGCTGCGTGCCTGACTGTAGATAACAGATTGCTTGGTGTGTTTGGGGTGGATACTGAATCTATGAAGGTAGGTGTGGTGATCCATAAGTTTCTTGTACATAGTTATCTGTAGGGGTCCATTGTTGAAGCTGATCAATGGTGTCCAGGAAGTTGATGCTGGTGTGGGAATGTTCCAGAGAGCGCTTAATGGATGGCTGGTGATTGTTAAAGTTCTGGCAGAAATCTATGAGGAAGTTTGTCATTTGCCCAGAGGATGAAAATATCATCAATGTATCTCAGGTATATCATTGGTTTTGTGGTGCATTTGTCCAGAAATTCTTCTCTAAAGAGGCCCATGAACAGCGTGGCATACTGGGGAGCCATCATAGTACCCATGGCTGTTTCCATGGTTTGAACAAAGTGTTTATTATTGAATGTAAAATTGTTATGGGTGAGAATGAAATGGATGAGTTTGGTGATATGTTTGAGGTGGATATCTGAAGGCTGTCCATTCTCTTGTAAATCTTTGAGGCAGGCAGCTATGCCGTCATTGTGAGGGATGTTGGTGTATAAGGCAGTGACATCTATAGTGGCGAGGATGGTGTTCTTTCTTTGGCATATGAAGATCCATGACATATTTCAAGATCCATCACTTGGGAACAGAGACGGGAATGAAAAGGCAACAGTATCAGACCTGGTACCATTAGAATCACAAGGATGAGGAGACTATGTCGAGATTTCACTTGGTGCCATGAAACGAACCCTCTCTTTTCAATTACACTCTCAAGTGGGGCTATTTCTGTATTAGTAAACACAGTCCAAAGTGAAAAGTTACTTTAAAGCACAGCACATTGTACATGGTGCCAGAATTAAGGTCTCCTGCTGATTACTTTCAGATGCATGTTGAAATATGTGGCCACTCTAACTTCACCATTTAGAGACATCCATTTCCAGATATTTTAGGATACATGATTAACATGAAGCCAGTATTCCTTTTTTTTTCCACCATGCATTTTAGAAGAGTCAAGGAAAAATGAAGAGGCATTCATTTAAAGCAAATACAGATTCCTGGTTTTGTCCATGGATCAAGCTCCTTTGAACCAGCCATACTTTCTGTTTGTTTTTCAATGATTTGTGCAAACTGTGTTTCAGTTACCACCATTTTATTGGGGTGGGCATTTCATTACCATACCACTACCTACTCATGAGGCCAATAACATTCTTCTTACAGGCACTCCTAGGATGAACCAAAGCAGCCTTTCTGTAAATGATGTTGCAACCTCACAAGAGTTTGAAATACATTTTGTTAACAAAGGTATCTCCATAACTATCTTCGTTATAGGTAACCCAAATTGTTTTCCTGTTATATCTCTCATTTTTTCTATTACAGCTGTTTCTATGGTCACTTTAATACAAATTTGGAAAATTTCTTCTTGGTGGGTGAAGATTTATTTAGATATAAAAATCTGTAATCTGCTACACAAAATCAGTTCCTTGGACTATCTTTGGTGCTCTATCAACACTTAATACATGGCCCATGCTGTGGTAGATGATTCATTTGTTTCTAAGCGTATTCATTTCAGTTGTCTACACAGAAGTGTGCCAAAGCTTATTTTACCCGCTTCTTGCCTGTAGATAGTTAGAAAATTTTTAATATTGAAACCTATTTTCTAATTCTGTAGGACAACTGAAGTAACAGATGTATGACCTTAAATTATTCAGGCTAAGCAACACCATTTTATAAACAAAATTTGAAAAAAAAATAGATCACACAAATCTAGTCATATTTATATAAGAATTTCTTTTAGAATGGTTTCCTTTTGTTACATGTTGGGTCACATCACTTCAGGTTGCATGAATCAAACATTGCATTTAAAAGTTATAAAAAAATAAACAGCATGCATTGTAGATTTAGAGAAACTTACTGCAACTGGAACATTTGTGTACTTAGTATCACAACTTCAGAGATACCCACAGTGAAAGTGGATTCTTTTCTCTCCACCATAGATACCTGCCTCTCCCCTTCCCCTGTCCTGCTAGGGGCATCTGAATTTAAGGAAGGATTTATGCCCTCAAGGGTGGGTACGCAGTGCTATTACTTCTGACCACCACCATGGGAAGCAGCTTTATCTCTTAACTCAGCTTCACAGAAGCCTCACTAGCTGAGAATGCATGGAAATGTGCTTAGTCACCACATCCTTGGGATTCCCTGGCCCCACGTCTTCCTCAGCTGGTCCTGCCCATGTGGGTTGCACCAGCTACTCCCCAATCCCCTGGCTGAGCAGGACAGTGGTGGGTGGCTTTCCTGCTGTGCCTTGCTCAAGGTGGGCTTTCCTCTGTTGAAGGCTGTAGCCTAGATTATGCTGTTGGAGCAAGTAAAGCCTGTATTTAGAAGTGGGTATGTACCTAATCTGAGGCTCTAAATACCCCAACTTTTGGAATAGTTTGGATTTGGACCTAAACTATGTTGCTCAGCCCATCTTTAGATTTAAGCAGCAGGGAACAGATCTTGAAAGATCTGAGTGAGTCTCTAAAAGTTCAGGGGTTTACCTTATGGAAGAATCTGTGCAGATGATCTCACAATAAATAGCATTCTTAAGAAATTTCTGGTATTATTTTCAACCTAGCTGGAAATAGCATATGAACACACCTTTCTCTGTGAATATTTTTTATCTATTCATGGTTTGATCCTGGCCAAACCTATCAATTTTTAGAAAAACAGAAAAAAGAAACCTTGAAGCAAAATAAACTTTTTCAAAATTCACAATACATTAGTTTGGGTAGTTCTTATTTTGTTAGACCAAGTTTCTTCTCCCTTATTAATTCCATCAGGTTACTGTCTCGATTTCCTGATTTCCTGACTTTCCCAGATAAATCTGTATCTGTACAACTCAGTGATGGGTGAATGTATTGCCTCATTTTCAAACACTGTGGGTTTGGAAGTTCAACTTGAATTTAAACATCATCAGGTTCATATTTCATTCACAGGGGGTGGGGGAGTAAGCGCGCGTGTGTGTGTGTGTATGTATATATATATAATATATATATATATATATAGGGAGCGATACCAGAGAGAAGACAAGCTGAACATATCTAAACAAAGAAATAGGTGAAGTCTGGAGCAGACAGAAAAAATACAGATAGAATCATTACAAAGGGGAGGGAGAAAAATCTAAGGGTAGGTGGGGACAGTGATGAGCTGCCAAAATCTTACCAACTGGTTCCCTCCTCACCCCACGAGGGGGTTGTGGCCTGCCCCCAGGACTCCTGCCCCATCTACCCTCCTCCCCTGTTCCCTGATTGCCCCCAGAACCGGGCAGGAGGTTTCTCGTGGGCCACTGTAGTGAGTGCCCACCCCGCCCCTAAGAGCCAGAGGGACCTGCCAGGGGGCGAGGTGGGGAGTCCCGGAGGTGCTTACCTGGGGCAGTTCCCAGGAAGCATCTGGCAGGTCCCTCTGGCTCCTAGGGGCGGGGGAGCAGCCGCTCCCCCACTGATCACATCAAAAGTGGCACCTTAGGCGCCGACTCCCTGGGTGCTCCGGGGCTGGAGCCCCCACGGGAAAAAGTTGTTGGGTGCAGAGCACCCACTGGCAGCTCCCCGCCCCGTGCCCGGCCCCAGCTCACCTCACTTCTGCTCTGCCTCCTCCCCCGAACGCACCGCCCCGCTCTGCTTCTCGCCCCCCCCCCGGCTTCCTGCGAATCAGCTGTTCGCGTGGGAAGCCTGGGAGGGCTGAGACGCAGGCAGCGGCTTCGTGCTCAGGCCCAGGGAGGCAGAGGTGAGCTGGGGCAGGGAGTGGTTCCCCTGTGCGCCCCCTCCCCCCCCGGGTTACCTGCTGCAGTGCGGACGGCCCTCCTCGCATCCCCCCACCCCAGCTCACCTCTGCTCTGCCTCCCTGGGCCTGAGCACGAAGCCGACACCTGCTTCTCAGCCCTCCCAGGTTTCCCATGCAAACAGCTGATTCGCAGGAAGCTGGGGCGGGGTGGGGCAGGACAGGCGGAGAAGCAGAGCGGGGCGGAGCGTTCAGGGGAGGAGGCGGGGTGGAGGTGAGGTGAGCTGGGGCCGGGCACGGGGCGGGGAGCTGCCGGTGGGTGCTCTGCACCCATCAAATTTTCCCCATGGGTGCTCCAGCCCCGGAGCACCCACGGAGTCGGCACCTAAGGCGCCACTTTTGGCTGGTGGTTAAATTTGGAAGCCCTTTTAGAACCGGTTCTCCCTCGCAGGACAACCAGTTCTAAAAGGGCTTCTAAATTTAACAACCGGCTTCAGCTCACCACTGGGTGGGGGAATAAATACAGTGTATGTGACATATTGGGCCAAATCCTGCTCTCCAAACTACAAGCATTCACAATAAGGCTCTGATCTGTAGTGGGGATCCTTTATGGGTTTAGGATTTCAACCATAGAAGGCATCCACATATGGCAGCTTAGCTCTTTGAGACTGGTTCTATCCCTACTAATGAACTCTGGCTTCCCAAATTCTGCAAAATCACCACTTGTTTTGTTGGGGGTTGGGGAAAATCCTTTGGTTTAATACGACAGGAAAAAAGTTTACAAAGTTCATACTATTCTGTGAACTGTAAGAAATAGCTGAGAGGTTCACAAATCTTCCAACTCAGCTGCACTTATTAGACACATAAACATGATATGTTGGGGAAGAGTCAACATGACTTTTGTAGAGGAAAATCATGCCTCACCAATGTATTAGAATTCTTTGAGGGAGTCAACAAGCATGTGGACAAGGGGTAATCCAGGGGATACAGTGTACTTGGACTTTCAGAAAGCCTTTGATGAGGTCCCACACTAAAAGCTTTTAAGCAAATGAAGCAGCCATGGAATATGAGGAAATGTCCTCTCACGGATCAATAACTGGTTCCAAGATAAGAAACAAAGGGTAGGAATAAATTGTTAGTTTCCACAATGGAAAGAGGCAAATAGCGGGGTACCCCAAGGATCTGTACTGGGACCTGTGCTGTTCAGCATGTTCATAAATAATCTGGAAAAGGGATAAACAGTAAGGTGGCAAAATTTTCAGATGATAAAAAATCACTCAAATTAAGACCAAAGCTGACTGCAAAGAGTTACAAGGTGATCTTACAAAACTGGCTGACAAAATGGCTGATGAAATTTAATGTTGATAAGTGCAAAGTAATGCACATTGGAAAAAAAATATCCCAACTATACATATAAAATATGAAATAAAATGATGGAGTCTAAATTATCTGTTGCCACTCAAGAAAGACATCTTGGAGTCATTGTGGATAGTTCTCTGAAAACATCTGCTCAAATGTGCAGTGGCAGTCAAAAGAAGTGAACAGAATGTTAGGCGCCCTTAGGAAAATATCATAATGCTACTGTATAAATCCGTGATATGCCCACAACTTGAATAGTGTGTGCAGTTCAGCTCACCTGATTGCTGAAAAGATATATTGGAACTGGAAAAGGTGCAGAGAAGGGCACTGAAGATGAGTAGGGGTATGGAATAGCTTCAGACAAGGAGAGATTAAAAAGACCAGGACTGTTCAGCTTAGAAAAGGACACTAAAGGGGAGTTATGATAGAGGTCTTACAAAATTATGACTGGTGTGGACAAAGTGAATAGGGAAGTGTTATTTACCCCATACATAAAACAAGAATTAGGGGTCACCTGATGAAATTAATAGGTGGCAGGTTCAAAACAAACAAAAGGATGTACGTCTTCACACAGTGCACAACCTGTGGAACTCATTGCCTTGGGGTGTTGTGAAGGCCCAAAATATTAATGGGTTCAAAAAAGAATTAGATAAGTTCACGGAGGATAAGTCCATCAATGGCAATTAACGAAGATGAACAGGGGACATAGTCCATGCTCCAGGTGTCCCTAAACCTCCAACTGCCAGAAGTACCTAGCATAGGCCACTGTTGGAAGACAGGATACTGGGCTAGATGGCCCATTGGTCTAGGGTGACCAGATAGCAAGTGTGAAAAATCGGGACAGGAGGTGGGGGGAATTGGTGACTATATAAGAAAAAGCCCCAAATATCAGGACGGTCCCTATAAAATTGGGACATCTGGTCACCCTTCACCCTACATTGGTCGGAACCAGTATGATCGTTCTTATGTTCTTACCCATACCTGATTATAGTAATTGGCAAACTGGCTAAGCATTGCAAAATGTGTACATGACGAAATCAGAAAATGCTCTGTGGGCCTAGCTCTCTAACTGAGGTCCTCTTCCAGTTCGGGTGGTAGCAGCCTCACCAGTTGCTTCCGGAGCAGGAGGGTATGATTCTGTTGCAGCTGCTGCTGTGAAGTTCCAAGGGGCTGTGAGGTGGAGCATTATGACAAACATGCTGTCACATACGGTATGTGTTTTTATGATGAGAGAGATGGGAGTGGGTTACATATCGGTACAGCAGAAGTTCCCTGTCATTTGAGTTACGATTATACTTGAAAAAGAAGAATGCTGTCTTCAGGACAAAATATGATATTAAATAAAGAATAACTGTACTTTAAAAAGATTTCAGACATCTTAAAGATTTTTTTTTAGGGATGGATGGATTCAAAGCTTGGTATAATATATGTGATCTTACGTCAGTCTACACTAGCTTTGAAGAATTGAAGTAAGCAGATGAATATATTCTCATAAAATGAAAAAAAAATACCTTTACTGTTTTTACAGTACTTAAAATATGCTTCTGATTAAGGAGAAACAAAAACTTCAGAGCAACAGGAGAAAATACTCTTTTCTTTTAATGCATTAAAAAATGACTTGTTTCTGTGGACAGTCAGATCACATCATTTGATCATACATTGCTAAGGTATAAATTACTGTCATCAAAGACCTTTCCTGATTCTGAGTCTTTAGTAACAGCTGTGAGATATATGACCGTGAATAGAAATGAATGAGAGCTAAATCATGTGTTAATCATTTCTAGAACTAGGTCAAACATAAGCTCTGCCTTGATGTTTACAAATACAGCTGTCTGTCACGGTCACCCTCTTCAACTGTCAGTATCCTACAAACGAGGAACTAACAAGCCATAGGGATTCTTGCTGAGAAAAAAAAGTACATGGAAAATGGTTTTAATGATGAAATCTCTGCGCTGTCAGGAACAACACTGGCATTTTATTTTGTTCTTTAAAGTCTGGATTCTGCTCTCATTTACACCAGTGTGAATCTGAAGTGATGACAGGGACAGCAATTGAGTTACTATGTGTAAATGACAGCAGAATTTTACCCTAAATGCAAAACAAACCAAGGCATTTTTTAAAAATTAGAGATGGGAGAAATGGTTTGGAGAAAACAAAAATTGATTCAGACTTTTGACCAAAATAATAACCCCCTAGCACCACTTCTTTTCCTCTGTTTTCTTAAGTTTTGGATGAACCACTGTTTTTAATGTTCATGCCCATCCTAATTCCAGTCTGGACTGGAATTGCTAAATATCACAAGAAAGACTCTTGTCACGGAACTTCCAATCACCCTTGTACTTCCCTCTGTACCTTGTGTTTGTTACACCCACATGTTGTGCCTCATATTTAATTAGATAGTAAAATCTCCTGGGCAGAGACTACCCTTCACCATGGGTTTGTACAGCACCTAGAGTAGCAGCACTGGGCTATATAAGTTAAACCAATAATAATAATTCTGAGCCTGCAAGGAGGAAGGAAATAACTGGAAACCACACAAAATATAATGTGTACGGGTCTTGCCAGACCAAATGTGTAGATGTATGGGACCTAATTCCGACCTCTCTCATGTGTGAAACTGATGTAACACTGTGCACTTCACTGGAGTTATACCTCCTACCACCAGTATGAGAGTGGAAACAGACCCTAGAAAGGTGGTTAATCATCTGGACTGTGGTGTGCCTATATTAATCAAACGTAAGCTATTTGGAGATTTGCCCATTATTATATCTGTGCAGATTCTGAATACAATTTACACGTATGCACTGGCCCACATACTTGCTACCCACTCACACCGGTGGCTGCTATGAGAGTGTGTGTGTATGTCTGTACTACCCAATTTCATTTTTGTGTGTGTGTGTAATACCCTGTTTGTTTGTTTCATTTTTTGTCTGAACAAACAGATGGTTTGCCCTGGTTGGGATGACTTAGTTGAGGTTGGTCCTGCTTTGAGCAGGGGGTTGGATTAAATGACCTCCTGAGGTCTCTTCCATGTAGCATTCCTAATCTTCTATGATTCTATGGTGGACCAACCTTTTTCTTATCAGCAAGTTTTATTATTGATATTTATTATTTGTATTAGCAACACTACCTTACTGTAGGCTGAAAGGAATGGGTACGAATCTAGACATGAATCAGAGGGAGATTAAAGGAGAGTGCTGAGGAAAATTTTGTTTATTTATGGGGCTATGGATTTATGGGGCTGTAGGTTTTAACTTTTTATTCCCAACTCATCTTTAACTAGTTCTTAGCACTGGTTCTAGCACCATCATAATCCTAGAACTCTTCACACTGCCAATATGTTACCTTCCAGTAAAAAGCTAAAAAAATACTTTTGAACTCTGCCCACTGTACTGCAGAAGAATGATGACCAGCAGCAACACAGTTATTTTAGCTATCTGGTGTGGTATTTTGGCATTTGCTAGATAGAAAGCAGCAGACAGATTTCTTCTGAAGTACTGACAGGCACAAGTCAGCCTAGAGATACAGTGCCTCAGACATGATTGATTATTGTTTATTTTTTATTCATAATTATTTGTTACACATAGCCAGTATACTTGGTGCTATAGAGGGCACAAAATGCAGACAGTTTTTGTCATATTGCTGACAGTCTAAACACTCAAATTTTCTCCCTGACACTGAGTCACTGGCACAGATCTTCATCACAGTAGCACTGGTGAAAATCTAGAGTTAATCCTACTCATTGTAGAGGAGTTACATTAGATTTACACCAGGGTACCTGAGATCAGAATTGGCCCAAATGGCAGTTTTGCCTAAGCATGTGCTAAGTAGAGATCTCAGGGAGATTAGAAAGGCTATAAAAATAAAAAAAATAATAATGGGGGATTTCAACTATCTCCATATTGACTGGGTACATGTCACCTCAAGATGGGATGCAGAGATAAAGTTTCTTGACACCTTAAATGACTGCTTCTTGGAGCAGTTAGTCCTGGAACCTATAAGAAGAGAGGCAATTCTTGAGTTAGTCTTAGGTGGAGCACAGGATCTGGTCCAAGATGTGAATATAACTGGACCGCTTGGTAATAGTGACCATAATATAATTAAATTTAACATCCCTGTGGCAGGGAAAACGCCACAGCAGCTCAACGCAGTAGCATTTAATTTCAGAAAGGGGGACTACACAAAAATGAGGAAGTTAGTTAAACAGAATTTAATAGGTACAGTGCCAAAAGTGAAATCCCTGCAAGCTGCATGGAAACTTTTTAAAGACACCATAATAGAGGCTCAACTTAAATGTATACCCTAAATTAAAAAACATAGTAAGAGAACTAAAAAAGTGCCACCGTGGCTAAACAACAAAGTAAAAGAAGCAGGGAGAGACAAAAAGGCATCCTTTAAAAAGTGGAAGTTAAATCCTATTGAGGAAAATAGAAAGGAGCATAAACTCTGGCAAATGTGTAAAAAATATAATTAGGAAGGCCAAAAGACAATTTGAAGAACAGCTAGCCAAAGACTCAAAAAGTAACAGCAACAAAATTTTTAAGTACATCAGAAGTAGGAAGCCTGCTAAACAACCAGTGGGGCCACTGGACGATCGAGATGCTAAAGGAGCACTCGAGGATGATAAGGCCATTGCGGAGAAACTAAATGAATTCTTTGCATTGGTCTTCATGGCTGAGGATGTGAGGGAGATTCCCAAACCTGAGGCATTCTTTTTAGGTGACAAATCTGAGGAACTGTCCCAGATTGAGGTGTCATTAGAGGAGGTTTTGGAACAAATTGATAAACTAAATAGTAATAAGTCACCAGATGGTATTCACCCAAAAGTTCTGAAAGAACTCAAATGTGAAATTGCATAACTACTAACTGTAGTTTGTAACCTGTTATTTAAATCTGCTTCTGTACCAAATGACTGGAGGATAGCTAATGTGACACCACTTTTTAAAAAGGGCTCCAGAGGTGATCCTGGCAATTACAGGCTGGTAAGCCTGACTTCAGTACCGGGCAAACTGTTTGAAACCATAGTAAAGAACAAAATTGTCAGACACATAGATAAACATAATTTGTTGGGGAAGAGTGAACATGGTTTTTGTAAAGGGAAATCATGCCTCACCAATCTACTAGAATTCTTTGAGGGGGTCAACAAGCATGTGGACAAGGGGGATCCAGTGGATATAATGTACTTAGATTTTCAGAAAGCTTTTGACAAGGTCCCTCACCAAAGACTCTTAAGCAAAGTAAGCTGTCATGGGATAAGAGGAAAGGTTTTCTCATGGATCGGTAACTGGTTAAAAAAAAAGATAGGAAACAAAGGGTAGGAATAAATGGTCACTTTTCAGAATGGAGAGAGGTAAATAGTGGTGTTCCCCAGGGTCTGTATTGGGACCAGTTCTATTCAACATATTCATAAATGATCTGGAAAAAGGGGTAAACAGTGAGGTGGCAAAATTTGCAGATGATACAAACTACTCAAGATAGTTAAGTCCCAAGCAGACTCCGAAGAGCTACAAAAGGATCCTACGAAACTGGGAGATTGGGCAACAAAACGGCAGATGAAATTCAATGTTGATAAATACAAAGTAAATGCACACTGGAAAACATAATCCCAACTCTACATATGAAATGATAGGGTCTAAATTAGCTGCTACCACTCAAGAAAGAGATCTTGGAATCATTGTGGATAGTTCAATGAAAACATCCACTCAATGTGCAGCATCAGTCAAAAAAGTGAACAGAATGTTGGGAACCATTAAGAAAGGGATATATAATAAGACAGAAAATGTCATATTGCCTCTATATAAATCCATGGTACGCCCACACCTTGAATACTGCGTGCAGATGTGATCGCCCCATCTCAAAAAGATATATTGGGATTGGAAAAGGTACAGAAGAGGGAAACAAAAATTATTAGGGGTATGGAACAGCTTCCGTATGAGGAGAGATTAATAAGACTGGGACTTTTCATCTTGGAAAAGAGACGAATGGGGGGGGGTATGACAGAGGTCTATAAAATCATGTCTAGTGTGGAGAAAGTAAATAAGGAAGTGTTATTTATTCCTTCTCATAACACAAGAACTAGAGGTCACCAAATGAAATTAATAGGCAGCAAGTTTAAAACAAACAAAAGGAAGTATTTCTTTACACAACGCACAGTCAACCTGTGGAACTCCTTGCCAGAGGATGTTGTGAAGGCCAAGACTATAACAGGTTTCAAAAAAGAACTGGATAAGTTCATGGAGCATAGGTCTGTCAATGGCTATTAGCCAGTATGGTCAGGGATGGTGTCTCTAGCTTCTGTTTGCCAAAAGCTGGGAATGGGCGACAGGGAATGGATCACTTGAAGATTACTTGTTCTATTCATTGCCTCTGGGGCACCTGGCATTGGCCACTGTCGGAAGACAAGGTACTGGGCTAGATGGACCTTTGGTCTGACTCAGTATGGCCATTCTTATGTCATGTTCTTATGTAAGTATGTATGTAAGACTTCAGGTTCTGGCCAATTCTTTCTGTCCTTCTCTACTGCTGAGTGGTAGTTTGGGTGGGTAGCAACAGAGTCCCTAGGGGTTATATGAGTAGGCTTGGAAGAATTCAATTTTAATTTTGTTATAATTTTGACAGGTAATATTGATGTTTATCCATTTTTTCCAATTTTTATCTGTTTAAATTTTCAAAGTTGCACGATATTAGGGGGGAGGGTGAGCTCAACATCACAAGTCACAATATACAAAGTAAATATCCTTAAATCAAACTCTAAAGTTCTCAAATAGCATTGTTCTTACTTTACCTATCTGTAAATTTTGACTATTATCAATGAAAATATATTTTTGTCAGTTTGGATGTATGTGGTGAAATCAATATTTACTGACATTTTACAGATAACAAATTAATCCTTCCAAGCCTATATATGACTAAAATCTCCTGGATGTCTTTTAGTTATTGTTATTTGTATGGCTGTAGTGCCTGGGGCATCTATCACGGAACAGGGTCCCATTGTGCTAAGTGTAGTTATGGACATGTGAAAAGACAGTCTCTGGCCCAGATAGCTCACAGTCTAGGTTATGATGCAGGATGTGAATGAGACACCTAATAAACAGAGGTAGGGGAAATGGACAGAATGAGGTTCTGATGCACTCTATATGATTTTATAAAAATATGCTAATGAGTGTGAATATAATGTAACTGGAAGATGCTCCATGCAAAAGGTCTCTTAGAAGGTATCATTACAAAGCTTATAATCTACTGAGTGTGGTCATCCTATTTGTATAAATGTATCACTCTTGTATCTGAAACTAGAAATATGAAATATAACTCCGAGGGTCTATTGTAATTATGCAAAGTGTGGGCCATTAATGGTGGTTGGGAATCTTGATGGCTCCCATCAGCCAGGACAATTGACTGTGGATTGCTCTGTTTGCAGGCAGGCTTTCCTGTGAGTCAGGCTGGGAGGAATGAAGGTTTGGAGTCTCACAGGAAATGTGACTATGTCACCTGGTACTGAAATCCATCTTAAACCTGGTGCTTTTCCATTTTGTGGGGGGACCCAGAGAGACAAAGGATTCCCACCTTGTGCCAAAGCCATAGAAGGGGGTGGAACAGAACAAAGGAGGGAGCCATCATGAGAAATCCCCTAGCTACCACCTGAGCTGGAACAAGGGCTGTACCAGGGGAAAGGATTGTGCCCAGACTAGAAAGGTGTCCCGTCTGTGAAAGAAACTTATTATATCTCTAAGGGTGAGATTTTACCTGTATTCAGTTTTTATTACTGTACTAGACTTAGACTTGCGTGTTTTATTTTATTTTGCTTGGTAATTCACTTTGTTCTGTCTGTTACTACTTGGAACCACTTAAATCCTACTTTCTGTTTTTAATAAGATCACTTTTTACTTATTAATTAACCCAGAGTATGTATTAATACCTGGGGGGTGGGGGGCAAACAGCTGTGCATATCTCTCTATCAGTGTTATTGAGGGCAAATAATTTATGAGTTTACCCTGTATAAGCTTTATACAGGGTAAGACAGATTTATTTAGGGTTTGGACTCCAATGGGAGTTGGGCATCTGAGTATCAAGGACAGGAACACTTCTGTAAGCTGCTTTCAGTTAAGCCTACAGCTGTTAGGGGACGTGGTTCAGACCTGGGTCTGGGTTTGCAGCACACTAGCGGGTCTGGCACAAACCAGGCAGGGCACTGAAGTCCTAAGCTGACAGGGCAGGAAAGCAGGAGCAGAAGTAGTCTTGGCACATCAAGTGGCAGCTCCCAGGGGGTTTCTGTGATCCAACCTGTCACAGAGGTAACAATTAAACAAGCAAGTTATCATGCATTGGGCTAAGGTCTTACTTCATCACCTTAATTCCTGATATCAGTGCAATGTGGGGCTCAACCTCTAAAGGTTCAAATGTTTGTTTTGGATAAATACCCAAAATTCTGTATTCTTCTCTCTGTTAGCTGAACTTCTTGGGCCTGAAAAACTGGGTCCATAATATCAGGAGAATGGCCTTTCTTTACTTAATTCTGGAAATTCTGCTTCCATTCTTGGCCAGAACCATAAAGTGCATAAACGCATAAAAAGGAAAAAAAGAGCAAGGAATGGAGAAATTAAGGTCAAACATTTTCAAATCTCAGAATGGCTTCATTAAAGGTCATATTTTGGGTGAAGGTTTGGATTGTTTGCTGTTTTATTTGTACCACTTCACCCTGCTCTGTACATCACTCAGTCTTGTGAATGTTTGCATGATGGAAGGAGAGAGAGTTCATTGATCGTATTGTTTTTTCCAGCTGGCAACTACCACTGAAAAGATACTCATTTTCTGGAGGTGATATTTTGATGGACTGTATCCCCATAACACATAAAGACCCATAGCTTTAGTTCATGCTATAATACTTGTGGACATAGGACTTACAGTAAAAGCCATTAACACTCTGCTTCCCCCTTTTTCTTTATATTTGAAAGCTCTTTTCCAGACTAATAGCCTGTAGCAGCAGGCTAAGTAGATCGCACACAGAGAATCTATGACATAATGTAGATCACACACACGGCATGTACGACAAATTGCAAGGACAATGTTGTGTTGGTAGCTAGAGATATTCTTGAGTCAAATGAAACATCTGCCTGGAGAATGCAGACAATGCTGTGCAAGAGACAGACATCCTTTGCAAACGTCAAGAAATTTTTTTAAAATGGCGTCGACCTGTGGGCTCGCTTGCTTTTATGCATCAACTCCTTTGAACAATCCCTTTCCAATTCATAAGTATATTGAAGTTGCCTCTTTTTAAGACAGCAAATGGTCATGAAGGAAACAAACGCTGCTCCTCTGTATTTACAAATACCTCTTGTTGTATTATAAGCTGAGGCACAGAAACTAGATTTTTGAAGACTAGCTTGAATGTAACTAAAAAGAGTCAGAACAAAGTAACAGCAAGCAGGGAAGAGGGTTAAGTATGGGATGGTTCTCACCTAGTTTGTAACTGCAATTAGGTGTCATAATAGGGACTTTGGCTAAACTTGTATTGGAAGATCATATGATCTCATCTGTAAAACAGCCCAGGCTTTTTGAAGTAAACATTATGTACATAGAGACTGAACGTTTTCTCTGGAAGTGCCGCAGTGATTTATTTCGACAGGTTTCAGCAGTTTAGCAATTTCTTAACCAAAAAATTCTTTAAGGATGCAGTTTAATGCATAATCTCAACATGTCTCATTTTGGCAGTGATTGCTTAATGCAGCAGTGTGCTAATCAACTGCTCCACTGCATTCTGTGATCATGAATATGAATTTGAGTACTGTAAACTGAACTCAGTGTACTGATAAGTGACTGTATCTGCTTGTGCCAGCAGTGGGGTGATTTTCTCATTAATGAGCTGAGTTGTTAAGAGATGGAAGAATACTAAACTGGCTAGTTTTGCATTGTCTGATCATGTTTGCCAACACTGGCTCTGGGAAGAGGGGTAAGCCTTTTCTATTCTTGCTTACCAGAAATCCTTGTAAACATTAGTGCAAGATAAAATTCAGAAGTAATGCTTTATTGTAAGAAATATAAATTTGGATAAACAAAACACAGGCCCAAATTCTGTTCTCTGTTACCTAGGTGCAACTCCTTTTGGTTTCAGGGGTCTCCATCAGTGTGGAGTAATCCCGCTTTTAGTGATAAGGTGTTACACGCATTCTCTGGTGGGGAATTTCTGTCATCCCAGAGCATAGCATCACGTGACTTCAAAAGTTCCTTATCTCTCTAATATCCATAGCAAGAGAGCTCTCAGGTTCTGTACTGTGCAGAGCTACTGAGATGATGAAAGTGCTGGACCGTTGAGTTGTGAAAGACATGTCACTGATGGACCTTCGGAGCTCCAGCCGACTCTGATTGAAATGTAGAATACTCCTAAATTGGGTGCTTGCAGAGGTCTTAATTGTTAAGCATTAATGTGTGGAGCCTCATTGGGTACATTTTAAATGGCTCTCTCAGCTTGAATAACCACCCTTTGAAGACACTAAAGCAGCTGTCTGTAACGGCTGCAGCAACAAATTAGCTAGGCCACAAGAGTGTAGAGAGCAGATCAAAAACATTGGCCAGCAATACTATGGCAACACTGCCTTTGGGGACATTAAAAGCCAACTGTTCCCTGCTATGAGTGCTGAGACCATTTTGGGTTACAGCAGAGGCTGTTCAGCTGCTTCTGTTTAAAGAAGTTTTCTATGCTCACACTGTCTGCTATACTGAAGGGGGCAGCAGTATTGCAACATCTTCAAACACGGAGCAATGGCAGAAAGTGATTGGTGGTAAGAGATGGTGCCTGGTGTTCGCCAGTATAGGTTTTCCCTGAGAGAAAACATTCCCAGAGCTAAGCATCTTCTGCTTTAAAATCTCATGAGGAAGTCTCAGCTTGTAAAAGTACGCCAATTTAACAACCCACCGAATGGATGCCTACTTGGCATCACCAAGATTAGACTAGACCTTGGTATCACCAAGACAATAACATTATCATGGAAACTGAAGAGGCAAATTCAAACCGTGGGAACCTGGCATATACGCTACTGCATCCGATGTGCAGGCAGAAGCCATAATGCTTGAATCTCTCAGGACAGACCCTAGAGCTTAAAGTGCTCAAGCGGCATCGTGTGCAAATTAGTGACGCAAGTTCCGAGTGTCTGAAGTGTTGAATGAAGAAATCTGACTGACGTGCTAGGGAGGTTCTGGTTAAAGTTCCTTCCTGACATGCACAGTTCCTCAAAGACACGCACTGTGTTGTTCTAGTTAGGCACCAAGGAAAGCAGCACCAACATGCCAACAGTAATAGCGTGTCTCTGATCAGGGATAAGCCACTCGCAAACGTTTCGAAAGCATTAGTGCCATAGACACTTTGATGAAGCTCCAAGCAGGCACAAGGATTTGCCTTTGCAGATCTGACTACAGAATCAGGGTCACATTTTGCAGTTATACAAAGCTACTGTCACGTTTGTCTAGTATGATTTTTAACTCATCTTAAATTTGTTTTTTTCCCATAGTTCTGTTTTCCTCTAGATGTCGAACGATTTGTTTTCTCTTCATGTTTGTTCCATTATTTTACTATGGATTGAAGTTACACTTAATGGATGGCAATTGCCACAACCACAATTCTTTCTTTTTTAAAGACTGACACACAATTTTTAATTTTTGTACCAGTCCTCTGACCCCTTCCCACTTCTCAATTAATTTTCAAAAATAATTGACAGTTGTTTGATAAGTTTGTTGTCCCTTCACCAAAGGGATACGTCTTCTAGTCCTGCCAGTTTCAAAACTTCAGAGTGTTCCCTTACTTGTATTGTCATCTGTAGCTATCTTAATAAGGTATTCTTCAGATCTCGAACATTGAAAATAGGCTGTAACATCCCTTTGGAAACTGTCAGTATAGTCAATGAGTGCTGTGACATCCTGGACAAACCACACTGAATTAAGTTAAACCTTACTGAATTAAGCTTAACATTTTTGGAGTTCATAGTATTAAAAATGCAGCTGTGTATGCATTATTGTGGAATTGTTTTTACAAAGTTTTCTCCAATATGCTTTTCACCTTAAGAGCAAAGTAAGTTTGCATAGGAAGTGGTACATGGTAACCTACAGTGGTTGACAATCACTCTGTTACAAGTCTCTGAAGAGAAAGCAAGCAGGTGGCCTAGGACAGCTTATCTGTGCCGGGACATACATTATGAAGGCAGGGATCTATGCTGCATGGGAATACCGCATTGAGAAGGGTGAGAGACATGGATCTCCATCCAAAAAGGCAATGGCTGGGGAGCAGAAAGCCAAGAATGGATGCTCCTGCTGGACTACTAAGGTGAAATACAGGTGCTGTGGCCCTGAACTGTGACAAGTGCTTCTCAAAATAACATTCAATGTTAATATGTTTGAAGCAATAGATTTATTGACAAGGGAAATCTACAGTGAAGAAAACAGAAAATAAAATACAACTAACATTTATCCACAGTATACATGGTAATTTGATAACTATAAGTAAGATAGCAAACTTAGTTTTGGTAGGAGCGATTACCATAGTAAAGTAAATCATGTACAAAATTATTTCTTTTTCTATTGATAGCCTAATTCTGCAAACATTAGTCATACAAAGTAGCCAAAACCCCTATTACATAACTGTTCTTGTAGTGAATATAAATAAAATTCTAGATTTAAATGACAATAAATAAAAACTGTGGGTTTGCCACATGCAGTCACGTTGATTTAAACAAGAGGACATGACCACATTTTCCTTGTGGTCTTGCCTGGCCTATAGTCTAAAGGCTATTCACCGTCTCTCCCTTTCTGAAATACTACAGAACTGTTAACATTCACCAATACATTATTTTTGCATTATTCATGGTATTCCAAAATAAGGGCCTATTCCTGCCAGGTGCTGGGTGCCTCCTGCAAGGTATTGAGTGCCCTCAACTTCTGAAACCAGCTGGGTTTAGGATGCTCAGGCCCTCCGTGGATTGGGTTCTGAGCATTTTTACTTCTTTCCACTCTTCAGCAGTGGGCTTGTTGTCTGGGCTTAAGCCTCTTCTACTTTTTGTACTCTGGCTTCAGTAACCGATATTGACTGGAATTTGGATATCTAGTGGGAAAACTATTTTACTATGCCTTTATATTAAAAGAAAAGCATTAGCTTAATAAACTAGTAGTAGGGTGTATATTCGTATGTGTATATATAATTAGTGTAAGAGAGGAGAAAAACAATCAGTAGAGCAGTCATTGGAATACTTGTATGAAATCAATTTTTTTAGCCTAACTTCACCTGCACATCTCTAAAAGAGATCCTGCAGAGTTCCTTGACATTTTCCCTGATTGAACTCCATCCCCAAGGTAAGGTACCAATATGTACTTATCATTGTTCTAGACAAGGGAAAAAAGAAGTGTATTCACTATCAAAGTTAACAGGACATTTTAACTGTTCAGCAGAATACTATGTTTGCATGAGAAGTGAGAGAAAGGGTTCAGGAATTGAACCTTGGACTCTGGAGTGGCAGCACGGTATATTAGGGGCTATACATGACAATGAATTAACTAAGTTCTATATCGTCCCATGCTGAAAAGGAGAGCATTGTCTTCCCTACAAAAATACATCTGGAGAAAGAAGTGACAGGTAATAAAGTTATTACTTTGCTGCATTTGTGGAGCTGTCTCTTACTCAAATAAAATCCACAGACATACTTTGTGTGTAAGAAGGCTTATGGGAAATGGCCTGTTGTGTTTAAAAAAATTAAACGAATGAGGGTTAAAAGAACGAGAGAGAGAGCTGAGTCAAACAGTGAGAGTGAATTGAAAGGACTCTTTTTAACCTTAATCTATGTTGAGAACTGTCAGCTGTTGAAAACTCTAGCATCTGCAATGATGGTCTGTATGGGTAGGTTTTGTTTATCTTGGGGTCAGAGATATTAAAAGAAAGAAAGATTAATCTGATAAAGGTATTGCCATTTCTAATCGAACTGATGGGAAAATGTGGTATGGAAGTAAGAGGCAACACAAGGGTGAGTTATTGTGAAGTGATGAACTACCTTGAAGCGGCAGCAATCAAATAGATAGCTCTCACATCTAAAAATTACTGTGGCATCTTTATTCATCAACAGTTTTGTGCAAGCGTCTCATGCTCAGCCCCCTCCACAAAGCACAGAAGCACTCCGATTTATTTGGTGAAATTAAATCGTAACAGAAGGGACTTGTCTGAAGTTGCTGTTTCTCACATACCAGAATTAAAGGACATTCATTTCCTGTTGCAACTCAGAAAGACAAACTTTTAAAAGCTGGAATTTGCTAAAAAACTAAAAAGTACAAAAGAACAAAAATATAGTCTTCCTTTCTTCCTCTCTTTGTACCACTGTCATTTATAAAATGTGGAATATGTTTTTCCTCCGATCTCTGAGGGTTCTCCTGTCCTCTGGTTCCCACAAATCTCAGACTTTCTGAAATGGGATTGAAAATATTTTGGCCCTGTCTATACTAGAATGTAAACTATTT
The DNA here is from genome assembly GCF_965140295.1 of Lepidochelys olivacea. Taxonomy (NCBI): domain Eukaryota; kingdom Metazoa; phylum Chordata; order Testudines; family Cheloniidae; genus Lepidochelys; species Lepidochelys olivacea. The sequence continues at coordinate 164,004,605 of NC_140413.1, forward strand.
TCAGCACTGGTTCAGGGAGACTTGCTGCTGCAAAGCTCTGTCAGCAATGGTTCAATTCCTAGTATAGACACACCTCTTCGGATTAAAGGAGTTGCATGTTCATTTGGAGAGGACAGTAGACCCATATTATAAAAAATTGTCAATAAAAAAAGTTGTTTTCAGTTGAGAAGGGTAGTTGCAAATATTCCAGATTACACGAGGAGAAAAATGCAGTATCTCTCCAAGCATTCCGACAGCAAAGTGCTATGAAAACAGAATCCACTGACATTATTATTTGAAGAAATAATAGTCCTGCAAAGTGTTGAACTCCTCCTCCCAGGAGGTGATGAGCACTCTTGATTCGCATTACAGTTAATGGGAACCCAGGATGCTCAGAACTTTGCAGTTAATGGGAACCAAGGGTGCTCTAGTGAAAATGCATGTGGGATATGGTGACCTGAATGAATTTTGTGTCATCAAAAATGTGTTCATCCTTAACCATCTATAACCTGGTTGTTTTGCAGCATATCCTCCCATGTGCCAGTCTTCTTATCACAAGAGATATTTTGGACCAGGAGTAAAATGCAATACGTAGAATACTGTAAATATGCATAAATGGATTTGCCTACAAGGTAATATGTGAAAGTGTTACAGAATTGCAGTTTTTCTTTCTTAATTCTGCAGAGTTATAGCAAGCACAGAAAAGTTGAAGGATGTAAAAGTTGAAAAGTTAAAGCAGTAATCTCTGTATAAATGACCCAATCCAGCTCCCCTGGGAGCCATTGATTGTAAAAGATGTGGTTCAGGCCCCAAAGGAGAAAATTTCAACATTTGTAGATTCTTCCATGAGTTAGATTCAAGGTTTACATGTTTCAGAGAAAACAATATTTCTATAGTAGTTAACACCTGTTACATAATTCTAATAAATACAGTTGCAGGATCTTATCCATGATTTTTCCATTAATTACTATATAAATAAATGAAGTATTTTATAAAAGACTTATAAGAGTCCGCCAGTTTTCCTAATTCATTACATTTGCCAGAACTATAAAAAGATTTTTAATATTAAAAACTGCATTTCTAAAAGATCAAGTAGTATAATACTACTTTATTATAGGTGTAGCATACAACATTTTATGGAAAACATTTACAATCCTTAGATGAAAGTTAATCAACATTGTGCTTTGCATTGTCTCAAAGATCTTTATTGCTAGCTTTATAGCTTATCAGAAGTTCTTATACTGGATAGAATAGATACAGTATAGATAGATGTTTACACTATTTGCCCAGTTTTGGAATATGTTTGTCCAAACTTATCAAAGAGATCAATGGATGGTAACACTGTTTCAAAGTCCTAGAAAAAACAGAGAGGAAAAAAGACAGTTAAGTTTGGGTATTTTTGTTTGTTTTTTCACTTTTATTTTTTAGTATACTTAAGAGGTCTGTAGATATTGTACAGTTCCATTGGTCTTTCTTCCGTTTTAATTTTTCTGTTATGCAAGGTAAAATTTAGGACATAAGTTATGCACAATTTTTTTTTTTTGAGGAAAAAGGCTACTAGCAAACACCCATCCCTTTTATCAGGAAAAAATTGGGAATGGTGGTTCCGAACATTGAAGAAGTCTTCATCTGGCAGAGCAGACGGCATTTGCTATTAAGATGCCTGGCCAAACAAAAACAATTGACTGCCAAAATTAGCTCCTTGGGACGATTTAGGAGCCTTTGAAGTGAACGGCTTTTTGAGCTGGAACTAAGCCCAGGTCTAGCTTCAAACCCAAGTCAAAATGACAAAGAGGAAATTTTCTGTGCTACTTACCCCCTCAGTGTAAGATTACTTTGGGTTGGCAGCTGTACTGTTTATCTTGTTATTTAAAGCTATTTCACTGGATACTCACAACTGAGTATTTAAACAACTGGCTCTGATCGTGGCAACAGCAGTTATGTTTGACCACATCTAGGCAAGACCTCACAGTTTGATAGGGTAAATAAATTCACTGATGACTGTGCAGTTAGACCAATTAAAGTTGTATATAAAATACAGTGAATAAATAAACCCATCATGTTTGCAACAGAGGAAGAAATGTGAACATAATTTTAGCAAAAAAGCCTAGTAATTTATTTACTTAAATATATAGAGCTTAATTATGACTCTGCTCTGCTGGTGCACTAAAAGGCAAGAAGGCATAGGAAACCCTGCCCCAGAGTATCCTGGCATGCTCTCGCTCTGGGTATGTGTGCTTATTGCCTCTTATAGGGTGTTTCTATACTACCTCATCATATCTCTTCCTTTCCTATTCTTTACTGTTACTGAGAGCAGCTTAGGGACTACTCTAAGTTCCCCTGACAGGGGATCATTGGCGAATAGTACATGTCTGGCCAAATCCCCTTCTGTCCCCACCCAACACCTGCTGGGAGGGTGGGTAGCATACAGCTGACTTTATCTGATGTGGGGATTTTTCTGTTAGAGAACCCCTGTATCCTCCCATGCCATTGAAGCAGCACAAAGAGGAAGGAGCTGCACTTAGCTACGATTGCAAAATAATTCATGAAAACTCAGAGAAGGTGAAGAGAATGGATCTTATTTTTAAACTATAAATTACATTCAAGCTATTCTGTAAAGTCCCAATTTAAAGATACATTTTTATTCTAACATGGGGGCAAATGTCTTTTACACATTCACAAACTGTGCTCATGAAAAGATATTTCTCTTTACATCAGTTATTAGCCAACAGGTATATGATATAAGTATTGCACGCCATATTAATATATATTACACATTGTGTTATATATAAATGTTAGCACAGACTTTTTATATTTGAATGGTATTCTGCTTACTCTTGTTCACTCCTGGTAAGTATCCCATAACACACTGCAAAGCTGAAGTCAGCTTTGGTGCTAGCAAATACAAAATCAAGATACATACGTTCGATGTCCTAGAACAGATACTTCCACAGGAACTGTTTTGGAATATTGTATCCAAACAGAGACAAAGTATGTAACAAAACAATAAATTAAGGAATTGTTACAAACTGGTGGGTTGGATTTTAGTGACATATAGAGAGTTTTGTACCTTGTAAAACTATACTATAAATTTGGGTGACCAAATAGCAAGTGTGAAAAATCGGGATGTGGGTGGCAGTGGGGGGGGGGGGGTAATAGGAGCCTATATAAGAAAAAGACCCAAAAATCAGGACTGTCCCTATAAAATCGGGACATCTGGTCACCCTACTATAAATATAGCTTGTTTAAATGCATATTTCCAAAGCATACCTCTACATAAGATGAACATGCTGTGAGATAAGAATTGCTTCCCAAAAGGAGGGCATGCATGTTTCCTTTACGTATGGTACTGTTTTGTCTTTAGATAATAAATTTGTCTGAGTTTGGTTATTTGGTCTCTTGAACATTTTTCAAAATGAACTACAAGTGTATTCAATCCATTGGCTATACAATTAAACAACACAGTCAAAAGGCTCTCAGCACAAAAACTCAATAGGAATATGTAAGGAGAGCCATTTTCCAGATGGCATACCCGTGATTAATTTTTCCAGCTGCATTTGCCATTTTCTATGAATTTCCTATAACAGGTATAACAGAAGATAATGAAATAGAGGACCAGATCCTCCAGTCCAGTGTGGCCACTTTGCAACATACTGTTGGTGGATTCTGCATATGGAGTCGTGTGTCTATCCCTGAGATGATCACCCCAGTTCAAGTATCAGAGGGGTAGCCGTGTTAGTCTGGATCTGTAAAAGTGGCAAAGAGTCTTGTGGCCCCTTATAGACTGAGGGTATGTCTACACTACGAAATTAGGTCGAATTTATAGAAGTCGGTTTTTTAGAAATCGTTTTTTATAGTCGATTGTGTGTGTCCCCACACAAAATGCTCTAAATGCATTAAGTGCATTAACTCGGCGGAGTGCTTCCACAGTATTGAGGCTAGCGACGACTTCCGGAGTGTTGCACTGTGGGTAGCTATCCCACAGTTCCCGCAGTCTCTGCTGCCCATTGGAATTCTGGGTTGAGATCCCAATGCCTGATGGGGCAAAAAACATTGTTGCGGGTGGTTCTGGGTACAAGTCGTCAGGCCCTCCCTCCCTCTGTTTTGACACCGTGAGCTCAGGATTAAACAAAGACTGTGACTGGCTAGCCAACTACAAAAGCAGTTTCTCCTCCCTTGGTGTTCACACCTCAGCTGCTAGAAGAGGGCTTCATCTAACCTCGTTATCCCTAGCCTGATTCTTGCTTGCATATTTATACCTGCCTCTGGAAATTTCCACTACATGCATCCGACGAAGTGGGTATTCACCCATGAAAGTTTATGCTCCAAAACGTCTGTTAGTTTATAAGGTGCCACAGGACTATTTGCCGCACCCCAGTTCAAGTGGATCCTTAAGTGACACAAATATAGTGTACAGAATCCTACACCACCTCCTCTTCCAGCTGCCTATATAGAGGGCATGGATGAAGAAAAAGAGGTATGGTCCACACTATCTTTTAACTTGCCAATCCTTTCCTGTTTCAGCTATTTATGGCTGTTTTGCAGTTGGTATACATTAGTGCACCACTAGTCTGCGCTAACCTACAGCTGGGAGAGGCCCTACACTGAACAGTCCCAGGACTGGGGTAGTAAGGTACAAAGGTAAGCCTCATGCACCTTTTGCACAATACCCTTCTTATCTTGTGCTGTGTGTGCCTTGGCTGTAGCCAAGGGGATCTGACCTGTGTTCTCTACAGATTGGCCAGGAAGCAGGATGAGATCAGCTCAAACCTGTTTTTAAAATCCCCAAACCAAATCAAGAAATCACTTCTCATTTTCAAACATGTTGAACTCTGAATTCTTTTACTAGAGGAAACTGTAAGCTGCTGTAGTCAGAATGCTAGAGTTTAACAAGACCTGGGGACCTTTTAAATGCATTGACTACTTGTTTGTCACGTCTGCTCCTCACCCATGGACAAAGAATTCAAAAAAGGGGCAGTGTATAGTCAGCAAGCAAAGAACTGTCTCAGTGAGCAGACTCCTGTGATCACAATATGGACTTTGTAAAAAAATAAAATAAAAATAAAAAAATCTACAATTAATGCTCAAGTAGTTTACATTGGGGATGTTGTTGATAAAAATCAATTCCAAAGAAATTTTACATCTGACTGAGGGCAATTGGTACTTTATAAAATGGCTTCAAAATTAAAATTCAAGATTTAAACTTTTAAAACTGATGCTCCATTTTGCACACACAACTGACTGCACACAAGTAATAGAATTTACAAGCAATCACTCCCCGTTTTTGAACAGAAATCATCTTTGCACTTGTAAATTTTATCACTTGTGTGCGCAAACTATATGGACATTTGCAAAGCTATTTGTGAACAAATGGGTACCCATTGGAAGGCTGTTTGAAAATGGCCCCTCGTGTTTCCAGCGAAAATTTTTTATTAATAGTTTCTTTCAACAATAACATGGAGAAAAGATTACAGTGCATAAATTGCACATAACCAAAAAATGCATTTCTGAGGTCTTATCGAGCAACGTGTGGTAGAGGTTGGAAGTATAGTTAGGCATCAGCTTGAAGAAGGACAGCCTATTACTTCAATCCAAAACAAAAGTAGGCGGAAAGCAGCATCTTCTTACCTCCCAAATTTTTAGATGCTAAGGCCAGAGGGGACCATTATGTTCATCTACTCTGACCTCCTGCATAACACAGACCTTAGAATTTCCCTCCATAATTCTGCATTAAGCCCGTAATTAACTATGAAGCTGATGGGCAGTTGCTGAACTTGGAACATTATGGTTCATGGTGTGAACTTTGAATGTCCTTTGTCTCTGGTGATAAAGTTCCATTTTTAAAGAGGTACCTAAATATAGATTGCCATGACAGACTGAAACAGCTCCACATACTTCTGCTCCAAAGGTTAATTGTGTAACCTCTGCAATGAACAACATTCTCCCTAGACTCATGATCCACAGACCAAGGTTTCTTCTGAACCAACCTGGGCAACCTACAAGACAGCCCAATACATTACCACCACTGCACAATGTCATTTGTGACAATATGCTCTGAGAAAAGGTAAACAAATCTATGTGGGTCTCAGAAAAAAAATCTGACATCAAAGTAAGTGCTGTGATGACATGTTCTATCCAATGCAAGACATACAGTCATATATGTTACAAAAAATGGCAACCAGAAGTAATAATATACATGGTCATGAAAAAAATGTAATGTTATGCTACATAGGGACACAGTTACCCAAATCGTCATTCTGTCCTTGGATTAGTGAGTACTGCTAGCAGGGATATTCAATTCATCTCTGCTTAACTTCCTTTTTGAGTCAATATCCTGGGACATATCATGTCATTTATTTTTAAAGAAGGATTCAATGAGGGATACTGTTTAAAATAATAATTGATACAGTATGATCCTTTCTGTGTAACTCTAGGTGTCCATGTGTAAGTATATCCTTGATGTTAGTGCCTGTGATAGTAAAATTAGAGCTTTAAACTGAGCTGTCCTCATAAACTCCATGACTTTTTAATAGCCACAGAGATTTCTAACAAAGAAAGCAGATCAGAAGTGGGAATCTGTTATAAAAGTAAAATGTTGATCTAGCCAAGTTCTTGCTTTGTAAATTTATCAGTACTGGTTAACAACATTTCCAACTAGTACAAGGGCTTCTGACATGACAAAATGAGTATAACAACCCATTCTGTCAATACAACACAAATGTCATTTCAAGTGCTCAAAACCCACTAAGCTACCCTAAAAAAGATTGATTTATCTGCTCCAATGTTTCTTTGGGGCAAACTTTTCTCACAACTGAAACCAATTAGTGGGCCTGGCACTTGTAGTGCAGAATGTAGGTCAGTGTCAAGTAATAAAAAAAGTATTGACTTTTCTCTGTCTGTAAGCAGCATGAAAGGGGTGCCATGGCCTTGTCGTATATGAAAAGAGCTCCATTAATTTCACTTATTTCAACCAGGGCTGTCAAATACTAATGCTTCTATTGCACTTTTCACACAAAGTACATTGACACCAATCCTGGCCCCAGCGATACAACTTTACAATATTTCAGCTAGTGAAAGGGGTCTGGACTATAATTTTTAATTCCCACCAGTACATTTAGACACCTTAAGCAGCATTGCTCATGAGAGCTACTGAGAGATATGAGCTGGGACATTAATAATGGTTACCCACTTCTCCTGGGTAGCAGGAACTATTTCTTGCGTATAGCCTCTCCAGTTAATTAGCCAGGAAGTACAGGATGCAAATGTCTGACATAATAGTGTTTTTTCTGGCTGGTGGGCACAGACTGCCAGTAGTATTTTCTGATGTGAGCTAATGTCCACAAACCAGATATAGGTCTCCTGTGACTTAAGGCTACAAAGTTGAAAAGCTAATGTGTTAACCAATTGGGTCACTGAGCCCCTTAAAATAGGCTATACTAACAAAGGTATGCATTAAACACTGGCCTTTGTTGTGTCTGTGGAGGGGTATTGACTCTCAGGGAGGCACAGTTCCTATTGGAAGCTCCCTGCAGTGGGAGAACAGCACTGAAATACTTAACAGTGTAGTGTGTGCTCTCCTTGTTAGCTGGCTGATGCAGTGGAGAGGGGAAAAAGGCCACGGACATACCCCCACCCCTTTGGAATGGCTAATGCTCTTAACAATTCTTACCTTTCTATAGTCAATTCACTCAGGTGAGTGCAAGGAATGAAATCACAACTAGCTTCTGTGCGGGAGTTCAAGTAAGGAAAGGACCCTTCACCTTTCCCATATCGTGTACCAGCAGAGCAGCCAGTCAAAATCCAGCCCATAATGTTGTGATATTGTTTCCCTCTATTCTTTGCAATGTCCATCCTGAACTGGCTGCTTTTCTGCACTTGGACTTAATGGAACTTCTTGACAAGCTCCAAATGTGATGTCTCGTTAAATCCCTAATTGCCACTTGCAAATGCAAACAACACTGACGATAATAAACTCTCTGATTCAAAAAGATTGAGTAATGTAGAGGGCAATTTTCAACTTACTTTATTGATTTTATAAGTGAAAATCTTACCCTTTGAATCAACTTGTCATTAGATCTTAAAATAAAAAGCAATATTGCTTAGCCATTACAAAAGCCAATTTTATATTCTTCTGTATGACATTTCCATCAGACAACTTTTTGCTGCTTGTCGGTTTGCTCTTTTATTGACAGGAAGCATATGATATTATGTGCACAAAAATCAAGAAATTATTCTCACAGTAGGAAGTCTAGCAACACTATTTTCATAGCTTTCAAACAGAGAAAGAAAACAATAATTGCTGTTTACTTTATGCAACAAATATTTCATTCTAATTATACTTACATTTTACTAAGCCTTAAAACTGTCACTGGTTTACACACATTTCCTCTTGGGAGTTATAAATGAAAGAACCAAATTCAAGCAGGGCTTGCTAAAATTATGAAAGATTTCTAATTACTGCTGATAAATTTGAAAAAGGACTAATCTGATAATCACATAGGTCTAGATCCTTACTGTATGATCTGCCTAGTGTGAGGAGGCAGAGCATCTGGAACAGCTCGGCAGGGGAGACTGTGACTGTCTCATGATCTCCCTGCTGCTCTTGGGAGGAAGTACCCTGCCAGATCTGTACCTGCCCACGGTTCTTCCCCCTAGCACAGCTGTGCTGGCTGGTGTGTTGAAGATGGAGCCTTGGCTTTGCCCAGTCCCCACCCTATCCTGTCCAATGTACCTGCACAGGATGGGAGGGGAGTCATAGCCGCTCTGTGGAGCCTACTTCCCTCCCCACACTGCTAGCCATGGTACAGGTAGTCCACGTCAGGGAGTAAAAGGACATCCCCTTACTCTCGTGCACAGCTGCAAGGGCCAGGCAATGGCTTGCTAGAAGAGAATGACGTTTTAGGTAACGTGACTGCTTAAGTCACCGTTTAATATTTCCAATTCTTTGGTAATGAACAAATGCGTCTCATAAAAACTGGGTTTTTACAGTAATTGTACACAGTGAGCATTTTAAGTGGGCCAATTCTGTATGTTCTTACTCAGTTTTTACTACGCCTTCCTCAGACAAACCAGATGCCAGCTTCAATGGGGGTTTTGCCTAAAAAAGAACTGAGTGGAAACCGGGTAAGGACATCAAGGCTTGGATCAATGGGATTATTTCCCCCTAAATGTTGCCTCTCTAAATTTAGCCTGGGATATGACAACAGTAGAGTACTTTTCTTTTTGGCTTGTGCAATCTCAGCAGTAATAATGATCTCTGGTCCAAATTTGGCCCTCAGTACACTTGCAACCCCACTGCATTCATTGGAGTTGCCCAAGTAAGTGTAAGATCAGACTTCAGTCCTATAATTTGAACTGGGTTAAAAAGTCTATTACTGTTGTGGAAACCAGGTTAGAATCCAGCTCTTTCTCCCGTACATCTATTGGCTCTGCAATGCTGTAAAAAGAAACAAAACCTTATTTTTTATGAATTCTGTGCAACTGTAACTTTGAATACACACAGGAAACAGATCTATGGAAGAGGGAATTGGCACTTCTACGTTGTCACTTTTCAGGGTGGGACTGCGCCTGTTGGCAAATTCAGATCCCAGACTCAGTTTTAAAAAGTGTAATATTCTTCACAGACTCGTCTAAGTAAACAGTACAGTGTATGCTGTATTATGCTTTCCTACACATTGTTAAAATAATCTGTGGAAACTGCACTATCCAAAGTTTTGTTCTGCCTGTGTCTGAACAGGCCCTATATCTATATTTGAACCAAAATTGCCAAAGATGATATTCTATTTTCTGAACTAATGTGGTCTTTTTTACAAGTAAATTAAATTAAGAAAGCAATGTGAATTTCTTCACAAGCTATTTCATACTTGGATACCCTTGAACTTTATTGAATCTGGGCTAAAAAACAAATGTACAGGTGAAATAGTTTGATTGGTATTCAGAGTACCGGAGTTACTTATTTGCTGTTGTCATTCAAATCTTGATTTATTGCAGGCCACTTTCAAAAAGCATTTTTTAAAAGGGGATTAGACATTTAGTAGCTTCATCTTAATTTATCTAAGGTGTATAAATGACATTTTTCAAAAATGAAAACACACTGATGAGTAATAAATAAGGATATTCTATGAGGATATTAAATCCAAGTGAGCTGTAACTATGCCTAACATTACAATCCTGTGTACATATGAAAACACTGTCTTTAAAAACTTTTGATGAAAAATGAGGGGGTGGGAATGTAAACACAGACCTTGCATCCTTATACAAATTCTTTGGCCTGATGATGACTAACTTTCCAACTGCTGGCAATAGGATATGTGCTAGAAAATAATGCATTTAGGCAAGAGTATCTTGATTTATGACATGTATATGCTGCTCTTTCATTGTCTAATATGTTCAACTCTAGCATTATCTTTCCAGAGCCAATTGTGGTCTGCCAAGACCTGACCAGCGCCATGTTTAACCTGTTGGACTAAAGCCAAAAAACACTTTTAACCTGCTCTGATCAAGTTGCATCTATCTTAAATTGACAGATATTAGAATGAAATAATCTGAGGCGATATCTGATGCTTAAAAGTGATTCCAGTTTGGCATTTTTTACATTGTTCTGGATCAGGTTTCTGGAAGTGAGCTGTGATGTTGTTGTTCTTTTTGAGGTAAATCAGAGTTAGTTTTGAATCCAACAGGTTGTAAGTAACTGGCTTAATTCTAGTAGGTTGGAGGTGGTTCTAAATTGTTTGTTCTTAATTGGTTTTTACATGTGAGAGGGCGTTTTGAATTAATTCTAGTAGGCTGACTGTTTTGAGCAACTCAGATGGTTAAGAATAGTTCAGGCTTGGCTTCCTAACATTAGAAATAGCGGTGGTTTGATGCAGTGTGGTTTTGACTTGGTTCAGCTTAGATGAGTGTAAGGGCATGTCTACACAAACACTGAGTGCAGGACAAGGGGAGTGTAAATCTACAGCACGCCAGTGTGTCATGCCCTAACTGTCCACATGGACCCTGCTGTTGTGCACTCAAAGTTTCCTAGTGTGGTTTGACCAGCAGTACACAATGTGCACTAGAGAACTTTTAGTGTGCAACAGCACGGTCTACATGGATGGTTAGTCTGTAGATTAACAACTCAGTTTGTCATGCATTGTTTGTCTAGAAAAGCTCTAAGTAAAGAAAAAACAGTTACAGATATTTCTAGTTTTGTGTGATTGATTAGACTTCAAAATGAATTGGAAAAAACACAAAATATTCCTAAATCAGTAACAAAGTAAAGATTTTATATTTATTTAGCAGAATTTGCATGTGTGAATGCTCATGTGCAAATACCTGAACAAAGCAATGCACAGTACAATATTTCTGAAAGCACTGAAAAAGTTACTGAACAGGAGGGATGGGGCGTCAGAAGATGCACTCTAAGTCCTTTTCCAGCCTTAGTAACAACTTTATTCAGAATAATTACAATGTTTGCAATTATCTTGCAATAAAGTGAACCACTTACATTATTTTAAGTCTTCTGCCTGTTTTAGTATTATCTTTCATCATCTTATTTTTCACAGCTCATGAGTTTAAGCATGCATTAGAACATTCTGAGCCACACAATATTACCTGGTGCATCTTTTCTTTTTAAAATCTCAGCCAATACACCTTCTGTCACAATTTAGAGAGGTGTTATGAGCTTCGCATGTTGTTAAGGGTAAATATCCTTCACTGGATGTCTCAATACAACCACTAAGTGGTCAAGGGTATATCTTAACTTTTCTGTTATATCAAAGAGAGAGTACTGGATCAGTGTTCTTGTGTTTTAGGACAGTCCCACCATAAAGGCAGGGAGTTGCATTACATTTCACCCTCTACAGCATGCATCTGATATGTCTGAAAATCTTTTTCAGCTGAGAGGCTATCATGAACTAACTGAAACAAGATCTTATAATGGTAACCCCACAGATGGGAGAGGAAGCAGCCATCACTAGATCAGCGACCACTGCTCAAATAAAAATTTCCTTTTTGAGAGATTTTCTCCGTCTTTCCATATAATTACATTTATCTTCCATTTCTAGTTTGATGGTTTTTCTAAACACAAAAAAATGGGTAATACCCTTTGAGCCTGAATTTGTTGTTAGTGTCTGCAAGGAGTTTCTGGAAATCTGCCAGAGATTATGGATTAAGAGTATGGATTAAGGGCAAAGTGCTTAACTGTAGATAGTTAAAGGCTGGAATACTGAGCAAAGTAAATGTTTTTCCGTAATTCCTCAAGGTCCAGTTTTATCTCATCTCTAAGTGACCAATCCATTCTCTGCAATCCTATCTCTTCTCCCTTCCCCACTTGTGCATATGCAAAAAAAAAAAAGGAATTAGTGTCTCCTGGAAGGAGATTTGAAGTAGACCTAATTGGTTTCAAAGTGGAGGAGAAAGGCTGGCCATAACTCTGGTTTTATCCCAGATTTTAAAGGTAGTAGTTTCACCGCAAGATAAGACCTTTTCTGAGGCAATTTTTGCTGCCTGGGAAGGAAAATTAATGTTTTTACAATCCTTTAGTTCTCCTTTGTTACAATATTTGTGTTTTATCCCCACTTTATTACAGAACTAGTGTTATTAATTGGGTCTGTTTAGTTCTCCTTTGTTACAATACTTGTGTTTTATCCCCACTTTATTACAGAACAAGTGTTATTAATTGGGTCTGAACAGCAGTATCCTCTAAGATATTAGGTGGTGTACTATGGGGTAAGTCTCTCTCTCTCTCTCTTTTAATCTCATCTAAATACATTAGGATATGGAAGATTGCATTTCTCCTAGTAGTTTTGAAAAGGATCTCTATGGGGAAGATTAGAAACACAAACATAATTTATGGAAGCAGTGCCAATTTGACCACTTTGATTTTTCCCATGCACCATGTTATTACTTTTTGCTGACTCAGCAGACCTCTTTAGTGTTTTTTGTTGTATTTTCAGCAAGAGAATATAGTTTGACTCATAGAGTTAATCCAACTGTGGGTTAAACGGACACCTAAATATTTTATGCAACATTGTTTAGCACACCAAAATCTTGTAAATGAAGATAATCTGCATAACATGGGGGGAGTCTTAGGTCATCAGGGTTGTTATCCAGGTCTACAGTCATCAACATGCTATTGTCTGACTAAAGTGGGCTTTTATAAATCACTATGCCTGCTTTTAGTCCATATATATTTGGACTAAGTGTTTGCACACATTGATCTATTCAGCTCAGACATAAGAGGATGTCCCTGTTCTGTTATCTCTATGAAAAGGAAGAGTTGGAGCAACTGGTATCAATTCTTTCTTTGGCTCTATCAAAGGGGTTTATATAATAGTCATGTTCAATCTGTGACCAAATCTGATCTTCCTGGCCCACTTTCCCAACGACCCTTCTCATGAAGTGGCAGGTAGCCTGACTTTCACTGCATCTGGGAAAAGAAGAATATTCGGCCCAGCCCTCAGTCAGTGCTTCAGTTCTTCTACCAGTAATTTTCTCTTCTTTATGAGATAATCTATTTCTTGGATCAAGATGGGGGAGTTCTCTCTTCCTCACTGTTCACATAACCTGTTCCTCTTCTTCAAAACTATGGATGCAACTGATTAAATCGCTCAGTGGCCACTGGGTATAGGGGTGGGGGGAAATGAGGGCAGGGACGGGTTGGGGTGGAAGAGATCTATCCATAGCCCCTGAGAAGTTCTTATTTTTCCCCATATATGATTAAAGCATTGCTATTAAATATATTTCCAAAGTGACTACTTTTAGCACTCCATCCTTTTATTTTTTAAATAAAAATAATAGTTGAAATAATCTATTCCATTATATCATATTATTATATTAGTAGTAATAATGCATCGTATGCACTACTACTACTGATGTTATGAAATAATGTAAATATAAAAATACTATAATGTGGAAAATATATAAAATAAAATTTGAATCAAAATTCCAACAAAATTTCAAAATTCCAACATGAAAATTTTCTGAAACTGACATTTTTGGGAATGTCCATTTTGCAAGTAATTTATAAAATATTTGCTTTTGCTCTAATTTGAAATCTCAGAAATTCTAGTGAAACAGATATACTGGGATTCAACCAGCTCTAGTCATGATACAAGTTGTCCACCTTTTAGAATAGTGCACCACAGTAGTCCTGAAAGACTTTTGCTGAATGAAAACGCATCAGACACCCTAAACAAGCTATTTAGTCCTCAGGACCTCTATCCTACGAATATATTTTATAGTGTGTGTGTGTAATGTCTAAATATGATAACAGATTTAAGCATACATTTATATGTGCCCAGTTGATATATACAAATGCCTTCTGGGGCAGTCACAGCAGGTATTTTCACATGCATATGGTCAGATAGGCATCTAACTGGCCATTTGCATGCACAAAGACTGGGTATACTTGAGTATTTGTGTGCATAAGGTACATAAACAAACTCAGCAGGCTGTTATTTATTTGGTATCAGTCTTCCCTTACTCAGAAATCTTTTAGGCCATGTTGACATGGTTCGAGCCATTTCAGGGTATTTACTGTTTTATTTTTATCCTGTCCCCTCTCTCTCTCTCTATTTATATATATATATATATATATAATATGTTTTGGAAGAACCAGCAGTAGGTGGCATTTAGGGGCTAATGAGGCTAAATCTCATCAATAATACCACAACGGCGTGGCTGAAATACTGCGTTGTACAGTACTATCTGTTGCCCCCCGAGGATTTCTGATGGAGGTGTAACACACAGGCTACAGGGAACAGAGGGAAAAGGCACAGAGCAGGGAATGCATACTTCTGTGGGGCTAATTCAGAATATAAGATTCCTTGCTCCCTGCAGCCAGAGTTCTTCTCTGGAGCCTCTGATCCTGCTGCTTCAGACTCAGCAACAAGTGCTGGGGACGGTTCTGATATGGTTTACATGGTTTCTGATTCTGGTGATGGGTGTTGAGTAGAGAAGACGAGGGTCTGAGCACCGATTTTTCTGTATCAGGAGGGGTATGTTGGGTAGTTAAGAATTCAGAGATAAAGAGGTGGTTCTGAACTATGGAGAGATTAAGCAGGAAGAGGAGGTATTAGGAGATAGGGATTTTGTGTGCATGCATGTGTTTATGAGCAGGTGGGAATTTTGGGGAGCTAAGGAGATTTGAAGAGGTTGTGAGCTTGAAGGAGGATGGGCTGGGCAGGCAGGATTCAGTGCAGAGGGGAATGGAGTCATCTGGTGAAGGAAGGGTTGAGTGAATTGGGGTTATATGTATCAGAGGGGAAACAGTTGAGGGAAATGGTAGGGTAAGAGCTAGATTTGAAAGGGAGAGGTAGGGACTGGGAGAGAACATGAAGGTATAAGTGCAGGTTTTTCTCCTAACTGCCCTGTACTATTAAGCATCCCAGATTTTCATTCTGAATGGCGGAGGCTCTGGCACTGGAAGAGGTAAGGGGGTGTCCCTCTCCTTTACTTCCGTACAAACTTTCCTTATCCCCTACCAAAAGACATCCCTGTGACATCCTTGAATGATGTTCCAGTTTTCCCTCTTTGAAAATATGATCAACCTTTGGAAGAGAATAGAAGGCATGAATACAAAAGTGGCCCTTGCTAGCTGCAGGCCCACCAGTGATTTTGGATACCGCCTGCCACTGGGAACAATTCCTGGTCCCCTCCCAGATTCCTCATGTAATCTGCCCTAGTCAGTAAAACAGGGACCACTTCTTCTAGGCCAAAAACCTGTTACTCCTCTTCCTTTCTTTCACTTTCATACTATAAACTATATTTCCTGTCCTATTTCCTTTTGCTTATCATTAGTGATTATTTATTTATTCAGTCCCACGTGTAAATCCAGCAGCTTTTTCTTGTATGTCAAATATCAGTGTTCAACCATGTCTAAAGAAAAATGTCAAAGAATAACAGATCACCATCACAGGTCATTTACCCATTTGGCAAAAATTCATTTTGGCAATTGATATGAATCTAATTCTATCAAATTGCAACTGATTATATATTGGTTGATAGGCCCAATTTTAGAGACAGTAAGGAAAGGTTACTCACCTGGTGCTGTAACTGGAGTTATTTGAGATTTCCGTCCCTGTGGACACTCCACTTCAGAATGCACCCTGAACCTTTGATTGGAGATTTTTGGTAGCAGTACCTGTTTGGCCCATGCATGTGTCCCACACATCCTTATCCTCCACACTAAGGCTAAGTGGGGCTGCACAGGTGAACTGCCCTTAGATCCTTCTCCACCGCAAAGACACAGGGGAGACTCCAAAGCACAGGGGACAAAGGTGGGGTAGTGGAGCACCAACAGGGGGACATACCTTGAAGACCTCCAGTTACTGCACCAGGTGAGTAACCTCTCCTCCTTCTTTGAGAAGTCTCTCTTTGGAGCTCCACTTCAGGTGACTCCCAAACAGTACCCCCATTAAAAAGGTGGGAGGTTCGGAGGAGAGTCCAATACAGAAGAAAGAACTGCATTGGCTAGAGCTGCATGTGATCTTGCTGCAGGTAAAAAGACAAAATGATTAGAAAAAGTAGGATCAGATGACCAAGTTGCCACTCTATAGATGTCTGCAACTGGTACATTGTTAAGTAAGAGTAGACATAGACAGTGCTCTCATGGAATGTGCTATCATTCTCGAAGGGGATTCAATATGAGTTCTGTTATAATTTATTTTAATAAACTGGAGATCCATTTTGATAATCTCTGTTTCGAAATTACCAAACCCTTGTTTCTAAGCAGGAAGAATTCGAAATGTTAGTAAATAAACACAACTATGACATAATTGGCATAACAGAGACCTGGTGGGATAATACACATGACTGGAATATTGGTATAGAAGGGTTCAGCTTGCTCAGGAAGGACCGACTGGGAAAAAAGGGAGGAAGTGTTGCCTTATATATTAAAAATGTATACGCTTGAACTGCGGTTGAGATGGAAATAGGAGAGAGACTTGTTGAAAATCTCTGGGTAACGATAAAAAGGGTAAAAAAACAATGGTGATGCCGTGGTAGGGGTCTACCACAGACCACCTAACCAGGAAGAAGAGGTGGATGAGGCTTTTTTTAAACAGCTAACAAAATCATCCAATGCACAGGACTTGGTAGTGATGGGGGACTTCAACTACCGAGACCTCTGTTGGGAAAATAACACAGCAGAGCACAGAGCACAGATTATCCAATAACTTCTTGGAATGTATTGGAGACAATTTTTTATTTCAGAAGGTGGAGAACCCTACTCGGGGAGAGGCTGTTCTAGATTTGATTTTGACAAATAGGGAGGAACTGGTTGAGAATTTGGAAGTGGAAGGCAGCTTGGGTGAAAGTGATCATGAAATGATAGAGCTCATGATTCTAAGGAATGGTAGGAGAGGGCACAGCAAAATAAAGAAAATGGATTTCAAGAAGGCAGACTTTAGCAAACTCGGGGAGTTGGTAGGTAAGCTCTCATGGGAAGCAAGTCTAAGGGGAAAAACAATAGAAGACAGTTGGCAGTTTTTCAGAGAGACATTATTAAGAGCAGAAGAGGAAACTATCCCACTGTGTAGGAAAGATAGGAAGTATGGCGAGAGACCACCTTGGCTTAACCAGGAGATCTTCAATGATCTAAAAAATCAAAAAAGAGTCCAACAAAAAGAGGAAACTAAGTCAAATTACAAAGGATGAATATAAACAAATAACACAAGTATGTAGGGACAAAATTAGAAAGGCTAAGGCACAAAATGAGATCAAACTACCGAGAGACATAAAGGGTAACAAGGAAACATTCTACAAATACATTAGAAGCAGAAGGAAGACCAAGGACAGGATAGGTTCATTACTCCATGAGCAGGGGTGGAAATAATAACAAAATGTGGAAATGGCAGAGGTGCTTAATGACTTCTTTGTTTTGGTTTTCACCAAGAAGGTTGGTGGTGATTTGGACACCTAACGTAGCGAATGCCAGTGAAAATGAGGTAGGATCAGAAGAGGCTAAAATAGGGAAAGAACAAGTTAAAAATTACTTGGACAAATTAGATGTCTTCAAGTCACCAGGGCCTGATGAAATGCATCCTAGAATACTCAAGGAGCTGACTGAGGAGGTATCTGAGCCATTAGCGATTATCTTTTGAGAAGTCGTGGAAGACAGGAGAGATTCCAGAAGACTGGAAAAGGGCAAATATAGTGCTCATCTATAAAAAGGAAAATAAGGACAACCCAGGGAATTACAGACCAAACAGCTTAACTTCTGTACCCAGAAAGATAATGGAGCAAATAATTAAGCAATCAATTTGCAAACATCTAGAAGATAATAAGGTGGTAAGTAACAGCCAGCATGGATTTGTCAAAAACAAATCATTTCAAACCAACCTGATAGCTTTCTTTGACAGGGTAACAAGCCTCATGGATAGGGGGGAAGTGGTAGACGTGGTACATCTTGATTTTAGTAAAGCTTTTTACACTGTCCCGCAAGACTTTTTCATAAATAAACTAGGTAAATGCAACCTAGATGGAGCTGCTATAAGGTGGGTGCAAAACTGGTTGGAAAACCGTTTCCAGAGAGTAGTTATCAGTAGTTCAGAGTCATGCTGGAAGGGCACAATGAGTGGGATCCCGCAGGGATCAGTTCTGGGTCTGGTTCTGTTCAATATCTTCATCAATGATTTAGATAATGGCATACAGAGTACACTTATAAAGTTTTTGGATGATACCAAGCTGAGAGGGGTTGCAGGTGCTTTGGAATATAGGATTAAAATTCAAAATGATCTGGACAAACTGGAGAAATGGTCTGAAGTAAATAGGATGAAATTAAATAAGAACAAACGCAAAGTACTCCATTTTGAAAGGAACAATCAGTTGCACACATACAAAATGGGAATTGTCTGCCTAGGAAGGAGTACTGTGGAAAAGGATCTGGGGGGTCACAGTGGACCACAAGCTAAATATGAGTCAACAGTGTAACATTGTTAAAAAAAAGCGAACATCATTCTGGGATGTATTAGCAGGAGTGTTGTAAGCAAGACACAAGAAGTAATTCTTCAGCTCTACTCCACTCTGATTAGGCCTGAACTGGAGCATTGTGTCCAGTTCTGGGCGACACCTTTCAGGAAGGATGTGGACAAATTGGAGAGAGTTCAGAGAAGAGCAGCAAAAATGATTAAAGGTCTAGAAAACATGACCTATGAGGGAAGATTGAAAAACTTGAGTTTGTTTAGTCTGGAAAAGAGAAGACTGAGAGGGGACATGATAACAGTTTTCAAGTATGTAAAAGGTTGTTACAAGGAGGAGGAAAAAAATGTTTTTCTTAACCTCTGAGGATTGGACAAGAAGCAATGGACTTAAATTTCAGCAAGGGAGGTTTAGGTTGGACATTAGGAAAAAATTCCTAACTGTCAGGGTGGTTAAGCATTGGAATAAATTACCTAGGGAGATCGTGGAATCTCCATCATTGGAGATTTTTAAGAACAGGTTAGACAAACACCTGTCAGGAATGGTCTAGATAATTAGTCCTGCCACGAATACAGGGGACTGGACTAGATGACCTATGATTCTGTGATTCTGTCTGCAATGGATACAAATAGTCTAGGAGATCTTCTATATGGTTAGGTCCTATCTAGACAGAAGGTTAGTGTCCTCCTGACAAGTAGGGTATGGAATATGGCTTCTTGACTAGTCTGGTGCTATTTTGGGGGAAAATGGGAGTTGAATGGTTTGATTAATATGAAATATGAAGGGATTAATATGAAATACCTTAGGCAAAATATTTTGGATATGTCCGTAGCATTTCTCTCTGATGAATATCATAAATGGAGGGTCTACCATTAAGGCCCCCAGTTCTCCCAACCTTTGCTACCAGGAAATCTGTCTTCATTGATAAATCTAATAAAGAATATGTAACTAGTGGCTCAAAACCATGTTTCGTAATGCAATTAAGTACTAGGTTCAAGTCTCAGCTCAGCATATGAACTCTGATTAGTGGGGAGACAGTTGATAAACCTCTTAGGAATCTTGCCAGAGTGGGGTGAGCGAAGAGTGAAAACCCTCCTATCGGTGTGTGAAAAGCTGTTGTTGCTGCTAAGTGAACCATAATGGAATTCAAGGAAAAGAGATGATTTTTCAGTTCTAACGCATAATTCTCCTGGGAAGAGAAGAGCAAGCTGGTGAAATCTGGCTGTTACACCAAAGATGATAATATTTCCCATTTCTGAAGGTATTTCTTGTCAGTTCTTGTCTACTATTTAATAAGATGTTTTGTACTTCTGAAAAATGGGTTATCTCTATTCCTGAGAACCACTGAGGAACCATGCTTGAAGTCTCAGAACCTGCAGCTTGGGGTAAAGTGTTCGACCAGCATTCTGAGTCAGTAGGCAAGGACTGATCGGAAGCCTTCACAAAGGATAGAGAGGGTGAGTCTGATCAAATAAGGATACTAGACCTGTCTTGGCCTCATTTGTGGAATCAATATGACTGGCTCAATCTTGTTTGTTCTTGCTGAGAACCTTTAACAGTAATAGTGTTGGTGGATATGAATAGGAAAGTCCTTTTGTCTGTGAGATGAGGAACATGTCTCTGATACGTACACTTCATGCCAGGTGGAATTGGCAGCAACAAAGAGTCGGGTTTGATATCTAGAGGTTCCTCTTAACAGTACAAAACAGAACCGTCTCCAGCCCACACCCAATATGGGAAAATTAAAACCACCTCAGGCACCTCTAAGAGGCAGTACTTCCCCACTTGCAAGCCCGGAGTCTGTGTATAGCAAAGAAAACTTTTAATAAAAGGGAAAAGGAACCCAGCATTAATTTGGGAAAATACCACGACCATGGTTCGAATGCATATGACCATGAGCAAACATCCACCCCAGAGTATGTTAAGCAGCACCCTTTGCTTCAGTGTCTCACCTTGCAGTGTGACAGTCTGACAAACAAATGTTCCTTTAACACATCACTCCCTTCTCCCTCCACTGCAATGGGCTCACAGTTGCCGCCATTCACTCTGCATCACTGCCTGGTGCCACCACTGTGGGCTGCTGCACTGTCATCCGCTGTGCCATTGCTTCTCTGCTGCCACTTGCCTCTCTACTGCACTCTCTGCGATGCCGCGTCTTGAGGTCCCATCACTTAACTCAGCTCTCACTGATTTCAGCAATTAGTGGGAATCTCCCTGCTAGTGCAGGTAGCGCAGTCTGTTTCACTGAAATGCTGTCCCACACCAGGTCTAAGGCTTAGCACTTAGACCTGGTCATCAGTGATTTCAGCTCTAGAAATCACTAAACAAAACAAGGACTCTCAATTGAGTCTAATTAGTGCTGTCTTTAAGCAGAGTGGGGGAGATTAAAATGGTGTTCTAGGACTCCTTAGGCAGAGCCCACACCACCAGGCAGGAACACCTATCGCCACCCTCTCTCTCTTTCAATGTGATTTGGCATCCCTACCCACTGCTTAGCAAGTGAGATTCAGTTGAGGGGGACCCTAGCAGTCAGGGAAGGCTAAGTAGAGTTATGCTGTCCTTTACTCATACAATCAGGATAGCATTTCATTATCCCTACACTCAGTACTAAAATGAGTTGTAACCCAACACCAGCCAAAATTGATCACTTTGGCAAAGCAGGTCCCTCTGCTGAATTCCCAGGCAGGGTAGGTGTGTTTATGCAAATATAGTCTGTTCCTGAACTCTTTTCCTCAAGATCATCACTAAATGTCAGGGGGGAAACTCATTCAGACCCTGCTTACATCTGGATTGGGGATCAAGACCCCCTCTGGAGTGATACCTAATGAATTTTGCATTGGCTGTCCTGGCAAACAGATCAACCTCCACTAACCCCCGGGCTAAGACTAAATTGTGGAGGATTCTGGAGTTCAGTTCCTGTCTGTAATTTAAAAAGAAATGGCTGCTGAGGTCATCTGCCATGGTGTTCTGAATAGCTGGGAATGTAAAAGCTGAGATGACTATGTGGTAGGCTATGCACCAATTCCAGAGTTTATCGCTTTTGGAACAGAGAGATGGAAACGTGAGCCTTCCTGATGATTGATTTAATACATGCATGCCACGTTGTCTGTCCATCTTTACTGACTTAGATTTGATTAGTGGTAGAAGTGTAGGCAAACAGTTTTGATGGCTCTCATTTCCGAAAGATTAATTGAGAAGCTGCTCTTGTAGTGACCAATTTCCCTGTACCTTATGAGGTCCCAGATGTGCCCTGCAACCCAAAAGTGAAGTGTCTGATATTATTGCTACCGTAGGAGGAATGGCTGAGAAGATGTAGTTGTAGCTGAAGGAGGTTTCTTTTTTTGAGCATCTTTGTCTCTTGGGCAGGGCTTCAGATGGTATACAATCTGTTGAACAGGGGTCTGATTCCTACTAAATCTCCTTTTATTTACAGGAGAGTAATCCCTAGGGATCACAGTGTGGCTCTCAAGTCCACCATGTGGAAAGATATATCTGTCAAGTCTGCAAAAAGCTTGTGACCATCAAAAGGGAAGTCTTCGACAGTACTCTAAAGCTCTCCTGGAAAGCCGAACACCTGTAGCCAATATGCTCTTCTCATGACCTCTGCACTGGAAATAGGCTATGCTGCGGTATCTGCCACATACAAGGAGGCCTGGCACAATGTCTTTGTTTGCTCTTCTGAACTGAAGTGTGGCTGCAGCATAGGATTTATGACCAAAAAGATCAAGCCTCTGGTGTTCCTTACGTAGGGGGGTCACTTTGAGTTATGCTGTCTGTCTTGTTCATTAACGGCCTCCACTATTAGGGAAAAAATAGAAACTCCAGTTCCCTAGCAGGAAAATAATACTTTTTATCCACCCTCTTGCAGGTAAGTGGTACGGTAGTGAAGTTTGCCATACCATCTTAGTGGGCTCCATAAAAGCTTTTTAACCAGAATGGCAATCTTTATAGATATCCAAGTATGGAAAATATCTTGGAGTTTATGGTGGACTTTCCGAACCTCCTCTAAGGGAATCTGCAGCATGTCAGCAATCCACTTCATCAGTTTCTGAAACTGCCTGGAGGCATCTGCCACAGAAGGTGGTGAGACACGACAGTTTCAAGTGGTGAGGAAGAAATATTAGTAAAAGGTGTCATGTCCTTATTAGCCTATGCCTCTTGCTCCTCAAAGGTCTCTTCTCTGGCATAAGTGGAAAGGGGGTTGAGCTAAATGGGCTTCTCTCTGTTCCCTCCAGTGTTGCAAGGACCTCAATGTGAATTCTTGGTGATAGAACGCCCACTGGTCCCAACAGGGCCACTGAGGGGGCCCAAATGGCATAGGTGGAGGCAGCCATCTGTTTTCCTTCTAGGTGTCTCATTTGAAGTCTATCCTCCTGTAATATGTCAGTATAGGAGCGAGAGAGGGAGGTTTTCTATAACAGGTAGAAGAACCTGCACCAAAATTTGACAGTCCTCTTCCACATACTCTAAGCGGGGAGATAGCTGTATCATTTGCAAAACAGATGAGGGCAAGTGTGGTACTCTAGGTCAGTGTTTCTCAACAACCGCTCTGTGGACTAGCACCAGTCCCTGAGATCTCCCAGACAGATTAGAAAGGCAGCAAGCTGGTCCCTGGAATCAAAAAGGTTGAGAAACACTGTTCTAGGTGATAGAGGGCTTGGTGACTGAGAGAATCTTGACATTGACAACCCCCCCAGTTAATAGAGGAGACTCCAGCTCAGAAGATATTATCAGATTATCAGGGTACCTAAACTCTCACTGTATTAACAGTATCAAAGTTTGGGCCGAGTGGTAACCTGTGGAGGATGGCTCTGGTACTGATATAGCTGGTACCGAGTGTTTGGTATGGGAGTGAGTTGGTGTTGGTTTCCTTGGTACTGTAGCTAGATGAGCGGTCTTTGGTGCCACTCATTTTCTATTTATCAGTACTGAGTGTTATTCAGGCACAGGCTTGGTTTTTTCAACCCTGTCTCTGTCGCTCTGGGTATGGGTATCTGAATTTGGTGCCAAGTCTCTCTTAGATGACTGACTCCTTTTCACTTTTGTGTACTGGCCTCACCTGGAGCCTGCATAGAGCTCATCTTTGGACCTAAGGGCTCCATAGCCTTCTTCTGAGATGGTGACTAGGAGCTCCTTGGAGATTTACTCCTTGCCTCCATCTGCTTAGAGGCAGATGTAGATGAAGACTTTGGTACCACAGATGTACTTGCTGCTGTGGTACCGCCTACCTCACTTCTGATCTCTGGTGACTAGCGGTATTGGGAGGTCGATGTAGAGAGGGTCATCTGCTCCTGGATCCCAAGCTGGACATAAAGCTTGTTCCATCATTAGGACTTTAAACTTAATTTCTCTGTTTTGGAGGGATCGACCCTTGAAGGAAGTGAGATCTTGCGCTCACTGGAGATACAAGTATTACTCAGATAGTAAAGGCACTCTTGAGTGCTGGGGAGTCTACCATTCCCAAGGAAAAACTAATGAAAATGTAACCCTTAGAAAGGGAAATCTCCTAAGTATATATCTATATGAATAACCTTTTTAAGAAAGAAAAACCTTTTTAAGAAAGGGGAACAGTTGTTCCGACAACTATAACACTATAAGGTAAGTAAATATAGGTAACTATCTGAGAAAAAATCTGAATATTAGAGAAATGGCACACAGTAGATTCTGTCTCAGGCCAAATGCGGATGAGAAGGAACTGGGGGTGGTTCGCCTGTGCAGCCCCATATAGCCTTGGCAAGGGGCATGAGGATATGTGGGGCACATGCACGGGCCGAATGAACACTGCTACCAAAAATCTCTGATCAAAGGCACAGAGTGCAGTTGTATCCTGAAGTAGAGCACCCACAGAAACACTACTTGAAGAAACTTGATACTTGTCAAATATTATATCGCTGATGGTACAGTGTTCAGAAAAATGCAATATACTAGATGTGTTAGCACAAATTTAATTTCTGATTTTTAATATAAATAATAATAGCTTTTAATAAAGCTAAAATTATTTTCCCTTCTGATGTGATTTTGACGTGCATGTGTGCAGTAGTCTCCACAACCTCTGATACAAACACAAGTAGTTATAGTACCAAGCGCATAAATGTTTATTTCATTTTTAAGGTGGATAATGCACAGATTAAATTATATCCTCCAATGTGCATGTTGGAGGACAGAATTTAGTCCTATGTATTTTTTAACATCTACACAGAACTCCCAAAGAAATACTGTATAGTAGAATGCCAATGCAGTAAATCAAAATTTTATAAATGAATAGGAACTGGGAATGTTTAAAAATTGTTATATGTTACTTTGTTCATTGACAGGCTAGTAGCTGTATGAGTTATATTGTAAAGCTTCCCATACGTCTCTGAAGACGTCAGTTTTGACCAGAGTGTTCAAATTCTTTAAATAGTAAGACATTTTGGTCTTCCTGCTGCCAAAGGCCTGGACATCTGCAAAAACTACAAATCACGCCAAACTATGTTGAATGATATATGGAGGGCTGCAATCCACTAGGAAATAAGCTAAGACCAACACATTCATTTCATTTAAGTCCTTTGGTGGGATTTGAACCATCTAGCCCACAAACCATGTCTCATATGATTGCAGTATACAGCCAGTCCACAGTAATAATGATTCATATACATATACGTATATATGCTTTATTGCTACCTTTAGCTGGATTAAAAGCAATATATCAAATTTTATATTTGTGCTCCTTTTATTAGCTTTCTACCACTTGATCAGCTGATAGAGGCAATAATGAAATGTTTTTTTATAAACTAGAGTTTGTAAGTCCTGTCCTGAGAATGTAATATTTCAAAAAACAGTCTAAGCTTTGGGGAAAAAACCAATTACAGAAACAGCATTAAAAATGCCAAGCACTGGGCAGAAGCAATTCTGGATCAGTTTAAAAAAGTGATTGATGAAACTCTAATCTGAGCTGAAGGAACAGTTTCACGACAAGCTGTGACCATTCCACACACTTCATTAGCCGCCATAATTAGCCTGGTGTTTCAATTTGTTAGAACTGGTGGGGACAATTTTACTCAGAATGCAAACATCAAAAAACAGGGTCCCTCAGACTTCAGAAGAGGCTGATGAGAGGCTTTTCTAGTCTTTGTTAACTAAAAGATTAATTACAGCTGATGGGAGGCTGTACTCTGATTGTCACTCTGTCTATGTGCATTACTTTTAGCATTAGAAGAAAGACATGGTTGACACTGCACTGCTCAATCAAGCAGCTTCACATGAGGGTACAAAGTCTGTTTTAATATGCAGAGCTTTTTATTGTTTGATTGACTTTTTCTTTCTTTTAGGTCTGAGTCTCTCACACCTACATAGTATTACTAACAAAACAGCAGGACATACAGTTGGTATACAGTGGCATTTAACACTTAGCTTTCATTCTTTCATATAACTACATCTCAGAGATCTGAACACGCCTCAAAGCCTTCTGACAGGAATTTTATTATTTGTTTCCTTCCTAATGGCCAAAATGTAGAACCCTGCCCAAACTGATTCACTGTAAAAAACAATGCTGCTAAAAGTATCATAATGCCTTTTCCAAGCTGTTCTAAGTAAAATCGGTCTCTTATATACTTATTTTCACTTTACTATCCTGATTCTTCGCTGCCTTGTGTCTTTTGTAGTCATTTAAACCTGTGTAAAGTGGGTTTAGTACAGGACTTCCCCACTCATTTACACTGGTGGTAACAATGACTACATAACGTATAAAACAGTGGAGAAGCCTTTTTGCAGACTCATGCAAACAGAAACTCTGAGGTACCTGGTCTTATATCTATCAAGGTGGATTCATTTAACCTGAGTTGGTGAAGAGTATACAGAAGTAAACTCTTCTCTCTAATGCAGAAGCTTTGAAATATATTCCAGAGTATAAACCCAGAGTGATTCTGCATTTAAAATTGTGTAAATGAGATTAGAGTCTGACTCATCATCTGTATTTCAAATGGAGGAGGGTACTTCCAGCTTATATCAAACTAATACCATGAGAGATAACAAGCAGCTACCTCCAAAAGTGTTGTCTCCAAAACTGATATAACGCCTTGTTAATCCAACTGAGTATAAATCATAAAAATATTCAAGCACAGTGCAGCAGCATCATATAGTAGTTTCTCTCTCAGGACAATATTTACTATTATACTTTGCCATCAGGTCAGGATGTGAGTGAGGGCTCTCAAGACTGCACAACGTAGCCAGAGAGTGTGCTGGCAAATCAGGCCCTGAGTTTTTAAGCCCACAGTCAATTTTGAAGTTGAAGATAGGGTACAGTAAATCCATAATGAAATAATATTTCTCATCCCTCTGGAAACTGGGTAACAACTTTCTCCTGGAAAATTTCTTCTTGAAAACAGGTATCAGGTTTTTTTGCCTATAATATTGTATAAATTATGGGAGAGCTCCTTATCTAATATAAAGTGATGCATCTCCATTGAAGTCAATGGAGCTAAACTGTGATTTACATCATCCGGGGATCTGGCCCTGTATCTTGAATGCTTTTCATTGAGCTACATTAATGACAACTCTATATGCCATGTATTTCCTACACAACTCAAAAGAGCTTTTTGACATCTTTCATTTCAATTCTATTTGCTTCGGAACATAATGGCAGATGAATGTCCTCTAAGACTATCTAGGCCTGAATCTGCAGCCACAGTGTATGCAGAACTCCCACAGACTTCAAAATAGAGCCAGGTTGACTTCAGTGACAATGTGACTTAAATTGACTTCAGTGGGAGCATCACACATGGGGCAGCTACAGGAATGAGCTCTAAATTTCCAAGAATATTGATTAATTAGTGCAAAACTGCATAGAAAATTCCATATAGATTCACATAGTCCCCTTGTCAGATAAGAAGAACTGTTGTTCCAACAGATTGAGAATCATTAAGATAGTGAATGCCCAGTTCTAATTGTATTTATTTATTTGCTTGTTGTTTATGGTTTATTTAATCTTCTTTTAAGGTGGAACTTCATCAACCAGTACAACTCCCAATTCAGTTGATAACCTTACATTACTTTTCTGGAGTGCTGGAGGGATTACAGGGTATACTCTATTTCCAAAGTAATTCTGTTTAAACAAAAGCTTTATAACATCTAAGAAATTTGCACAAGAAGAATTATTTGGGAAGTTAAAACATTCTTGCCCCTCGAGCTGTACTATAAGAAATGATGGACAAAGTTTGCTCTTATAAAAATACATGATTTTCTTTCTATGCCACTAACATGCAAGTTGCATTATTAAATGAAGAAGGTAGGCAAAGCAAGACATTTATCATCCAACAGACAAATGACACTGGATTGCTAGTTAGACAGTATAATAAGTACCATCTAATTTTCTCTTTAGAATCAATTTATTCTTCAAAGCCCTGGATCATCATCAAGGGACTGCATTTTCCCGCTGAGAAATTACAGAACTGAAAATCAGGTTTTATAAAATGTTCTACTAGTTGCTGACAAACCCTTTGCAAATAACCACTAGAGTGGATTGGATTAGAAAAGTGGTGACAGTGTCTTTTCTCATGCAAATAACTTTACTAAATGACTCGAATCTTCCCAGTTACTACTTTGTATTATTCTTTCAAACTTATTATTTTCTTAGAGTCACCAGTAACCTTCAACAGAAAATTGTTCCAGGCTTTCTTTTTAACCTTTCAGTTGGTCACACTGTCTTTTTTTACACTTGGTTAAATAATATCCTGAGATACGTTTTGTGGATTTTAATTTGCCTCACAATTTTAACCTTCCTTATGCACCTATGAAAATAACTTGACTGCCAGCCTATGGTTAATAATCTGGTTATCAGTCCATCATTTACATTACAGAGTTTATTAAGAGCAGCATTTTCAAAGGCAGCCCCAGTAGGATGACCTCTAGGATCTTCTCAGAAAGAATAATCTATAACTCAAGAACATTTTCCCATGGGAACTCTAGTACCATTTGACTTAATGAAATCAGTGACAAAGTGGTCTTCAAGAGAAAGCATATTTCAGTAAACATGATGTAGTCTTCCAACCAGAAATCTGGGAAATCTCTGTTTATGCAAACTGTCAAGTATGTAAACCAATTGTTTTCTCCTCTGACTGAATGATGCAACATATGGTAATGAGAGATAGTAAATTACCATTGTTACCTATTGCTAACATTCAGCGTATCTTTCATGGTATTTCATGAGGATTGCTGTGACATTTGTCTGCCTTTTAAATATATGGTACACAAAAGTATATTACAGTATTTACTAAAAGGAAATACTATAATGGAAAGTTGTATACTAAGTAATATGTAAATCAAATTGACAGACTGCTTTGTGTGTTAACCCAATCAGATTGACAAGAGTTTACATTGCACTTCTCTTTAAGATACTTAAACCATTGGTGGAGGCTTTAGGTCCAGATCTATGGCTGTGGCTGAGATGCATATGATACAGGTCAGGAGAGGCATGCAAAAGTAGCTTTAAGGCAGTTTTATGTTTCCCTAATCCTGGGACCATTTGCCTACTAGGCTGCTCCCCGGCATAAATCAAAGCATCCTCAGGGCTGCTTTATTTTATCCTAGCTGTCCAGGGTCCCAAGGGCTGGGGATTGCTGGTGCATAGATAGTTGGTGCTCCTCCTGTGCTAATGGCTAGAGGTGTGGGTATTACAGGAGCTGCGTAGGCACGGGGAATCTTAAAAGTGACTCTTAAACTAGGGTGCATCAGAGGGTCTGACTCACAATGCTTATTTTGAAGGATAACACACAGCAGACAAAAATGTGGTCTACAGTGACTGTGAAAGATGGCTTTTCATAAATATCACAAACTTTACAATCAGGGCCAGATCATTGGTTTTGACTGAGCTGTGGTCAGGGCAAGAGGAAGAAAGGGGGCTGTAAGATCTTGGGGCCAGCTAAGGACTAATTAAGTCCAAGGCATAACTTGGAGCAGCTGAAGGGATGCTCTAAATTACACAAGTAACAATGGTCCCACAGGGATCTGTTCTTGGCTCTACATCATTTAACATTTTTTAATATTTTTAACATTTAATATTGCAGATGACATGGAAATTGAGAAAGTGAATCATAGAATATCAGGGTTGGAAGGGACCTCAGGAGGTCATCTAGTCCAATCCCCTGCTCAAAGCAGGACCAATCCCAAACTAAATCATCCCAGCCAGGGCTTTGTCAAGCCTGACCTTAAAAACCTCTAAGGAAGGACATTCCACCACCTCCCTAAGTAACACATTCCAGTGCTTCACCACCCTCCTAGTGAAAAAGTTTTTCCTAATATCCAACCTAAACCTCCCTGACTGCAACTTGAGACCATTACTCCTTGTTCTGTCATCTGCTACCACTGAGAATAGTCTAGATCCATCCTCTTTGGAACCCCCTTTAGGTAGTTGAAAGCAGCTATCAAATCCCCCCTCATTCTTCTCTTCCGCAGACTAAACAATCCCAGTTCCCTCAGCCTCTCCTCATAAGTCATGTGTTCCAGTCCCCTAATCATTTTTGTTGCCCTCCGGTGGACGCTTTCCAATTTTTTCATATCCTTCTTGTAGTGTGGGGCCAAAACTGGACACAGTACTCCAGATGAGGCCTCACCAATGTCGAATAGAGGGGAACGATCATGTCCCTCAATCTGCCGGCAATGTCCCTACTTATACATTCCAAAATGCCATTGGCCTTGTTGGCAACAAGGGCACACTGTTGACTCATATCCAGCTTCTCATCCACTGAAATCCCTAGTTCCTTTTCTGCAGAACTGCTGCCGAGCCATTTGGTCCCTAGTCTGTAGCGGTGCATGGGATTCTTCCGTCCTAAGTTCAGGACTCTGCACTTGTCCTTGTTGAACCTCATCAGATTTCTTTTGGCCCAATCCTCTAATTTGTCTAGGTCCGTCTGTATCGTATCCCTACCCTCCAGCATATCTACCTCTCCTCCCAGTTTAGTGTCATCTGCAAACTTGCTGAGGGTGCAATCCACGCCATCCTTCAGATCATTTATGAAGATATTGAACAAAACTGGCCCCAGGACCAACCCTTGGGGCACTCCGCTTGATACCGGCTGCCAACTAGACATGGAGCCATTGATCACTACCCATTGAGCCTGATGATCTAGCCAGCTTTCTATCCACCTTATAATCTGTTACGAATTATACCTGAGAGGACACGCACACAACTGCTGCGAATTATACCTAATAGGACACGCACACAAATGCTATGAATTACATCTGGTAGGACACGCACACAAATGCTGCGAATTATACCTGATAGGTCACACACAGTTCGAATCTAGGCTGAGGCACATAAACAAACTCCACAACTGCAGAGTTCCCAAAAGACACTAAGTTTATTACGCTCGAGCGTGGTGCCCCCCTGCTAGCCAGGAGGGGACCCCGAATACAGATTATACAAAGGTTATATACTTTTTAGCAAAGCATGTTGCCCTCGTGCATCAGAAACCTTAGCCAATAAACAAACCCTTTTCTTATCTACCACCTATCCCTGCTTGGTGCATTCCTTGTGCTAAACTAGTATGTTAATTACATAGCATGGTCCTAAAGCCATGCATTAGTAACTTTTATTATCAGGATGGGAGGCCTCACATCAAAGGCCAGGAGATAAGGAGTTTAGGGACTGACAAAAAACAGATAGTTGGAGTCAAGGCAGGCTGGAGACAAGGAGGAGGATTTTCACAGGAATGTAGTAGCTAAGGAACACGCCTTCTGGTGTATGATGTGCTTGTTTTTGGACAATGGTGGGCCCCAAACCAAAATGGAGTCACATATGCTAACTTTTCCTTAACAAATCCAAGTGGTAAATAATGAAGAGGAGAGAACACTGATTCAGAGCTATTTAGATCTCTTGTTTGACTGCAAGAAAATAAGTGTTTTAATATGGCTACATGTAAATGTGTACATCTAGGAACAAAGAATGTCGGCCATAATTATAGGATGGGGGACTCTATCCTGGGAAGAAGTGACTCTGAAAAAGATTTGGGGGTCGCAGTGGGTAATCAGCTGAACATGAGCTCCCAGTGTGCTATTGTGGCCAAAAGGTTTAATTTGATCCTTTGATGCATAAACAGGAGAATCTCAAACAGAAGCAGAGATTATTTTATCTCTGCATTTGGCACTGGTGCAACCACTGCTGGAATACTGTGTAGATTTCTAGTGTCCACAATTCAAGAAGGATGTTGAAAAAATGAAGAGAATTCAGAGAAGAGTCACAAGAATGATTAAAGGATTAGAAAACATGTCTTATAGACTGAAGGAACTCCATCTATTTAGCTTAATAATGAGAAGGTTAAGGGGTGACTTGATTGTAAAATGGTCTGTGATGGAGAATCCACAAAAACACTTGGTAAGTTGTTTCAATGGTTAATTACTCTCACTGTTAAAAATGCATGTCTTATTTTCAGTCTGAATTTATCTAGCTTTCACTTCCAGCCATTGGATTGTGTTATACCTTTCTTCGCTTGATTAAATATTTGTTCCCCATATAGGAACTGATAGACCGTAATCAAGATTGGATGTTTTTCTAAAAGACATGCTCTAGGAATTATTATGGGGAAGTTCTATGGCCTGCATTATAGAGGAGGTCAGATTAGAAGATCACAAGGGTCCCTTCTAGCCTTGGAAGAGCAGCATGATTTGGCAACAACCCTTTCCAACTCTGACATGTCCTCTATGTAGCAGTGGAGGCAGCTATGCTGACTATACCACCTAGTAATTCCCCTACACTACGGTAATTTCCAACTGCCCTGTTAGGCCAGCTTTTCAGCTGCCATACACTGGTTGCGAAATACAAAGCAGCTGAACTGGGCACCAAGAATCTGGCCCACAGAAACATTACAAATGTCCCTTCTTCTGTGTTTGTAATTCATAGTGCTGTACAACAACCAGAGCATACCAGTAAATCTGGCCTTAAAAGTTTTTTTAAAAATTAAAATGATGTAATCATTCCACAAATCTTTAACTTATTAGAGATGTCACATGGTGCCATTCACTTTCTATTTATTGGGTAATCTTTGTATGATTTTTTTTTATAACTCAAACAAACAAAAAACAAATAGGAGATTCCCAGAAAAAAATGTTAAAAGGGAGTTAAGGTTGAGGGTAAGGTTATTGGTAAAAAATATTAAATGTATTTTGTAATTATCCCAAAATACAGGCATTACAAATCCAGAATATGTGGAGTTAAGGTTACATTTTGAAGAAATTCACAAATCATAAGGTTTGGAAATGCACAGTTATGGCACCTAAACAATCTTAACTCTGTCCCGTTAGTGACACCATGCAGTAACCATACAATTATGATTAATACATTTGTAGTTTTGGTCCCAGGCCTGATAAAACTGACTTTTAAAAACAAACATTTTTTCCTCGAAAGGACACTCTTTCCCCCCACCCCAGCAATGCTCCACGGACAGTGCTCTGCAGGTGCTAGGTATATATGGGGAAGGAGGAGGTAGATGTGGGTAGGTCAGAGGCTTGCACACTTCCTACCCCACAGAGATTTCCAGGCTGTATTGTATTTTCTGTTGGGACCTCTGGCCCAGATCTAGTCATGAATCTCCAGTTAGCCACTGTGGTAGCCTGTTGGAGCCAGAGCAGTTGCGGAGGCACAGAGCCTTCATGCAAATGGTCCTGGTGTTTTGTGAATCCATAGGGTTTGATGCCCAGTCGTTTGTTGTTAAAGAGAACAAATCCCAGCTCACTGGATCAATGCATGAGGAACTCTGCAATGGGATGCTCAGAGTGATTTTCTTCCTGAGTCCCCTCGTGCAAACTTTTCTGTGGCAATCCAATCCATGCTCAGGAGTGTGTTCTACAGCGTGGTGCTGTGCCTAGTAACAAGGCCAGGATATTTGGGCAAAGAATTTGCTTTTAAAAACGAAATGTAGTCCTCGTGTAAACAAGTGTTATTACATACACTATGATACATACACATTATACAAACTCACATCTGCAGTACAAATACACTTTTATTTGGGTATGCGTATATATATAATGTATGTATATACGTGGTGTGTATATATAGTTAGTGTAGACTTTTGTTCACATACTTGTGCATTTCTTTACAAGCTCAGATGAAGGCAATCATTATCATGGAAAATTAAAAAAAAAAATCCTGTCTCTGATGAATTGTTAATGACTGTATCTACCCTGGCAAAATTTGGATCTGTAACTCTACACTGATGGCAAAAATGATGGAAACTGTAGTGTATACAATGCACAGGAATATTTACCACATGCTCTGCAGGTTACACAACACAGTGATAAAAATGCCTGTGTCCTGTCTACAATACAGCTTCCAGTGCTGCAACTGTCAGTGGAGCTGTACTGGGGGTGAATTACATATCCTGTTTTTTCCTAGCATAGGCAATGCCATAGCAATCAGAAACACTTTTAATTTGATATTTGATTAATGCAGGCTGTACTCATAAGATATTTCCCCTTGAAAATATCTAATTATTTAATTATTTGCTGTTATTAATGGAATGAAACCATTCAAAACAAACAGCTAGAGTGGCTGTTTTGCAGCAAGCTCATAATCATCAATTCATATATGTAGAAACCTTCCTAAAATTATATTAAGCTGTCCTGTTGAACTTGAAAGGCATATTTTATCCCAATCAATGCATAAAAGTAAAATTATCTATAACTAAGGCATGTTTCTCTGCTGTACAGTTCAGCTGTAATGATCCCCACACACTGCACTTGCACATCAATTATGATAATCATAATCACGGTCGTTAAGCCGAATGTTCATTATTATCAGGATGCTGGTGACAGCAGATTCAATCATCGGGTGCAATGGGCAGGCAGTCACAGTCCCACCCAAGTTTCTGCAGACAGCGTTGTGCCACATTAAGTCTATGATGTGTTCCACATCCCACTCTATTCCAAAAGCTGTAGACGGTAAAGGTCAACTTTATGTTCTGTGCAATATGCTTAGGTTCTCTAAATTAATTCTTTGGAGCACTTGGATATTTTATGCTTTGTAGATAATAAAATTGTATTTAGGGCCAAAATGCATGTGCAAATAATGAAACAGTGCTGCAGCCATGTTGTAATTCACCTATAATAAGGCATATGAGGAAAGATTCTATCAACAAGGAAATCTTAAAATGTCACTTCCTGAATTTCCCGAACAAGGAAAACATTAAATGATGCCATTAGAGTCAGTTATCTAAAATGCATATGCAAACTAATTCCAATTTGGATTAAAAGCTGTAGGATAGCATTTCTGCTTCAGTAAATATGAACATGTGAGTGTTTTGACAACAAAAAAATTATAGTTAGTATATTTGATTCCCAGACTGTCCAACTACATGAGACCTATCATTATAGATTAAACTCATGGTGATTGGTAGGTTCTTAATACTAAAACTGCACACTTAATATAAATATGGTCTAAGGTATTCCAAAGCATTTGAAAATAAATAAATGAATAAAAATAAAAATAAATGAAAACAAAAAATAAGGCTTTAGAAGTGTGTTGTTAAAAAAGAAGTCATAAAATTATTTATCAGTTTTTACAAATGTGGAAACCAAAATCAAGTACAGTAGTTATCATAACAGTTGCAATATTTCTCTTTACCTATTTGTATGCTTTCAGTGAAAAATGTAAATACAACACTATTTTTTCCCTTTACTTGGTGATGTCTTTGAAATGGTCATAGAATATGATAACAGTTTGGAGATCATTACTAAGTAGAAATAAAACGTTTACGTTCTCGCATTCACGAACAGCTGCTATGATGTTCTGAGAAAGGATGTGCTATACCCCATCTTGTTTATTCAAGAGGAAATATAGTAAACCAATATTCACCTAATTGATATCCTATTAAGGAAAGAATAAACAAGTAGTTATATAGTCAGATTCAAATCTTTTTGTGATTTTTTAAAAATTAACAGTATACACAAACCTGTGTATAAGTCTGAGCAATTTATAATTAAATATGATGTACCCATAAAACACAAGGAAGCTAGCTTTTCAACAGATAATTTGGAACAGGCTCAACATATTTTCCATTAACACTTGAAGAGGCCACTCACCATCAAGGTGATTTCTTGGGAGGACTCGGTGCAAGAATTTGTAGCCTTGCCCTGTCGTTGGCGATCACATTTCAAGAAAAATAGTATTTTTCCTTTCCCAATGCACTACTGCAGTGATAGGCTGAATGCATATCGTAGCAGGGCTATCATCCACTCAGATTGTCATATAAATTGTATTTATATACAAAGTTTGACACATTTCAAGTAGGAAAATCAGTTAAGTGCTAAACGGGAGTAACAGATTCTGAGATGAAAGATCCTTAGGCTTTCGACAGCATTAAGGTGTTTGCCATTTTGTTAAGTCTCTTCCACAGCATTTCCTGCATATATGCTTATCTTGTGTACAGTATAGTTATGCACAACATAATCATATATTCAAGAAATAAATTTGTAGATCACTTAAAGTGGTGCTTAAAAAGAGTTTCTCTTTTAAAGGGAGTGATTATGAAAATCTGATCTGAGGTCTTTTTTGATAGGGCCTCTTTCCCTAAAAAAGTGGTGAGGAATGGAGATTTTTAGACTCTTTCCTGATGATAATGACCAGTAAAAGCAGCAGGTAGGTCAAGAAACTGCTCTTCTTTCCTATTAGCTCTCTGTGTTTGTAAGTGCCTCCTAATTGAAGCTTCATATTGATTTAGAATTGGTAGTTGGAAGGCTAGATGTCATATTGGGTTAATGGATATAGCTGTTCACCTCTAGAGATTTAGGTTGAAAACTGTCTAAGATCACAAGTAAAAATGAGTTTGGTGGTCTCAGTTAAGTTTCTAGCTTATATGATGTACATTATCAAGAAATGCCCAGGATTGGAAAAACAGAATTGTTGCTGGTCTGACTTGAGGAATATCAGCAAAAAATGTTTGGAGAAGCTTTTCTATAACCTACTTACACTATGTCTGCTGGCTTCAAACAATGCTACTTGTAACTCATTTTGTTTTAACTAAATCCAGCCCCCTCCCCTTTTGTTTGTTTGTGAAAGAAGGTTCAATTATTGGCCTATGTGCATTTAACTGCAATGCAGTTTAATAAAAATTATTATGTTCAAATACCAAAGTCTTACTCTGCTGACTGTAAAAGTTGGGAAAAGAACTGCTTTTTGCTTATTAATTATCTTAATTTCCAAATCAGACATCTGGTGGAAAACACAAAAACTAATATAGATGTGAGAAACCTTATTTAAAAAATCAAGAATTTGTTTTTCCTTTTTACTCTCACTCTTATGTTCAGTACCAAGTTGAAATGTTTGTACGGATAATTGTTTTAAAACTGGAGAGATGGCAGGGGAGAGAGAGCAAGCATATCCTTAACGGACTGAAGGCTAGCTAGCTACAGTATTATCACTGTAGCTGTAGACAAAAGAGGAATATGATTCTTTCTTTAGAGAAGCTTTGCTGGAGTAGAGGAGAAAAGCAATAAAAAAATTCTGGCTTCTTTTCTCTTAGCAACATATTGACATAGGAGACAGATTTTGTAGACTTGGGTGTACACTTACAGGGAAAACATGCTTGAAAACTGTGATTAAACATGTCTTAACACAGTTACTACTGACACTATTTAAAGAGCTGATACGAACATCCAGTACTGTTAGAACATTAAAAAAAAATTTCTAATTCATTTTAATTGCATCCTCACTGACCCTCTAAACTGTTTAAATGTCCAGAAGACCGATAATCCTCACCCAGGATACAAAGAAGTCCTGTTGACAAGAATCAGCCCCTGGTTTAGCAGGAATTGGTGTGTGATAACTTTGTTTTCTTTCATCCACTTTAATCTAAGTCCACTGGGAGGTTACATAAATTCAGAATCCTTTGCTTCCCAAAACTTACAAGAACTTACAAAACAGCCAAGAAGCAATTGTTCAATTGTCTTTTTTCCATTTCATGCTTTGTGACTGATGCTCTACATGACTGAAGCTTTTAAACTTTTGACAACCTAGCCTGTATTGAATTCCTTCCGTTGAACTTATATATACACTGTTAAAAGTTTTGAGAAACATCACATCCTATCATGTTAGGAATTAGAAAGACTTGAGATGGTTTTTGACAAATTAGAGAATGATGAAAATATCTTATGGTAACTATAGCTCTTCGCTCATTTTTAAAACTGAGCAGAAAATGGAAGAAGAAAAGCATTGGTTAATATTTCCATTTTTTGTTGAGATTTTCAGTAGTATTCACTTATGTGTTTCATATTTATTCTTCTACCAGATCAGAAAAAGCAGTACATAAAACAGGATATCTTTTGCACATACTGCAAGTAATGTGGCATTTATCAGAAGCATATTCCCCCCAATAACTTTAGGTCCTTATTCCATAAAGTGCAAAGCACCAGCTGGGGGGTGCTGAGTGCCCTTAACTTCAGTTGACTTCAAAGAGAGTTGAAGAAGCTCAGAATCTTGTAGAATCTGACCTTTAAAGATTACAATCCATTATACTACTTGAAGTCCTGAATCCGTGCCCATCAGAGTTATTGGAAATGTTCCCATTGAATTCAATGAACTTTGGACCAGGCCCAATGCTTTCTGATTTTAATAAAATAACAATCGAAAAAATTATCACTTTGCTTCATATTACAGTGACTCACCTTGTTTGCTACCCATTTCTCATGGTGTTCTTCTCGGAAATGTTTGATTCCATAAGTCATTTGGCCATATTTACTTGATGTATGAATTAATGGGTCATACTCCTGTTTTTTATGACATGAAGAAAATGGCAAAAATCTGAAAGATAAAAATATTTGCATATTTATTACTACTCTACTATGGTTGCAGTAGGTAGTATTTTAAATCAGAGGTATAAATGCTGTGAGATATGAGCAGAACATATACCCAACAAACTTTCCATTAACTTGTTTATGTCCTCCTCTCAGTGTTGCCATAGAGCTAATGCATTTTCTCTCCCAAGCTCTCCACTTTTTTAAAGAAGTGGTGCCACATTAGAGAATCATACAGTTATGATATGATGGAATGGAAACTTCTATGTGAAGATGTAACTTTGGTTCATTTGCATACCCAGGTGATTGCTTGGCTATTTACCAACCACTGTATTTAAACTGTAACTTATTTTAGAAATTACATCCCAAACCCTGAGGGCCCAATTCAGCTACTCTTACTCACTCTGAGTAGTAACATGCTACACTAATAGTCACATTAATTACAATGTATTTGTAGACCATAGATTTAAAAAAATGTCTGTTGCTTTTGATAAAATCACCAATGGTGTACCTTAATCACAAGATTGCTTAATTGTATTGAACAGTAATAGTTAAGGGCATAATTCTGCCACCATTAATAATATTGAGGGGAACTCCCTGATAGGGGAGCCATGCTGCCAGTGCCTGGGGCTACAAGGGGCACAAGTCTGACATGGAGGGAGAGGGCTTTAATATAGATGGCCCTAACCTCCCATGGGTGTTTGCAGGTGTTCTAGACAGGTCCCATCTATTGCGGAGAGGCATGTGGTAAGGGGCACCTCACAAAGATTTCCTATTCCTAAGCCCACTGCCATACATTTCATCATAGGAGCAGATGATCTGGTACAGATTTATCACATTTTAATATAGATTAAAATCCTATGAGATATGCCATTGCTGGTGTTCTGAAAAGCAGCAGGTATTCTTTATTCTATGTTATGGTAGTTAAGTGATTAGATGGCTAGAATTAAAAGTATGTGTTTCAGATGTTTAGAACATTATTTTGCCTGAGCTGTCATGAGGATAGCGTAGCTAATTTTAAAAATTCTAAAAGAAAGGTGGGAGCTTATTTGAAGGCCACACTCCCCATGAGATTTGGGTTGTTAAACAAGGATTTTGATAAAGATGGGATGTGACCAACTTGTCTCAGCAGCACCTCCTTGTGGCCCAGCAGGGTACGACTCACCCGACTGTGGTTCCCCAACAGTTGGGTGTTACCCCTCACAGATCCAGTGCTGAGGTGCCTTAATTTTCTGGCTATTGTACACCTGAGTCCTACCCCTTCCAGGGTATTAAAGTCCAAAACAAAAAAAAGGAAAACAGTGAACTTATAAATCAGGGTTGTCCATGGATTTGTCAGCTGGACCCCACCGTACTGCTCCGAGCTTGTCTCTGTGCAGCTAGCTCCTTTTTATCAGCCTTCCTGGGCCTATTAATTCCATCCACTAAATGATTCATCCATAAAATAAGCTTCCTCAGGCTCTGGGCTGGAACCAGCCTTCCCTCATCAAGGAAGTAGCAGAGCCCTGCTCTCCTTACTGGTCAGCCCTGAACTGGACTAGGTCTTCTTTTCACTCCCCCTTCACTTCTGACATTGGCTAACGGTGTAGTGAGGTGGGGTCAGCTGGATCCACAGGCTCTCCTTAGACTTCTCCTTGCCAGGGAGGGGCCGGTCTGCCCCTCACACACTGTTCCCCCCACTGCCAGCTCCTCTCCCATACCAGCTCCCTTCCATCCTGAAACAAAAAGTCTGCATTTCAATCCTAGCCCTCTGCTGGATCTGAAATGGGTGCCATCTCATGAGTACCATCTCATGAGTCAGGGGCTGGTGTCTTTCATGGTCTGTGTACAGGATGAACTTATTGCTAGGAGGTAGTATGTGAGTGCCTTCATGGCCCATTTCACAACTAAGCCCTCTTTTCTATCATGGTGAGTAGGCTTTTTCTCTTGGGAACAATTTTTGGCTTATGTAGAGGACAGGATATGTATTAGCAAGGAGTGTTGCAAGCAAGACACGAGAAGTAATTCTTCCACTCTACTCCACTCTGATTAGGCCTCAGCTGGAGTATTTTGTCCAGTTCTGGGCATCACCTTTCAGGAAGGATGTGGACAAATTGGAGAGTCCAGAGAAGAGCAACAAAAATTATTAAAGGTCTAGAAAACATGACCTATGAGGGAAGACTGATAAAATTGGGTTTGTTTAGTCTCGAAAAGAGAAGACTGAGAGGGGACATGATAACAGTTTTCAAGTATGTAAAAGGTTGTTACAAGGAGGAGGAAGAAAAATTGTTTTCCTTAACCTCTGAGGATAGGACAAGAAGCAATGGGCTTAAATTTCAGCAAGGGAGCTTTAGGTTGGACATTAGGAAAAAATTCCTAACTGTCAGGGTGGTTAAGCACTGGAATAAATTGCCTAGGGAGGTTGTGGAATCTCCATCATTGGAGATTTTTAACAGCAGGTTAGACAAACACCTGTCAGGAGTGGTCTAGATAATGAGTCCTGCCACGAGTGCAGGGAACTGGATGAGATGACCTCTCCAGGTCCCTTCCAGTTCTATGATTCTATGTCCTGCTGTTGATTGCCTGGGACAAGACTGCTCCCAACCTGACTTTGGAGGAATCAATCCGTAGAAGAAATTCCTTCTTGAAATCTGGGCTGTATGAGGTGAGCTCTCTGCAGAGGTGAGCATTTAGGATCTGAAAGGATTTCTTACAGCCTTCCATCCTGTGAGAAAGCCAATACATCTTTTTTGAGCTACTGTCTTTGAGCAGATTGGTGAGGGAGGCCACAATGGATAAGAATCCCAGTACAAATCAGCAGTAGTATCCTGTCATTCCCAGAAACCTGTGCACCTGCTTCTTTGAAGTTATAGTAGGGCAGGTCCTTAAGGCCTGGACCTTGTCCACCAGAGGTTGTACCTGACCCTTCAGGTAGGTTGTCTCATCTTTGCATATGCCACATTTGGCAGGGTTTGCCATTAGTCTGGCACTGGAATACAGCAGCTATCTGTGTCAGGTGATCCTCTCAGTGCCAGCTACTGATCACAACACCATTGAGGTAGGCAGTGGCACAACTACTGTGGGGCTGAAGAACTTGATCTATTAACCATTGAAAAGTTGCTGGAGCCTTTTGTAAGCCAAATGGCATAGTCCAGAACTGATAAAGCCAAAAGGATGGCATAGCCCATTTTTTCTCAAGAGTTTGGCATGAATGGAATTTGCCAGTATCCTTTGGTAAGATCCAGGGTGGTAATATTTGGTTCAGCTGGTCTAGCAGCTCATGAACACACAGCATGGGTTATGCATCAACCTTTGATATGGCATTGACTCTTCTAAAGTCAGAGCAAAATCAGCTGGTCCCGTCTGGCTTAGGGACCAATGCAATTGGACTTCTCCAGTTGTTATAGGATTCCTAAAGTCCTTCATTATTAATATTTACTGATTTTTTTCTTGAAAAATTCCTGGGTTTTTGAAAAAGCCAGTATTTGGGTTTAACCAATTTTAATGTGGACTTTGGCCATTTTTCATAGAGGAAGCCATACTGAAGGGCCAGCAGTGGGAGCAGGGGGCTCTGTCTGGCAATGGCTCCAGTGCTCACAGGGTGCAGCGTTTCACTCCCCTCCTGACTCCTGCCCTTCAGGTCCCCTTCCGTTCATTCTGTGTAGTGCGGGAGTGAGATGGGCAGGGAGTTGGGTCCTAACAGCTGAGACAGCCCACTGCTGCAGCGACAGGCCCATAGGGAGGGGAAGGCTGCACTCTGAGAACTGGCTCCCTTGCTGGACAGAGTCCCCTCGCCACCTCAGCCTTTCAGCACAGGAGTGGTCTTAGCTGCCAGGACCTGGCTCCTTGCCCATCTTACTCCCCCACTGCAGCTGGACAAAGCCTGCTGGACAAAGCCTGCAGTGGGAAGAGGATGGGGCTGTGCTGAAGGGCTGGGATCCAGGGGGACTCTGTCTGGCAGGGGGACATGCACTTACAGGTGCAGCTTTCTGTTCCCCATGTAGTCCTGGTCATTCAGCATGCCCGTTTGCTTCCTCTGCATGGGGACGGGGGGAGTAAGCCGGACAGGGAGTGGAAGACTTCCTCACCTCCCACATGGTGAGTGCCCCTCCCTTGGCCTCTGTGATTACCAGGCACCACCCCTCCCCCATGCTTACTACCCTTCATTTTCCATTTATATCAATTTTCTCCTGTTTTTAAACTTTTAATAAATCCCAATATATTTCCAGGAAAATAAAATAAATAAATAACTGATAACAAAGG
Source organism: Lepidochelys olivacea (assembly GCF_965140295.1). Classification (NCBI taxonomy): domain Eukaryota; kingdom Metazoa; phylum Chordata; order Testudines; family Cheloniidae; genus Lepidochelys; species Lepidochelys olivacea. The sequence continues at coordinate 164,047,484 of NC_140413.1, forward strand.
GCCTTAGGGATTCCTAAATTTCTCTCTGGGTCCAACATAGATTGTAATTTTTGCTTCATGGGTTTGCTCATCTTCTGGGAAAGTGGCTGCAGGTTTTCCCTTACTTCCTGCCACATCCAAACTGAGCCAGGACACCAGGTGAGATGGGTTTGTCCAGGCTGGCCTGTTCCTCCTACATTTCTTGTATTAAGACCAGAATCCTTCTGTGGTTGCCTCCCGTTCAACAGTTCAAACGGGAAGAAGCCTGTAGATGACTGCAGCACCTCCCACACCACAAATGAGAGGGCTGAAGGGAGGCGACTTCAGGACTCTGACTTCCCCAGCCAGATTTCTCATTCACTGGAGCTGATCCTTTGGCTCCACAGTGTCCCTCTCTGAATGTCACTGTAGCAGTCCTAAATGTCATATAGTTATCCAGTAGCTGGATGGTGTCTGCCATTGTCATGGGCCAGTGACATAGAACCCAATCTTTTCCCCTGGTGGGGAATATCAGCGTTATTTGTTCAAGCAGAATGATTTCTGCTATTTGAATCCCTGTCTCTGTCTGAAATATGAGTCACTGGCAACACCAGTGTTGCAGTTTCTGTGTCACCATGCAGGGACAGGCACCTGGAGGATATCGCTTCTCCCAAAATCAATGAAGGAACGTTGCCTGCACGATATCCAATATGTCAAAATGGTTGCTTTGACTTGTACATAATCTTGTGATGTCACTGAGTCTAACCCACATTAGGCTGCTTGCATTGTCTGGTCGAGAACCACCTGCTCAAGTGTTTTGAGAAAGATCTCTGGATCATCTTCAGGTCCCATCTTTGGTAGTCTTCTGGTACCGGGGCTCCTGCCAGATCTGTGCCACTAGGCCCAGCCATTGTGGGTGGCCACAGTATGGTCACAATCTGTTGCATTAGCTTTTATTGCTTCTGGGCAGTTATTAGCTGCTGCTGCTGCTTGGTGGTCAACTGCTGGAGGAATTGCTGTTGCTGCTGTTGGCATTGAGCATTCTGTTCTGCCATCCAGTAGTTGTTCCACATCCATACTACGGAGGAGGAATTTTTTTCTGGTGTTTGGGCGGGGGCGGTGGTGGTTGTTGGGGTTTTGTTTTTTAAGTCCTGACCTGCTCCCCGTCACGGGGGCTAGATCGTGCCTGCATTCAATATCAAATTTGTAACCAGGTTGTCTCAGTGGCACTCCTTTATGCCCTCGCAAGGGCATGTTTAGCCTGCTGCGGGTCTCAGATGGTCGGGTGTCACTCCTTACAAGTCCAGTATCATGGTGCCTTAGCTTTCTTGCCTCTTCTCAGGCTTTGGAGTCCAAAACAAAAAAGGGAAAACAGTAAAGCTAAAAATTTAGGTCATTTGTGGATTCATCAGCAGGATCCCACCCTACTGCTCCAGACTTGTCTCCCTGTGTTTTGTTCCTTTTTATTGAGACCTAGTCATCCTATCCTCCAAATGGCTCAGGCTCTGGACTGGAACCAGGCTTCTCTCACTTAGGAAGTAGCAAAGCTCTGCTCTCTATACTGGTCAGCCCATCACATGGCAATAAAACCATTACTTCTGTCTATGGATTGCTAAATGGGTTTTTAAAAATCATTTATTGGGGGAAATCAATATTTTAGCAACTGTAAATTTTATCAGTGAACCTTCCATCCACTCTCCCCTTCAGAAAAAGAAAGTCTGAATATCTCACTAGTAACCAATTTATTCCATCCAGTATCCCAACCAAATGTTATATAAAATTAACAAAACAAAAACACAGAGGTAACAGAGCTTTAAATAATACAAAGCTACAGAAGTATGTGTACGCTCATGGGACAGGTAGCTCTCATATAAGACAGATTATGGTACTTGTAATGTTAATTTGCACATGGGATGGACATCACATGCACAAAAAATTAATGTGGCCCCAGTGTCCCAGAGTATACAGAGAAGGTGCTGAGAGCCGGCTGCTCCACTTACACATTTTTTTATCACTTCTGAATTGCATTTTAATAGTACATTTTTCTTTTGTTCAGACATGAAAGAAAATTGGCTTTCTCAAGGGATTGGATGGCTGAGAAGACAAGGCTAGCAGTTTAGGGATTTGCCCATATATGCATGGAATTTAGTTTATCCATAACATTCATAATTCACTATGAATACAGTGTTTGTAATGCCTATATACTAAACAGATTAAAATTTTTTGTAAAATATCATTTATTGAGAAAAATGGAAGATAAACTAAATGAAAATCATGATGTGCACAGTTTACAATCTTAAGTTATAACCCTATATACAGAGCTTTTAAAAGATCATCATTTCAATTTAGATCACTGTTCAATCCTCCCCTTCTTTTTGCAAATAGTCTCTCAGAATAACCCAAATTCTATGTATCTTGATGTAGAGATCAAACAATATTCTGATTATGTAAGAAATGATACACAATAGAACATGTATGTGGTTTAGTATCATAAATGCATATTTCATGTGCTGTGTTCTACTGAATATCTTAAACCAGATAAGTGCATCATATACTGTTGTGTGTGACATTAACTGCACACTCTCGATTATGTCTCTCTACTTGGAAATGATTAATAACATATTTATTAGTTTTTGAGTAATAATAGAGACTTTAAAAATTGTAGATAGATAGAACGGCATAAAATAAACTGTTGCTTTCATTGTTTTCCTTATGTCCCCAATTCTGTAGTCAGATCCATGAGGATGGCTCCTTACACCTATGTCGATCAGAATGATCTATATTTGCAAAATTGAAGTCCTCCTACATCCAGCAAGAATCTCTGATATTCATTGTATATTCATTTCAATAAAGAATGTGTTTTTAAAATACTATATTAGTATTAAAATAGAGTAGAATGACTGAAGTATATCATGGAAATCATACAAAGGACATTCTACCTTCATAGCAGAACTTAGAACAAAAAAGTACAGCAAACAGCAATAATATTGCAATATAGACTGATATAGAGATTTGTAGCTTCATGTATACATTTAACATAGCTTCTCTCAAAATTAGCAATTATTTATATTCTGAACTTGGTAGAAAAGGGGAGTGGTTAGAGAAGAAGAGGAAAACATCCAGAGAAAATTAAATCCAGACAGAGATATCAATGTTGTTAGTTAAGTGCACAAGTTTAGATTTAATAGGTCTATTCAAGCAAAGATCTGAAGAGCTCATTCTGGCAGATTTCTTACATCTGGGTCCCAGCCCCCTAGTGTGACTAAGGTGGAACTCCACAAGCCCTCGAAGGTTTTTGATGGCTAAAGGCAGTGGTAGCAGAATGGAGCAGGAGCCAGCTCCTTTCTTGGCAATCAAGTGTCCAGGTTGCTGTCTGAGAGAGAACTGAAGGCTCCCCAAATAAGGCAATAATAAAAAATGAAATATTATTGCTACAAAAACTCAAATAAGGGATATCCCAAAAGAAACAAAAACTCTAGGATGGGTGGGGATTTTGATCAAGCTTTGCCCTCCTAGAGGCAAAATCCTAGCAGCGATACTTTGTAAATGCACTGTGTACCAGGTTGCTACCTTGCAGAGATGGCTTTGACTGTCTCATTAGCATCAAAGGCTGTCCTTGGTGTTGTGTCGGATCTATGCTGTGGCACAGATGGTGGGGTTTCAGTTTGTTTGTTTTTTTATGCTCTTGTTCTAGAGAGGACAGTTGAGTAGGGTAGGGGCCTTCTTCCATAGCACCACCAGGCCTTTGGTCACAATGCTCTGGTAATCTATGACTCTGAGTGCTGCAGCCACAAATTGATTATCTTGATGTCCAGGTAAATGCCAGCACTGTAGCTCAGAGTAGTGGAGTGCAGTAACATGACAGTGGCGAGCCTTCCTTCTAACTGTTCGTGCCTCAACTTCCAAGTTCTCATGTGGAGGTGAGGGGATATCCCCAGAGAGGATTTTTTATTAACTGTCTTTAAGGCACATTTAGCTTTGAGGCATCCTTTTCAGCAGCCCATACAAAATAGGGTGAAATAGCATGGAACAGGCCTGATTGGACACACACAATCCTGCCTCAGATAACTCTCAGTGCTGCACCAATAGATTCCTGAACGTCCGAGCCAACTTCCGTAAAAAGTCCTTTTCTTTCTCCCTTCATCCTGCTCCTCTCTCTACTGTGTGTAGTTTTCCTATCTCTCCACTCTTTCTCCATCCTCCCTACACATATTCTCTCCTTTCTTCCACTTCCTCAGCCTTTGTCTTTATTCCTTCTTGTCTCTCTCACCCCGTTATCTAGAGTTTTTGTTTCAGTAGAGCAGCAGGAGATGGAAGAAAGGCCTTCTGGACCCAGCAGATTTTCCAGCTGGGGTGGTAGGGATAACATGTATAGCAGGATGCTGATCAGGGCCTGACTCTGATGGTAATTTGAGAGAGAGAGAGAGATAAGCTTCCTGGCAGAAGCAAGAGGAATATAGGCTTGGCAGGTGTGCCACTGTCTGCTGAGAAGCACAGTCTCAGTTCTGTGTGATGCCTACCAACAGGGGCACAGCTCAGAAACACTCACTTTCTCTTGTGTTTACACAGAAACAGTAGTAGTCCTGCAGTCCCTTCTCTGGATCTGCCTGTAAAAGGGTGGCTTGCTCTTGGGGCTAAACCAACCCTGATTACAAGATGGGCTTCTCCTGGGAGGAAGCTGGTGATTCCTTTATAAAAGGAGCCGGGTAGAAATGTTGAGATGGTCCAGCTGGGGAAAGAGATCAAGCAAGGCTCCGGCAAGGCCCTGAGTAAGCAGGGAGGAAAGCTCTCCAGGCAGGAAGGCCTGGAAGATACCTCGACTACAACAAGGAAAAAAATGAGAAAAGCTCTTTAGGCTGACAGAGATCGTGAGTAACCAGGGAGGAGACTGGCTGAAGAAGAACTCCAGAGAGGGTGGAAGTTTTTTGTTTCAGTTAAAGACAGTTTTGAACTTTTATTTAGACAACTGTGACCCTGGAATGGGTGGACTAAGGATTGAGACCTGGCCAGAGTGCCAAGTTACCTGACAGAGAAACCACCACCAGGGTGACTAGTGACAGGGGCACTAGTCCAGCAAGGGGCTGTGACCCCATGCCTGGCTATGAGGGGGCTTATCGTGGTGAGTGGACTCTGTGGACTGACTGTCAAACAGGCAAATGTCCGGTAACCTAGTAGCAACGGAATCTGGGCCTGTACTCTGATGCCAGATCTCTTCATGCTTTGTCCACACTTCTGAGAAGGGTCTGACGCACTTCTGCATTAACTGCAGGAAGCCACCTTGTCATAATGAGGTACAAGGTTGCACTACCTTGGCATAATGAGGTACATTAAAAACAGAGAACTACGTAGGATTTTCATGCTTACCTTAGCTTCCTTTCTTTTGTAATTTCTAGTTAAACATTTAATATTACTTTAATGCATATTTTTGTGGTTTAATAATAGAAATGCTGCCAAAATCTTACCTATAGCTATATGAACAGAAGTGCAATAATTTTACCTAAACAGGTTCTCTGCACTAGTGATTCTATCTCTTGTCTTCTTGTTCCAACTCAAATAAAACAGAATTATCTGTCAGTCTAAAGAAGACCATGAACAATTAGTTCCACATAAACTGTTCAGTACCATCTGGCACATATGAATTAATTATTCTTTATGAAGAACTTCATGAATTTTCAGTTTTCAAAGTTGGTGCCAAATCTGAAGTTATTCCTCCACCCATTCAGATGTGCCCTCTTTGGGACATTGAGTACTATCACCAGTATTATTGCCCGTTTCTGCTTTTCACTCAGGGAAGGCAAGAAGCTCTGAGGCTGTTCTTATCTTAGCATATGGTTGGGGCAGCCATAATTTGTCCCATAATGAATTCATGTTAAAACAAACTGTATTTACAACATAAAGACAGTATAATCCCTCGATGCATCTACTCTGGTTACCAGTTGTGCTGAAAAAATTTTTATAGTGGGGTGCTGATGATGCAAACCATGTATTTGGTGTTGTTTATTACTACTTCAAGTCATGGGGTGCAGCAGAACCCCCAGCATCCCTAGTTCCAGCACCACTGCCGGTTACATCCAATGTCATATAATTTGATAATTATATTATTATTCATTATTTAAGACACTGTATGTAATGCTACACTAAGTGTGTGTCCAGTCCACAGCTGTATTTATCGTATAAATTATTCTGTATTCTGATGTTAGTAAATATAGGAATCCTCTGGTCATTTTTGTTTAATCCAGGTCTGCAATGGAGTAAGGTAGCGGAAAAAAGAATAGCCTACTTCTTGTATGAAGCAAAAGTAACAGAGATCTCTTTTGCAGACAAATTCTAGAACTTCTTAATTATACACAGACTTATTATCTGCATCCCCAGTGTTATAAAGTACCAGAACTTCATTAGAAAAATTAAGATAGAAAAATGAAGGCACCACTTTGTAAATTTCCACTGGAAATTAGCTGGAAGAAGCAGAGGAATACTGGATCAAAAGAGGGTAATCATGCTTAACTGTGCCCTAGAGCACCCGCATGTATAATACGATTTACACAGTAACTACCTCTCCTATTACAGCTTGTTTGGAGTATTTCTGTGTTAATGGGGTTAGCTAATTTAGTATTTTAACTTAAAAAGACTCTGCTGATTAATAAATGTTGCACACTGTGCTAGTAATTAAAATAAATGGAAGAGTTACAAATAGAAGTTGAATTGTTAAGGAAACATTATCTGAAAATATATGGTAATCCCTGTTTATCATAATACAATAACAGTCCAGAAAATATGCAAATTGCTAAAGTTGCAAAGCATATGAAAAACTAGACATAATTTGCAAAAAGTTTTTAGATGTGTAAGATCTGTATGACATAAAATGCAGTGGTTATTTTTATTGTAACTAACTCAGAAATACAGTGAACTGTATCATCCAGATGTAAGACATTGAAATAATATTTTATTTAAGAAAAAATCTTACTCAAGCATTTAGCTGAATAAAAAAAATAACATGTTCTTAACATTTTGTTACCATTCATTCTGGGCCAATTCCTGACCCTCACGATCTGTAGGCACAGGGCCTATCTAGGTTGCAAACTTCTCCATAATCTTTCCCTAAAAGAGAGGCTAGACCAGAACTAGGTAGTTGGACAAGATGTTCATTTTGAAAAGTCTTTTGTGAAAAATTTAATGGATAAAATTTAATACTCAGAAGAACAGAAGGAATCCATCCTCTTGGAATGAGTATTAACCATCTCCCTTAAAAGCAGACCAAGCCACTGATGTTCATTGTTCAGGAAAGATATGGATCTGGTCCATAGATGGTGGAATTTGAGTCCACCAAATAACTCCTGGAGGCTGGTAAGAATGAGACTCAGAATTCAGCAAAGTGAGATGGAATGCTCTGAACTATAATCACACTGAAAACAAAAGATGTGGGGAAGAGAGGTCAGTAGGGGTTAATTTTTCTTACGCGACAGAACATGTTCATATCTTGGGATAGAAAATTAAATAACAGATTATCTAAGGTTTTTAGACAGCCCCCATTGCTATGGTACCTCAGGGTCTAACAATCTTTATTGCAGCTATCCTCATAAAGCCCCCCTGAGGTAGGGAAGAACTACAATCCCTATTTTACAGATGAGGAACTGAAACACATTGAGCCTTTGGGCTTGGCTACACTTGCAGATGTAGAGCGCTGGGAGTTAAACCAGCCCTCGGAGAGCGCAGCAGGGAAAACGCTGCCGTGTGTTCACACTGTCAGCTGCAAGCGCACTGGCGTGGCCACATTAGCAGCTCTTGCACCGCCACAAAGAGCAGTGCATTGTGGTAGCTATCCCAGTGTGCAAGTGGCTGCAACGTGCTTTTCAAATGCGGGGGGCAGGGGGTGGAGTGTGACAGGGAGTGTGTTGTGTGTATGTGGGGGGAGAAACAGTGTGTTTTGGGGGGCTGAGAGCTGTGGGGGGCTGTTAAGTTCAGCCAGCAGCAGACTCCCCTCCCCTGCGCGCACACACACACTCACAATAGCAGCATTCCACACTAATGGTTTGCTTTGTCTCAGGGCAGATAAGCATGCCGGCTGTCAGAAACGGAGCTTTGAAAGGGGATATCCGCCTGCCTGCAGCTGATTTCAAAACAATGAGAAGAGTGGCCACTTGACTTCAGGGGATTATGGGATGTTTCCAGAGACCAATCGCAGTGCAGTAATGCAACACCTCGTCCACACTGATGCCTGGGCATCAGTGTGGACGAGGTGCAGCAAGCTTTATGCTTCTCATGGAGGTGGATTACCAGGAGTGCTCCAGCTGCAGAGTCCAGGCGCTCTACGTGCCTTGCCAGTGTGGACACCTTAGGAGTTAGGGCGCCTGGGGCTGCTTTAATGCGCTGTAACTTGCAAGTGTAGCCAAGCCTTAGTGACTTGCCTGAGGTCACATAGTAAATCTGGAATGGGTGAAGAAACTGAAATCTGTTTTCTCAAGCCCTAGGCTAGCACCCTAATCACTGGACTGTCTTTGCCCTCTCTTGTAAAACTATGTCTTTATTTATAAACCGCAACTAACTCTGGAGGATTATGTGAACTTTAAAACAATCCTTTAGGGGGGCCCTTTGGAGCACAATGCATGTGAACTGAGACATATTTCAGAAAAGTTATTGAAAATTTAATTTCTGACCTTTAGAGAATTACATACAAATAAATACAACAGATCATCATTCTTGGGTTGATGTTGCTGCATGCAACTAAGAAGAGAACTTTACATGCTCAGTGTTCTAAATCTATTGGTTCCTGCAAGTGGTGTCTTATGCCAGCCGCTAGTCTGTAAAATGGGTGCTCCAATTTCCAATTCCTAGCCAAGTGGAAAGTAAAATCACTCCATCTCTGTAAAAAGGAATGGCGTTATTTTGGGGGGTGGAAGGGAGACGGAGGAGGAGAGGAAGACTTCAACTCTGTGGGGAGAAGTGTGGGTCAGTTGGCACTTTTGTGATGTACTTCTTCAGAGAACAATTATCAAGAAAGTCATTTGTATTGGGCCAGATACCCCAGTCATTCCATCACTACAATGTGGATAGATTCTAGTTGTACAGTCAGTTCCAGTGTATAGAGATGAAGCAATATTCTGAGAGTGGGGAGGGCTGAGGGGACACAGCAGAGCTGAGTGCAACTATGCTTATTCTCTACTAGTACAGACAGGTCCTCTAAGGAACTTACTCCAGTGCCATAACTGAGGGCAGGCTCTTAGCTGATCTAACTTCTGACGTAGCTGAGCAGCACAGGTCAGGGAGCTCCCTGTGGCTCGTGTTCTCAACTGCATCAGAACTTGGATACAGTGCATAGTTGAGCACTCTGTTTTTAAGATGCATTTCCCAACCGATTTCTAGTCCTGAAGACTAAAATGCTTCAGAGATGACATTATAAAATAAAAGATGAAACTGGAAACTGCAATAGTCTAAAAATGAAGGCAGGTTTATCATATCCTGAGCTGTAATGTTTTGAATGGAAGGATAATATATGTTCTCCCATTTTAAAGTTGGATATAGGCAGAGCCCTGTGTACAGTAGATTATGCATCCACATAAACAGATTTCCATTCTTAAGTGTTGCCTCCCTGGTGTGAGACAGATCAGAAACATCCCTAGCTCTTATATTTCTAGTCTTCTGAGGCTCTAGCAGTTAGGCACAAGACCCTCTGCTGTGTTCCCTTTCAACTCTGGCTTGCTCCCTCAGCTCTCAGACCCTTCTCAATCAGTTCCTGAAATGCATGGGAAACAAGAACGCTCTTACAAATGCAAATGTAACTTCAAATATAAAAGTATACCACTTGGAGCCACACCTTATCTTTGAAAAGAAACCTAAAAGTCTGAGGGCAGGGCAGTGGGAATCCTGTGTGATATCTTCAAAGGGTGAGAATTACAGGTAAGTAATTTTACCTTCTTTAAAAATACCACACAGGTTTCCCATTCTTAGAAAGTAAAAACTGGAAGTATGTCTCACCTTCCACAAAAATAAGCATTGCCAATAAATGCCTTATCTCTCTTTTTTTGCTCTGTTTTTCTTTCCAAAAAAGATAAGTAATTCCATAAATAAGCCCTATGATGCAGAAATATAGTCTTGAAGTACTCAATTACATAGAAATATACAGAACTTTGTCAGCTCATAAAAGACATCCCAGATAATAAACCATCAATAAACCTTTCCTTGACTCTCTTGACCCCTCTCTTGAGGCAAATATTCCACAACAGTGGCTGCAACCTTATTCGTGAGTGCCAGTCTTGAGGATGGCATGAAGGTTTGTCATCTCCTTTGCAAGGTTACAGATGTGATCCTGGCATACTTGGTTGAATCTGGTGTACAAATTAAGCAGTCACAGAATGGATACATAGTGTACAATCCTTCGTCCTGTGTTGTGGAGGACTCCGAGCACCACAGCACTGCTTCTGTGCATTAGGATTGTCATTAAATTCTTCCTTATACTCATGTTGAAGAAAGACAACTGACCAATATCTGTCAGAGTTGAAAACACAACTTTGGACAGCTCAAGGCCACAGCCTTCATACTAGATTTATCATAAGAATTAGAAGATCTTTATCCAGGATCTGACTCTTCATGACTTCTGATTAAACATGGTGACATCTGTGGACTAGTGTTTCTCATAAGCACAAGACACAGTGGGTATATCTACACAGCCAGTGGCAGTGAGCATCCCAGCCCAGATCGACAGACTCAGGCTGGGGGGGCAGGTAGTACCTCTTTAAAAATAGCTGTGTAGACAACACTTTGAAGATGCAGCTTGGGCTCTGAAGCCCACCTCACTCCTTAGGCTTCACAGCTCAAGCTCCAGCCAAAGCCACAACTTCAAAGCACTGTCTTCACAGCTATTTTTAGAGCGCTCAAGTTTGTCAATCTGGCATCTTATGGTTGTGGGCTGTGACATACCAGTCATGCCAGTAAGTCAAGAGCATGATTCAATTTTTAAAAAACGAAGTGAGATAACATCTTTGTCTCCCAACGACTTCTAGATCTAATTGGCAGAGGTTAGTAGAAAAGAGTTGTGTTTTTCTAACTGCTAGCCCTGTCAATTTAATGTGAAATCTGACTATCAAGATGGTTTCTTTCCTCCTTCTATATCATCTCAGGTCACTTAAGCAAAATCTGGAACTCCGTTATACCTGTACAATCCACTGTCTTCATATTAAGCTCTCCACTATAAGGCAGAAGAGGTGTGTCCGAGAATGGAATTTGGCCTTGTAATTTCAGTTCTGGAATGGGCATTCTTTTACTTTTTGTATTAAATTAATTACATAAATTAATTGAAACTTACTTCACAATTCTATTAATGATGCACTAAACGGGACAGAATACAAGTAAGAAAACAACTTTTACTTGTAATCTGTACCAACCTGTGTTTGGCTGTACCATACAAAAGGAGTAAGAAGTACAGTACTGACATCTTATTTTTGTCACTAAAAAGCAATCCAATAAAACATGGTCTAAATTCATCTTGGGAGTTGATCTCTTGAATAAGAAGGTGCCATTTTTAAAGTCACTGTTAAGATTAAAATAGAAAAGGGGGGGGGAAAGGACTGAGGGAAAAAAACATGGCAACTACATTAATTAACACCAATGCCAAAATCTACTGATGCAGTAGAATTCAGAGCTCAGAGTCCCAACACATCAGCTGACATAAATGGCATGTGGCAGTGAAACTGAAACAAAATCTCTAGACTGAAGGTTTCAGAAGGTTTTACTAGAAGCTAGTAGGGATTGCAAAACATAAGCCCTCAATATGTCAATGGGCATAGTATGACCACTAAGACAGATGATTCACCAAACTTTTTTTTTAAAACTAGGGGGTTAAAGCATTGTCAAGAAGAGTGAACTCCAGGGAAATGCCATCAAAGCATCGAGTTATGATGAGTAACCACAGACTCTGAAGAACTGACCCAACAGAACTCCATTATGATGGATCCAATAGAGCTCCACTGTGGTCAGAAAAGAACATTAAAATGTGTTGCGGAAAGTGCTAGATCCTTTGGGATAGATGATGCCTTTAAAGCACAGCCCTGTATTCAGGGTTGTTTGGAGATGCACCAGCCCAGCTAAAGCTCCTGCAGGCAATGGGCTGCAGGAAACCATGCTGCTTCAGAAACACAGAGTGAGTACAGCTTCTATGTCACCCTCTGACAGGGTGCAACAGGTGCTCCAGCTCTCTGCAGAGTGAGCTCTGCTAGTCTGTGCAGAGGAGAGAAGGGACTTACACACAAATCTTCTGGGGAGTACAGCACCAACAGCTAGTCTCATATAGTCCTGACGTATCCAAAGTGCAAAGATTGAAATAGTGCCTGTCCGTTGGCAGAGTGCAAGAGTGGCGGAAGGATCCTTGCACCATTTGATTGCTTACTTTCCAGGAAGTCCATCTTCTGCAATGTGTATTATATTAATGGTTGTTTATTATATGTCCTTCTATAGTTCCATAGGTCTGCATGACACACTTCATAAAACAAGACAGGGTCTCTGCCCTGAACACTTTACAATCTAAATAAGAACACAGAATTTAGAAGTATGTACCTAGACTGGTTGCTAGTAAGCTGTCAAATTTGACATTTCATTTTGTCAGACATAAAAGGTTTCTGAAAGCAGCAGAATAAAGCAAATGTTCTCATAAAAATATAAGAAAAAATCAAGGAACTTACTTATTGTCATTTATGCGGTTTCTCCATTCCTCTCTTTTGATTTCCTCTCTGGCCTTCTCTAGTGAATTGATTGATGTTGCCACCCGCAAGGTTGGTTCCAAAGGCTTGTAGCGTTGCTGCAATACTTCAGCAGTATCACGGAAGGGCCCCTGACAGGTATAGGATAAGGTAAGTGTTTTGTTGTGTTCTTTTTTAAGTATTATTATTATTTGTGACATATCCCTGATGAAAAAGGATGCAGAGTGGCTGGGAGAGTGGCAAGATTTTCTTTCCAAAATAATTAATTAAAGCAGTTCATCCTGATAGAGAGTTACAGTAACATGATAGTTGAGAACATGCTCTAAAACCCTAGATGGGGAGTGAGAAATGTGCACTGGTGGATTTCTTGAACTATTAATGTGTATCTTTTACTGAAAAAAAGACATGCGTGTAGAACTGACTAGGAGTGCTTAGTTCTGTTTTGTTTCTTACCAACACACTAGTAAAATAAAATTTGATCTCCGCAAAATATACTGTAGTTGTGCTTAAACATTTGAAAAAAGCCTAACCCTTTCAGTGTTCAGATTGAGAGGCTTTGTTCCTTTTACTTAAAGTGTCTTTGCCATTTTGACAGTAGAGACACTTTCAAAGAGATTCAAAACATGATTACAGAACTAACTCTTCTAGTAAAATTGCAGACAAGACAAATAAAACAGGTGTATTTGCCATTTGCTGACAACCTTTTCTCTGAAAAATTAAAGCCTACATTTATTTAGTGGCACCCAAAAAATCTATAGACCTATGGTTTCTTAACAATTTTGTATATTTGAATTGAAAATCTGTAACCATGTTTTTTAATAACTGATACTAGTATGTACCATTTAATGATACAAATCTATAGCAGCAGAAAGTTCTTTCCTTACCTTGTGACTTACCCTATATCATGGTTTTAGTGGTAACCAGTAGAAACTCACTTGGAGTGTAATTAGTACCATATTAAACTCACTACAATTTTAGTGACAACTAGACTTAAGTAGTGTTGCTAATTAAATCTTGTTTTCTTTTTACTATTGTTGATCTTGCACTGAAGTAGTGAAACCTTCTGAAAATATGAATGGACAAACAATCCTGATCATGTCCCTTATTCTTAAAGATCTCCTTCTTTAAATAGGTTACCACTAACAAGTCACAGCTGGAGTTACTGCAAGCACTGAGTGAAGACTGTGGGGCTAATAAAAAGAAATGATTCACGCCTCATTTATGTTCACTTATGTTTTACATTAATAGAAACCAATAATAGGAACCAGTTACCATAAAAGTCATGGACCGTAAATAACACAAATGGCAAATAAGTATCATCTAGTACTTTTCACAGCTGGACAGGAGGATTGCTATATTTGAAAGTAGTTAATGGATTTTTATTGGAACTTTCCTTTTTAAAGGCGCAGAACCATGTTTCTCAAGTCCCTTTTAAAGATTCTAAGAAAGCAAGTAACCATAATCTTTATGCTTTTGGCAAGCTTTTCCCCTACTTTACTTCCAGAAAGTTTACACAAAGAATAAATCTATTTTACTGGGGTCACTATAGCTCTTCTAAAGACAATAAAATAAAAAAGTTTTAGGCTGCAGGGGAATAATAAATACAATCGTAATTTACTGAAAATAGTAAATGTTATTTGCCTCCTTCTGTCCAATCAGAGAGAGCTATAGAAAAAAGTTGAAAACATTAATACGCCTTCTGTAATACAAAATGTTTGCATAAAGTAGATATGTGACTCACGGGGAGAAGAAAAATGTCAAGTGACCTGGTCAGTGTTCTTATGTAAATAAAATAACCTGTAAGAAACATAGACACATGTCCTACAGTGGAAAATACAAACAATGGACAGTCTTTCTTTTTCATCATGAATTCCTCACTTGTATTCCACTGGGTAACGGCTGAAACAGATTATCAAAATAGGTCTTTTCCATCTTTATTGATATTTCTCCTTTTCCTTTGTTTATATTTTGAATGAAATTAACAAAGTAGGGCAATTACTAAGGGAAGTGAAAAAGGGTAACTATGTACTTCCTCAAATAATGCCCTGTCATTATAAATGAAAGTGGAATATAATTTTAAAATATTAAGATGTTTCTACTCTACAGATTTTCCTCTTCCTCTGAGTCGCATATTTGGAGGAAGCTTATAAACCATGAAGATAAACATTTTAGAAACAGATAGAGACCAAATCCATTCACCTACTTGCATTTGAGAACTTAAATATCAAGATTGGTGAGTACTGTGGTGCTTACAAACATCTCTGCCCTTCTAGTGCTTGCAAGCATCCCAGGAGCTCTGCTTCATGAATGGGGGAGCCTCTTTTTGGGGGAGATCAAGGGAGGGAGTTAAACAATCCTCTTCCTCCCTCAGGAAACAAAACAAAACAAAAACTCTGTGTGCAGTTTGAGCACTGTGGTGAGTAGGATAAATCTTCTTTCTAGGGAGTGGTCCACTAGAGATTTGTCAAGGGTTGGCAAATGGACAGATATTTTGTTGTAAATGAAATAATGTTACTTCCTCAATGCCTTCTCTCACCCCAGCATAGCCACCAGCCAGACGAAAAAAGGGGTTGGGGGAAACCTTAAAATAAAAAAAAGCAATGTGCTTGCTGTTTTTAATGCCCTTTAATGAAGAGATGACTAATTTCAGTATTAGCTGTACTTTCATCAGATTGTAAAAAGTGATAGAACTGATAACAGCACCGTTAAAAGTTTTCTTTTATATATGCTATTTTACATGCACATATTTTACATCCCTAAGAGACAACTGATGTGTTAGTTAAATTTTGTTCTTTTTAGTGTTGTCATAAATATAAAGGGAAGGGTAAACCCCTTTGAAATCCCTCCTGGCCAGGGGAAAGCTCCTCTCACCTGTAAAGGGTTAAGAAGCTAAAGGTAACCTCGCTGGCACCTGACCAAAATGACCAATGAGGAGACAAGATACTTTCAAAAGCTGGGAGGAGGGAGAGAAACAAAGGGTTTGTGTGTCTGTCTGTAGTCGTCTTGGCCGGGGACAGAACAGGAATGGAGTCTTAGAACTTTTAGTAAGTAATCTAGCTAGGTATGTGTTAGATTATGATTTCTTTAAATGGCTGAGAAAAGAATTGTGCTGAATAGAATAACTATTTCTGTCTGTGTATCTTTTTTGTAACTTAAGGTTTTGCCTAGAGGGGTTCTCTATGTTTTTGAATCTAATTACCCTGTAAGATATATACCATCCTGATTTTACAGGGGGGATTTCTTTATTTCTATTTACTTCTATTTTTTATTAAAAGTCTTCTTGTAAAACACTGAATGCTTTTTCATTGTTCTCAGATCCAAGGGTTTGGGTCTGTGGTCACCTATGCAAATTGGTGAGGCTTTTTATCCAACATTTCCCAGGAAAGGGGGAGTGCAAGTGTTGGGAGGATTGTTCATTGTTCTTAAGATCCAAGGGTCTGGGTCTGTAGTCACCTAGGCAAATTGGTGAGGCTTTTTACCAAACCTTGTCCAGGAAGTGGGGTGCAAGGTTTTGGGAAGTATTTTGGGGGGAAGGACGCATCCAAACAGCTCTTCCCCAGTAACCAGTATTAGTTTGGTGGTGGTAGCGGCCATTCCAAGGATAACGGGGGTAATATTTTGTACCTTGGGGAAGTTTTAACCTAAGCTGGTAAGGATAAGCTTAGGAGGTTTTTCATGCAGGTCCCCACATCTGTACCCTAGAGTTCAGAGTGGGGGAGGAACCTTGACAAGTGTACATCAATTCCACTCTCATTTCAATATCATGCTTGAGGGCAAAGCACATTTTGGATATGTATAAAGGTGGTGATGTAACACAAGTGACTAGCATGGGGTCTGATGTGTACAATAAAGTTAGTGTCGAAGAGTGTTGTCACAGAGAACTAAGCCACAAGGATGGCTAGTGATTAAATCCCATATTGTCACATCAGAGCACTTTCAGACCTATGCATTCTGAGGGGTTTTCATGTCCAACTGTTTCATCAGCTCAGACCAATGTCCTTTCCTGAGACATACAACCCTAAATTGTCAAAGTGGTGTGCAGGGATTTAGCCGTTTGACTCCCATTAACATCAATAAGATTCACACAGCTAAATCCACGCACTGTGCTTTGAAAATTTACCTCACAGTGTACATTCTAGGGCACTGAAAGGATTAAAGTATTATATAGTAAATTCCCTCTTTGGGGTGCAGGAAATAAACAGAACTCTTCTGGTTTGTTCTGAAAGGCTGGTTTTATTCTGAAAGGCTATCTGTGTACGATTGAGCTCTCTATCTCGTGTGAGTGTATATAAACTTAGAAAGTGCTACAAAATACTCCAACCAGAACAGAAACTTGCAAGATAAACACATTGCATAATAACAAAGTGATCTTGCAAGAGTAAAGTAGCAGTGAAAATACTGTCATTTCCCCCTTTGTTTCAAGACATTCAAATGATCCCTATGTAACGTACATCAGGCAAAATATCATCCTCACTATTCTTAGAGACATAAAGTGCATACAGTCACATTCCACTGAAGGATAGGCACAGCATCTTTAGCCCTCTGAGTAAGGACAGTTAAAGCAGCACTTCAGAGGATAAGTAAAATACCCATAAATACAAATTGCATATCACTTGTTACCATCACCTGCTATTTAATTACTGAAGCAAAAATGATAAACTCAATGGAAATTACTGAAGGGAGTTTGTGTGGGAGTGTTTTCTTTCTACTTATTAGCCAATAATTGCATTGAAGAGATAAATTGAGGATGGGATTGAATGCCATGCATATGGCAGGCATTCCAAAGAGCATTAAGAGTTTTATAGGCAATAACAGAACTAAATTTGAAAAAGGGAGGCAAATGGAATGGAAGCTCAGCAGATTTGGTAAACTGAAAAATCCGTAAGGACAGCAGGGTGAAAAATTGACTCTCTTGAAACATAAAATAACTGTATCCTGGACCTTGTCTACACTAGGAAAATTTCTGAAATGTTTCCCATCAGCAAAATAAAAAGCTACGTGCAACATATGCTGTCATCAATTGAAATTGAGACCACGATAGCAAAAAATGGGAATTTAACAACTTGGTGAATCATGCAGAACAACATGTTAAAACTTTTTTTAAATTAAAACTGACACACATCTAGTGGACACAAAGGAGAAGAAAGTATTTCTGTGTTGAGAGGATATTTCCTTTGAATGAAAAGCAAAACTTAACAAAAAAGTAAATGTGATGGTATGATGGTTATTTTTGTTTTCTAGTTGTTACCTGGCTTTTTTAAAATGTTTTTCTTTTAACTGGTTATCTCTTCGCATCATCTCTAATTTCTCCTGCATACCAATTGTATCATCCCAGAATTATGTTTAGATTTGTGCAATTGGAAGTACTGCATCTGATGAACTTCAGTTGAGATGTTAGCTATATGGTAGTTTCTTACTATAATTTTCACGTGTTCATATCTTTTCAAAGAACAAAAATGCAGTCTATATGATCCCTATCTCCTTGCCTTTATATGTTCTCTTTCTTTCAAAGAGGTCTATGTCCTGAACTAGTATGATGAATAGATAAGAATAAGAACATTACCTGCAACAGTATTTGGCAGAATTAGTTGCCTAAGAGTTATTGGTATGCATTACCTGAGGTTTCTGTCTGCCAATGGGTGGAAGAGGCTTCATTGTAGGGAAAGTTAGGGCACTTGTACAAGTTAGCCAGTCAGAAATCTCATCAGTAAGATGCTTCTTTATTTGTTGCTGTCTGTGGCTGAAAGGCCTTGCCTTCCGTAACCGTACTTCCATTGGATCAGGTGATTGTCTGAATGGTGAGTTGTACACACCTGTCATCTGAGGAGAAAATGGAGCGATCTTGAATTCAAATAATTTAAAACATATGTTTGTTTTGATGCTTTAAATCAAAATGATAAAGACAACTACGTAACAAGTGTTTCAGCAAAAAGTTGCAGTAGGACTACTGACATGAGAAAGGTCTCTGGATGAAATGCATTCCTGTGCACTGCTTATGTCCCATTAAGACAGGGCTTAAGTGGGATTTACATGGTGCATAGGCATCCTGCAGGCCTTCTGCATAGGGGTCAATTTTACACATGGAGGCAAGTGTTGCAGAACTGAGACTACTAAGCTCATCTTTTCTTCCAGTCATATACAATCCTTCTTCCTCCATATCTAATAGCCATACAAATATAACAATTTCTCATAATAATTATATTGGGCAAATCTCATTCCAGTTTAAAACAAAAAATATTGAGTGTACATCTTGTAATGTAAAGTAGTAGAATCCATAATAGAAAAAATAGTTTTCAAAGTATATTATCTGTCATTTTGAAAAATGCTGACAAAGAGGAATACAGATGCCATGTGCGCCCTTGTATCTCTGCACTGCTATGATGGCTGAACCACAATTTGGCTTCAAGAGAGTAGCAAATGGCAGCATTCTCACAACTAGAGTGGAATGACAATGGGGAAAACCATACCATGAATATTCATATGAATAAAAAAACAAATTTTTGTTTGATCTTCCTGGCAACACTTTCATGTTAACTTTCTGCACACATTCAAACATGCTAGCTTCACCAGTGTGAACACTTGTGAAAAATGAATATTAAGGTCAAATACATATTCTGAAATGTATTTTAAGCTGTAAAATTCACAGCCCACTTGTGAATTCAGTAATTTGGTAACAATATGATGTTACTTATGTGACTAAACAACAAAGCTGTAATTTCAAATTGTTAATTGGCAATATCCATTATTTGCAATTTGCAAATGTGTAGCAGGCCAAAAGTTACATGCCAAACAAATTTCCAAATCATTTTGTATACTAATAAACTGAAAATATTTTCATCTGTTTGCAGGCAATTCATGAGAAGAGATAAAAGTAACTGTTGAAAAAAAGATAAATATTAACATAGTTTTAATAATTAATTTATTTAGTAAACATGGGAATCACTATATCCCACAGCACAAAACTACTGCATTTTTGATCGATTAGATTACATCTGTGTAAAGGTGCATGTGCCAGAAATTAATCTAAAGATCATAAATGCTTTTTTAAAAATAATATACTTGCAGAATTCTTAGGTTTTTTTAACCACATTTGTACAAAGTATTTTTTAATTTTGTTTTTAGCATGTTATAATTGCCAAAACCTACTGAATTAAAAAAAAAGGTGAAGACATTGCTTTGGGGGAGCAGTAGGTGTGAGGGAGAGAGAGTAAACATTTATAATGTGCCATTTTTCCTTCTGTAGAACTATTTTGGCCCCCTGAGAAAATTAAGTAGAGCATCAGGCTCCTCATAAAGTATTAACAGTTTGGGTTTGGGAGGATTGAGAGCTCCCCAATTAGCTCTAATGCATTTTTCATTAGTGTGTCCCACTGAGAAATTCCAACTCATGTGGTTAAAAACTTAAATAAAACTTTTATGAAACTTATTGTTTAATGTATTTAGATATGCATAGATGATAGCTTATTTTAAATATTGCTGTTAAATTCTATGAGACAGATTCTCCTATCTGAGTATTCTGGCCCTAAATCCATTGTAATTATCTCAATGTAACTCTCTCACACCACTCTCTCCATTCTTCTGGGGCGAAGGTAGTAGGAAAAAGAGGACATGGATGTATGAAGGCATGGCCAGGAGACCCTTGCACCAACCCAATCCCCAGCTGTATTCTAACACAGCACAGGGGCACTGGCCTTGTCCAGAAGCTGCAGCAGAATCAAAGGAGGGAATGCAGAATTGCAAGCCACCGTGTGATCTGTGTTCTGTGCAGTTCAGCTGCACCCTCTGATTTCGCTCTGTATTTGAAGACTGGCTCTTAGATTCCCAAAAACATCTCACAAGGTTTGAGATTCATTCCAGACTCTTACTGACTATTTTCACAGCATTTTATAGATAAGCCTATCTGTAACTTTATCATACCAGTTTGTATTTGCTTGCAAATACTTAATGATCTGCAAGAGCTAGATTAATACACTGTCTCTGGCTTTTATTGTATTGCTGCATAATTACTGCATGAACTTCCACTATATGTTTGTTATACATCTAATATTAAATTCATACAGATACAGAAGGCCTGTTCAAAGCCCTCCACACCAACTGGGCTCCATATTGGGGATATAAAACATGGTGTCCAGAGGAATGACTTGTCAATGCAAGAATCCATAGTCCAGCCCAATTCAGAAAGCACTTAAGCATATACTTAACTTTAAAGTATGTGCCAGCTACAATGGGTCATAAGAACATGTTTAAAATGATGCATTACAATTTTCTTGTCTTCGAGACTCTTCACCATTAAGACCCACCATGTCTATTGAGATGCTAGCATATCAGATTGTCAGCCTTGACTTTGCCCTGACAATAACAGCAGCCTCAACTGGCCACTTGTCCATTTCTTACTCAAGCACCTTCCCTGATTCATTCCATGCCCCTCACCTGTATATGGAAAAAACTCTCCATCACAATTCACAAAGCCACCTCCTCATCCTTTGTTAAATCATTCCTCAAAACCTACCACTTCTGTGATGCTACAGTTTGCTCCCATCTAGAATTGGTTAGGCAAGTGATGACTTGTAAGTCTGCTTTCTATGAAACTCTGTTCATTCTACTGTTCCCTTTCTCTCCCAAGCCACTCCCCACCTAATGAGTCTGTTTTGTTCATGAGTTGTACCCGGCCTGTCACCTAGATTGAGTTTTGTGGGGCAGGGACTGTCTTCTTTGCTACATGACTTGTACAATGAGATTCTGATCTTTGATTGGTGTTTCTAGGCACTACCATAATACAAACAATTGGGGTGTTTTACTGAATTGGGGCCTCCAAGTGTGCTATGGAGGGGAGTCTCCAAAGTAGCTCTGCATAGATTAGCATACAGGGTTACTTTGTGAGGGGACAGTAATAATAATAGTAATTCTTATTTCCTATATAGTGCTTTTCATCAGTAGATCTCACAGTGCTTCATAATCTTTAATGTATTTATCTTCACAAACCTCTGTGAGGTAGGGAAGTAGTATCCACACTTTTCAGATGGGAAACTGAAGCACAGACAGGCTTAAGTGACTTGTCCAAGGTCACACAGGAAGTCCATGGTGGAGTAGGGAATTGAACTCAGGTATCTCACATCCTAAGATCATGCCACAACCACTGGGTAATTCTTGGAACAGGACCCTTTGGCATACTGCCTCCTATCTGAGGTTATCTTGTTCTCAGCTTTTTCTTTCAAAAATGAAATTAAAGTCTTCTGTTGTTACTGTTACACAGAAAACTGATGCAGAGATGTCTACATGAGTCTGCAGAGAGCCAGGAACAGTAGTTCTGAGAAGTGTAAAATGCAACATTACTCTCAATGAGGTGTTAACTCAGATGCCCAATGATGATAATTCAAATGTCAATATTGTTAACTCTTTCATTTCTCATGTAAAAAAGGAGAGGGCAGTTCACGAGATCAGCATGGTTTACTTTAGGTAAAAGGTCTCATTTTGGTGTCATAAGTGAGTAGAGTTTGGGAGATACCATCTCTTAGTCTACAATTAAAAGTTAAGTCAACATAACTTCAGTACTCGGGTATGAAAAATTCACGCAAATATAATTTAATGTTGTAGCTCCCGTAGGGTAGACATGGCCTTACTTTCTTCCCCAACGAAGCCCTACAGTGGCACAGCTGCAGCACTGCAGTTGTGTTGCTGTAGCATTTTAAGAGTAGACTCAGCCTCAGAAGCACATAATCATATTTTGAACATCTGCACAGCGTACTATGAGCAACAGCTCATTTTTGCACCTCACGTGGGTGGAGGTTATTTTTTGGTCAGAGCTTGGGAGAGCATTACCACCTTTTTTCCCCCATTCTGATTCCTGCGGGGTAGCCTGGAAAAGGGGCCATAAGATCTGTAATTAGAGGATTCCATTGTCTCTAACACGCTTCAAAAGTGCTGCAGGGACTTTGTGGTAATTAATCCAGCCAATAGGTTTGAGTAGTAGCCTTGTTCGGACTGTGATAGCCCTCCGTTTAAGGTTGAATTTAACTTCTCTAATCACAATGGACTAATACCCATAAAGCTTCCTTACTTTGTCTTTATGAAGGTGAACTGAATTTCACCCATGCTGTGTTTGTGCTCTTAAAGGTTAACTTAAGATGTATCTTTTTTCCAGTTTGCTTTTGAGATTTACTTCTGGTCTTGCTCAGCAAATATATTTATTTAATTTAGTTTTTAATTTTTCAGGAAAACATATGAACATGTTATAAAAATCTTCTGGATTCAAGAATTGCTTGTTACCTTTATTCTATTTTAATTATACATACTATATTTCACAAAAGCTTAATTGTAAATATGAATCTAATTCTGTCATATATATTCCAAATTTACTTTGCTACATATATATATTTCTGAAAAATCTTAATAACCCATATTGGATACAAATTTAATTTTGTCATCAGGAAGAATGGCAGTGCTGATATAACTTAGCCAAAGGCAGATGATTTAAATTTGTGTACGCTAGTTTTCTTCCAAAATTAGCCCTGAATCTCCTATATTATAAATAGGAAATACAACCATCTTTAACATGATCATAAATTATCTTTTTTTTTTAAGAACTATAATCAGGAACTACTTTTAAGTCATTATCTGTTATCTATCCATTAGACACTGTTATTTGAACTATTTCACATTTATGTGTATACATAGGTGAGATGGAAAAATGCAAATGCCCCTGTAAGCATAATGGCTTTCAGAAACTGCATTTTGTAATCTGTATAGAGTTCCTGCATATGCTTTACAGGACTATTCTTTATTCAGACATTTTGCACTTTATAGTGGCAGAATAGGAAAGTATAGTTTAATGTATTTCAGATTATTATTGCTAAAATAATAACTTAAGGGCTGCTTTTTTATAGTTCACTTTTGCAAACTACCAGTTTAATTAAGACATGCAAATGATGGCCCCAATCCCAAAAAAGAATTTGCCCTGCATTGCAGTCGTAGTGAAGTGATGGGACTCTGCACAAATACAAGGATCTCTACAGGTTGATTTCTCTGTGGGATCTGAGTCAAAGTTTGTTACGAGATGTATTTCAATGTTTATCATTTTTTCAAGTAATCATTAGTTATTTTAAGTTTAATTTTATATATGCTAGTGTTCAGATAAATGTATTAATTACTAATGTATCAGCCAAAGCTGCAGAGTTCAGATCTAGATTAAAAGCTGAATACAAAATTTACTCCAAATTTGTGGCAGTGTTTGGATTTAATATATGCTTGTTCAGGCCCATATGTAGATAGGTCTGAGCTGCAAATTTCAGATTCAGTCTTGAACTTGTGGAATATTTGTGAAAAAAGGCTGAATTCAGTGTTCCAGTTCTGGCCCATCTATAGCTATTGTTCTGATACAGTTAACACATCTCAGCAAATCAAAGCTCTGTTCCTCCAACTTCTTGCTCACAGGCTGTTTTCTGTACCCATGGATCCCTATTCATTTTATTGGGTAACAGCAGTGTGCATGAGTGCAAGAAGTTGCAGGTTTGGAACCTTTGACTTTTAGTCACATCTTTTATCTTAAAGCAGCTCGATACAGTATTTTAGAATTCGTATCTTATTCTCTTTTTTTCTGATCTTAATATAATATTCTCTCAACTATACGTTCATCATAGTTAATGTGGCTTTTCATAAGCTTATTGATAATAGTAGTAAATTAGCAGTCTTCAGAAATTATCCAGTACCTTAATTCCAATTTTTTTCCACTTTTTTAGCCAATTTCAGTAAGGGGACTCAGAGTAACAGCCGTGTTAGTCTGTATTTGCAAAAAGAAAAGGAGTACTTGTGGCACCTTAGAGACTAACCAATTTATTTGAGCGAAAGCTTATGCTCAAATAAATTGGTTAGTCTCTAAGGTGCCACAAGTACTCCTTTTCTTTTTGTAAGGGGATTGTGATTTCCCTCCCCCACCCCACCTCACCCCACCCCAAATATTATTATAGGTTACAAAAATCACACCTAGCCTGTGGGGAGCATGACACATTTTTCTGTATCATGTTCTTCACAACTGAGAAGGGCTTCTGTCAATGCTGGCTTTCTGGGATTTCATTTTCAGGAACAATTTTCTGAAGTGACAAACACTATGGGGAAATCTGTGCTAACTGTTAAAAAATCTACAACTGAGTTATTTGCAGTACTGTCATGCTAACTTCCAACTCAATAAGACCAAAGAAATCTCAGGAGGGGACTCTGCTAATAGCTTCTTACTGACCTCCTTGCATCAGGCCCTTCTGCTGAATGGTGGCCCAGTGGTGAATATGGCAAATGAGGTGTGAAAAGCACAGATTTTTTTAAGGCTATGATTCTAACTCGTTTGGGGGCGGGAGGTGAGAGAGAGAAATGAGTTATACAATAGATATATATTTTTACCCTGGAATTCTCCCCATCAGACCCTCCATCATGGAAACCCAAGCATGACCTAGAATATTAATTGTGCCAGGTCAAGCATACTAGCAAATGTACCATTTGTTACCCAGTCATCCTTAGCATTACATTAATATTTTGAATCATTTTGCATTTCTAACAATCTATCATTTAGCTTTCTTCCAATCATTTTTATCTTCATAATTAAGTATGGTACATGGAGAATGAAACAAAAGATATGATAAAAATGCAAACGCATTAATTTAATGAACACCATATCAGAGTTTTTTTCTATTCAGTATCATTTTTGTCACTGAGTTTGGGCTGGGCTGTGGAGCATCCCTGGTCATCTTTTCTAACTTTTAATTTTCATTATGTTTATTATTTATAGTTTCCATCTGTACCCACAGGTTTACTAGGTCCATCCCAGAATAAAGAGACAACATGCTCTCTGCCTCTAGGAGCTTTCAAGTGAAATTAGACAATGTAACAAGGGATGGGAAAGGCATGAGAGGGAAGACGATTGTGTGGTTGCTCAGTGAGGACTAGTGAACGGGATGATATAGGGAAGAGGGTGGTTTTGGTATTTTTAGTTAGGAATATAGGGATGTCTTTAGTTGACTAATTTCTTGTCTTTTAGATACTAAAATAGACACCATATAGTTTTAAACAACAAAGCACATGCTGGTAGATGTAACTGGTACACAGTAAATGTGCATACATGTGTAAAATTAAAAATGGGTGGAGCTGGTTTTCAAATAAAGTGCAATCATGAAGCCTTTAGAGAATTTTTCTTCATATCTTAAAAATACTTCATATTCTCAGTACTCAAATACTACAAATTAAAGGAATGTTCTGGGTTAAAAACTTTCCCACCTGAGTGCTGAAAGGCTAAAATAATTATCTCATCTATAACCACCATAAATGTAAATGTCGCTTTTTAACAATCATTTAGTTCTGAAAAAAATAACTTCAAGGCAGTACGTCTGGCTGACTGACTGCCAGGATAAGGGCTTAAAATAAAGATTTACTTTCTCATAGTGCTCATTTAACCAGGAGACAGATGATTCTTTCCTCAATATATTGTGGTATATGTTATGAACTGTAGTTGTTTTGAGGGACTGAGAGAGCAACCCAACAAGATAGGATGTTAACTTGAAAATACTTTTGTGCTCCATTTTAACTTTTAAAAACTAAGCAAGTTGAGAAAAGAGGGAACAGATTTTTAAAGCCATAAAAGTAAAAACATGAAGGAGAGCTGTGAATAAAATATTTGCTAGGGATGGGATTGCTGAATCAACACTGACCAGTGCACTTCATCATAATTATCAGGACATACTACTGCCAGGGGATTTATAAAAATCCCACTCAGCAAATAATTGCCCTGCTGTTAGGAGATAGTCAGAGTGTTAACACACTGTCACAGTCCGGCGTTTAGTAAGATATTCAACATTCAATTACTCTTGCTGAGAACTAAAAGGAAACATGATCATTTCTCAACTACTGCCGTTATGCTTCCACATGAATTCCAGTGAATAATCTTGTTAATCCTCAGATATAGTTCCTTTTAGGAGGTAAAAGAACTACTTTAAAACATTAATGATTCAGAATGAAAAACCTTGTTGAAATGATGTCAGAGCCATTTATGTTTTGTTTTGTTTTTAAAAAGGATTTTCAAATGTATAGATTACTAGATTGCAACAGACTTTGGAGTTATTGCATACAAAATGAAAATAAAATAAAAGGATATTATGTTTAACACAAACTGTATTTGGAAAAAATCCTCTACAAAACTCTATATAAAAACTATGATAGCACCAAGTAGGTGTGTGAGGTCAAACATGAAGCTTCAAAGAAATTTAATCATTTCAGAAGGTGTCTTCTCACAAATAAGAATAATCAGTATTGTTTTAATTACACAAAATATATGTTAGCTAAAACTTGAAGAAATGTAGAACCAACTTGTTCAGTTTGAAAAATGCTCCAAACCAGCCCCAAATACCTAATTTAGTATCTGATTTTGCTACCACTGAGGTCAATGACAAAATGTTCACTGACTTTAATCAGTTCTGTATTAGTTCTTTATACAGGTGTAACACCACTGAGCCCAGTAGTGTTGCACCAGTATATGCAAGGTGACTATTTAGTCAACTGTATCCAATTGATATATTGGACCTGATTCTGCAGTCTCTACGCAAAAGCTCACTTGATTTCAATAGAAGATTTGTCTGCTAAGGACTGGAGGATCCAGCCTATTACCTATAGCAGGGTCTATATTGGATGTGTTTGTGATAAACCATTTATTGAGGGAATGAAGAAGTCATAAATGAGTGATGAGTAGAGTATTTTCTCACAAGTGGGATTAATTACCTGTCCTCCAGATAATATATATTCTGTTTAAACAGAGAAATAGAAACATTCATTATTGTTATTCTGCCTTCACATTGCAAGGTTTAGTTCAATCCCGCCAATCTAACATTTTTGTTTAATATCAAAGTAATGGCACCATCATGTTCTAAAGGAAAGACAGTGCCAGGGGTGAGGAAATATTAGCGGCTGATAGCCTTTGCCATGGAATACAAAACTAACCACAATCCTGCAAAGACATTGAGGTCCCTCTTCAGCCAACAATATCACAGTGGAATATTTAGGACCCTCCACATAAATAACCACTGCTGGAGTATTCAGACCCCAGGATAAAACAGGAATAAATTACTTTGAGGGCCTAACATAGAGAACACAACAGCTGTGGTACCCAGCCAAGACACCACAGTCCAATCTCCTGCAAAGAGTAAAGCTATCCCATAAATACATCATCAATCTTTCATGGATTCTGTGTCTGACTGACACTTTATTCTGTTTATTCTAATTCTTATGCAGCATCTTGACAACCAGATCAGGGATGAGAACTTGGATGTGTGAGTGGTGGTGTATAAAACAATGTTCCCACAGTGATGGAACAGAGCTGAGAATCAGGAGAACATACCAGGAGAACATTCCAATTCTCATGGACTTCCTATTTGACTTTAAGGCAAGATTATTTTTAAAAAGTGTCTAAATTCATATTTAGGTGCCTAAATAATGGCCTGATTTTCAAAAATTCCAAACACCCAACAGCTCCTGTTGACCAGGTGTTGTTGGTTCTCTGTATTTTTGAAAAACAAGTCACTGAAAATCTTGTTCTTACACCTTGTAATAGGTTGTACCTCTAGGGCACCCCCATTGCTGAGACTGAGCACCTCTTGTCACAGACATCCTTCTCTGACTGTAGTTGTCACTGTTTGCCGGTTTAGAATGCAGAGAGTGGTCATCCAGCCATAAGTTTTTGGGAGGTGGCAACCCCCCTTCTAGGTCTAACAACTTTCCAAAAAAATGGCAAGGGCAAACCAAATAACAGTCCACAGAACAGTCCAGTCTACCCAGCAGTTCTCCACAAGGTAAGAGGTCAGTAGTCTCTGTGGAGGGGGTCTGGGCTCCTCCCCCCGTTGCGTCCAAAAGACCTTTGCTAAGCACCCTGGATTCTAAACAAAAAGTGAAAATAAAGTAAAGAAGGTCCCTCCACTTCTTTGGAGGGTCTAGATGTCAGAGGCTCTTCAGCCATTCTCCTGTTAATCAGTCCCTTCTGTAGGGCTAGGGAGCTCTAGCTCTCTTACCTCTGAGTGCCACCCTGCACTGGGCTTGGATCATCCCTTTTCAGGAGCTACCCTTCTCCACGTTTGACAGGCATCACAGGTGGGCTGAGCTGGGGCTGATTGTGCCAAGAGGAGCTCTTGACTGGGGTGAGAACCTGTCCCACCACAATCTCCTATGCTTCAGTTTCTGCATTTGTGAATTGCAAATTATAACTCCATTTACTATTTACTAACATCATCCCTCCCATAAAGACAAAAACAACCTGTCATAAAAGGCAATTAGCCTATGGCTTGGTCACACCATTTCTCCCAAAGGATTGGAAAAAAAATCCCTCTAATTATCCAATGATATCCTGTTAGAATATGATAAGTGCTATAGGTTATACAGGTGAATATGAGAGTGGATAGGAGAAGCTCTTCTTTACAGAACAGATCTAGACAATTATATGGGATTTTGTGACAACATAAGAAACAGCTGCTGAAGAGAGAAATAATTTTATTTCCCCAAGAACATGTAGATGTGATTAAGTAAACTAGTGTTCCACTAACCTTCAGTGTCTCTTTATGTCTGTTTCTTTGTGTATGCATGTGACGCTCTCTTCCCTGCAATAACACATTCTGAGAGGTTCATTTGATAATACATTTTAGTTAAGCCAATACTATTTCACTATGCAAATAAACTGCACGGGAATAATGTGAATAGCTCACTGGTTACAATGGGCCAGGAAACGAGCTGAGATTTTCATGAATGGACGTAGTGCTGTGTGGAAGAGAAGAAAAGGAGAGGATGGAGCAGTGTGACAAAGGAAGGAATAGAAAAGAAGCAGGAAAAGGGTAAAGCTGCAACACAGAGGAAAATGTTGAGGGATGGCTCCAGGCTTCAGTGGCAATTAAGATAGGCATATGGGAGAAAACATGATAGGGGAGAGAAGTAGAGAAGAGATGTTATTAAGGGTCAGAGCAGCACTGATCATGCTCATTCTTGGACAGGTAATACCTGTCAATAAGCAGTATTTACCAGATTCCAAGTGACAGGATCTAATCGTGAGCAAACTCTGTGTAAGTTAACTGAGGAAACATTACCTTAACTGTATTTGCCTGCCCAAGAGCTGGGAAACCAAAGAATCAGTGTATACATCACTCATCTTGAAGTTTCATTAAAGCTGGGATACCATCAATGCCACTTCTTAATCAACCAGAAGGGTTGCTGTTGAGAAATGTATGGTACTTCATCTTCATGCCTTCTTCCATCCCATCCCTAGTCTCCCTCTTCTTGTACACCAAATGACCTTTTGCTCCTCCTTAAAATGTACTTATTCTTATAGTATATTTTCAAAAATTATCTCCGCAAGATTCCTGCATCACCTCAAGCTCATATTAGCACCAAATGCACTACTGTATATTGGCCAAATTTAACCCTATAATAATTGGATTGACTTCAGTTGAGTTGCACCAGGGATAAATGTAGTGCTGTGTATCTGAATAGTTTACTCTGTAACTGTTCTAGATTGTAAATTCCTTGGGGCATGGGCTCTGTCTTCTGTGTTTGCACAGCACCAAGCTGAAAGTTGACATTCAACTTATAATGCCCTCTGTTCAGGTTTCAGAGGGATAGCCGTGTTAGTCTGTATTAGCAAAAACAACGAGGAGTCCTTGTGGCACCGTAGAGACTAACAAATTTATTTGGGCATAAGCTTTCGTGGGCTATAACCCACTTCATCATGCATCTGATAAAGTGGGTTATAGCCCACGAAAGCTTATGCCCAAATAAATTTGTTAGTCTCTAAGGTACCACAAGGACTCCTTGGTTTTTTTTCCCCCTCTGTTCAATTACCCACCACTGGAATAATCCCAGCTTCTTGCTGGCACAAATGACAGTAATACACCAAAGAGAACTTTTTCACAGACCTTTGCTGTGTACACTTTTCATAGGTCACACAGCCTAAACTTGCTTAAACTCTGCCACTAATCCTACCCACAGGACTGGAGCAATTGGTGTATTGCCTGGAGAAAACAAACCACAGATTATACAATTTTGATGCAGAAAAAGGACCCTTTAGGTAGCAAGAATTTTTAAAGAGTGATTTTACAAAAATACAGGTCTCAACTATTCTTTGAACACATAGCCCTGCTTTGTGTGCCTAGTAGCAGTGAAGTGCCTAGCAACTATGTGTCTAGCAGGAGCTCCAGGAACTATTGTTTCTTGTCCAGGAACAATGTCTCCCAAAAGGTCACAGGGAGCCCTGTTACTGCATTATATTTTTAGAGGGTACAGCATAAGCCCAGCAGCTGGGCCATTCCCACCTCATCCCACTCCCTTCGGGTTAATTGGCACAGGCAGCAGCACTAGCCAAGAACAGTCTTTCTTAGGAGAGCACAAAGACTGTAATTATACCTGCCCTTCTACCCTTCCCCCCCCCCGGAGGAACAAAGGGTGGGTGAACAAGATCTTGTGACCCTTCTACCTTGTAGCCCTGTGCAAAGGCTGGCATAGTCTAGCCCACCATATGCAGGTGAACGTATATGCCAAAGACGGCTTTGATGTGGCACATCAAGACCAATTAAACTTGCTGATCAAACATATATTTGACAAGTACTGTAAGACAGACTTAATGTAGACTGAGAATCCTTTGAAAATCATCATTTATGAAAACAGAATATAGAACTATAAAGAAAAGAGAAAAGTACATTACTTACTAATACTATTAAAATGTATCTGAAAGTCAGTTGGAGAGCTAGGAAAGCTCACACTCCCTTTTTAATTTAAATGGGATTTGTAATGGTACAAGCTTTGGAAAGTAGTGCGAGACATCTGACTTGGTAACAAGTAGGTGAGGAGTGGGTATAAAACACCCACAGATAGGTGGGGATGTTCAGTGATTGGGGGCACCTGTACTTTTGAACAAAAGTGGTTACTTTTTTTATCTCCAGGAAATATGAGTACCTAGGATGAATGATAATTTCAGCCCAGGAATGTTTTGGAGATAGGATAATAAAAGGTATAATGGTAAAGAGGGAGGAAATAAAATGTAAAAGGTAAGAGCTAAGTCATTCTCCATGCACAGTCCTTGGTCTTTCCTGAACAGAGACTGCCAATAGTAACAAATTATGTATGATCATTTTGTGATGTGGACCGTTCATTTGGGACTAAGCTCAAATGACCAAACCTGCAGCCAGCCAGATCAGAGGCCGGTGCTTTATCTACTGAGTCCTCACCTTTATAAGAATAAAACTGCCAGGTGTCCAAAGACAGAGTGGGTGTCACTTCAGACCAATTGTTTTTCAAGTGCTTACAGGACAGCGCTAGGTTAATCAGGTGTGCCTTTTG
Organism: Lepidochelys olivacea; assembly: GCF_965140295.1. Lineage (NCBI taxonomy): Eukaryota > Metazoa > Chordata > Testudines > Cheloniidae > Lepidochelys > Lepidochelys olivacea. Next base: position 164,079,475 of record NC_140413.1, read on the forward strand.
AATATTCATTATTAGGCTTTGGTAAGGAAATTATTTACACAGTTTTATCCTGATGTAACTTCACTGACTTCAGTGGACTTAGCTTCTGATTTACACTGGTGTAAATGAGAGGATAATCAGTCCCTCAGTACCATTCCGATTTGTTATGGTCTCTGCTTATAGGAACAAATGCAATTGATAAAATAAACAATGTACTCGGTTGTTATTTGACTTGTGGTAAATTAATTTTCAACACTCTTTCAGACAAAGCAGAACTGAAAAGAGACCTGAAGGTATTCTTTTTTTTTCTGCATGAATTGACAAACATGATAAATCAGTAGATAATGTTATATGTGAGTGAGTCACTGAATGCTGCAAATCAGTGGCTCAATTATGATTTTTACAATAACAATAATAAAGAAAAAAAGACAAAACTGGTATAAAAACCTATGGAACCCTCAACCCGCAGCAGAAGAGCTACACCTTTACCTTATTCAGAAAGTGAGCTTTAGGTCTGTGTACCAGACTCTACCAATCTTGCAAGCAGTGCATCCATAGCCTTGAACGTGAATTGACAAAGGTATAGCTGGAAATTAAGCCTTATATCCAAACACAGCCTTCCAGTGTGGGCCTGGCTAAGTTTGCGGACTAAAGAATCTGTCTTAAGGAAGGCGGACACAAAGGTTTTCTTCCCCCCCGCTCTCCTGATGGTAATAGGTCACCTTACCTGATCACTCTCATTACAGTGTGTATGGTAACACCCATTGTTTCATGTTCTCTGTGTATATAAATCTTTCCACTGTATTTTCCACTGAATGCATCTGATGAAGTGCGCTGTCGCTTACAAAAGCTTACGCGCAAATAACTTTTTTAGTCTCTAAGGTGCCACAAGTCCTCCTTTTCTTTTTGAGGACACAGACTAACACGGCTGCTACTCTGAAGCCCAGAGTAGTTACTATGAACATAAGGACCTTGGTCAGTGTAGATTTGTCAGTGTTTACTCTCAAGCTATGAAAATCTCCTGCAGGGCATGAACGACCCTGATATAAGACTGGCCTCTTGAGAGCCAGTTGCTTAAGCATACTAAGTCCCTGACACAGTAGCTGGTCTGCACCACAGCTAAACACTGGTTGAAAATCATAGGGACTACTGCCAGTCCAAAAAGTAGCAACTTTGTTATTGGTGGTTTCCCAACAAAACTTCATAGATTTGTATAGATTTTAAGATAAGAAGGGACCATGTAATCACCTAAACTGATCTCCTGAATAACAGAGGCTCACCAGTTCTTAAGTTGATCAGGTCAGAACCTTCAAACTGCATGACAGTGACCTTGGCCTTGCACTTCAGCAGAACAATCTGAATTCTGACGGTAGGAGTGTTCCTGTAAGTGAGAAGCTGTAGCTAGAGATTTAGAAGATATATCAGAGATTTCAAAAAAAGCCCTAACAGTATGCTTTGACACTTCTTGACCTTCTTAAAAGAGCTCCAAAAATTTCTGTTTCTGTCTTCAGGAAAGTGCTGAAGACATCTTGGACCATAAAAAAAATATTATACCTTGCCTCACCACTTAGTGATTAGAAGCACATAAAGTCAAGGCTGCCAAGAAGTGCGCCTTCCTTCCAAAAAGCTCAAAGTGTTTACATTCCTTTTTCCCAAGAAAGGAAGACACCTTTCTCAAATTAGACTTTTCAACCACTGCTGAGATCATTAGAATGCCAACGTAAAAGATAGAAAAAAAATAATTCCAATTATTCTCTCAGTATTCAATAGAAGGAGTTGAGCTTCCCTGAGGCAGACACAGTTGAGGCAGAATGATTCTACACTTCCTTTGCAGACTCTAACAAGCAGTCTTTAATAGGGAAACCTATCTTGTCCTTCTCTTGAAGCTCTGTTATCAAGGAGCTTAGGAGGATTCTCTGCTTAGGAGCTTCCAAAAGAATGTCAAGAGAAATTGATCCCCTACAAACTGAGCCTTGGAACCCTAAGTGTCACTGAGAGGAGAGGAAGAGGCAGTCAGCACAGCCTCCTCAGAAGATGGGGAACAATAGGGCATTTCAGAGGACTTCTCAACTGTATCCTCCTCTGACAAAGTGATGGATGTCACATCCTGTAAAACTGCAGAACTAGGAGAATCAGTCTTCTTGATCTTTATAGGAGGTGCAAACCTAGGTCTCGTCAGCAATGAAGACACAGGACTCTTATCAACCCCCTCTTCTCTTGATGTTACAGAAGAAGGACGTTGAAGACTACAGGGCCAAAAAATCAAAAGGGCACAATAGGCACAGAATCAAAAGGGCACAGAATCAAAAGGGCACAGAGAATGAAACTGCCCTGGTAAGTTTTCCAGCCAGGAGCTGATTGGGGCAGAGAAATGGCCCAACAGAAGATCCTGTACCTGAATCAGGAACACTAGGAAGAGCACCAGCAGAACTGAATGAGCCAACTTTTCTAAGATCAGAGGGTCTCACGTGTCTGCATGTGTTTCTGCTCTTGGGTAAATAGAAGATCCTATGGAACTGTTGACAATATCAGTCTAGCTGATCCCAGCTTGGTGGATCCCAGAGGAGAACGGACTGGGGTTGGAACCAAAGATGAATCTGAGTCCTTCAGTGTGAGATTATGAGCTTGGGGCACCCCAGATGGCCAGTAATGCTCAAAGAGGTTCTGTGGCTGTGTGGCCAGGCTTACAACTCCCACATTATGCCTCTGTGGAAGTAATGCCATGAAGGAAAACTTTCATCATTTGGGCTGCAATTTTCCATTCTTGGTCTCTATTCAAAGATGAAATTGGTAGTGAAAAGTTGAGCAAAATCAGTTCCACTGTTTAGGAGCAAAAGGAGAATGGAGAAAAAATACACATTTCCCATCATCTTGTGTGGCAGTGTGAGTGCCTGGAGGAAAAGATGGTCAGGGGTGAGGCAATACGATTCCACTGATTTTCTATTCCTTCTTCCAGTGACAGAGACAATTATAGTAGCAGAGGGTTACCTCAGCCTTTGACATACAGTGTGTCTCCATAGCTGCTAGAGCCCTGGCTTTGGTCCATCATACACATACAAGAGAAGTCTGACTTTCACTGCTATTGTGTTGTGTGCCCAAGTACATCTGGGAATATGAGCTGTTAGAATCATGCAGTGACTGAGACATGCAGTGCCTTGTCCCATCAAGTATGGCCTTTTCAAACCCAATCCTGTGAAGTGCTGGACAATTCCTTTAAGGTGCTGAGCTCCTTCACCTTCCATTGATTTCAAAGGCAGCTACAGTTTGTCAGCACTTTGGAAAATTGGCCTCTTAATCCATTTGCCACATTTACTTGCTAATATGTACTTAGAGGAGACCAGGTAAAACCTGCACACACGTCTGAGTTCACTAACACAAAAAGAGAAAAGCAGATGTATTGTACATATTCATAATAGAAACATTAAATTTAAAAAAACCTTATTTTTAAAATATTAATTATATTTAAAAGGGATCCATTAACACAATAGTACCAATTTGCACACTGCAATTATGGACTGATAGCAAACTTAGCTTAAGAACCTGTTCATGATTTGATTTATAAATGCAAAAAGAGAAATAATAAAATACAAATATAAAATAGACCAGTGGGACTTTTTTTTACTCTATAATGTGCTGCCAACATTTGTATTCAAAGAAATAATCTGAACAAAGGCAGAGTTTTTGCTAACCCTGTCATGCAATTTTTAACTCCTTGCATTTTAAAGGTATCTTGTTCATCATAAAACACAGCCCTTATATTGTTCATTTAAAAGCAGATAAGGAAAATATTGTTGAGCATAAATACATATCAGCTTATTAAAATCCAAAAGAGAAGAGTTCAGTTTTTCTAATAGAATTTAGATTGATAACAGTGTTGATACCTTTTCAAGATATTTCTTTCTATATTCCACAATGGAATCTCTTGCAAAAAGCAACCAGTAGGTGGAGCAGACAACATAATTTATTACTTGATACCAAGGGCATGGAATCTGTTGCAGGTTTCTTCATAATTATAGGAATTACGTAGGAGAAATTTTCTTCAAACAAAGGAAGCTCATCTATGTTAGGTGTTACTTGTCTAGTTACTGAAGCTATTGATACATAAAGCAAGTTGAGTAAAAGCTCAGTATTTCATAAGCATAGAATTTTAGAGTTCATAATTTATTTCTCTGGGCAATATTTTCCAAATAACTTAGTTTTACTCAAATGAAAAATCACATTCTATTTTCAAACCTCCTCTTATAGTTTGGGCTGTATTTGTGGTGCATGAACAACACCAGCTACACAGAGACAAAAAGTAGATGCTGTTTATTTTCTAAAGCTGTAAAATTTATTTGTGTTTTGAAGTTAGTGGGATGCATAACAAACAATTTTCAGGGAATAATGTTGATTAAGTGTGTGACAACAAATTAACACTATTACTGCTAGTAAATATTGATTATACAAAGATGTTCAAATGTTTAGATTTCTTTCTGAAATGTAGATGTCCAGAAGATACTCTTATTTTTAAATTAATAAATTCATAAAGGTCTGTTAATTCAAGCACTGATGTATAGCTGAAGTAATCATGTATCTGTGTTAAAATATTTGTATAAATACAGTGCATATGTACAAACAACAACAATAAACTGCTATATTATTGCAAATTCTTATAAATAGAGTTCATTATTTACCAACAAATATAGTAAAATGGTAATTTTAAATTGTACTATAATATGGTATAATTTATATATATATACTCTGTTAAAAGGTATCACTGAATTTATTGATCCATGTTTTATTTATTGTAAGCATGACACAGGTTAGACAAAATGTAACACTATATTAAATACTATATTAATTTGTAGCCTTTGTAAAAATGTAACTGTTGAACTTGTAAGCACCGAGGCGCTCTAGTATTCAAATTGCTGCAGTCATAACGGCAGTCAATTTTAATGTTTGTGCTGCAGAACATAAGGAAAAGCCATCAACATGATATCTCAAGCATTAGCTCCACAAGCATCTGAAGCTACAATTCTGAATAGTCTATGGAAGACTGACTTCTTCAGATCTATGATAGCCTATTTTTAGTCTACAGATGTTAATCTTTAGCAACATATGGGACTTCCTGAATTATAAAATATCCTGAAATAATGCTATGTCAGTATTTTGCTTGAAATTTTATTTCTCATTCAGCTATGGTAAAATGTTTATGGAATATGTGATGGAAATAGCAACAGCAAAAATACTGATATTTAATATCGATAACCTTTAACATTATATTATTTTACTATCTGTCACAAAGAAGCAAATCAGTATAGAAAGGAGCTAAGAAAAAAAATCCAAAATCATATTTCAATATTTCTGCTAAATGCATTCATTTATATCAAACCATCTTGCTGCATGAAGAGGCAAAGTGAAGATGCGGCAATTTAAATAAGTGCCAATAACGCACAGTAATTTAACTTATTTTTTCTTATTAGGATACTTTTTCTTAATAGAGGGGATATTTTTAAAAAAATAAAAAAATTATAGCTCAGCTCCTGGATCACAATTTAGTACTAAACTGTGACTTCTGTGGCAAATTTTGTGGCCTCAGAGTCATGGAATATGTAGACCTTGACAGTGAGCAAAACCGGAGTGTTTTTAGTTCTGCAAAACCGTGCCTGTCAAGCTTTGTTCTTGTTAAATCAGAAACCCAAATCCATAAGACCACGATGCTTACTGCTGCCCTCCACCAGGAAAACCTTAACTTGAGGACTGAGGTACAAATGCTGCCTGCCATCCCTTAAGGATGAATCTTGGGGTGTAAAAGTCCCCACTGGTAAAGGAAAATGCAGTTTTCTAACCTGGCACTATCGGGAACAAAATGAGTTCATTATATTTTAGACCATAAGTCATTCAGTTCATCTCACTAGCCATCTAAAAGAATGGTGAAGATGCCACAGTTTAATTTTTCAGATACTAAAGGTGTAGAACATTTTATCCACATTAACACTTGGTTTGTTAGCCCATCCTTATTTCTAATATTTTGCTTCATGTATCTGCTTAATATTGGAATTACTGTAAAAATAAGTTATTTTTTCCAAAAAATGGTCCAAGAAAATGTAAAAACTTTAAGAACATTCTATGTGGAAAATGTACTATTTCTACAGCTGGCCAAATTATTTGTGGTGAATAATATTCAATTAATAACTTAGGCCTTTTCTCTGTTTGCAAATTACTTCTGAACAGACCTTGAATTTAGTAATTTTGCAATTAAAGTTGCTCCTTTTTACTAATGTATTCACTTTTCAAATCTGACATACAATTAATGCAAACAAGTTTCAAACTATGGGTGGATTATAAATGATTCATAAACACTGAAAAAGGCTAAATTTGCTGCCATTGAGTCACATGGTATTGTTCCTGCTCCCTGATCAGATGACTGATCATTTTTATTGTAACAAATAACGAACAATGAGTAGCAAACAACAAATAGGAAATAATGAATACAAATATTTTGTTCATGCCTGAAATTTCACATGCAAAGACAGGTATTCATGTGAAGAACAACTATTCACCAAACAATCATGGAAAGAAAAAAAACATTAGCACTAATGTTCACAAATAGGGACTAGCAAGGATCACAAATATTGTCAAAATAGAACAGCCCGTCAAAATTTGAACAAATGTTCTTAAATTCTGTTTTACCACATAAGATCAGCTCTACTAATTACTAACAAATTTGACTTCCTGCCAATCACACTGTATAGGAAGACTTGAAAATTCTAGAACTTTTAGCAGTGCAAACAAATTAATCAGTAAATATTCAAAATTCCAGAGGCATACCTATGTGAAAATAATCAAGGTAAATGTGCTGATCCAGGCAGTTCTGTGAAAAGCTTTAGCTGAAACCCTACATGTACAATGTATTTTAAAACACAGCAGAAGAGCACAATATCAATCCAATCATTAGCTCAATTAAAAAAGAAAAAATGAAACTGCTCCTCAGCTTAATAACTTGTTAGTTCTTGACAAGTGCAACCACACAACAATAAGCCAGTCAAAATGAGTTTTTAAAGCGAGGTTATGCCCTTCGTGTTGTGTTATCACAGTGGCAGATCAAACTGCTGACTTGGACTCTTTCTGCCAGCAGTGCTGTTACTGCCTCTGTGAAGCTGCTGTCACAGAATAGTCATGGTACCTGCTCTCACCCATAGAAAAGCACTAAATTGAACTCAAAGTAGTGTCTTTGTGATATCTTTTCAACAAGTCATGTCCCATTCAGCCTGCTAGTTTATCTCTGTCAAGCTGGGGGCCCAAGTGGTTTGCATGAGCTGTCAGGGACAGGTATACCAACCTGCTCTGTGCTGAGGAGGTAATGCATCTTTCGGGCTTGGTGATCCTTTTTCTTTTCTTCCCTTTCTAGGTCTTTTTTCTCCTTTTCTTTCTCCTTCATCTCTGCAAACTCCTCTAGTTCTTTCCTGCATCAAAACAACTCTTTGTTATTTACAGTCCAGAGGTGAAAAAAGATGCTAACACTTTTTTTTTAACTCTTTCACAGCTGGTTCTCCATGGCATTCAAGGTGCTGCCTTCATCCATTAACAATCAGTTGGAAATCACTGGAATGTTAAAATCTACTTGGTACATTCTGCAGTATAGGAGATGGATTCCGTATGGGTGTGACTAACATTTGGTACCATTAAAGTGGTTAAATCTACATTCTATGTGTTTGTACAGTATACCACATTTATTCATAATTCGTTCATTTATATCCTTCAGCTTTTATTTTGAGGAAGATGTTGATGGTGTTATTTAAATATTTTGATAAAACAGAAGTAATAGATATTCTGTGCACTGTTTTATCAAAAACCATTTTACCTTGAGTTTCATTAAATAGAATTTATTTTAATGTAGTAACTTCATTCAAATGGACATCAGCATGTAAACTGATAGTTTATATTTCAGCTAGTACCTTGTGACAGAGTGGTAGATCATGACCCTGTGACAGACCCTCTACCCCTTCTGCCCTTGTGTGTGCAGAAGGGTTAGAAGGAGGAAGGGTAAGCTTGACTATTTGATATCCCTCTCCTTGCTGCATCACTGAGCCCTCTGCAGGGTTGAGGATCTGTGCGTGGAGAAGGGTTGGGACATGGGCTGCAGGCAGGTGAGTGGGGTCCAGGGGCATACACCTTTCCCTCATTAAGTACACAAGAAGTCCTTGGGAAAGACACATGCAATATTAACTTTCCTGGACATCTCCCTCCTCAGCATGGAGCCTTTCTGACAAGGGTAGTACAGAGCAGCTACTGTCATGGGGAGTCCACAGCAAAGTCACTGCCAGGAAAACAGGTTGTGAGGCAGGGGTTCCTGGAGCCAGTGTGGAGGGATCACAAGGCCTGCTGAGCAAATGTCCCTGTGCCTCCATTAGTTCTTGGAATATCCACAGGTAGCAAGAGGCTGATCCCACTGTCTGCTTTGCAGGAAGCGACAAACCCATATTTCCAGTAGAACAATCTGAGGAAAACTATGCAAGGTAAAACGTGCAGAGATTTTCTCATCAATGGCTTCTTCCCATGGATTTTCTGCAAAAGGACCAGTCTGGCCCCAAATTATGCAAACTTGTAGAGTAAATTAATGTCCTATACTAAGCATAATTCAGTGTTATAGTTCACAGCGCATGTGTATTGAATTATTTTGACCCAGTTAAAAGAGGTTAGCTTGATTAACGTATGTTATTATTTTTCTTAAGAAACAGCTAGTTCAAATTAACCTGTGTGTGAAAGACACCAGCTTTGTTCAGTGATTAGGTGAGTAAATTCTGGCCTTTTTTCAGAATATGTTACATAAAATAAAAAGGGAAGACAAATGCACAGTTCATATGTCTGGATAGTAAATAACACAGCAAAAAGAAATCTGGGATCTGATAATTCCCCACAGAAGTCAATGGTAACACTCCCATTGACTTCAATGAGAGCAGGATTTGGCCGCTGGAGAACAAGGATCAAATCAGGCAAATATTTAAGCATGTTTATGTAACTTTAACTTTATTGATGTAAGTAATCCTACAGACAAGTCAAATTACCTCAATCAGTGTTTGCATGATTGGGCTCCAGCTTTCTAATGCTAGCTGTTATAATTATCATAGTGTTAATTTAATCCACAAAAACATGTGAAATGGTAATAAATGCCTTATAAATATATGAACTCAGTTAAAATAAATTCTTAAAGAAAATATATATTAAAATAGTATCCTTTTTATATTTGATTCATGCTACAGTCTTTCAACTTTTCTTTACCAAAATATTAATCCACAACACCTGGTAAAATGAATAAAATGTTAAGTAAATCATGCATGTTTTTTCTTCAAATGTGCAAGACAAAAATAGAATGAAAAGGAAATACATTAAAGGTAGGAAAAGATGTATAGGTTTGTTTCAATCTCTGCAAATATTTTTTGTTGCAGTTTACTGTTAAAGGCTGCTAATACAATATTTCATACAAGGTTACTTATGAAACATACTGACGTTTAAAAATCACCATGCTATGCTTTTGCAGCAGTGTAATTTTTTTCCAACATAAGATTAAATTGCAAAATAAATGAATTACTTAGAGTAGCATGGCCCCCATTTTGCCACCCTTCTCCTGAAAATTGCTTATTAATATGAAAAAAAAGTTGGAAAATAGCCTCTTTTACTTTATGCATAGCATTTTGGGGCCTCGCAGCCTGCAGACCTGGACTAGCTGCACATTTTAGATTGTGTTGGCAAGCGGGTACAATGACCTTTCTGACCTGCATCTCAAGGCTATTATTAATCGCTAAGTAACCTGGTAAAGCCAAACAAATTTGTTTCCATTGAAAGGATCTCTATCTGTGTCTGAGAATTTGTGCTGTACCAAACAAACCTCATTAACTGTGTCCATTTTTGACAAAGAACTAGGAGTTGGAGAGATTGGCGACCTTTCTTTGTCCTTAAGGTACAGACTTCAGAGCAGTTATATGTGGGTAAATAAGTATTTTTACAAGGAAACTCTTTGTTCTATATTAACCATAAATAATTTTTTAAAAAAGTGCATGTGTTATCGAGTTAACTTTTTTATTTTAGGCAACTTTATACTTAAATATTTGTGCACATATTCTATATTTTACATATTTAATACTGCATCTCATTCTTTTTCATTAGATTCTTCCATTCAGCATGAGTACCACTGTAAATAGCTGATAAACTGCCTATAAGTATATGATTATAACTTCTTCCTATTCTTATCCACTTTTACCCAACAATGAATAAGAAGTTATATTGTTCAAGAGAAAACTGGTGAAAATCCCCAAAGAAAGATATCAATAAATATATATGCATTTTATTACAGATTTAATTATAACAAAGGGTAAAATATTTGTCCCATGTCATCAGTTAGGATTTACTACATTATTTAGAATGAATTATTCATTACCATAATTTTTTCAAGTAAAAAAAAAAGTTTAGATCATTTGTTGAAATGAAGTTCAAGGCAATATATAATTTTATTAGAAAGTACTATCCTAAGATCATCACAATTCCTTACAAATAGGCACACATCTCTTCATTAAAGTTCTACATGAAACCACTCATGAACATAAGTTCTTTTAAATAACTATATAATTTTCAATATACTTGAAAATATTTTCAACAGCCTACATATTTTGCTAACATATTCTGTTTCAGTAATATTGTATGCATAATGTTTACATTACTTTACTTTATTATAATATTGTTGACATATATAGTTACCTCTGATGGCTCTGTCCTTGAAGTCATCACAAAATGTAAAGTATGTATTAATCTAAACACTACTATACGTATAGACTGCTTAGCAAAATTATACCAATTTCGATTTATTCTAAAATGATTTACACCCTGAAATCCCCACATGTCCTTTCTATCACATTTTAAAGACTAAATCTTAGTCCCATTAATATCAATGGTAGTGAGATCAAACCCAAGGAATTAATGAAAAAGACATTAAATATGACTCTATATAATTCACAGTATAATATTTCGGCTCCGAGACTACGCTCTCTGCAGTGGGACAGTTGGCCAGTATGTAAAGAGACAGATGAAACCAGCATATATGTAAAGTACATACTACAGACATTACCTTTAGACATTGTATATCTACCAATAACACTGAGATCACAACCACATGCATATATGCTTGCGCACACACAAAAATCCAAAACTCACTGATGTCAATGGAAAGACTCCCAATGACTTTGATGGGCTTTGAATCAGGCCCTCCCTCTCAACTGTTTCTATTTTTCTTTATAAACAGTACATTCAACAAGTAGTAATAAGTAATCCTTTCTCTGTGAATGCCTCACGCAATCAAGGATGTAAATATTTCATATACTGTGTTAGCCCCTCAACCCCAACCTCTTCATTCATAGTGATCAGTATTATAACCTCCGCTTCAGGTCAAAACTTCCATTGACTCCTGTGGGTGCTCCATGTGTGGAAAGGGAATTTAATATAGTCAAATAGAATCAGAGAATCATAGGACTGGAAGGGACCGTGAGAGGTCATCTAATCCAGTCCCCTGCAATGAAGGCAGGACTAAGTATTATCTAGACCATCCCTGACAGGTGTTTGTCTAACCAGCTCTTAAAAATCCCCAATGATGGAGATTCGACAACCTCCCTAGGCAATTTATTCCAGTGCTTAACCACTCTGACAGTTAGGAAGCTTATCCTAATGTCCAACCTAAACCGCCTTTGTTGCAATTTAAGCCCATTGTTTCTCGGCCTATCCTCAGAAGTTAAGAAGAACAATTTTTCTCCCTCCTTCTTGTAACAACCTTTTATGTACTTGAAAACTGTTGTCATGTCCCCTCTCAGTCTTCTCTTCTCCAAACTAAACAAACCCAATTTTTCCCATCTTCCCTCACAGGTCATGTTTTCTTCTTGTTGCTCTTCTCTGGACTCTCTCCAATTTGTTTTCCTTTCCTGAAATGTGGCACCCAGAACTAGACACAATACTCCAGTTGAGGCCTAATCAGTGCAGAGTAGAGTGGAAGAATTACTTCTCATGTCTTGCTTACAACACTCCTGCTAACACATCCCAGAATGATGTTTGCTTTTTTTGCAACAGTGTTATGCTGTTGACTCATATTTAGCTTGTGATTCACTATGATCCCCAGATCCCTTTCTGCAGTACTCCTTCCTAGGCAGTCATTTCCCATTTTGTATGTGTGCAACTGATTGTTCCTTCCTAAGTGGAGTACTCTGGATTCGTCCATATTGAAATTCATCCTATTTACTTCAGACCATTTCTCCAGTATGTCTAGATCATTGTGAATTTTAATCCTATCCTCCAAAGCACTTGCAACCCCTCCCAGCTTGGTATCGTCTGCAAACTTTATAAGTGTACTCTCTATGCCATTATCTAAATCACTGATGATGATATTGAACAGAACCAGTCCCAGAACCAATCCCTGCGGGACCCCACTTGTTATGCCCTTCCAGCATGACTGTGAATAACTAATCTCTGGGAATGATTTTCCAACCAGTTATGCACCCACCTTATAGTAGCTCCATATAGGTTGTATTTCCCTAGTTTGTTTGAGAAGGTCATGCGAGACAGTATTAAAAGCCTTACTAAAGTCAATATATACCACATCTTCTGCTTCCCCCTATCCACAAGGCTTGTTATCCTGCCAAAGAAAGCTATCAGGTTGGTTTGACACGATCTGTTCTTGACAAATCCATGCTGACTGTTACTTATCACCTCATTATCTTCGAGGTGTTTGCAAACTGATTTCTTAATTATTTGCTCCATTATCTTTCTGGGTACAGAAGTTAAGGTGACTGGTCTGTAATTCCCCGGGTTGTCCTTATTTCCCTTTTTATATATGGGCACTATATTTGCCCTTTTCCAGTCTTCTGGAATGTCTCTCATCTCATCTTATTTCAAAGATAATTGCTAATGGCTCAGATATCTCCTCAGTCAGCTCCTTGAGTATTGTAGGATGCATTTCATAGGTCCTGGTGATTTGAAGACATCTAACTTGTCTGAGTAATTTTTGACTTGTTCTTTCCCCATCATAGACTCTGATCCTACCTCATTTTCACTGGCATTCGCTACGTTAGGTGTCCAAATCACCACCCACCTTCTTGGTGAAAACCAAAACAAAGAAGTCATTAAGCACCTCTGCCAAATAGTTTTGTCAAGCTAGGGCGTAACCGTCTGTGTTTTCATCAAGCTCTGTGGTGAGAGAAAATAGGAATTCTGCAGATGCAAAAATTGTTTTATATTAATTAATTTTTGGAATATTTTTCAAAAACTGGTCTGCTGTTTTGTGAGATTCCTATGTCAAGAAAATAAATATGTGCACTTTTGGTGGATGCTGTGTGCAAAATGATCTGCAAAAGACTGAATAAGCAAAGGAACATTGATGATAGTTTGGGAAAAAAGTACATTTGCTTGGTACCACTGTAGAGGGGACTGTTTCAATGACATCCAAAATGTGCCTATGTTTACGAGCTGATGTGCTCAGAGACACTTTTCATTGTGTCTCATCACAGATAAGATTGTGCCTAACAAATCTGTGAGGTAGCTGTTGACTTGTACATTATTGATTATTTCACATTAGGTTTTAAAATAAAAGCTGTTCATGTGCCAATGTAACTTACTGTTATTCTGATGTTTCATTATGAAACATGCAGTGGTGTTGGCTATGAGATGCAGATTTGGATTACCATGTTCCTGCTGTCTGTATAAAGGTTAAAAATAGATATAGAATATTGTTCCTGGCACTTTTGGAAAGGTCTTTAAATGATGATTTCAGCAATATACAGATTTTAATGGTGCTGCATAGAACAGCATCATTTCACAGATTTATACTGACCTACATTTATTGAACTTTATCAAAATATTGCATTTTGTTTGCGTTTTAACAGGAATTTTGTGATCTTGTGACCAGATAACCATAAAATCATAGTATTAATTAAAGTAAAGGGCATTTGAGAAAATCAATATGCAGTATAATTTGCCTAGAGTACCCAGAAGGAGCACAAAGTTATTGTGATTTGAAATAGCTTAGCCCTCAAATCATAAAATTCCTGCAACATAGGCAGTAGGTAACCTTAGCATAAGAGAAGCCAGCCTAAATCAATTTTACCCTCCCAACTATATACATCATCCTTCCCCCTGAAACAAAGAATATGGAACTCTAAATGCAATAACTGCAACAATTTCTTAGCTACACCAGTATATACCTATTGATTTAATGGGGTTGTACTGGTGTATCTGAGAGCAGAAGCTAACCTGCTGTATTAAAAATGATTTGACTTTACCAAAAATATTCAGTAAAAATTAAACACTCCTATATGTCTAGCCTCAGAGGAAGAATGTAAAGCATAGATTATGGTGCTCTGTACACAGATATATTTATAACAGAAGACATACATTACCGTATATGTTAGATATGTGACATCTAGTTACCATTCCATTCTCTGCCTTATATGAGTCTATTTCCGCTCAGTGCATCCACTATGTACTCTTAATACTGAAATGTGCCCCAGCCTGTTTTGACCAGCTACACTGATGCCTGAGAGATGATGTCATGCAACTAGCACAGTGGATTCTTGAGTATGTTTGGAAAAGAAAGGTGCCTACCACAGCTGATTAAGCAGAAATAGGGACATCTTTTTGAGGAGGGACAGATCCTTAACAGATGGAGGGGTTTGGAAACTGTCTTGCTGGTGAGTTATTGTGGCCCAATAGTATTCTGAAACTATCTGCCTTGTATGTGACTCTCAGAAAGATACTCTATTTGTATTGCGCCTATGGCCTCTCCTGCCTAGAACCTTCCTAACTAATGGAACAATAATGTGCAGCCTTATATAATATGCTCATTTGGCATACAAATGTGCAATGTTATATCTCTAATCAACCAACCATCCACATACTGTTCTATGTTCATTTCAACTATGTATTTGTGCATAATTACCTTTGTAAGGTGATGATAAGCATCATTGTTTTGTCTGAAAATCGTTGAGGGGATTTTGCACTGTACATAGTTCATTATACAAAGTGGTACAAATCGAGTCCACTTACCTGGGTGGACAAGGTACAAAAAGCATTGGAACCACCCAGGGTCTCGTGTACAAGGGGCCAGATCATTGAAAGGAAATTCACATCCCCCGTATGCCACACAAAAATACTCTGCAGCAGTACACAAAACAGTACTTGGTTGGGCCAATTCCCCTTGTGTGTAGGAGGATACATGGGCCAGCAGCCCATGAACCGTAGTAGAAGTTGTGCAAGGGCTGAATTGGTGCTTCTGTGTCCCACTGCTGGTTTGTTGGGAAGAATTCAGTCCCAGCACCAAATCCCAGATTGGTTTGGAATGGCTTTGATGAGTGTGCTGATTCACACTGATTGGAGAGTATTTGGATTTTAGTGTGTGACACACTAACTTGTGTGTAGATTGTGTTTTGCAAGTGAAAAGGAGCTTGGTTTTTTTTTTTTTAAGAAGCATATTAGGGCCCAATTTTGTTCCCAGTGAAGTCAATGACAAACTCCCATTGATTTCATGCACTGACATCTCTGCGTGGTGCATGTTCAGTAGGTATGCAGACTTCATCCAGCTCTGCGTGCACTCTAGGTGAAGTGTGATATGCTTTATGACAAACATGCAGGAAGCTTTGTAACTGAGCAGACTTAGGCAAGTTCTCACCATAGTGCGTGGTTGTTTCTGCAGCTGGTTGACAAGGTGTTCACGGCTTAAAATCTGTGTTGAGGCAGGTAAACCTTGGCTGTAATGAAGGTCTAACACATCCCTTATGAATTCTATTCTCTGTGTGGGTTCCAAGGAAGGCTCCTCTCTGTTGATTGTTAGGCCCAGTGCAAGGAAAAGTTGGAGCAATTTAATGTATTCCTCTACCTGTTGTGGCGACTTCCCTCAAACCAGCAAGTCATCAAGTTAAGGATGAACTATTATTCCATCTTTTCTCAGGTGAGCCACACAACTACCAAACATTTGGTAAAGACCCTCAGAGCTGCCGAAGCTCAGAAGGGTAGCATGTTGTATTTGTAGTGGGCCTGTCCTACTTGGAACCTCAGGTACTAGCTGTGTGCAGGGAGAATTGATATGTGGAAATATGCATCTTGCAGGTCGAGAACTGCAGATCAGTCCTGAGCATCTAGTGATGGAATTATGGAGACAAGGATTACCATTCTGAACTTGATGAGGCAGATGAGAGTGTTGAGCCTCCTGAAGTCCAGAAGTAGATGCCATCCCCTTTTTGTCTTCAGGACTAAATCCCTTCTGCCTATATTGCAGTGGAACTTCTTCTCTTGCTCCAAGAGACAGAAGTAATTCTACCGCCTGAGTAATAGTCTCTCGTGAGACAGGCTGCTGAATAGGGAAGGGGAAGGAGATGGGCAATAGGGACAGACTATTTTTGGAACCCAGCAGTCTGATGCAATGAGGTTCCTAAAAAATCCCAAAAAATGTGGCCCTCCTGCAAGGGGAAGTAAAGGGTGAAGATCCTGTGGACTAATTAAAGAGTGACTCTTGAGCATCATGTCAGAAGGATTGCCCTGAGGTTGTCGCAGCTGACAGGCAGATCATGTAGAAGCCTAAGTCTCCTCTTTGGAAAGTGCTGCCCCTTCCTCAGAGGCTTCAATGATCTTGATTGGAAAAAAGCTGCTGGTGATGATCTCTGTCTGGAATAAAACTGAGGTCTTTCCTGTTTTCTTTAAGGAGATGGTATGTATATTCCTACCAAACAAAGACCAGGAGTCTTTCAACAAATGTAGAGCATCATCTGTTTTTGTACTGAAGAAGTCAGTCTTCAAAGTGGACGTCTTTAATTGTTGTCTGCACCTCCTTTGGGACTAAGAGTCAGACTGAAGCCAAGGTGCCCTCCTCATGATAATGGAAGTTGTCATGGATCTTGCCATGATATTTGAAGCATGTAAGGAGAGCTTAGATATAAATTTTGACTATCCAAAATTACAGCCTTGCACTACTCCTTGCATTCCTGAGGAAGTCTGTCAGCAGTCTAGAGGCTTATGTACATGAATACTTAGTTGGCAGCAAGCTGGGGTGTAAATCTACCCTGCAGTTATGTGCAGTGCACTGAGGGTATGTCTACACTGCAATTAGACACCCACAGCTGGCCCTTGCCAGCTGACTTGGACTTGCGGGGCTCAGACTAAGGGGCTGTTTAATTGTGAGGTAGACATTTGGGCTAGGGCTGGAGCCTGAGCTCTGGGACTCTCCCATTTCACAGGGTCCCAGAGGCCAGACTTCAGCCCGAACCCAGGCTGTCTTAGAGGATTGGGCTCAGGAACCAGGTGGTGATCTTGAGCTTACCAGGACACCTCTGGACTCAGACCAAGCTAATTTCAAGGGGAGGTCTTCCTTTCCCAGGTCCGATGCAGGCTATCTAGATCAGCCCTAGAGAAACAGTTTGAGGTGAGCCTGTTTTTCCAAAAGTTCCTTTTAGAAAAGGACATACAAATAGAACTCCTTGTCAACTTGGTAAGATCCACCTTCGACAGGTTGGGTCTCCTTCTCAATGTGTGCAAATCAATCCTATCCCCTACACGGAGGATGGAGTTTATTGGAGCAATATTGGACTCAGGCCAGGCCAGAGCATTCATGCCAGAGTCTCAGTTTTGGACAATGACAGACACCATACAAAGCCTCAAGCAGTACCCCACCACCACAGCAAGGAATTGCTTGAAGCTCCTTGGTCACACAGCAGCATGTACATACATGGTACAGCATGCGAGGCTGAGGCTCAGACCTCTCCAGGCCGGCTAGCATTGGCCTATCGGCCAGGGCATGATGGTCTGGACAAGATGGTCATCCTCCCAGTGCCAGTTCTGAAGTCATTCCACTGGTGGCTCGACCCACAGAAGGTATGCGCAGGAGTCCCCTTTGCCAAGCTCCAACTCTCCCTGTCCCTGGTTACAGATGGGTCACAGTTGTGGTGGGGTGCTCACCTGGGAGACCTTCAAACCCAAGGTCTCTGGTCACAAGATGAGCTCTCGCTCCACATCAATGTCCAGGAGCTGAGAGCGGTCCACTTAGCATGCCAGACCTTCCAGGCTCACTGGCAAGGGAAATGCATGGAGGTGATGATGGACAACACAACTTGTTTTATATAAACAAGCAAAGTGGAGCTCATTCTTCTCCCCTATGTTGGGAAGTCCTCAAGCTGTGGGACTTCTGCATAGCCCACTCAATTCACCTGGAAGCATCCTTCCTCCCAGGTTCTCAGAACAAGCTGGTGGATTATCTCAGCAGATCCTTTCACAATCACGAGTTGTCTATTCCCCCAGACGTGAACAACATTTTCCAAATGTGGGGAGTTCCCCATATTGACCTGTTTGCCACAAAGAGAAACAGAAAATGCCTCCGGTTCTATTCCTTCCTGAATCAAAGTCTGGGCTCCCTTGCAGATATGTTTCTCCTCCCTTGAACAAACCACCTGTTGTACATATTCCCTCCATTTCCACTCGTTCACAAGGTTCTGCTCAAGATCCGCAGGGAAGGGGCAGCGGTCATACTGATAGAACCAACCTGGCCCCACTAGCACTGGTAAACCATGCTCCTGGAGCTATCGGTGGACACCCCAATCTCTTTGCCCCTGCTTCCAGACCCGATCACCCAAGACAAAGGCCATCTCCATCATCGCAACCTCGAGTCTCTTCACCTCACCGCTTGGAAGCTTCATGGTTAAACCTCAAGGAGCTAATGTGCTCTGAGGCCATTAGGGAGGTCCTACTTGGCAGCAGGAAACCCTCCACCAGGGCTACCTGCCTAGACAAGTGGAAAAGATTTGCAATCTGGTGCTCTCAGGGTTGTGCTCTCCCAGTGCAGGCTTCTATACCGCTCATCTTAGACTACCTATTACATTTCAAACAGCAGGTCCTCTGAGTATCATCTCTCAAGGTCCACCTGGTGGTCATTTCGACATTCCACCCAGGAGCGGCTGGCCATTCAGTCTTTGCCAACCTGATGGTTAGTCGTTTCCTGGTCACCAAAACATCAGCAAGGTGAATGTCTGATCTTAAGGCTCTAACCTCCGACCCTCCTTATACCATTTTTCATAAGGACAAGGTGCAACTTAGGCCTCACCCAGCCTTCCTTCCAAAGGTTATCTCCCAATTCTATGCCAGTCAGGACATTTTTCTCCCAGTCTTTTATCTTAAGCCTCATGCGGATAGTTGGGAGCAAAGGCTACACTCCTTGGACGTTCGACAAGCACTGGCCTTTTACATTGCATGCACAAAACCATTCTGCAAGTTGAACCAGTTGTTCTTGGCAGTTGCAGGTAGAATGAAAGGCCTCCTGGTGTCATTGCAAAGAATTTTGTCATGGATCACATTCTGTATCTGGGCATGCTACGATCTTGCAAAAGTACCGGCCCCTGCACTGACAGCACATGCCACAAAAGCAGAGGCCTCCTCTGCAGCGTTCCTGGCCCATGTCCTGATCCAGGAGATTTGCAGAGTGGTGACTTGGTCCTCGGTTCACACTTTCACCTCTTACTATGCTACTACCCAGCACACCTGGGATGATGTGGTTTTCGGCAGAGCAGTGCTCCTATCTGTAATTCCATAAGCTCCAACCCACCTCCTAGTTAGGGCTTAGGAGTCACCTAATTGGAATCGACATGAGCAAGTACTCGAAGAATCAAGAACAGTAACTCACCTTCTCATAATTGTTGTTCTTCAAGATGTGTTGCTTATGTCCATTCCAAGACCCACCTGTCTTCCCCTCTGTCGGCAAGAAGGAACTGAAGAGGTGGTGGGTCGGCAGGGACCTAGATCCACCGCCATGAAGGCGCCATTCCAGGGGGCTCCACAGCCAACCCGATAGATGCTGCTTAGGGAAAAACCTTTTGATGACTATGAACGTGGTGCACACACACCTAATTAGAGTAGACGTGAGCAACACATCTCAAAGAACAAGTTATGAGAAGGTAAGTAACCATTTTTTTCACGAGTATTTTCTAAATACTTATATAAAACCAAAACCCATCAAAATGGTTTCTAGATTTAAAAAATAAAACAATGGAAATAGTTGCTTTTAAACAATTAAAAATTCCCTTCCATTGTTAGCAACCCAAACACTGCATCAGTGGGAACAAGGGCTGTCAAGCAATTAAAAAAATTAATTGCCATTAATCGTGAGATTAATCACACTGTTAAACAATAACAGAATACCATTTCTTTAAATATTTTGGATGTTTTTTACATTTTCAAATATATTGATTTCAGTTACAACAGAATAATAAGTGTACAGTGCTCACTTAATATTTATTTTTGATTACAAGTATTTGCACTGTAAAAAACAAAAGAAACAGTATTTTTCTATTCACCTAATTCAAATACTGTAATGCAATCTCTTTATCATGAAAGTTGAGCTTAAAAATGTAGAATTATGTACAAAAAAATTGCATTCAAAAATAAAACAATGTAAAATTTTAGAGTCTGCAAGTCCACTCACTCCTACTTCTTATTCAGCCAATCGCTCAGACAAACAAGTTTGTTTACATTTGCAGAAGATAATGCTGCCCGCTTCTTGTTTACAATGTCACCTGAAAGTGAGAACTGGCATTCACATGGCACTGTTGTAGCCAGTGTTGCAAGATATTTATGTGCCAGATGTGCTAAAGATTCATATGTCCCTTCATGCTTCAACCACCATTCCAGGGCACATGTGTCCATGATGACGACAGGTTCTGCTCGATAACAATCCCAAAGCTGTGCGGACTGATGCATGTTCATTTTATTATCTGAGTCAGATGTCATCAGCAGAAGGTTGATTTTCTTTTTTGGTGGTTTGAGTTCTGTAGTTTCCACATCGGAATATTGCTCTTTTAAGACTTCTGAAAGCATGCTCCACACCTCGTCCTTGGAAGGCGCTTCAGATTCTTAAACCTTGGGTTGAGTGCTGTAGCTATTTTTAGAAATCTCACATTGGTACCTTCTTTGCATTTTGCGAAATCTGCAGTGAAAGTGTCCTTAAAATGAAAAACATGTGCTGGGTCATCATCTGAGACTGCCATAACATGAAATATATGCAGAATGCGGGTAAAACAGCAGGGGACTTACAAGTCTCCCCAAAGGAGTTCAGTCGCAAATTTAATTAACACATTATTTTTTTAATGAGTGTCATCAGCATGGAAGCATGTCCTCTGGAATGGTGGCCAAAGCATGAAGGGGCATATGAATGTTTAGCATATCTGGCACGTAAATAGCTTGCAATGCCAACTACAAAAGGGCCATGCAAATCTCTGTTCTCACTTTCTGGTGACATTGTAAATAAGAAGAGGACAGCAAATGTAAATGTAAACAAACTTGTTTGTCTTAGCGATTAGCTGAACAAGAAGTGGGACTGAATGGACTTGTAAGCTCTAAAGTTTTACATCGTTTTGTTTTTGAGTGCAGTTATGTAACAAAAAAAATCTACATTTGTAAGCTGCACTTTCACGACAAAGATTGCACTACAGTACTTGTATGAGGTGAATTGAAAAATACTATTTCTTTATTTATCATTTTTCCAGTGCAAATATTTGTAATCAAAATAATATACACTTTGATTTCAATTACAACACAGAATACAATATATATGAAAATATAGAAAAACATCCAAAATATTTAATAAATTTCAATTGGTATTCTATTGTTTAACAGTGCAATTAAAAGTGTGATTACTTTTTTTAATCGTAGTTAATTGCGTGAGTTAACTGCGATTAATCGACAGCCCTAGTGGGAACATGATATTGAAACTGACCATAAATGAAGCAAACCTGACTCCATTGATTTTTACTGAAAGGAATACAGATAGGGCCACATTGTGACCCATTCGTCCACCCCTTGCTCTTACTGAAAGGTTGACAAGTGAATCTTCTTAATGTCAGTGAAATCACTTATGTGAAGGCTTGTCTGCTCTTAACACTGGTACAGCTGCACTGCTGTAGCGCTTAGTGAAGACTCTACCTACGTTGACAGGAGGGCTTCTCCCATCTGCGTAGGTACTCCACTCCCCTGGGAGGCAGTAGCTATGTCGATAGGAGAAGCCCTTCCATCGACATAGCGCTGTCTATATTGGAGGTCAGGTTGGTATAATTATGTCACTCAGGGGTGTGGATCTGCCATAGTCCTGAGCAATGTAGTTATACCAATTTAAGTTTGCAGGGTAGACCAGGGCTGAGTAATTAACTGCTCACCAATGTGAATAAGGAGGTCACAACCTGGTCTTAAGTAAACAAGAAGTATAAATAATTAAAATGTTGACTTTTTAAACTTCCTCCATATTTAATAGTCTAAAATGTTACAGGAAACAATGTAAGATTTTAAAGATAACTTTGGCCTTTTTATTATATAAAAAAGCCTAGATAACTGTTTATTGGGTTTTAAATATTAGATTAACTCACATTTGTTCAGCTACTAAATGAAGACTGCACACTTACAATAACTTACAAACTAACCTTTTCATTCTGTTTTTCAGCATGTCTTTGTGCGTATTTCCATCTTAAGAACCTGGGTCATTGGGCCTCAAAGCTATTAGCT
This sequence comes from Lepidochelys olivacea, assembly GCF_965140295.1. Lineage (NCBI taxonomy): Eukaryota > Metazoa > Chordata > Testudines > Cheloniidae > Lepidochelys > Lepidochelys olivacea. The sequence continues at coordinate 164,101,993 of NC_140413.1, forward strand.
CAATATAGGGGTCAATGGGCTGCAGCTCTCCTGTTCCTTTCCAAACTACTGCCCATTTACCTATTTTACTGCTTGGTGGACAGAAACAATTGAGCAGTTAAAGGGCCTTGCCCAGGAGACTTGCCACAAATGAGTTTTCAAAACTCTCACTAATTTTATATCTTATCATTTATATCAATCTGTTTCAAAAACACAATAATGACAGCTCTACCTTCTGAGTCTGTAGGATTCATATGGCTCTACAACAGCAGTGCAGGAATCAGATGACTTAAGTTTCTACTTAATAAGTAGCGAGAGGATGAAAATAATTGAACAAAAACAAAGCTAATGTACAGACATGTAAATGTGCTTTATAAATTCTATCATTTGCAAATAAATTAATGTTTAACAAATGAAAGTCACACTCTATTCCTGCATAAAGGGCATATCCTGCCCCATCTTCCATGACCACAGAGTGCCCTTTACCGGAAGAATTGGTGTGAATCTGTTGTGTAATGTGAGATAGAAGGTACATGTGGGTGCAAGGTGTGGGAGGGAGGAGAGAAGCAAAGGGGGCACACATTCTGCATGGCACAGAGCACAGAGTAAGAGAGCCCAATCAGTGACAGTTCGCAGGGGATAAATATAGAGTGAGCTGACCCATCCTCCCTTCCCAGTGAGCTCATTCAAGATCTTGTGTAGGCTAGTGACTGCAGAGCCATTCCATTACTTGAAAGTGTAAATTCCTCCTCTGCTTGGCCACTTGCACATAAGCCCAGGGCTCTGAATTTGAACCCTAGTGTGTAAGTTCATAAGAAATGCATAGCTGGTGAAAATCAGCATAGTTCCATTGAAATTAATAGATTGTGTTGGTGTTACACCAATTTATGATAGTTTAGGATCTGGTCTATAATCTAAATACAAACCAAAAAATTAACCTGTCATATACAGTTCATGTTGCGTGATATGTACACAGTATGTCCTCAGAGATCTTCATATTTAAGTTTGCATTGGATACCAACTCATGCATAAAAGAGCAGCATCACACTAATTTAACACACACTTTTTCTAATGATTAATCCTTTCATGGTTAAATTTGTTGTTCATTAGGGGAGGGGTCATATAAACACTTTAGACCTGATTCTCCATTGTCTTGTGTGAGTGTTTCCACCTGTGCAAAGTGGGTGTGAACTCCTGATTTGGAGCAATGTATAGGCTCCATGGAGCAATGTAGTGAAAAATCAGTTTTGTAGAGCCCTATCCAGACAAAGCCCTGCTCTATACTAGAACGATTTGCTGGTTTTACTATATCAATATAGTTAAATTTGCTATTGCAAATTTTTAATTTAAAATAATTAATAATTTAAATTTAAAAATTAAATTTAAATTAATTAATAATTTAAATTTGCCTCATAGTCTGGAGGCAGTTTTATCAGTATAAAAATGCCTACACCTGTATAGTTTATGCCATTTGTGAACTGGGTTCAGTTATCCTTCTTTAAGTACGTCCAAACTAGGGCTATACTGGGGGGAAGGGTGGGGAAAATCACAACTCCCACTGGCCTAGCTAAAATTCCCAAAGCACTGCATACTCTAGCATTTGCACAGTGATGACTAGAAGAAACAGTGGATCCCGATCATCCCTATGCACTGCCCACACTTCCCAAAAGAGAGTGCGCTGGATGGTGGCAGGTTGCACACTGGAATACCTACCCATGATGCACCACACTCTGCTTGGACACACACACTCCTAGTGAGTATGTGGAACGCCGACCCAAGGAACACAAGCGATATACTAACTGCAGTGGTTGCCAACATAACTGGTATCTGCCAAAGTTTGTAGTTTAGACATGGCCTGGTTCATTTTTATTCATCTTGGAAAGAAGTCTCCCACACCATGGCAGATATATTATAAAGCATGGAATTCACTGAGTACCCAATGCCGTTCCCACAGTAATTGGGTGAAGCTGAGTCCGGAACTACATAACCAGGATTCTATGCCCAGGAGTGGGGGAGGTTTGTGACTTCTTATATGATTAAAACTGGCAGCAAGTACCACTGCTACAGGGGAAATACACTCTCAGAATAGGGATCAGCAACTTTGTAGCCAGAGAGGTGAATCTGGGCTAGATAAAAACTTTTGAAAAGTCTACTGTTTTGCAAATATTAAGGGTGAGATTTTCAAAAGCTTTCAATATTGGCTTAATACTCCTTCCTATATAATTTCTTTTTTATCAGTTTCCTCTTTTAACATAGTAGAATGGATCAGCTCAACAAATGTAATTCCTCCTTCTTTCATTTTTCTCATTCTGCTTTGTTAAATGGGGAAGTAGGCGTTATTAGAAGTCATGCCAGTGTTATTAATCAAATGTCATGAACAACTGTGCTTGAGGAATGGGGTGGTTCTATTGCCTCCTTATACCTCTTACCATATAGTATTTGTCATGATTTAAAGTATTTAACTTTGCATGATTTATAAAGAAAACATGCTATTATAACAGATAAAGGTCATTGGCAAAAACAGATTTTCCTTCTTCAGGGTATTTTGAAAAAAATTGGCTGAAAAGTTTACTGTCTGACTCACTTCCTTTGATATCAGTGTCTGCATGTGTTTGAGGGAAAAAACAGGAAAGTTGATATAACGGGAAAGTTTATAATGGGAAGGGGTGAAGAAAAGAACCACAAAAATGATACAAGAGCTGGAAAAAATGTCTTACAATGAGAGACTTAAAGATCTCAACCTCTTTACTTGACCAAAAAGAAGGCTGAGAGGTGACTTGATCACAGTATATACCTACAGTAAAAGCTGTGTTATCTGGCCCTGTACCAACCAGAAAGCTCTATAAACTGGCATTTCTAATCTTCATAGAAAGTCCGGTTTATAGTCCTGTTGGCATGGGGCCAGGAGGCTCCCCACCTGGCTCTGTGTGGCTCCCCAGAAGTGGCAACCTGTCCCGGCTACTCCTAGGCAAAGGCTGTGGTACTCGGCCAACGGGCACTGCAGAGCCAGCGTTCGGAGCGGGGGTAGCACACAGAGCTGCCTGCTGCACCTGTGTCTAAGAGCAGTCGGGACAGGTGGCCACTTGTGGGGAGCTGCCCAAGGTGAATGCCCCCCAGATCCGGCACTATGAGCCCTCTCCCATCTAGTCCCCCTGTCCCGAGCCCCCTCCTGCACCCAAACTCACTCCCAGAGCCCAGGCCCCGCACCCCCTCCCGAGCCACACCCCCTAGCCCTGCACCGCCTCCCACACCCAAGCTCCCTCCCTCTTAGTTAACTGGCATTTTTCACTTACTGGCACCCCCCTATTCCGCCAACATGCTGGATAAAACAGTTTTTACTGTATCTTCCCAGGGGAAAAAAAATCAGGTACTAAATGTATCTTCAGTCTAGCAGAGAAAGGCATAACAGGAAGCAATCGATGGAAGTTACAGACAGACTAATTCAAATTAGAAATGTTTCAGAGTAGCAGCCGTGAGGCACAAATTTTCAACAGATTAACTATAGGGACAATGTTTCAATAGAAGTGATGGATTTTCCATTTCTTGATGGAGTCTCCATCTCTTGATGTCTTCAAATCAAGGCTGGATGCTTTTTTGGAAGAAATGTTTTAGTCAAATACAAGTTATTTGGCTCAATGCAGGTGTAACTGGGTGGAAAACTACAGCCTGTGTTATATAGGACGTCAGACTAGATGAACACAATGGTCCCTCCTGGCCTTAAAATCAGTGAATCCATGAATCTCATCCTGAATTATGGCACTGGAATTATGGCACTTTTTGTCCATCCCCAGTAAAAAATATTTTTTTTTCTATTTCGTGCTACAGTCATAGCCAGTAAAAATGACACATTGACCTCTCTTAGTTCTGCTCGTGAATATTAATGAGAAGTAACTCTTCTCTTTAAATAATGGGAGGCTGTATTTTTAATTATCTGAAAGCAATTGACAGTGAAAAACCAGAATTATTCATTTTTTCTATAACTTTTTTCATAAAAAGTCTTTTCAAAGAATTGCTGTAGTGAGCTATGGAGTCCTACAGGTTATAAGTCAACACAAAGAGCCAGACTGTGACTTTTTGTTGCAAAAGTGCATGTCAGGGTAAAAAGGGCAGAATGACAGTTCCCCTCACACTTGCTGATCTTGCACAAAGATCAGTCAAAATACAGCCCCTGAATCTGGGGGAGTGGAAACAATGCATGCACATATCATCCCAAGTCAGCAGAGTGAGCTGAGACCATGACTCTATACCTACCTCTTCTCCAGGCCACAAAGCAGACCAGAAGCACCAAGAGGCACAAGCTTCATTGTCCTAAAGAATAGGGTAGCCTGCAGAGCCCCTGTGCATTAAAGAGCTGGCGGAGCATGCCATCATTCTAGTATTCCCCTGTTGGATAATGAGGCACCACATAATACTTTACTCAAGGCACTGTCCCTAGCTAACTCTGAGCTTGCTCCTCAAGTGACCACCCAACCTGTATTTTAAGGAACAGCCCTTATTTGGTGCCTTGTATCCGTGACCTATATGAAGAAGTATTTGATCAGCTAAAAGTATATTTTCTATCAATAATCAGGCAAAGAATCATACACTGTGATAAAAACATGATTTTGTATCACGTGGGCTGTTATGCCTTAAGTAGTAAACTCTGGTCCACATTTTTCATTTTCCTTTATTTCCTTGGGATGTAGCTGGTTGTCCTTTTTGACGTACTGTGTTCCAACAGATTTCAGTAACTGCACATGTGAATAAGTGCTCGCTGACATGAATCAGAGTTGAACAATCTAGCCAACAGAGGACCAAATTCAATTCCTTGACCCACTGGTTGCACACAATTTTTTTTTTACATAGAAATGAAACATTTTTTTATGCTTGTGTAATGCTTCTGTAAACTCATAACTTTAAATTGCTTACTGGATTATTAAATAGTGAACTGCAAGTTGAAAAGAATTTTCATAGAATTTTTTTAATGGCAAATAGCACTTTTTTTTAATCAAGTGACCAAACTCAGTGGCATGTAAAATTCTGAACAATTTTAATAACCTAAATTGTTAAAATGATTGCTTCTAAAATATCCAGCTGATAAATATTTATATACTTTTCTCTCACACAAGTCTGTAGTTTTCAAGTTATAGAAATATTTGAAGTGCGGAGACTTCCTTAGGTAACCTGGTCTAACCTGTACTATGGATGGCCTGTCATTTATCTACAAATAGATAAAAACTGAACTGCTATCATTTAATCAGTTACAACCTGAAAATTATATTTTGAAAATCAAGTTTATTATTAATATGTAATCTTTAAGTAACCATATTTAGCCTCCTAATTTACACAATATTTATGATGCTCTACATGTCCTTGAAATAGGGAACAGGGACACTATACCATGAAAAAGTGGTCTAGCTGCTGGAGTTCATAAATTTTGTTCAGCTTTGGATGAGTTCAAAGAATTGCCATGTAAGAAAAGCCTTACAGAGGGAATTTATCTGATTATGGCAGTAATAATTACCCAGCTGTTTATTGCAGATAGAGAAATAATTCATGTAGGCAATAGGCCGTGGTGGCAATGACACTCCACATTTAGTAAATATGCAAACTGTTCACTTCTAATTAACGAAGCTAGAGGATGCCCTTATTAAATGTATAAACTAAAAGTGCCTTCCTGACAAGTGATGAATTGTTACATTGCACAAACTCTTGCCACAGAATTATTGGAGTGAACTTGGGGCTTAACTTCATTAAGAGATCTTGTGGGATAGTTAAATGAGGATGGACAGCATAACAAGGTCTACCTGACAGCCAATGATATGTTAAAGCTTAATGAAACTGCACCTTTTCCTTCTTTCTACTTACTTTACTGTTAAGATCCCACTTTAGATAAAGTAGAAGACTGGAAAGTTACTTAAATTAGGACAATGCAAAAGCATGACACAAGTCAGGATTTGACTGGTAAAATCCATCTAGAGAAAAGACATTAAAGATTAGTAGTAATTTTCAGAGAAATATTTCAACATCAAAAATCCACCCATTCATTGCAGTGCTTTCAAAGCTCACTGCTATAAAATTATTATTTGTAATGTCACTCCTACTCAACCTTGCCATGAATTAATCCATTAAAAGTAGTTTAGATCACAGTGGACTAATTAGTGCAGTGAGTGAATACACCAGCCTTTCACTTCTGGAGACCCAGACTCAAATTCTTCCTTAGGTCACAAGTGAAATAAGTTAATGGCAATTATTTGTAAGGCTCAACAATGTGCTTGGCGCTGTACAGGATACAGAATCTTTGGGATTATATCATCTAATGAATTCGTTTACAGTTTTGAACTACAATCTAATTAATTAGTTAATGTATTTGAAGATGAAAAGTGATATGTAGGTGCAAAGAAAGTGGATATTGGTGCACGCCACAAAGCTACCAAAGAATGTGGCAGGACAACTGGCAGCATCTGCTCGAGAGATACCCTCTAGGCAGGGTGGATAGATTTAAATCACAGCTATTTAAATCACTGATTTTAATCATGATTTAAAACAGGCAACAGGATACCTAGTTTTAAATAATCAATTTTAATCTTTTTTTGCATTTGTACTTTTTAGTTATTTTCCTAATAGTCTACCAGCCACATTTAGAAAGGGGGTCTTATTAACAAGTTAGGATAACCCATCAGCTAGAAAAGTTCCATTGCTACCACAAGTTAGCCCCATAGCTGGTGGTCATCACCGGGATGGACGTAGACCCTGGAAGAGGTGCAGTTTTTCTATATCACATAATTTTTAAATGGCATTGGGAATCCAATCAAAAAATAAATAAAATCACTAAAAGGGGCCATAGGTTGAAGACACAGTTTAATTTTGACCAAAATTAGCAGAAAGCTTCTAAATACAATTGATAATGCTCAAAATAGTATTGTTTTGGAAAGTTTGGGAAATATTTAACTCTAAGTGATCTATTTTATGTACTTCCCCTACTTTTTTTTTGCATTCAATTAAAGAAAATATCTGCAGTCACATGACAGTCTGAGCTGCTTTGTACTATGTAACACATCACAATATTTGTCATTATTTGTATAATGGACTGATTTGAGAAACGTTTTTATGATGTTAAGCACATAGTAAGACTGCTAATTATAAAATTTTTTGAAGTTTAAAATGCTCTGGCAGGCTTCATGAACAATATCCAATCACTCCACCAGCTCATGGACAGTTACATTACCCAAGGAAAAACTGTTCAGATACATTTCTGTTCTGGGAAAACTATGTAAAGTATTTCTCCCAACTATTGTACCGATAGATAACATAGCAGCGAAGAGAGAGACAATAACAAGTCCATGGAGCTTGAGACATAGGCAGAGATGATTCTACTTGACTTCCAGTGTGGTCATGTGAATTATGCTAGAACACTCAGAATAAATGGGGTGCTAAAGTGGGGCTTGGACTCAGATGTTGTGCACAAGATATTGTTCTATTCTTGGGGTAGATTAATTCTATTTCAAAACTGGTCTTGGCCAAATGAAGAGATTCATTCCAATGCATAAAGTGGCTATGGAGCGGGGATCAGATCTGTGTCTCATGCTGCCAAACATTCATTCTGTCAGTGGATGTGACTCCTCTTCATCTTTCAGTGGCATGGAAAAAAAGAGATGGCTGAAAACAGCAGCTGAGGACCCAGAGCTCATGGAGGGCTTGAAATGTCTTGGGAGCAGTGCATCTTAGACAGAAGAAGAGACGGAGGCAGCCTGTCTCACTGGTATTTTTAATTTACTGTGGTAAGAAGTAAGCACCTCTGGATAATGTATGCTACGAGTTGTTTGATAAGAACAAAACAAGCGAGAAATTGCCACCAAAATGCATATGAAATCATGCATCACTTCAAGTGTCCCCACTCAACAATGGATGGGGATCTTATTTCTAACATGGTTGTGCTGTCACCTGCTCCAGAAGCAATCCTCACCTTTGTGCAGTGTGGTTGTGAGAGTACCTGTGCAACAAGGAAATGCAAATGCTACAGCAAAGATTTGATGTGCTCTGATGTACGTAACTGTGACAGTGACAAGTGTAGCAACAGAGTATTAAACACATCAGACACAGATTCTGAGGAGGAATAGAAATGTTTCAACTATCAGCAAATTTACTGTGACTATTTCTGTGAGTAAATATAGCTTGAAGGGTTGTTGCTCAGTTATATGTAGGAGTTATATAGCTATAGTTCATTATTCGCACAATATACTCATACAAGACAGTCTACAGGCCTTCTACTAAGAATCATTACTGTTATATAAGTAGTTTACATGTACTGTCATTGTATTCAGTGGTAGTAAGAAGATAATTACAGTTGTATTGTGTAGCAAGGGGACGTGGCCTCCCTCCCCCATGGATTGGGAGACTCCCACGCCCATCCTCTGGTGGGCGGAGCCAGGCCCACCATACTGGAAACAGACAGGAGGGACAGGAACCAAAAGTATAAAGGGCAGGCTCTTGAGCTCAGTTGGGCTGGAGCCACCAGAGGAGAAGGATTTCTCCTGCCTGCTGCTTGAGCCCAATGGACACCACTACAGCGCCAAAGTCCTTAAGGAACTGCTGGACGCTGGGGACGCTGAGGAGCTGTCAGGGCTGCGATTATTTGTGTATCCCGGGGAGACAGATGATGACCCCAAGACACAGGTACCCCACAGCAGGAGAGTAGGAGGTAGCCCAGGGGAACTGGTTGTATTGTGGCCTTAAATTAGGTCAGCATGTTTCGGGTGGATCCCCACTGACCCAGTAGAGGAACACTCCACTACTGCTAGGGCCCTGGCCTGGAACCCAGTGGAGTCAGGTCGGCTCAGGTCTCCCTTAGACTCCCCACCTAAGGCCAAGATGCCTGAATTTGTCTGCCAGAGCTAGGACGTCAGATTATTTGCTGTCTGCCCAGCCAGAGAGCCGAATCCCTAGACCATTTGCTGTCTGCCCTGATGGAGGGCTTAAGCCCCTAGTCTGCTTGGTGCTCTCCCCTGCCTGCAAGCCAGAGCTCCCTATTTGGTGCCCCGCCTACCTGAGGACCAGGGCCCCTAGACTCTTTTGCTGCTCTGCCCCAACTGCAGGCCAGGGCTACCTTTTTGGCCCTCTGCCCTGTTGGAGGGCTCGAGCTGTTGGTGCTAATTCCCACTGAACTTGACCCCTACAGAGGCACTGCAGTGAGGGGGTGTGGCCTCCCTCCCAGACGGACGAGGAGAGATGGCCCCAACCTCCTACACATCCCACGTGTGCTTTAAACATATGTCTCTGGCCAAGCAGATAACATATAAAATATATGTTTTATAATTAGGGAGTAGAGGTCTTATTATCTGCATAACTTCATAAAAATAGCAGACAGAAATGTTTTTCTCAAATCAGTCGATTCTACAAATAATGACAAATATTGTGATATATTACATGGTAAAAAGAAGCTCATACTGTCATGTGACTACAAACGTTTGCATTAATTGAAGGCAAAAAAGAAGGAGAAAATGCATAAAATAGATCACTTAGGGCTAAATATTTCCCAAGCTTTCCAAAATAGTACTATTTTGAGTACATAGGTGCATTATCAATTGTATTTAGAAGCTTTCTGATAATTTTGGCAAAAATTAAATTATGTTTGTATGAGCTAGGGCCCTTTTTGTGATTTAACAATTTTTTCAGATTGGATGCCTGATGATGTTTAAACATTACATAATATAGAAAAGCTGTACTATTTCCTGCATCTGCATCCATCCCGATGATGACCACCAGATATGTGCCTAAAATGTGGTAGCAATGAAATTTTTCTAGCTGATGAGTTACCCCTTATTGCCCAAAATGGGCTGATACACTTCAAAGAAAGGTTATTTCTCATTGGTTGATAATCATTAAAACATGTTGATTTGCAACTATATATAGACTTTACACTAAATTTGCTGATCAGGCAAATACACTATATCTATACACATATTTTATTTATATCTATACACATTTATTTAAGCAATTGTATATCTTAACTTACATTTATTCCAATTCTTAATTTTTATGTTTTTATTATGCTAGAAAATGGTGAATTACGCATGTCTTATTTATGAGATGATTAATTTTTTACTTGTTTATCTCAAGATCTTTTTGGATGGAAATTCCAATTCAATTAAAAATTCACAAAGCAGCATATTTTAAAATCTAAAATGACCTTATATGGGTGGTGGATCTGTAAGAAAAAAAGTTTATCAAAATATGTTTTGCATTTAAAACTAATAAAGAAAAGTAGATAAAGTAAATAAAAATCTCATCCTCCCATACATTGTTTTTGTTCATGGATTGGAAGAGGAAAACAAGCTTTGCTGCTTTTTCAACTCCCAATTGCTTTCTTAACTGTCAATTAATTAGTCATTGAAGTGAACTAGTTGAATAAACTGAAATGAAGAAAATATTCTCTCTGCACCTGAAAAAGAGTCTACTATTGTCAAAAGCTGGTTTAGCACTTTAACAAAATCTGGTTCCAGGTGCTTAGTCAGTGATTTCCACCAGTTCAGTGGTGACTAACTTCCTTTAAAACTTGGCAGAAAACATGTCATTTAAATGATTTAGACCTTAAACTGGGTTGTTAATTTCAAATTGAATTTTAAACAGGTTTACTTTTAAATATATAAACTTGCATTTAATTTAAATTTTAAAAAATCCAATTTTTTTACTCTTAAAAAAAAATCATTGATTTTTATCCACCCTGCCAATAGGACTAGAAAATAGAGATGCTGCAGAGTTGGACTGAGTTATGTGGCAGAATTTGCATGGGGAATTCTGGATATTGCCTAACTGCAATGGTTGCTATTCTGATGTCATTGAAATGAGAAAGAACTTTCAATTAGTTCAGTGGAAACAAGATCTCAACAGCTATCTCTAGCTTTAGCCAGTGCAATTTTTTACTTTCAATTTTATGATTAAATGCACACAGAAAATTAAAAATATTTTTTGCAATATGCACTACAGTGACATTATTAAAATAAAGTCAGTTTTATCCACCGGGATAGGCTGTAATTTAAATTATCATAAAAAGAAAGGTTAAAAAAAATACTGTCCTATCAAAGAGTCTTTATATGATGAATCTGTTGGGAAGGTTGGGTTTCTGGACAGCAGTTATAAAGTAGAGTAGAACTTGCAAAAATACACATTTGCAGAGAACATTTTAGCTATATGTGAATACCTTACAGAAGTTTAAATATACAGTATGGCCATGGTCCAATAGGGGCTGAATCAGGCCCCAGGGGCATCATAATTCATTACTTGGGCTGTTCACACAATATATTACCATTCTAACTCAAACTAGATAAGTTATTTATAACTATAGTACCCTAGAATGAAACCTGACTCTGGTTTTCAGGTCAGGCGCTTTGGATCCTACAGCTATTAAGGTTAAAGTTTTATAAAGTCATAGATCTCTCAAGCCATGTGCACTAGGGCACCTAAACTTAATTTAAATAACAGGAGGCATATTCAACAACTCTGTTTTCAGTACCAGAAATTCCAAAGACATATTGAAAAGATGAGTTTGGATTGGTGGAGTAGATCAATTCATAAAACTCCAAGTAAATAAGTTGTTTGTTCTTTGTTCTACCTGCAAGAACTTTAAGAAGTTGCCTGAAAATTTTTGGCACATGTTGAAAACAGAATCAATTGCTATTTTGGTCAGTGAGGAGGAACTTTTAACTGAATTATAACTAATAAAAAAGATAAACATTCTTAAAAATATTCTGATACTTTGTAAAATAGCTGACGCTTGGACTTATCTCTATCATACAGAACCAGATGAAGGGACTTCTGAAAGCTCTCATTTTGTTAGTGTGACAATAGATAAAGTATTTCCAATCCAGTTTATGGAAAATAGCCTGACCTACAAAATATACCATAAATGAAGTGCTAGACATGCTGTAAGGTAATACCCTTCATAACTTTCCTAGCAACTGGACCTCATCCTGCAGACTTTACTCATGTGAAGGCTGTAGGACCAGGCAACCTCCAAGACCTCCAGCAACCTGACAGAGTACATTCCAATAATCTTAAGAATTAAGAAGAAAACGCTAACTTTACTTAATACTTTCTCCAAAGAAGATGAAGTTTGAGTTTTCTTCTAATTCAGTTTCTAAAGGACAAGATTCAAAGAAAAACTGACATTCTGGTCATATGTGTCTGATACTGCAAGTCATGTAGTACCTCTCGTAAGGTGCTGAAGTCAACAGAATTACACCATAAAAATGGTGAAACACAATGGAGAACCAGGGCCAAAATCCTTGGAATAATCTTCATTTAGCACATTTTCAGTTGTTTCATTAGACTTTAGACCTTTTTATATGTCTGTAGTGCATTGGACCAGCACATTCAGCTGTCAACTGAAAAGTTAGTGGCTTAAGCCCAGCTGGGAATGTCAGCTGTTTGCCTTTCTTAAAAGAAATTGGTGGAATCGTGGGATTTTTTAAACTAGTCTGGAAAAGAAGATTCATAAATGTTCTGCAGCAAACTTTCCTTTATTGTCAGGGAAACGTGATCCAATACGTATTTTGCATCGCTAACTTGTATGATTCTATGACCTCTTTGGGATGACATCTTTTCCAAAATCCTCACTGATGGTCACCCTCATTCACATAATCCCCCCCCCCCCCCCGGAGTTATTAGACAAAGCTCCCAGAATAATACTGTGACCTTTATGGGACATCTTCATGCCTAATGGATACTATACCTGTCCCAGCAATCTATTACAATTAAAATGGGATTTTATTATTATTTATTTATTTATTTATTATTTGGTGAAGTATGAATAATGGGCTAAAAATGATAACTACTATTTTTCCGACACAAAATGAAATATTTCTATTTTATTTTCTAGGTAAACAGATGCTGGTATTCAGGTGAAATTCACCACAATGAAGAGAACATGCCAAAGGCCCTACACACCATTAAAGACATGCTTAATACATAGTTCCAGTGGTATGTCAGCCTTTACCCAAGTCCTGCACTTGTGTGAATCACTATTAATGATGATAACAATAGTTTCCTTATGCCATGATGCTTGCTAAGTCTAAACTCAGCGAGGGCTGCCAACTTTAAGTCTGTGTTTGCCAGATGACACAGGAATTGTAAATTACCTGCCTTGCTTATACAAGAACCCAAAACCAAGCATCCTGCCACTGTTGTTGCTAGTTTTCTGCCATGTTGTAATCTGTGTTCTATGCCTGAAGATAATGTGATGCCATTTTCTGATGATAGACCCTTGCAAAGCAATGTGTATCTTACTGTTTTTCTATTTAGTTATGTCCCATAGTCCTACGTCTAGTTTCACTCCTGACATGTAGCAAAGTTAGTCAAAGAATTGTAAGTTAATCAGACAGTTGGAAACTGACATCATCTGTGAATTTTTATGATATAATAGCACCACCGTGCTAATTTATGTGAAGTGATGTCCATTTGCTTATTGTGGATTGGAAATTGCTTCACATAAAACAAAATGCTAATTCTACTACATCATAGGGAGTTATAGCCTATGCTAATTGCTTTTGACATATTTCTCCATGTAATCATTTTGCCAGCTCTTACAGTTGTGAAAAAATAAGGCTTTATAAATGTTTCTGAATAAGGTAGTGTGCTGTGTCTATTCTGTAGAAGTGAAACTTCAATGAGGAGTATTGGACATTTTCTGAGTTGTGTGGATTTTCAAATATATGTGCAACTTCCCAACAAATCCATATTCAGATACTACATGGTATATGAGCTCTATCTCTATTTTTCATTAAACAGCAATAGATAATACAGAAAATGATTTATTCATACAAACTACAAAGGGAAATTGTGGAAAACATGTTGTGGAAAATTTGTCAGCAAATCAGAATAAGTTACCAATGTTATAGCTACGTTAAAACAGAAAGGAAAGAAACAATAATACTAAGGATTCATACAGCACAGTGTTACTACTGTATCTTCAAAGGACTGTACAAACATTAAGAAATTTAATTTCACAGTATGTCCCTGAATTAGATAAGAGCCCAAGGGCTAGATTCATCCCTTTGTTGGCACTAAGGAGACTGCTTTTGTCTTTCCTCTTCTGCTGCTGCTGAGGGCTATGGCACATGCTAGGGCTACCCTACCTTGTGACTCCTGCTAGAGGGTTTGCAGCAGTGGGAAATAGCTGGAGTGTGGGTGTGCCCTGGCCACATCTCCTCCCACCCTGATTCAGCCCTCTTCTTATTATGGCCTGCCCTGCCCTGCTCTCACCCTACAATGCACCCTGTGCTGGGGTTTCAGCAGAGGCAGTGCAGAGTTGGTGCTTTGTAGGGTTGCATACTGCACCATAGCAAATTCACTGGGGAGAAAGGAGCTCTGCAGTTAGCATTATGAATTTACTATAAGACTTGACCTATGTATACAAAACTAATACTTAAGTCTGTATTATCATGAGATTAAAAAAATCTTTCTTCAGATATCATAGGAGCTAATTCTTACAGTTGTCTTTAATTCATATGAAAATAACGGCTTCAAGTATGCATGAGCCAGTCTGTCGTGATATGCAAATTCACATATTATATTCCTATTATTACTTAATCATATTTTAAGTCAATTTCTGTTAAATTGAATTATGTCACTCTATAGCTTTAAACTCAGCTTCTATTAAGTTTACTTTCTCCTGAGGTTTATGAGGTGAACACATGACTACTAAATGAGGGCAGTTACTAAATGAGGACAACTTTTATTTCAATTGAATGGTAAAGATGTGGCTGCTAGGTAAGGGTTGCTTCTTAAAAACGTAAGCAAACAAACAAAACAACCCAATCCACAACTCTAGGTGCCAAAACTTAGGCTCTTAAATCCATACTTAGGTACTTACTTAGAAGTGGCCTGTGCTTCAGAACCCCTTTTCTTGTTGAAGTCAAGTTTGAAAATTCTGGCCTACAGCCTTTCACTTTACAATGTGATGTCACAAACAAGCTCAGCCCAGACATATAAAGAGTGTGCAGCCTCACAGTTGATAGTGTTATCCATCCCCCTGATAAATTTGGGGAAACGATGATTCTACCTGGGATACACACTATCTTCCTCTTTCGTAAATTTAAACTGTATTAACAGCTTCCTCACAGCCTGATGATAGGACTTTGCCTTTCAAAACACCAAACACCAAAACACCTTCTTCCAAGGAATAAGAGGAAGAAGCACAGCTGCGTCAACCAAATGTTTACCAGCATTCACACTAGTCTGCTCAGAATTCATAAAGGACCTACCATGCATGCATCAAAAACACTGGAAAACAGACCTTAATGTCAGGGATTTATTACAATGATAGGATATTTACTTGCTGTGTTTTAATTTTAAAAATAACAGAATAAGACCCATAGCTAAAGAAAGTGTGAATAAAAGGTTGCAACTTTTGACTTTGATCAAAAATGAATCAAAAGCGCTCCTGTTGTTCCCATTGCTCTCCACTCCACACTACCATATCATCTGCCAACCTGTCATAGCTTCCATTTAAACAAGTAGTTGACATGAATAAGTTAGTTAAAAAGGATAACTTGCAAACCTCAAGAAGGTAGATGTCTAAAATAAATGGATATATATAGAGATATATACAAACTGCACACGTCAGCATGATGACCATCAAATATTTGTTTTTCTGCAACCATGGAATCATGGAATAAGGTGCATTTATTTTGTATGTTAAACTATCTAATCCTCACTTTACTCTCTAATCTATTTTGCCATGACTATTTTCAAAAGTCCAAAACTCTTTTTTGCTCTTTATAGGCAATATAAAAATGTTGCTTTCTTTCCCTCTAAATGTGGATCAGTTAAAGCAAGGATTTAAAATCAGCTCGTCAAAGAACCAGGCATGGCAATATGCAGTCTTGGACTAATATTGATTTTAAGGTCCGATATCTCATGATATCCCAAAAGTGAAATGGGTGTTTTATTCTGTATAGGAGTTGTGATTCCAGGTTTTCTAATGATATACACAAATTGTTTCTAGCTCTGGCATGTTGCAGATATAAATCCATATAACTATGACATTATATAAATAAAGAATGAATTTTAGCAAATGTTTTAAGGTTTAAAAAGTATTAACTTTTCCGATAATCTAAGGCCTATATAAATTAACTAAGACAAATAATTGTGACACTTTTCAGAGTAGCAGTCGTGTTAGTCTGTATCTGCAAAAAGAAAAGGAGGACTTGTGGCACCTTAGAGACTAACACATTTATTTGAGCATAATCTTTCTTGAGCTACAGCTCACTTCATCGGATGTATTCAGTGGAAAATACATTGGGGAGATTTATATACACAGAGAACATGAAACAACGGGTGTTACCATACACACTGTAACGAGAGTGATCAGGTAAGGTGAGCTATTACCAGCCGTAGAGTGGCAGGGGGGAAAAACCTTTTGTAGTGATAATCAAGGTGGGACATTTCCATCAGTTGACAAGAACATCTGTGGAACAGTTGTGGGGGGGGGGAATAAACATAGGGAAATAGTTTTACTTTGTGTGTGGAACGACCCATCCATTCCCAGTCTTTATTCAAGCCTAAGTTAATTGTATCCAGTTTGCAAATTAATTCCAATTCAGCAGTCTCTCGTTGGAGTCTCTTTTTGAAGTTTTTTTGTTGAAGATTTGCAACTTTTAGGTCTGTAATCGAGTGACCAAAGAGATTGAAGTGTTCTCTGACTGGTTTTTGAATGTTATAATTCTTGATGTCTGATTTGTGTTCATTTATTCTTTTACATAGAGACTGTCCAGTTTGGCCAATGTACATGGCAGAGGGGCATTGCTGGCACATGATGGCATATATCAGATTGGTAGATGCGCAGGTGAATGGGCCTCTCTCTGATAGTGTGGCTGATGTGATTAGGCCCTATGATGGTGTCCCCTGAATAGATATGTGGACACAGTTGGCAACGGGCTTTGTTGCAAGGATGGGTTCCTGGGTTAGTGGTTCTGTTGTGTGGTGTGTGGTTGCTGGTGAGTATTTCCTTCAGGTTGGGGGGCTGTCTGTAATCAAGGACTGGCATGTCTCCCAAGATCTGTGAGAATGATGGGTTGTCCTTCAGGATAGGTTGTAGATTTTTGATGATGTGATGGAGAGGTTTTAGTTGGGGGCTGAAGGTGATGGCTAGTGGAGTTCTGTTATTTTCTTTGTTGGGCCTGTCCTGTAGTAGGTAACTTCTGGGTACTCTTCTGGCTCTGTCAATCTGTTTCTTCACTTCAGCAGGTGGGTATTGTAGTTGTAAGAATGCTTGATAGAGATCTTGTAGGTGTTTGTCTGAGGGGTTGGAGCAAATGCGGTTGTATCATAGAGCTTGGATGTAGACAATGGATCATGTGGTGTGGTCTGGATGAAAACTGGAGGCATGTAGGTAGGCATAGCGGTTGGTAGGTTTCCGGTATAGGGTGCTGTTTATGTGACCATTGCTTATTAGCACCGTAGTGTCCAGGAAGTGGATCTCTTGTGTGGACTGGTCCAGGCTGAGGTTGATGGTGGGGTGGAAATTGTTGAAATCAGGGTGGAATTCCTCAAGGGCTTCTTTTCCATGGGTCCAAATGATGAAGATGTCATCAATGTAGTGCAAGTAGAGTAGGGGCATTAGGGGACGAGAGCTGAGGAAGCGTTGTTCTAAGTCAGCCATAACAATGTTGGCATACTGTGGGGCCATGCGGGTACCCGTAGCAGTGCCGCTGATTTGAAGGTATACATTGTCCCCAAATGTGAAATAGTAATGGGTGAGGACAAAGTCACAAAATTCAGCCACCAGGTTTGCCGTGACATTATCAGGCATACTGTTCCTGATGGCTTGTAGTCCATCTTTGTGTGGAATGTTGGTGTACAGGGCTTCTACCACCATAGTGGCTAGGATGGTGTTTTCAGGAAGATCACCATTGGACTGTAGTTTCCTCAGGAAGTCAGTGGTGTCTCAAAGATAGCTGGGAGTGCTGGTAGCGTAGGGCCTGAGGAGGGAGTCTATATAGCCAGACAATCCTGCTGTCAGTGTGCCAATGCCTGAGATGATGGGACGTCCAGGATTTCCAGGTTTATGGATCTTGGGTAGCAGATAGAATACCCCTGGTCGGGGTTCCAGGGGTGTGTCTGTGCGGATTTGTTCTTGTGCTTTTTCAGGGAGTTTCTTGAGCAAATGGTGTAGTTTCTTTTGGTAACCCTCAGTGGGATCAGAGGGTAATGGCTTGTAGAAAGTGGTGTTGGAAAGCTGCCTAGCAGCTTCTTGTTCATATTCCAACCTATTCATGATGATGACAGCACCTCCTTTGTCAGCCTTTTTGATTATGATGTCAGAGTTGTTTCTGAGGCTGTGGATGGCACTGTGTTCTGCACGGCTGAGGTTATGGGGCAAGTGATGTTGCTTTTCCACTATTCTAAAATATGTGAATTAAGGAACATATATGATGGTGCAGTTTGGTATCTTTTTGTGTGTGTGTGTGGATCATCTGCATAAACTACTCATAGCTTTCTCATTCAAGCAGTCTTCCTAAACTCATACTACCTATTGTAATGACAAACTTTAATGTGCATTTACTCCATCTAGTTGGCAGCTCTAGCCACCAAAGTGTTTGCTTCAGTGTTGTGTCAAAGCTGGTTTTCGGGTTATGTGGAGAAGCTCAGAGCTCTAATACCATTGATACAGCACTAAAGGAAAAGTCTTGATGAAAGCAGCTAAAGGATGAATGAGTTAATTAAGGGACAGTTTCATCAGTAATGCTCCAGCTGCTTTGTTTCACTCTGGGGATGAAAAGCAGCCATAAACGTGGCTTAACCTGAGCCAGGTTTATTAATACGTTGCAGAAGTGTACCATGAGTCTGGCCCAAACTTTCAAAATATCTGTAATAGTAAAGCTGTAGGAAAAATCAATCATTTTATAAGGGTGCATCTTTAGACACTTAGTTCTTCTCATTTGTCTATGCATTTTATTCACGGCATTTATTGTAATAAAAGGTTAAATGTTTTTTATATACACTAAATAAATAGTTACAACTACAACTAAATTGTGAGTGTCCCTGAAATGATGTGTTGGGGGAGAGAAGTATGCAGAGAACCTCTCTCCAACCTTCAGTAGCACTCCCATGCATTACACGGTCATGATATAGGCCCAGCACTTCCTAGCCAATGTGCTTGGCAGCACTTCTTGATTGGATGGAGGAAAATCTATCTGAGTTGAGAATATGGCCCGGGCACACGTCCCCATTGCATGCCTGCTGGAGTCTATGAGGTAGGTGCTCGGGGGCAGTGAACACTACTTTTTTAATTTATGCCAATGAAGAGATCTATGCAGTGATACTTATTTCTAGAGAAAATCCATTGATTCTCTTTCAGTACACAAAATATGTATTGTATCTGATCAGTTCGGTTGACAAGTTCATTACAAAATGTACAATTTATTTCTAATGTGCAGGGTAAATTTGGGTTTAAATAAAAAAAAAACTTAGTGGATAGACTAATAATAAATAGTTACCAAGATCAACAGAAGGATATACTAATGAAATTAGTCAGGAAATTAATTTAGCTATGTTTTCAAACGATTGCATCATACATTTAATGTTACAAGACATAAAGTAACAGTCAAAACCAACATCTATCTAATACAATAATAGCGAAAGAGAATATGACTTCCACTTTGAGTTTCTGTCATAAGTAAAGGATGTTCGTTCTTCTGCACTCAAACTTAATAATGTTTTATTAATGCTACCATGTCTATGGCTAATTTTTAATTTCATAATATCGTTTTCTTGTTCATAACCTGGGGCAGTTTTTGCATATCGGGCAAGAGGTTACAAGTGTATATGTCTACCAAATGCACACTCAGCCTTTAAACTAATCAAACTAATTTATCTTTGTAAAACGTCTTGTCTCAGTATGAAAATATATTCTTGCATATGTATTAAAATAAAATACTATACCACTAACTATGGAGTAGATGAACTATAACTAAATCCAAGGTTGCATGGTGGCCTGTGCACAATAACACTACTTTGCCTCAGTGATTAAATAAATAAATATCTATATACACACACAGTTTTCAAAAATTTAGCGTTGTATTTATAATACCATTTAATTCACAAAGATGAAATAGCATTAATTGTTGTTATTAAATGCTAATAATGAATAAAAGTATTAGAAAACATGGACTTCAAAAATAACAGATCAGCACCAAGAAAACTTACCCTAAAATAAAGCTTAAAATGCACACAGGTAAACTGTCAGTGGATTCCAGAATCCCTAAGAGCCAGAATTCAGATAAACAAAGAAGCAGAGTATAAACATATCAACAAGAGAAATAAACCTAGGAGACTGAATATGTCACATCTACGATGGACCTGATAAATGACAGACAAAACAATAGCTCTATACATTAAAAGAAATAGTAAGAAATCATTTCCTCTCCTATTTGCCACAACTCAAGATTTGAACAAAATAGCTACATAGTGTATTGACACTGTACGCATATTAATGATCTGAAACAACCATTAAGGAATTTAATGAAAGAGCCAAATATCAGAATACAAAAATAATGCAGTACAATACCAAATGTATGATATATGAAACAAAGAAAAGACATATTGGGAGAAAAAACAAAATATAAACTGCAATAAATCCATGTTCAGTACAGTAGAAATGCCACTTCTCATTATCTTATTTTATCTATATATGTCATAGTCTTGTAGGTCAGTTACTTGCTCTTGTTTCAGGTTCAGGAACCAAGAGGAGATGATTGAACTATTTTGAACAAGGAAGTAGACTTGCATCTCAGCAGTTCATCCAGTTACAAAGTACTCATTTTAGACTTCCAGCAGGGTAAAGAGTAAATCCTAGACAGTGATTAAATTTATAGCCATACTGATATCACTGGCCAGAAAAAAGCAAACCTGGGATATGTTGTCAGAATTCGGACTGGATGTGGCAGGATGTAGAGATGATACAAATACAATTCCCAACATTAAAATTGTTTTCAAATTTGGTTTCTGTGGTTGAAATATGAACCAGCTTTGTGTCTAAATGTGTCTAAATGAACAGTAAACAAAAGGTGGATGGAGGCAGTTATATTACTTCTAAAGCAACATATTGATGAGACATGATAATTTACATATTATCATAAAGAAGGTGCACCATAAAAGAATAGACAGCTACTCTTACAGAAGAATACTGGAGATTAATAACTACAGACTTTTAAAAATGGTTAGAATACCTGTGTTATTTATTTCATACAATACACTTGCATAATATTTTATTATTTTAATAAAATAATAATAATTAATAATCTGGTTGAACTTGCAATGTCACCTTGACCCAGATTTGCAGAAATTAGTTTTAACTAAACAACTTACATTTAGCTCACAAAAATAGGTGAGGTTTTTTTTTTTGTTTAGTTGATTTAGTTTGTTTGCTTCTTTGTTTGTTTTGAACACCTACAAAGTTGCCTGGGTAGTGTCCAAGTTATTCCACTAACAGGCAAGACAACTATCTTTCAAGACAATCGAAGTAAGGGCAAAGAAAAGATGGGATATAAAGATAAATCACTCAGTGATCATGTTAATGAAAATATGTACAGAGCCTTATTGTATCAACTGTTGAAAGGAACCCTACAAAGAGCTGGCAGCAGTGTTTTATTATGTCTCTAATAAAGAAGCATTTCTGACATCTGTAAATTACCTGTCTTAAAGAAAAACAAAGTCTTGAAATGTAAGGGTCCTCTGATGAAGCTGAGGTCAGTAGAGTTACACCTGGGAATAATTTGGATGGCAATGTTTTTATTTATTATTTATTTATCATTTATTTATGCTGCAATTGCAGAGCTCCAATCACAGGCCAATCCCTCACTGTGCTAGGCACTGTACAAACACATAACAGAAAGATAGTCCTCTTCCCCAAAAAGCATTCACTTTAAGAGAAACGACAACAGGTGGATACAGACAGAAAGGGGAGCACAAAGAAACAATGAGACCGCATTGGTCAGCATGAGAGGCAGCGATCTCAACACACCACCTCCCTAATAGTTGTCAGGTTTTCTGTAGGACTCATGGCAACAGCAAATGACTACTGAAATCAATGGAAATTCTGTATGGGGACCGGATACAGAATGTAGACCTAAGTCTTTATATTTTTCACTGTCAACAACCAATTTTCAATGCAAACATTTAAAAAATCCCTTAATCGCCCACACACTTAATTCTGAAGAAGAAATTAAAGTTTTATCACTCTTTTTTATCTTTACCTGACAATCTCATTATTCACAGAAATAGCTTCCAGATATTTCTTCAGTGCATAGTAATTATGGATATATTTTCGAATATAATAGCCTCGCCATCTTTTCTGAATCTAGAAGAAATGTAATTTTACTTTAGTATATTTCATGCAATGTAGTAGTGAAAACAGTTTGCAATACGCTTATAAAATACATGTTATATTTTTCAAAGGATGATGGTGCTTTAAAAAGTGACATCACACATATACGTAAATATATCTTTCCATTAATACAGTGAGGGTGAGAAGTAAGTCTTGTACTAAAACTGTATTAGAGATGTTATCAAGAGATGACAGTGATTATAAACGAATAGTGATTTAAGTCGTTGCCTGCATTGAGGTGTGGCAGGGAGTAGGGGCTCTGCACAGGCATCTACTCCCACCGTCATTGCACCTGGTGACACAGGTCCTGTAAGTGGGGTAGGAAGAACATCCAGAATGTTGTAATCATTCACAGTGCGTAGCATTTTATCACCCCAGCTCTACTGCACTCTCAGCTGTGCACTGTGGGTCTGATCCTAAGCCCAATGAAGTTAGTAGAAGACTTTCCACTAACTTCAGTGGCTTTTTGATCAGGGTCTCTATGAGGTTTCCAGTAGCACTGCATGTTCTACCATTCCCTGGGTCCTGCAGGCAAGTGGCATCATCCTGCAAGGTGCCGACCACACACTATATTCATTACTATTAAGAAGCAAGACAGTACAGGGCTATTTGTTAAGTAATTAGTCATAATATTTTCATAGAATGCTATCCTTCCAACAAAACTGATGGGAATTATGTAGAAAAAAGATCAAGGGAAATTTCTTACATGTAAATAATTACCTTAATGTAGTCCTGTTTATTAATACACTATATTAGGCCATGTGGTCTCCTAAACATAGCATCAGGAGAGGGGGATTCATAGCTCTATGTATTTTAAATTTTAGGCCACAATTCTGACTAGAATTTCCCAAGAATTTAATCAACAACACTGCTCAAACTAGCTCTGCTGCTTAATTCTGACCATGGTGACTCTAAAATGTTGATTATTTTAAATCACTTTAGGTTTAGCACTGTGATATCTGTTTCTTTGGAAATGGAAGTAAGAAGTAATTAGCAGCAGAGTTGTAAGAATTCTTGTAATTTCAGTGGCTGCTGACTAAAAACCAGATTAATTCCTATGTGGACATGCAGAGACAGAGAGGAGGCAGCTTGTTCTTCCCCTATTCAGAGGATGTGAGGGCCAGTGCAGAGGGCTGCTCCCACTCCACATTTTCTTTCCTGTAATATAGATCAATGTATCTTTTCTCATGTTGACTTCTGTGTATATTTCCTCTCTGCCTTCTCTTTCCCTCCATCCCTTATGTAACTTTCCCTACATACTGTTCTCTATTTCCTTCCTTTTATTTTGTCTTCTCCTGTTTTACCTAAGATCTCTCTGTAGATATGACACTTCTCATTTCTAATTTATCACTCTCAGGTTTATATCACAGCCTTATATCACTCGCACGCCCATTCACCTCCCAACACCCATCCCCACAGCCCAAGCTCCACACACAGCACTTAGAAATGTTACTCGACACCTAAAAGCCAAAGAGCTAAATCTACTAGCTAACATGCAAAAGATTGGGGTCCCACTGCCCAGGAGCACTATCCAGGTGAGAAACTACTCGCTAGCTATTGGGAAAGGAGAGGATGCTGGGACTGATACCACAGATGCATTCCTAACCCTACCCAGGAACTCTTTCTGCCTAGTAGGTGCCTGGAAAATTTGAACACCCCAGCACAGTTACCAAAAACAAGAGGAGGATTTTTCTCTTTTTTTGTTGCTCTTGCCCTAAACAGCGACCATCCCCTCCAACCTTCCCCTCTTGAGGACTCCTGGCCAAGGTAACAGCACAATATATATGCTAACAAATTTAAACAAAGCCTTTGTTTAAGTTTGTTAGCATATGTATTGTGCTGAATGCCCTCCCCAGCCACCTCCTGCTCCTTTAAGGAACAGAGCGCAGCCCCAACCTCTCCCCCCCACCCCCGGAAGGCAGGCCTAGCCCCAAGTCTTTCCGATACCCCGTACCCACTAAAAATCTCTTGCCAATACTGCATATTGGAAGGTCTTTGGGAGAGGGGCTGCCTATTACTGTATATCTGCATACTATCTAACACAACAGGTTTGGACTGCTAGGCACTCCTGTAATATAAAATAATAAATAATAATTATGTAAGCTGCTACAACGAAGGTTAAGTATTAGACATAGTCCTCTGCACTACATGGTTATAATTCTTGTGTCCCTTTCCCATTCATGTTCTTATACACAACAAGCATGCAGAGTAAAAAAAGGAGAGGAAGGGGAATAGTGAAAATGGGCATATTTGCAGAGATCTGGGTTTAAACAAAATTTTTAGTGTGTGAATGCACGGTATGTTTTCATCTTTGGCCTCACTACTGCTATTAGGCAGGAGTAACTTGGCTGCCCTATAGCTGTGCTCTCCTTAAAGCAGTCTCCTTCGAACTTTTGTACCTTATTTTGTAAAGATAAGGAACATTTTGTACCTTATCTTTATTAATGTGATACTCCAAATTTGTGTGGTCCACGATCAACTTCTTTACGGAAATTTTTCAAGATTTAAAGACAAAGGATGAAATTTTGTCCCTACTGTAGTCAATGGCAAAACTCTCAGTGTTTTCACTGGGGCCAGGATTTCACCGCAAGTGTCAAATTCTGTCCTCGATTACAGCATTATAAGTCAAGGGTAACTCTATGGACTTCAAAGGGAGTACTCTAGATATATGCTAGTGTAAATGAAAGCAGACTAGATTTCAAAGTTTTTAATGCTATGATTCCATTTTCCCAATTCTGCATGTCAGAGGCCACATGAGGGCATGCATCTATATGATACAAGCTGTTTAGAGAATAAAGTATATCTTCAAGCTTTTACACAAAGGTTCTGTTTATGTTAAAATTTGCTACATAAAAGTTGCTGAAAATTTTGCTTTTGCAACAGAGTACAATGTTTTATGATTATATTGCTTTTTAATTCCAAGGTGAATGTTTTAACACTTCTAAAAAAGACAACTGTGTATGCCCTTCAAAGTAATTAGCAAGTTTCAACAGTGATTGGTACAAAACAATTATTGTCATTGATCAGCACTGAACAGATAATTTTAAACAAAGTCATTGTGTGCTCAGCAGATTACAGCTTGTTAACAGGCAAGTTCTAAATGACCTCTTAAGCTAGTCAAATCAATGATGCATATTCCTCATTAAGTAACATCAAAATGTAAGTGGTCTTATAAATAATGTTTATTTTAAGCACTAAAACTAATGGCAAAACCTTGATATATCAAAAGCCATCTGCTCATGGAGATTTTATTATTATTATTATTTTATTTTGAGGGGATTACTTTGGTTGCTGAAAATTCATAGCAACCTTAAATCGCCCAAACAGAAAGAGAATAATATATCACCGCCCAATATTCAAAAAGTAAAATTGATTAACGGAAAATAAATTCAATATGATAAGCTTATGTTTTAAACCATTTCTGAATGTTTCTGTTTTTACAGAGGGGAGAGAGAGATAACAGTAGCTAGGGCCAAATAATCCAGGGAGATAGCTTCTGAACATGACCTATGAGTATACTTTAGGCCTGGTCTACACGACAAGTTTATGTCGGATTTAGCAGCATTAAATCGAATTAACCCTGCACCCGTCCACACAACGAAGCCATTTTTTTCGACATAAAGGGTTCTTAAAACCGATTTCTGTACTCCTCCCCAATGAGGGGATTAGCGCTGAAATCGACATCGCTGTTTCGAATTAGGGTTAGTGTGGACGCAATTCAAAGGTATTGGCCTCCAAGAGCTCTCCCACAGTGCACCATTGTGACCACTCTGGACAGCACTCTGAACTCGGATGCACTGGTCAGGTGTACAGGAAAAGCCCCGGCAACTTTTGAATCTCATTTCCTGTTTGGCCAGGCGAGCTCATCAGCACAGGTGACCATGCAGTCCCAGAATTGAAAAAGAGCTCCAGCATGGACCGAATGGGAGGTACTGGATCCAATTGCTGTATGGGGAGAGGAATCCGTGCTATCAGAACTCCGTTCCAAAAGACGAAATGCCAAAACATTTCAAAAAATCTCTGAGGCCATGAGAGACAGAGGCTACAGCAGGGACACAACACGGTGCCGCGTGAAACTTAAGGAGCTCAGACAAGCGTACCAGAAAACCAAAGAATCAAACGGACACTCCGGGACAGAGCCCCAGACGTACTGCTTCTACGCTGAGCTGCATGCAATTCTACAGGGGGCTGCCACCACTTCCCCACCCCTGTCCGTGGACTCCGATGATGGGGTACTCTCTGCCATGCCTGAGGATTTTGCAGACAGGGAAGATGAGGAGGAGGAGGATGAGCTTGGGGAGAGCACACCGTTCTCCCCGACAGCCAGGATCTTTTTATCACTCTGACTGAAATACCCTCTCAATCCAACGAAGCCGGAGAAGGGACCTAAGGTGAATGTACCTTTTAAAATATAATACATGTTATAAAAGAAAGCATTTTTTTAATAATTAAGTAGCCCTGAGGAGTTGGGATGCATTTATGGCCAATACAGCTACTGGAAAAGTCTGTTAACGTGTCTGGGGATGTAGCGGAAATCCTCCAGGGACATCTCCATGAAGCTCTCCTGAAGGTACTCTAAAAGCCTTTGCAGAAGGTTTCTGGGGAGGGCAGCCTTATTCCCTGCTCCATGGTAGGACACTTTTCCATGCCATGCTAGTAGCAAGTAATCTGGTATCATTCCATGACAAAGCCTGGCAGTGTACGGTCCCGGTGTTTGCTGGCATTCAAGCAACATCCGTTCTTTATCTCTCTGTGATATCCTCGGGAGAGTGATATCGTTCATGGTAACTTGGTTGAAACACGGGAATTTAATTAAGGGGACATTCAGAGGTGGCCGTTCCTTCTGGGCTGTTTGCCTGTGGCTAAAAAGAAATCCTCCCTGCAGTTAGCCATGTGGTGCGGGGGTGGAGGGGGAGCCATTGGCGCTGAACTGTTCACATTAGGCTAGCACGTTTGGCTTCCCTGATACCAGCCATGCGGTGGGGGGAGGGGTAAAGCGATCATCCCAGAGAATTGGATGGGGAGAGGGATTTAGTTTGGTTTCTGCTGCTGCACGTTAACAGGAAAACCGCAGCACTAAAGGCCAACTCAATGTGCTTCGCTTGGTATGGGAGAGGAGAGCGCTGCTGTTATGAAGGTTGCAGAAGCCGAAAGACTGGCTTACCATGGCCGCCTGCAAGCCAAATTCTGTTGCCCGGCACTGCGTGTGTGATCTCTAACACCAAAGCCACAAAAAGAAAAGGAGTACTTGTGGCACCTTAGAGACTAACCAATTCATTTGAGCATAAGCTTTCGTGAGCTACAGCTCACTTCATCGGATGCATGCTGTGGAAAGTGTACACTTTCCACAGCATGCACTTATGCTCAAATAAATTGGATAGTCTCTAAGGTGCCACAAGTACTCCTTTTCTTTTTGCGAATACGGACTAACATGGCTGTTACTCTGAAACCAAAGCCACAGGCACTCAATATAAGATGCAAAATGCGACCTTGTACCAAAATCACATGCTATGTAATGTGAATAGTGTTGTTCACTGTGAAAGAGTATAGCCATTGTTCTGTAAAATGTATCTTTTTAAATACTTCACTCTCTTTTTTCCTGCCAGCAGCTGCAAATGTTTCAAGCCTCCCTCCTCTGTCCCAAAGGCTATCTCAGATAAGGCGGCGAAAAAACGCATGCGCGATGAAATGTTCTCTGAGCTCATGCAGTTGTCCGGCACTGACAGAGCTCAGCAGAATGTGTGGAGGGACACAATAGCAGCGTACAGGAAAGCGGCTGATGAACATGAGGAGAGGTGGCAGCAGGAAATTCAGAGGAGGCATAATGCAATGCTGGGGCTACTGCAGGATCAAACAGACATGCTCCGGCGTCTAGTGGAGGTTCAGGAACGGCAGCAGGATCACAGACTGCTGCTGCAGCCCCTGTTTAACCGCCCTCCCTCCTCCCCAAGTTCCATAGCCTCCTCACCCAGACACCCAGGAACGCGGGGGGGGGGGGACTCCGGGCACCCAACCACTCCACCCCAATGGACAGCCCAAGCAACAGAAGGCTGTCATTCAACAAGTTTTGAAGTGGCCTTTTCCTTCCCTCCTACCCTCTTCCCACACCCTACCTGGGCTACCTTGTGAGTTATGTCCCTATTTTTATAATCAATTAATAAAGAATACATGTTTTTTAAACGACAGTGACTTTATTTCCTTTGCAAGCAAGTTGTGATCAAAGGAGGGAGGGCCGGTGGCTTACAGGGAATTTAGAGTCAACCAAGGGGGCGGGTTTTCATCAAGGAGAAACAAACAGAAGTGTCACATAGTACCCTGGCCAGTCATGAAACTGGTTTTCAAAGCTTCTCTGATGTGCAGCGCTTCCTGCTGTGCTCTTCTAACTGCCCTGGTGTCTGGCTGTGCATATTCAGCAGGCGATTTGCCTCAACCTCCCACCCCGCCATAAACGTCTCCCCTTTACTCTCACAGAGATTGTGGAGCACACAGCAAACATCAATAACAATGGGAATATTGGTTTCGCTGAGGTCTGAGCGAGTCAGTAAACTGCACCAGCGCACTTTTAAATGTCCAAATGCACACTCTACCACCATTCTGCACTTGCTTAGCCTATAGTTGAACAGTTCCTTACTACTGTCCAGGGTGCCTGTGTACGGCTTCATGAGCCAGGGCATTAAGAGGTAGGCTGGGTCCCCAAGGATAACTATAGGCATTTCAACATCCCCAACAATTATTTTCTGGTCTGGGAAGTAAATCCCTTCCTGCAGCCGTTTAAACAGACCAGAGTTCCTGAAGACGTGAGCGTCATGAACCTTTCTCGGCCATCCCACATTGATGTTGGTGAAACTTGTGATCCACCAGTGCTTGCAGCACCACTGAAAAGTAGCCCCTGCGGTTTATGTACTGGCTGCCCTGGTAGTCCGGTCCCAAGATAGGGATATGTGTTCCATCTGTTAGGGAATCCCATTGCAGCAAAGCCAGCTACTATGACCTGC
This sequence comes from Lepidochelys olivacea, assembly GCF_965140295.1. Classification (NCBI taxonomy): domain Eukaryota; kingdom Metazoa; phylum Chordata; order Testudines; family Cheloniidae; genus Lepidochelys; species Lepidochelys olivacea. Next base: position 164,131,330 of record NC_140413.1, read on the forward strand.
ACATTTCTCAGAGTCACTACCTTTGATAGCAGCAGCTCAATGATTGCATTGGCTACTTGCATCACAACAACCCCTACAGTAGATTTGCCCACTCCAAATTGATTACCGACTGACCGGTAGCTGAGGGCTACTGCCACTCGCTTGTGAACTGTGAGGTACTCTTGGTATTCTTGCGCTTCAGGGCAGGGGAAAGCAAATCACAAAGTTCCATGAAAGTGCCCTTACGCATGCAAAAGTTTCGGAGCCACTGGGAATCATCCCAAACCTGCAACACTATGCGGTCCCACCACTCTGTGCTTGTTTCCTGGGCCCAGAATCGGTGTTCTGTGGCATGAGCCTGCCCCATTAACACCATGATCTCCAAATTGCTGGGGACCACGGTTTTAGAGAAATCTGTGTTCATGTCCTCATCACCGCGCTGCTGTCGCCTCCTCGCCTGGTTTTTCAGGTGCTGGTTCTGAATAAACTGCACGATAATACGCGAGGTGTTTACAATGGTCATAACTGCTGCGGTGAGCTGAACGGGCTCCATGCTTGCCATGCTATGGCATCTGCTCCAGGGAAAAGGGAAGGAAATTATTGTCTGCCATTGCTTTCACGGAAGGAGGGAGGGTTGACTGACGACATTTACCCATAACCATCCGCGACAAATTTTTGGCCCCATCAGGCATTGGGAGCTCAGGCCAGAATTCCAATGGGCAGCAGGGACTGTGGGGACTGTGGGATAGCTACTCACAGTGCACCACTCGGAATGTCGACGCTTGCCATGGTACTGTGGACACACACCGCCGAATTAATGTGCTTAGTGTGGACACATGCACTCGATTTTATACAATCTGTTCCCAAAAATCGACTTCTGTAAAATCGGAGTACTTTCGTAGTGTAGACATGTTACTCCTGCTGTTGCAGTTTCAGGTCTCTTCCTAAGCAAATGTAACCAACTAGGCTGACAGAGTTATGAGGCAAAACACTGTATACAAGAGGTTAAGTCCAAGAGTCACATTTCACTTTTAATCTAACCTTGATTTTAAAAGAATTATCTAAAGCTAAGAGTATAATGCACTTACACACTAAAGAACTTATTCACAACTTTTTATACTCCTGTTTTCTGTGAATGTAACTCCACTGATTTCAATGGGTTTACACTCATGTAAAACTGGAGTAAAGCAGTTGTAAATCAGGCCCTAGAGCAGCTATCTCTAAACCCAACAGCCCTTATTCTCTAATGGTCTACATCTTATACAGCCATTTATATCTGTGCACAAGGAGGCAAAATGGATATAAAACTCTACCATATCAAAATGGTAGCATTTTTACATTCACTTGCATAGGTATCAATGACGACACAAAAAGAAAAAAGAAAAGGAGTACTTGTGGCACCTTAGAGACTAACCAATTTATTTGAGCATAAGCTTTCGTGAGCTACAGCTCACTTCATCAGATGCATGCAATGGAGACTCACAGCCAGTGTTTATAAGTAAATGAAAACAATGGACCAGATCTTCTATTGGTGTAAATTGATATATTTGCACTGACATCAGTGACTCTAGGCACTTTTACACCATTGAAAACAATGGGACTACGCAGATATCAGCTGAGAATCACACCCAATATTTTGATTACTGTATAAATGTACAGGAAAAAAGTTTTGTTTTATGTTGCATATCAAAGGCCCTACCCTTTTCCCTTGGAGTTTTGCACAAGTATATTTGACTTAAGTATGTAACTGCCTCTGAAACCCGGGAGTGCTGAAAGAGACATAGGGCCTATTTCTGAGCTGATTTACAAATCCTATGCTTTTCCACTGACTTCAGCTGCATGAGATGTAAATCAATGCAGCATTTATCCCATTGTAGAATACTTTTAAAACAGCTATTAACTAAGCAATAAACTAAAACAAAATAAGTATTTCTGGGCAATTGGCGCCTACTCACAAAGGGGGTAGGGTTTGCCCCTAAGCACCTTCAACTCCTAAAATGTGTACTAAGGGTGAGATTCTGTGCTATGCCTTTGAGAGAATCAGCACTGAACTCACAACCCAGAGGAAGAGGGGGCTAAATTGGTTTAAAGAAAAGGAGTACTTGTGGCACTTTAGAGACTAACAAATTCATCTGAGCAAAAGCTTTCGTGAGCCACAGCTCACTTCATCAGATGCATTCAGTGGAAAATACAGTGGGGAGATTTATATACATAGAGAACATGAAACAATGGGTGTTACCATACACACTGTAACAAGAATGATCACTTAAGGTGAGCTATTACCAGCAGGAGAGCGGGGGGGGGGGAGAGGAACCTTTTGTAGTGATAATCAAGGTGGGCCATTTCCAGCAGCTGACAAGAACGTATCAGGAACAGTGGGGCACTACGGTGCACTAATAAGCAATGGTCACATAAATACCACCCTACACCGGAAACCTACTGACTGCTATGCCTACCTACATGCCTCCAGCTTTCATCCAGACCACACCACACGATTTATTGTCTACAGCCAATCTCTACGATACAACCGCATTTGCTCCAACCCCTCAGACAGAGACAAACACCTACAAGATCTCTATCAAGCGTTCTTACAACTACAATACTCACTTGCTGAAGTGAAGAAACAGATTGACAGAGCCAGAAGAGTACCCAGAAGTCACCTACTACAGGACAGGCCCAACAAAGAAAATAACAGAACGCCACTAGCCATCACCTTCAGCCCCCAACTAAAACCTCTCCAACGCATCATCAAGGATCTACAACCTATCCTGAAGGACGACCCATCATTCTCACAGATCTTGGGAGACATGCCAGTCCTTGATTACGGACAGCCCCCCAACCTGAAGCAAATATTCACCAGCAACCACACACCACCCAACAGAACCACTAACCCAGGAACCTATCCTTGCAACAAAGCCCGTTGCCAACTGTGTCCACATATCTATTCAGGGGACACCATCATAGGGCCTAATTACATCAGCCACACTATCAGAGGCTCGTTCACCTGCACATCTACCAATCTGATATATGCCATCATGTGCCAGTAATGCCCCTCTGCCATGTACATTGGTCAAACTGGACAGTCTCTATGTAAAAGAATAAATGGACACAAATCAGACGTCAAGAATTATAACATTCAAAAACCAGTCGGACAATCTCTTTGGTCACTCAATTACAGACCTAAAAGTTGCAAATCTTCAACAAAAAAACTTCTAAAAGAGACTCCAATGAGAGATTGCTGAATTGGAATTAATTTGCAAACTGGATACAATTAACTTAGGCTTGAATAAAGACTGGGAGTGGATGGGTCATTACACAAAGTAAAACTATTTCCCCATGTTTATTCCCCCACCCCCCACCCCCGTTCCTCAGACATTCTTGTCAACTGCTGGAAATGGCCCACCTTGATTATCACTACAAAAGGTTCCCCCCCGCCCCCCGCTCTCCTGCTGGTAATAGCTCACCTTACCTGATCACTCTCGTTACAGTGTGTATGGTAACACCCACTGTTTCATGTTCTCTATGTATATAAATCTCCCCACTGTATTTTCCACTGAATGTATCCGATGAAGTGAGCTGTCGCTCACGAGAGCTTATGCTCAAATAAATGTGTTAGTCTCTAAGGTGCCACAAGTACTCCTTTTCTTCTTGCGAATACAGACTACCATGGCTGCTACTCTGAAATTGGTTTAAGTCACTCTTGTGCCCGCCCAACCTTCGGCTGCTCTGAGGGTGATAGAAGTCCTTGGTATAACTTAAAAACCTCCAGAGGTCTGTTACAGCAGCCTCCAAAGGCTGCCCTATGGGGATCTCCATGGCACTGCATGTTGCGGTCCTGACTTCAACATACTCCCTACATCAGGGCTTGAGATGGGATCCTTAGAATATAGCCTGATGCTTGTCTTCTGCAGTTCCTGCATCAAGGAAATCCTCCCCCATACACATATCAGGGCCCTTTTAGGGCCCTTTTACACCACTCTGGCCCTTTTATGCAGAGTAAAGAGGCCAGAAGGGAACGAAGATCTCATTCCACAGAGTTTTCATGTTCTTAAAGTTACACATGTGCTTAAATGTATTGTTGGCTCGGGACTCAATGGCCCAGGAATGCAATACTTTACACCGCTAACCACTTATGTAATGGATACAATAGATTTTGCAGTTTTCCCTTAGACAAACTTTTTTATTCTCTGTTTTTATTAAATGAAGTACAAGGATTGTTTGCATCCTTCTTTCTCTAAAGAATCACTGATTACATCATCAATGAGGTCAGCACAGTTCTGCCTATGTATTTAGTCAATTAACTTGTGTTCACTTTGCCAGCTGGATGACTGCTTCTGCAGCAGTAGAATAAATAAATTAGAGGGCCATTGCATGCACTAACATGTATCCATTTTTTCTCTTACAAAAGGCACGTGCAGCAGAGCATTTTCCTGTACATCCTGAGAAAAAATATTTGCAATATTATCAACTAATGAAGTAATTAGACTGTCCATTACAAGACCAAAGATACCATCATATGATAGCTGCTCAGTAACCTGCGTGAAATGCATTTTGTGGTCCTAGTCTGGTTCCCAGGGAACAAATATCCACATTGCACAAACTACCACTTCCACTTGCCTCTCTTGCTGGCAGTCTCATCAGAGACAAATGGGTCTGGAGACTGAACTACCCCAGCCATCTAGAGGTTTCTTTAGATCAGGGATGATGCATGTTAGCAGGGGTTTGGTGAGAGAAGCTTGCACTGTCACTGCTCATGTACCTGTTCTGTGCAAGGCTATCAATCCAGAACCTTTCAAAAGCATTAAAATTCACAATGATACATAAAGTCTGCTGTGTTCTTACCTCCTCTGTGGAGTACTGATAAAACTCAAAAGAATAAGTTGCTTATTTACAGTGCACCTCCTCCTACTGTGAAACTAAAAATGAAGGAGGAGGGAAGATTTACATAGGAAATTAGGAAGTTATTGTTTCAAAGCATTTCTGTAGGATATCTATAAAAATGCCACAAATGTTTATTAAAATTTCATTAAAATTTTTCTCAATGATAGCTTCTAGCAGCTGAATGAGAGTTTAGAGGGAGCTCCATATGATTGATCTTGAAAAATAATGTTAACATTATTCACTTTTTCTTAGTTTTTGATCTGTATTCCTGCAGTATAAGGATGAAGACTGTGACCGCTGTCTGTGTTTCACTTCCTCTCAAAGATAGCCGATAGCCTCTATGCTCCTCCTACACATTGGCTCACTGGTCCACATCTCAAGAAGTTGTAAATATGTCTGATTTGGTAGTCAAATGTAGATAAGTAAGAGACAAGAAATGCACAACTTAACAATTAAAATTTAAAAAGATGTTTTTTCCATATGAAACAATCAGACATATAACAGAATTAGAGTATCCTAAGTTTATCAACCAGACGAGGTCTGGCTATTCATTAACTATCCTTGAAGGTATTACAGGCTATTACTGTCTACTCCACTCAGTTCTTTCCTGATTAAAACCACAAGGTTAGTAAAAACAACCATTCTTAGTGTTGTTATAAGTTTATTTTAATTGGTTCAAATGTATTTTGCAAATGGATTCAATCAGACACCCTATCAATCTATGGGGCTAATGTGCTCTATGAATATTAAACTACTGCATTTCATAAAAGTTGAAATCTGACAGTCGCTAATATGACGTCCTATCATATTATCTAACGATACATAAATGCATGGAAGTTCTACTAATTTATTCTAAAAGAATAGAGCACAAAAGTTAAATTAAAGATGTTATAGACACAGATATCATAATATGATTTGAAGGAGTCAGACAAAGTCATAGTTTACAAAGATGGGAATTCAGTTTAAGTTTGTACATTCACACACACACATACATGCATATATGTGGGTTGCTTTTTGGTATTTTTGTCTTTTATCACCATATGTTAAAAGGTACAAGAATTTACATACAAATGTCTTAAATCTAGCAGTAATTTTCAAATACCACCAGGATTACTTAGTGTAACTTTAATTTTTAACTATATGCTATTTCCTGCCCTTTACCATCAGCATATCAATCAAGTTTATATATTCTGGTTTGCTCATTTTATTAAAAGCAAATTCGGAGCACAATTGACTTTTCATTTGTTTAACAAGTGAAGAAATATTTACCCTGACAGCCATTTCATTGTAGAAATTCATCTTCATAATAAAATATGCTGTCTGTGAATCAAGAAAAAAAAAGAGGGCACACATTTCAGTTGCACAAAGATAGTGCCCCTATTTTTACATATAAAAGATAAGAATCTTTATACATAATACATAATAAGAGTTCTAGGCTTAGAGAGAATAAAATCAAACTTTATATTGAAGAGATAGGCTTCCTAATACATAATGCAGACTTAACCAGAAAAATCTATGGTAGTCAAACTAGGAGCTAATGGAGATATATGATCATAAAATGCTCTCCGCTGAGTTTGATAATCAATGGTGCTCTACTGAGAGTAGAATAACAAAGCAGAAATATTCACAAGTGCTGGTGACACGTAGTATTATATGATTTATTCACTGGGGTTCTTTTAGCCAAAACTCACAGAAACATAAAAGGAATTCATATTTCAAGACGTCTGGTTTAATGAAAAATTCAAAGAAATGCTGTCTTCAGTTGAAATCGTTCAAGGATACGGATGCGGTGATGGAGCAAAATTGTGCCTTCCAACCATCTGTACTAAATGTTATGTACTTAGCTGCCTCCCGAGTAATTCTGGGAATTTTGTTTAATTTAATATTCATTTTAACATCCTAAGATCATAAATACAATGATACCATGTTACAGCGAATCCCCTGATATAGACAACATTTCCTAAAGTCCTGGTTTCCTTCCAATAAAGTAGAATTCCTCTCATAGTGAACGGATCCCCTGTTATACTGAACAATCACTTGGCAGCATAGGTTATTTTAATGGATACATCACTTTAAACTAAGCTTTCACATCTGTTCCGCCCTCTAATTACAAATGCAAAATGAACATAATTCACAACTGTATCATAAAAGTAAAATATAAGTACTTTAAATGCAAGTGTACGTTCTTTATTTAGCACAACATGCGGCTTTTATGTTTTTCTCATGTTTTAGACACAAATCAAAGGCAAAAGTGCTTTCCCCTGATATAGTGAATTTTTTCCCGCATGGCAAACAGGAATTCACTGTAAAAGGGTTTCACTGTAATTAGTGTTATTTGAATTGCCTACTCTGATCCAAAGCAAATTGTCTGTGGAGAGCAGCAGGACTGGATTATTTATCAACAGTCTGGGCAATTAAGAAACAGTTGGCTGCAATATGTTATTTACAAATGAATACAATGATGCTACTTCATTTTAAATTCTCTTTCTTCATTACATTAAGTAAGGCATAAGTCCTGCAGTTTAATTAAAGTGCATTTTAAATACTTACTTTAATAGTATACTGCTTGACTAAATATAAATAGAAACAACTGCAAAGATGCAATTTTTATGCAGAAAATTGCAGGAATTCTAATGTATTAAATTTGAAAAAGTTTTGCTTTCTATGGACAAGTATTTCAAACAGCAGCTCAACTCCAAAATTATGAATTAGAACAGCTAATGGCATCTGTCTTAACTTTTCTCTCCATAAATCTTTCATGAATGGTGTTAGCTATAGGCCACAAATCTAGGAATGAAATAATGCATTCCATTCCCAGGAATATTCTGAAGCTGTTCGATTAAATGGATTCAATTTTGCTTCATCACTCATCTTTTCCAAATTTGGAAAGAATGCAAAAGGTGTTGCTGGTACAGCCAGTTTATGAATTAATTTTTTGTTGGAAGTAGCCAGGGTTTGGAAATGACCTTGGGGCTCCTGTTTTGCCACTGAGCAAGAATAGTTTAAAACACCTTTTTGGCTCCTCTCCTGATCTGCTGAGGGAATTCCACTTCTGAATGCTGAGGACACTTAGACTTCTGAGCCAGAACACTATTACGGAAGGTAACTCACACAAAAAGGGGCCTTATAATAGCCTGCTCTTACAAGAGCATGGGGCTAAGGCACAGTCACATGGAGAATTACCCAGGCAACTTCCCTTGCTTCACAATCCTATACCTGAAGTGTAGAGAAATGGAGGGGGCCTATTCTCCCTTCTCAAAACATGTGTTCTGCCTGACTCTCTCCAAATCCTCTCACAATGAAAAAAGCCCCAAGTATCCACATCAGGCAAAACCCTCCATACCTTCTACCTAGGGACAAATATCTCTACCTCCCTCCTCTTCTACAAACCTCTTCCTCTGACAAGAGTAACAAGCCCTTCTCCCAGCTGATTAAACCATCATGCACTTCCCCCCGGTGACAAATAATGCTGCAAGAACTGTTAAGTCTCACACATACAAAGTTTTGGACTTTACAACTTTAGGAGCCTAACAACTCAAGTTCCACAGAGTGTAGGAGCCAGCCGAAAGGGTAACAAGCTTGTTTCATAGCAGTGGTAATTTGTCAGCATCTAAGAGCCAACTGATCAGGAGTATGGAGGGTATAAATAAGACAGGGAGAAAAGTTGGCTCATCTAGATATAACAGTATTCTAACTTTTTTCATTGTACAGGTGACTATGGAAAAAGAGAATGAAGGAAGTAAGAACTGAAATGAAGAAAGGAAATGTTAGATTACAGTTTTTGATCCTAGAGGAAAAACACCTGATCCTCTAGTAATAAAATGCAAGCATCTCATCAAGCTTCTGGGTCCCAAATGCAAACGGTAAAGAAAGTGAGACAATTTTTTCTGGCATTTGTGTATCTGGATGTTAGGCAGTTTGGTACTTATATAGTGAACAATATTAATTAAATCTATATGGTGGAATATGGAGTTGAGTCATTCTAGATAGAGCAGTTTGATAGTTGGCATTCCCTTGGCTGCTATAGCAATTAATGTAGCTATTGTGTTTTAATTATTCTAGATTTGGTCGTTAAATAATACGCATTTTCTTGGTTGCTCTAAGCTGATTTAAAAGATACATAGACGTGTTTGGAGTAAGTAACTTCTAAAAGGAAACAAATGCTAACAAAGAATCCTGCCTCTGTCCTTTTCCACCTCCAAACACTTTGTATATGTGTCTAGAATGTGTGACTGTGCAACTATTGAATCACTCTCTTTTATGCTCAACAGAAAATTTCTTTACTTTCCATATGGGTGAAATCCCGAGGCCATAGCACAATGCCATGTGTGCAGTTTCATAGTACAGGTTTGCTGAATACAGATGGATTAAGCAAGCGGAGGCCACATTTTCCTGCATGCTACAAAGACAGGCTCTGCAAGCCTATTAACTAGGGGTGTGAAGGTGGCATGTGTGGTGGAGATGTGGCTGATGGTGCACCACTTGCACAGACCTGCCAGCCACAGCCATCACACAGGACTCAGCAAGTTGTGTATGCTACCACGGGTCAAATGCCGTAGTGGTGATCATGGTTCACCTGGGAAGATGATCCAATATTGCTTCTGGGTTGGGGGAGGGAAGAATCTGTTTTCCTGGTTCAACTGTTCACTGATTACCAGCTCAAAGTCTGTATGGACCCTTTTAATCAATCGACTTTCTATTTCAGAGGAAAAAAACAGAAAGAATTCTACCAAGTGCATTTAATGTCAGCTTGTTTGGCAATGGTGTAGCCCTCCTCATTCTAACTGCAATTCAGGAAAACATTTAAGTATCTGCTTAAGTCTATTCCTATTCACGAAAGCACCAAAACACTTGCTTAACTTTACGTATGTGCCTATGTGCTTTCCTGAATGGGGACACTTTCCTGTATTGTGGCCTTTGTCCTGCCATTTTATTAAAAAATGGACCAGTCACTTATAAATCGTTATGCATATCCCTGATGATAGTATGTAGGGACTCCTGGGAGTTTACTTCCAAAACATAGCACTTCTAGAAATTATTTTTTAATTCCTCTGTAAGTAAATGACAGCACAGTTATCTATCATTATCAACATTCTCCTTTCTTCTTTGTTCTGAAATACTTCCAGGTTTTTCATCTCCACTAGGAAAATTATATGTTACTGATTGGTTCATTTCCCTCACATAAACGGGTCTACCGTGCAACTACATTCAGGGAGAATCATCACTTCAATGGGAATTGAAACAGGGCCTAACACGTAGCCTAAGTGGCACAAAGGCCTTGTGACACCCTTCTGCACTAATCAATAGAATTTACCCAAGAAGTCACATTGATAGGGACTACTCAACATGAGTAACAGTTGCTGAATGTGGCCTTGAGACAGAGTTGAACTGTGATGTATACAAAGTATTAAAAATGTTTTTAATGTCGATCTCTTCAAAGTTGGTAACAAATATGTTCATAATTTATACTCTCTTTAGGTACATAGTCCTGAAGCCTTAGAATTCCTTTTATTTTACAGGGATTTCTTGCCCTGTGGGCTGTGTTTCATAGAAAAAAATCTGAGCTACTATTTAAAAAAACAAAACCCAATTCCTTTCCTGCAGGACAAGGCCCCAGACTGTGGAAGAAATTGTCCATTCAGTCCAGCTTGCATCATAAGGGTAACCAGAATGAACACAAAAGGTTAATTAGAACTTTAACTTGACAAAAATAGTCAGAAAAACATATATTTTTCTATTATACCTATCTTTAAAAAATAGTAAGATACATAACTAATTTGCAGGATGACTCCATAAAGTTATAAGCTCAGTTAACTTTATTTACTGGATTTGGGCACTATGAGGGAGGTGCACTGGAATACTAAAAACTGAAAATACTAGTAGTGATGCACATATGGAGAGCAGATCTGATGAGCCTGAGCCTTTGCTATTTTCCGCATCAGTGCTACTTTCATTTCACAATTTTGAATATAATAATTAAAAGATTTATTATCAAGTAATCATGGGTATTTTGTGCATATGCTTTACCTTGTTTGCTGGCAACTGATACCAATCTAGTCATTATTAGCAGACAAATTTTAGAGACCAATTATTTTTTTATTTAACAATTATCATGTCCACCACATCCTGTTTAATTATCAGTAGAGTCATTAAAATAATTAAGAAGAGTTTAACACAAAATTTACTACTATTTTCACTTAAATTTGTCCTAAATTGCTAGACCATTTCATTGTTTAAAATATTCCAAGTTGAGCCAGCCCAGTGGTTTAATAAAGGTAGCACAATATGCTAGTGCACAGAAAATTTAGGCACAAGACTCAAGTTCATTCTCTAAATCCAAGGGCATAAATATGTGGGAGCAGTGAGTTAAGGAGCCTATTGATTAATAGGGAGAAAGATGCACTTGACATCATTCTGAAGAAACTCACATGGCTAACTCAGAAGTTGTACTGACAGACTACAGAAGTTGTCAAATCCAGTCCTCCTCAGCCAAATTGCGGGTAAGTACAACATAAGATATTGAGGGGGGTGAAGTTCCACTTACCACTGTACAACTGAGAAGCCTAATGGGGTGTTTTTGTTTCTCTTTGAATCATCTGGCATTGGCTACTACCAGAAACAAGATGGATGGATGATCTGATCTAGAATGGTAAATCCTATTATCCTGTGTTTTAAATATACAGGCTGTTTTGCCTTTATTTGTCCTCTATCACCTTCCAGAACTTCAGGGGAAACTTGAGTCCTGCGGATGATACTAAACTGGGAGGAGTGGTAGATACACTGGAGGGCAGGGATAGGATACAGAAAGACCTAGACAAATTGGAGGATTGGGCCAAAAGAAATCTGATGAGGTTCAATAAGGATAAGTGCAGGGTCCTGCACTTAGGACGGAAGAACCCAATGCACAGCTACAGACTAGGGACCGAATGGCTAGGCAGCAGTTCTGCGGAAAAGGACCTAGGGGTGACAGTGGACGAGAAGCTGGATATGAGTCAGCTGTGTGCCCTTGTTGCCAGGAAGGCCAATGGCATTTTGGGATGTATAAGTAGGGGCATAGCGAGCAGATCGAGGGACGTGATCGTTCCCCTCTATTCAACATTGGTGAGGCCTCATCTGGAGTACTGTGTCCAGTTTTGGGCCCCACACTTCAAGAAGGATGTGGATAAATTGGAGAGAGTCCAGCGAAGGGCAACAAAAATGATTAGGGGACTGGAACACATGAGTTATGAGGAGAGGCTGAGGGAGCTGGGATTGTTTAGCCTGCAGAAGAGAAGAATGAGGGGGGATTTGATAGCTGCTTTCAACTACCTGAAAGGGGGTTCCAAAGAGGATGGCTCTAGACTGTTCTCAATGGTAGCAGATGACAGAACGAGGAGTAATGGTCTCAAGTTGCAGTGGGGGAGGTTTAGATTGGATATTAGGAAAAACTTTTTCACTAAGAGGGTGGTGAAACACTGGAATGCGTTACCTAGGGAGGTGGTAGAATCTCCTTCCTTAGAGGTTTTTAAGGTCAGGCTTGACAAAGCCCTGGCTGGGATGATTTAACTGGGAATTGGTCCTGCTTTGAGCAGGGGGTTGGACTAGATGACCTTCTGGGGTCCCTTCCAACCCTGATATTCTATGATTCTATGATTCCTTAGAGCCCATGTAATTTGAAAAATCTCCATTTGAAGCAATTTCATCTTGTGCATGGGAAAAATTGTCTTTTAAATCCATCCTTCAGACTGATGTCCTTTGCTGCTCCCTACCATTTTCTAATTTCTTGACCTCAGCTTCAAGATACCTGCTTGCCCCCATTTCTAGTTTTTCTCTCCCATCATTGTTGCTGTTTCTGCCCAGTTCTGTACATAGACTGGGAGACTTATAAAATTATGTGCCCTGCGCAAAATTATGTGTTACAGTAACCACAATTAAAAACACTTTTCATTTGTTAAGAACTTTTGCAGATGCTACATAATTAATTTAAAGGGTAGAGAGCTGGTTTATTTTTTCTAATGTTTGTTACTGACAGACTGCAGGGAATTTGTGTTAATTCGAAAGAGACTCAATCTTGTCACAAAACTGAATTGTCAGGGCAATTATTTGAAGAGAAACAATAGAAAGAGAATCAGACCACTAAGAGCTGAGGTCAAACAGCCTCAAAAGGCAAGGCAATAGTGCAGGGAACCACTAGGTGAAGAATAGTCTTGCAATTCTTCCTCCATGTCCCCACCCAGGAAAATGATGATGTGTTGTTCCCTTTGTGTCCCATTTGAGAGCTCTACGTCAGAAACTTTGTCAGTCTGTATCACCGCTCTCAACGCACCTCCCACATATAAAAAAATAAATAAATGACTCAACATCAGATGATGCCATTACTATTTTAACCACAAACTGATTATGATCTACCAAAAGATTGGCATTTGAATATGTGAATGTCCAGAGACATCTGCCTATGTAGATCTGTCGATCTGAACAAAAAGTGACATTGACCCAAGTGCAGAGGGCCAACATAAGGCCTATGTGCCACCTGTGTCCCACAAAAGCCCTCCAAATAAGTCTGTGGTCAGGTGCCAGAAACAGAGACTGATGTTCCTTGATTCTGAATCTTGAATGTCAAGATTAAACTGCTATCTTCAGAATTTTACAGTATATGTTTTTGAGCTACGTCCAATCATTTTTTTTTTAGAATTTGTTTAGAACATTCACCAGGGGGTGACTATATACCACTTAAGTCTCACTAAGCACACATAGTCACTTTTCAGAGGAGAACTCAATTTAAGCATGTAGTTATCCACTCTGCACAAACAAACTGCAGTAAGATAAGAAGTTCCTTGAAAAACATGGCCCAAAAAGATGACTCAGTCTGATTAACTAGCTGGTCAACCAGTGGGGAACAAGTCAACAGTATCTAAACTATTATTATTTAGTACTCTACATTTTTTTCTTTCTGTGTATTTTTATCTCTATACTGAAAAACAACAATTTGGCTTCAATAAAATTAGTCAAGAATAAATGAAGAACAAATTACAAAGTATTGGAAAAGAAACTGTTAACATAAATTGATAAATTAGTAACGCAAACTACTGATTAAAAATCTTACCATTGTATGTTAAGAGCAAATTGTCTTTTTCTTAATTTTCTAAACCTCTGAACAGAGGTTTAAGATAGTGTGCTATGATACATTTCTATCTTTAAGTCCATCAAGGGAATTAGATTGGCTGTGATCTGCTGTGTGCCTCAAGGCAAAACTTCAAATATTTCAATGTTCATTAAGTAAGAAATTTAAACCACTAAAACACAGAATAGCAATGTCTAGAGATATGAACTTATACTCTGTTTTTTTCAGAATTAAGAGTACTGCCAGGAAAACAGTACTTCCAACCTAAAGCCTCTTTCCTGCAATTAGCTCAACACAGGTAGGCTTTTGCAAGTGCAGAGCTCATTGCTGGACTGAAGCCTAAGTCTCCAATCCTGCAAACAGGTATGCATGTGCTCAACTTTACTACCATGAATAGTCCTATTGAAATCAGTGGAGCTACTCATGGTAGTTAAGTTAAGAATATGCATAACTGTATGCAGGATCGAGGCCTAAACTCTCAACTTTTGTACTTGAACCAGGGGCAAGTTAACGAACAGCTGTGCATTTGAGAGATAAAATATCTAAAATAATTGTAAAACCCATTTGTTACCTCCACCATTTTTCTGAAGTGTTTTCTTCCTTGATAGCCTCTCCACCATTTCTGGATAATAATCATCATTTTGTTCAAATACCTAAAACAAAATATTTTGATTACAAATGATTACATTGAAAGAATAATATATTTATAAGTTACATTGGAAAGATTTTTCCAAGATTTTAGGCAATGCTGTATGTTATCTATACGTATTCCAAAAAGTAGGTTACAGCAAACTTACTTAAATTTAATCTTATAAAAGTTATTCATTATTAAGCATTATAAAATAGACTTAAGAATGGGTGTTTGTGTGACTGGTTAAAAAATTCATGGAGAATACAGTTAATACTTCTGAATGGTTCAGAACTTTTTTTGGTCAAATGGGAAAATGTAGAAAACTGAAAAATTACTAAAATTTTCAATTTGGGGGTTGTTAAAAAATTGGATAATAAGGAAACAAGTTTTGGCTTTGTTGATATTTCTCCAAGGGAAAAAAAAAATTCCCAGCCAGCTTAGGTGCTAGCATAACAACTTTGCTTTGCTTCCTAATACATTATGAGACAGATTATGCAAAGATTTATGCATATGACTGCACTGCACCTTAAGTGGGAGCATTGTCCAGCTTGCCAGGGGAGGGGAAATAGTGCGTTTCTAATGGGGGGTTGGGAGAGGGACTTAGAAGCTTCTTCAAAAGGGGGAATGGGTCAGTATGGCGATGCTGACTCATCCCCAGGGACTGAAAGGGTTGGGGAATGGAAAAGAGGTGAGTCTGGCAAGAGAAGCCCCTTTTCCCCACACCAGGCAAAGCAGCACCTACCCTTCCTCAGCTTGAGGTGACAAACTACCAGGTATGATCAGATCCTGCAGTGAGCATCATCCTAGTCGCTCCTTTGTAGGGGGGGTTGCGAAGGAATTTTTTCCTCACCACCAGATTGGCCTAGGTGGAATGGAGTTTTTTTGCACCTTCCTCGCAGCAGGTTCAGGGAGGGCTTTGTTATGGTGAGTCGGGAAGGGAGTTAGGTTTTGATGTTGCAACTCATTATGTAAGTGTGGGGCAGATGTCCAGTGTAGATATTCCATTAGAAAGGGATACAGTGACCAGATAAATGGCTTGGCAAAGGAATTAAAAAGGAGGTGGTTTGTGAAAGGAGTGGAAAGGGGGAGGGCGCGTTGGGACTCCTATGACTGATACAGCAGGCAATACTGGCATGGCACTCCTATGACTGACTCTTGCCCCCCCTTTCTTATAGCCTACCTTAACCGAGGGGGGGCAGGATGCTAAGGTCCCAGCAATGGGTTGGCTGGGGGACCTGGATAGAAAAGAGGGGGACTGGCGGATGCTTCTGGGTAGATACTGCATGATCATGGAGCTACCTGCACTTTTATCTGGCGGGTAGTCCCAGACATCTAGTAATAAAGTTGCATCCTGATTACAACCATATCAAGTGTCTCCTGTCCTTCTTTTGGTATTGTCAGACAATGACTACTTTAAACATGTGAGTAGTCCCATTGTTCCCAAGTATGTAACACTTTGGAGAACTAGGGCCTCCATTTTTAATTACATGATCACATGCTATTTCTCAAATAATAATAATAATACCTAGCATGCCAGAGTCAGCAATAGAACCCTGGTCTTCTACTAGTGCTTTATCAAGTAGGCCACATCATGCAATTCTTTTCACATCATCCACAAAATCTGAGGAAGAAAAGTTTGTACAATAGGCACTCTTGATGCACAACATGCCACCTTTTTCAAGTCAAACTCAGCTATCCCTAGAATACTGGAAGAGTGTTCTAAAAAAACGCTATTTCCATATCATTCATCAACTTTTGGACCTCAGCAATTTTAGCTGTATAATTTAAAAAAAAATCACAAGGATTTTTTGCAATGGTAATATATATATATTACTATGCTACTCAGAATAATCAGAATAATCATTTTTGTTCACATTTTACAGAAACATTCACTTTCAGAGAGAGAGAGAAAGAGAGAGAGAGCAAGCTAAGTATAATATGTGAGAGTTTTGGAAAGTTATGAGTGACTGAAGATAGGGGTTAAAATAGAAAAAAAATCACAGTACCTGATGTATGCTCGGACTCTGCATCCTCGAAACCAGCTCTGGATTCGTACAGCAGCATTGTGCTCTGCTTTTCTGTATTCATCTACAGCTCTGAAAACATTTTTTCAAAATAATCTTTTTGTGATTACCATTCTCAGTAGTTTACTTTAAAATCAAAACAATGAATCAGAGAGATTTTTTCATCTACATTTTTTTCTTAATGGGACAATTTGTGTTCTTTTAAAACCTTTCCTCTCCCCCCACCTCCCCACTTTAACATATTACCATTCTTAGGAATGATGCAAAACAAAATATCCCATGATGATTAGATAGTTTAGAGATAATTAAAGCCCCAATCCTGCAAGGAGAACAGTGCAATGGCTCTGCTCTATTTTAAGGATTTTATTATAAACAATATAAAAAAATCTAAATCTAAATTCACAGGAAAAAATGAAGTTATTTTGCATTCTGATTATGCATCTTTGTTAACATTCTTGGGAGGGGAACATAAAGTAACATAGACGACCAGAAGTCATGAGGGATGAAGAAAGAAGGCTAAAAAAATTTTATGTAAAAAAATGTAAAACATCCCAGTTGATGGGTTCCAGATGGATCCTGATATTTTTTTTTAAAAAGGAAACATTTAAAAGAAATTTTTAGGTAGGATACTGCAGTGTTAGAGGAATTGCAACTTGTGTGCTGACACATTAATTTTATGTGATTTTTTTCTAATGCCTGAGAAACAGTTCCCAGATACATGTGATATTGAACACTGATGCCAATATGTTATGAACTTCTAGACTTCTTATGCTTTAAATGAAAAATGTGGATAACACTTTATTTTAATGGTGTATTAATTAGTGCTGAATTACAATAGAAATCCTATAGCACTGCATAAAATATGACATGGACATGAATATCAGATAAATTCACTATGATCAGTATTATCACAATGAGTACTAAATGAATTAATTATGTAAAAGTAAGGGCCTGATCCATAGCCCACTAAAATCAATAGAAAGACCCATTGACTACAATAAGGTTACATCAGGCTCTAAATGTATTACCAAAGCTGTACTGAAGCCACATACAGTGAAAAAAAGGCTGGGAGCTCATTGTCATCTTAATTAAAAGTATCTACAATAACAATTGAAAATCCAGTTCTGGCTGAAACATTTTCAAGATAGGTGATTCTGGAAGAAGAGGTAGAATTAGACACCAAGTGAGCAACTCATTTGTCAAATCTTTTGTCATTTCCTACATCACAGCCCTACCTTTTCAAATATTCAGCATATATTGCTTAACAGCTATTTCATGGGAAATGTTCAGTGAGATGAAGATGATATTATTAGTTCACCACCAATACTAGAGTTTTCACAAAAGGAATGGAGAAGCATGGTCATGGATGAGTTTTGGAGACTTTGTAGAGGGCAAAATGGTAGGATTCAGAGATAGCATCAATGTGTTCAGTGGGAGGGGGAAAGGAAGAAAAGAGCACACAAGTATGATGATGTTGCAAGCCCGGGGAATGCAGAAGCTAATGGAATTGCCAATGGTAATGAGAAAGGGAGGACAAGGGAGGTTTGGGGAGGAAAGATAAGGATTCAGTTTTCAATTTCTGGTGGAACAGGTCATCCAGGAAGAGATGTTAGTGAGGCAGCTGAAGATATGAGATGAGAATAGGCAGAGAAATCGAAGGATACAGGTAGGTCTGAGAGTTGTTAATGGTAGAAGCTGTATGATAAATGAGTATAAGGTAGATGTAAAGAAGAGAGGAGGGCCAAGTGCAAAGACCCTAACAGAGATTCTTAAGGAGCATTCAGACAAATAGTGCCAGAGAGAGATGCAAGGGAGAGACTGTCTATTAGAAGAGCCATAACTGTGACAAAGGCAAAAGACAGATCAAGAACAATAAGAATGGGGAAGAAGACTTGCTACGTGGCCAGCAAAACACCCTTAGTAACATTGTTAAGAGCAGTTTCAATCCTATGGGGCAGAAACCAGCTTCAGAATCATTTCTAGTTTCTGTTTAATTATATCTTTTCATAATAAAGTATCAATTAACAATTATTAAATTGCTGAACTAAACTATTTGAAATTATACTTTAATCTTTATTGAAGCATTACAATCACATTTTTATTATTTACTATCACCTTTTAAAATTATTTTCTTATTGCTTCTCCAAGCTGCCCTCAGTACACTTAGTTGGGTTAGAAGAATCTCATTATTTAAAGTTTGCTTTTTGAATGTGATCTATTCTGTTGGTATGTAATTTATTGTACTAGTTGGTAATTTCTTGTTTACTTCTCCATATCAGACAGATATTACTCTTACACTCTTTCTTGTCATCACTGTACTAGATCTGGTTTGATGGCTCTGTATGTTGTTTGAAAGTTACTGTATCTTTTGTTCTATTTTCTCTTGTAATGTTTATCTTTTGGTAGTGAAGAGCCCTTGCCAACATTCGAAAGATAACAATTGGAGCTAGGGTTTGGTTTTCACCTTTTAAACTGCACATTCAGTTTGAATGTCAAGGGTTATCTTTACTCCATTCACAAACATTTACTGTGACTTATGCTTCCAAGTAACTTTCAATAACATGAAACCAAGGCAGACACAAAATAAATGTTATTTAATGCACTTTGATTACCTATAGTATTTTGCATATTCAAATACAACGTATTTTGAAAACAGACTACATTCAGAATAACTTCACACAAAACTGATTTCAACACACAATATTATGGCTCTAGTCAATATAATTATTACTGACTCATAATCTGAAACTGCAAAGTGATTCAACTGTGAAATTCAGAGAGAAAATAGGAGTGTCACACAAAGGTCTTGAAGCAGCTGATCAAGGTAATTAGCATATCAATATATTTAGCAAACACTGCAAAGTCTGATATTGTCACCTATTAAAAATCTCAAAGAGATGGACATAATTAATTCTGTGTCCCTTTTATATTTTAAATATATGTGTCAAAAACACAAATCTGGGTGACTTTTTGCATTTTTAATTGGCTATAGCTGTAAGAAGCACGTAAATTGTCTACTTAGGTTTACAAGCAGTATGTCCAGAGGTTACAGCTTGAACTGCAAGTCAGGCCTTCTGGACTCTATTCCACGCTTTGCCACTGACACACTGTCCTTTAGCACACTTTCCATATCTCTCTTTATCAGGAGTAGGGAGGTGGTGTTATCTCTGTATATGGCATTAGGGAGACTATGAGTGAAATACTGTGTCGAGTTCTGGTATCCACACTTCAAAAAAAAGAAAAAAAACTGACAAATTGGAAAGTTTCAGAAAAGATTTACAAGAATTATTTGCGATTTGGAAAATAGGCCTTATATTGAGAGATTTAAGCAGCTCACTCTATTTAGTTTATCCAAGGAAACATTTAGCGGTAATTAGATCACAGTGTACAAGCACCTACACAGGGAAGAGAGTACAGATAGTAGACAGCTTTTTAATTTAGCAGAAAAAGACATAATAGGATCCAATGGCTGGAAGCTGGAGCTAGACAAATTCAGACTAGAAATAAAGCACATTTTTAAACAGTGACGTTTATTAACCATTGCACCAATTTATCTAGAAACATAATGGATTCTCCATCACAAGACTGAATCTCTTTCTAAAAAATAGCGATAGCTCAAATAGAAGTTACGGGCTTGAGGCTGAAATCACTGGGTGAGGTTTTATAGCCCTTGTTATACTGGAAGTCAGAATAGATTGTCATAGCGGCCCCTTTGAGCCTTAAAAATCTACGAAATCCCTTGATAAAATAGATAACTATTTAAGCACCAATTATTTTGTTTAGTTCTGGATGAAACATTATTCTCATCTCTAAGGATCTTCCCATTTAAATAGTGTGTTGTATAAAATGCTCAGGAAACTCCAAAAGTGGATGCTAATTTAGAACTGTTAGTTACATACATTATTTTAGTGAAGGATTTGGGACTCCATTTTTGTGGTATAACAACACTCTCCTTAATAAGCAGAATTACAATTGCCTTGGTTTCCTAGGATGGCCCTGAGAATCACTTTCTGAGGTTATGAATCATTTAGTCACAAAAAAGTGTTCCCCCAGAAGAATGGTATTTTGCTGTACCGCAATGGGATTTTTATTCAATCTAGCGACATTTTGATATGATGTTGCTTTGGTGCAGTGCGGTAATATACTTGATACGACATGGCAACATTTCCACATGGCATGATAACTATACGCTCTTTGGGACACAGATCACCTTGTATTCTGTGCCTAGCACCAGGGGGTCCTGATTCTAATTGGGGCTTAAGGGGGCCTGGGGAATATAAATATTAAGCACTGACAGTGATCTGAGAGTGCTAACTGGACATGGCAACGTCCCAATGACAATGCAACACTGCGCTGGTGCGATGTGGTGACCAGGGGACTTTCCATGGGGGTGACCTCGCAAGGTGCCACCATCATTTGGAGAACCAGTGTCCCATCCCAGTGCGCTGGCCTGACCCTTACCAGTGCTCCTCCCCAGAAGGCCAATGCAGGCCCATGGGGGCGGGGGCAGCGGGGCCCGTTACCTGTTCCTATGGAAATATTCCTCCCTCTGGCCTGGCAGCCTCCCTTGCAGCCTGGCCAAAGTGGCCATGTTCCCCCTGCCCTGATGGTGTACAGGCCGTCACCATGGCAACCAGACCGTACCACCTGGCCGAGGGGGGGGTAATTCCTCCATACAGGCCCCGACGGCCCGGGGGAGGGGGCGGATAGGTAGGACACGCTGTAGTGCTGCGGGGGGGTGGGGCGAGAGTGGTGAGCGAGACCCCTCAGCTATGGGCCGTACCATCCGAGCTCCACCCCGGCAGCGGGATGGTTGGGTCCTACTTCCTGCCGGTGCTGTAGCCGCTTCCGGGCTCCCATCATGGGGGAGTGAGGCGCGGGCAAGGAGCGATCCCGACACCCCTTCTCGCTCGCCCGGCTTCGGCCGCCTCCCCGAGTCTCTGCGAAGCGGCATCAGCTTCCCCGGGGAGCGGCCGGGGGAGGCGCCGGGTTCATGTTCCGGGTCGCTGAGCCCAACCCGACCCGAGCTCAGGCGGCGAGAAAGAGCTGGTGAGGCCGGGCTGGACGGGGGCGAAGGTGGGGGGGGCTGGCCGGAGCGGAGCGGGGTGGCGGCGGCGGCTCCGCGGTTTGGAGGCAGAAGCTTTCCCGGGGGCACAGTGCGCTGAGAGACAGCTTGCTGGGGCAGGGGTACGTGTGAGAGCTGGGGGGAGATTGTGGGGTTGGGCCGAGGGGCGGATTCCCCGTCTCTGGAGTTGCTCCCTCTAGACGCCGCTATCCCACTCTGCCACGAGTGGCTCCTCCTTGGGGCTCATACCCACACGTCTCCAAAGCATCTGGCGCCAGGTATTTTATTTAAATCGTTGCCGCTAAGGCGTAGTTTGACTTCTGTATTTGGGGGAGGGGGAAAGCTCTAGGCAGGACAACGGGGCATGCATAGGGGGTTGTCGTTGGGGAGCAACCCCCCGCTGCTCGTCCCCAAACTACACCCTTGCTTTGCCGTGGAGACTCTTTCCTCCTCTCCTTTACCAAAAGTCTCGCTTCTCCTTTCTGAACCCTCTCCCTCCCCTTTTGCCCATCGGACAGTGTGGCTACTGGTTACGACCAAACTGTTGATATCCTTATAAAGAGGATTGCAGGCATGAACTATTGGCAAATTTGTCACATGAGATCTTTCACCTCTCAATCACCTGCTATTTTATGGGTGAACAGTGGGCTGTGTGCAAAAGGATTTGCTGCGCCCAGACCAGGAGATAAAAACCTATCACCTTAAATGTGTTGTTTATATTGTATTAGAACCTGAAGGGCCTGGTCCCTTTGTGGTATTTGCTTTGCAAGTATACATTTAGACATGGTCTCCACTCTGAACACCTTAAGTTTTATCTGAAACAAGACTCAACAGGTGGGCTTTGCAAACAATAGAAAAGGATAGCAGTCGTTTTCCCGCCGGGTAGTGCCAAATAATTTATTTTTATTATAGGAGTAGAGTAGGGGGAATTTGACAAAGGAAGTAGAAAAGAAGGGGAAGGGAGGGAAGGCAAGAGGGCCACAGAGTGTTGAAATGTTCCACTGGCAGTGGAAGGACCAGAGAGGGTTAGAAAGAAGATGGGGCAAACAACCAATTGACAGACAAAATGCATAGTTGTTTGCAGTGTTGTAACTATGCTGGTCTCAGGAAATTAGAGAGGTGAGATGAGTGAGATAATTTTTTTTTTTTATTGGACCAACTTCTGTTGGTGAAAATGACAAGCTTTTGAGCAAAGAGCTTGAAAGCGTGTCACTTTCACCAACAGAAGTTGGTCCAATAAAAAACATCTCTCTAAAATGAATAATGTCCACAGTCCAAATTGAGAATGCAGGCTGCTGATATCATCAATATTATGAGAAAGTGATTGAAGACCCAACCACAACTGGAGCATTATAGAATTTTATACTGGGTTGTTATGAAAACTTCATGTACTGCTAGCCCATCTTTTTCTGCATTAAATGTTGGAAGCATCCTGGCTGAAAACATTGTGCAACCATCATATAAACCTTTCATTGCAATGAGTTAAGAAGAAGCTTGAGGTGTGGGAAACTTTACATGACCACTACACCAAACATTGATTAAAAAGTGTTAAGATTCTTGTGGTGTTAAACTTTATGCACCCAATGCAAAGCTTTCTTTCCTTACACGTTTTTCACTTTTTTGTATCATTCAGAAAATAAGTTAGTTTCAAAACAACCAAAGAAAACCTTTAATATGCATTAGGTTCATTACAAAGACTGGAAATGAACACAAGGATGTTACAGTCCCACTGTTCTGATCAGATCTGTTAGTGTAGACCAAGATTGTAGGATGTGGTCTGAATGTCTTGTGGCTCCTTTCTGGTCTCTTTCATGCAAACAGCATTATTATTAAAATTCTAGAGAGTTTTAACAGTTACTTTATGCTACTATACCACTAAAACTGCTCAACAGTTTTTGTTCTAAATTAATAAAGGAATTGTTGGAAAAGTTTAGTGTTGGTTTAGAATTGAGTTAAAGGTTACAGGAAGAATTTCAAGGAAGGTTCCAAGCTAGGAAAAGAAACAATGGTAGAGCTTCCATCTGTAGTGGTGTCCAGGTTACACAAATATTTATTCTGGATGTGTGTGTGTGTGTACATGTATACATACACACACACACATATACATACATACTGTGGTCTTGGAGGAAAAGTGTACCAAAGTCACTTTCTTTTTTTTTAATTGGACAAAAATAAGATATTATACTTAATCTTTTGAGCCAAAGAGATATGTTTCAAAGGCAAAACCAAGTGACATACCTCCAATTAAAAGTTTTGTTATCTTACTGTTGCAAATAGTTTCCCCAAAATTCTGTGAAAATTATATTTGCTATTCACAGGAGTCATGAAATAATGTATATCCTGAAAGAGTTGGCACTCTGAGACAGCACAGTAACATATTTCACACTGATTACTAAATGATTGTATGTCCTCTATTTTACTTTTATGGGTGATAACATACTATAGTCCCCCCCCCCTTTTTTTTAAAGAGGCAGGTTATAATGGTTACTAACAACTACAGAATGATCAATCCATAGTGCTAAACTTGATTGTAAGTGCAGGGTTTTATGGAAGCTGGCTATATTGGCCTGAAGATATTGCCCAGAACAGTTTGGTTTTGAGAGAAGAATTCAAGATCTAGTTATCTTTTTGAATTATAGTTTGCCAGCTCTGAAGGTCTGCTAAATATACCTTAGACTACTGCTCAAACCATTCACCCCTCATTCCTCTCTACACAGGTTATCCAGGAAGCTGTGCTTTGATGGAAATCTATTTTAGTAAAATTTGTAATATTAAGGAACCAAAGAAAATTAATTTCTCATGGTATAGTACTTGAGCTTTTGCAGAAGCCATACCTTTAAGCTTCTTGAAACATTAAAGTTCTAAAAAAGATAGTTATAAGGAGAATTCAAGAAGATAATTCTTTCATACCTCTTTAGTCAGTTTCAGCTGTGTGTTTTGCTTACTCTGGATGGCAGAAGTCTATATCTTAGTTGAGTGTTTCTCAGATATCTTATCAGTACACACCCACCATTTAGGGAAAGCTTGTATTTTGGACACTTTTTGGCTCTTTGATTATTCTGATAATGATTTTGTCATTCCAGCATATAAACATTGTCTAATGATTCAATTAGTTCTCACCTGGACAGTTAATGAGGTCTTTATAGCAAGGTTTTGTTGCTGCACTTTATTTCATTCCATTTACATTCATATCTAACAAAGAGCCAAGGTAGTTCTCATTTTCTTTAAGAAGTTGTGTCAAACATGATATTTCATGTAAAAGGCCTTGATATTTTTTTTTTTTTAAAAAGTGTAATGGTAGTTTTAATAGTATCGGACACTAAAGTATTTTGATGTTGAAGTGATGTACATATATTGTAGCTGCTTTTGTTTATCTTGGAAAGAGTATGGTTTGTTTCTGATAGTGCATAGAAGAAAGGGGTCAACATTTAGTAAACTCCATTAAAATTGTTTTAGATAAACGTGTAGGTCACTGGAGGCAAACTACACTGTTAGTGCAGCCATATGACCTGTGAGAGAAGATACGTTTTTTGGCACTGGCTGTGGTCAGTTGCTGTAACTGTGTTTTTACAGTCTAATGTTAGGCACCCTGAACTATGGGTTATATATTAAAAATATTTTGGGGAAGGTCCAGGTTGTGTTATACTGTATATCCATATTATTAACAGTCCTGAACTTTAACTTTTGTGACTGAATGCACTCTGTATTTGCTGTTGACAATCTTTTTCATAGATTCTGTGGTGTCCCTGAAAATAAAGGAGTTAACTTTTCAAACTGTCCCAGAAACACACATTTCTAAATGTCTCTTTTGGGCTAGCCTTTGGATAATACTTCAGTAAAAATAATTCATTCCCACCTGCAAAGTATAAGATTGACTGTCAAGTGTGCACAAAATAAAAAGCCAGAAAGGGATATGCTGATAAGTATTAACTTGCTGGAAAAACACTGCAGAATGTTAAAAGTGGTTTCTCACTATAAATAAATAGAAGCAGTTAGTCTGAACTTTCTAGTTTCTACTCCCATTCTTTAATTCATACAAAAGAGAGATGAGAGAACTGTTAAAATAAATCAAATGTACTTTCTTGGGTTTTCAAGAGTGGCAAAATCTTGAAGTGAGCTTTGTGTACCCTACAGTAAAAACCATGCTGGGAAATTCAGTTATAACTTGGTTTGTATTCTAAATGTGCAGCATAGACTTTGATTTGACAAGACCAAGTAATCATATAACCATACTAAGTGAACATGCTGAAATGTCTGTAGTATGAGTTGATCTGGTCTTCTACACATGCCAAACCAAACATATTTGGTATTGTAAGACAGGTAGGTTATAGCCATGTTGTAATTGTTGTGTAGACGAGGCCACTGAGGCTGGGTGGGTTTTCTTCTGTTAAGTGAGAGGTGCATTAGGATCAATTAAAAGATTTATATGTGGGGAAAAGAGTATTTGTCAGTTAATTGCAGGTGCAGATGAGGCTCATAAAACTTGACTTACAATGGGAATTGAGAACCTTATTGCCTGATGCTTTTTTATTTTTTTCTCACTGATTTCCTAAGCATGTTCACTTCAGATGAGTTTTCTGCTCTGAGTGGGCACAGTCCATGACACATCATACTTATATCAATAGGTATTGAGAAATATGATAACTTAAAGTATGTAATAGGGCTTCCTATTTGACACATCAGGCAATGATATTAGAAGTCTAATTAACATTCACTAGGACTGTGAGGGCTTGTCTACACAGGGAGATTGACCAGCAAAACGGTAGAGATATAATTATACTTCTATAGCTATGCTGTTATACCTCCCCACATGGACACACTATTTTGGAATCCACTAGTGTGTCCACATGGGGAATTATACCAGCATAGCTATAGTGGTATGATTTTACTGCTATTGGTTCTACCAGTCAGTTTCCCCATGTAGACAAGCGATAAGTAAGGGAAGGCCAAATCCTCAGAGGTGTGGTGAACACAGTGAGATACTAAGGGTATGTCTACACTGGCAGAGTTACAGACCACGAGTTACAGCGCCGCTCAGAGAGCACTGAAGGGAAACCGCTGTTGTGTGTTCACACTGTCAGCAGCCTGCGCAATAACATGTTCACACTTGTGGCACTTGCAGCAGTATTCAGAGTGGTGCACTCTGGGCAGCTATCTCACAGAGCATCTCTTCCTCTTCTGCCGCTAAGAGTTGTGGGAAGACGGAGGGGGTCGCGAGGCATCCTGGGTCCTGTCCCAATGCCCCGTGATGCATTGCTTCGCATCCCAGCAATCCCCATGCTTCCATCAGCATTTAGTGCCATCTTTAAATAGTTTGTGTACTGCGTGCTCTGCCTCTTCAGTCTGCAGGAACGGATCCCGCACTGTTGGCCAGTCTGCTGCTCGCTCTGACCAATACGTCATGAGTGGTAGTGGAGTTATTCCTTAAACTACAAAGGCAAGAGAAGTTCCACATTCATTTTGTCACGCGTACTAGCTATGACACGAGATTGCTTATAGCATTCACGGAGATGTTGACCACTGTGGAACGCCACTTTTGGGCTCGAGAAACAAGCACTGAGTGGTGGGATCACATCGTCATTCACGTCTGGGATGACGAGCAGTGGCTGCAAAACTTTCGGATGAGGAAAGTCACAATCATGGGACTGTGTGAGGAGCTTGCCCCAGCCCTGCAGCGCAATGACACGAGAATGAGAGTTGCCATGCCTTTGGAGAAATGCGTGGCGATTGCATTGCGGAAGCTGGCTACCGATCGGTCGCTAAGCAGTTTGGAATGGGAAAATCGACCGTTGGACTTGTGAGTCACATTGTGGATGGCTTTGCACAAATGAGCTTCCCTAACTGCAGAGGGGCGATAGATGGCACACATATTCCAATTCTGGCACCAAACCACCTAGCCACTGAGTACATTAATTGGAAGAGGTATTTCTCTATGGCTCTCCAGGCACTTGTGGATCACCGTGGGCATTTCATGGACGTTAACGCAGACTGGTCCGGAAAGGTGCATGTTGCATGCGTTTTTCGGAACACTGGCCTGTTCAGGAAGCTGCAAGTAGGGACTTTCTTCCTGGACCAGGAAAATCACTGTGCGGGAAGTCAAAATGCCCACTGTGATCCTGAGAGACCCTGCCTACCCCTTAATACCATGGCTTATGAATCCATACACGGGGAACCTTGACAGCAGCAAGGATCGGTTCAACAACAAGCTGAGCAAGTGCAGAATGACTGTTGAGTGTGCTTTTGGCCGTTTAAAGGCCCGCTGGCGCTGCCTATATGGGAGGCAGGACCTGCCGATGACAATATTCCTATGCTTGTAGCCACGTGCTGTACGCTTCATAATATTTGTGAAGGGAAGGTTGAAAGCTTTATTCAGGGCTGGATTGCTGAGGCTCAGTGCATGGAGGCTGAATTTGAACAGCCAGAGACCAGGACTATTAGAGGGGCGCAGCATGGGGCCATAAGGATCAGGGATGCCTTGAGGCAGCAATTTGAAGCTGAAAGCCACTAATATTTGTTGCTATACTTGGGAGTGCAGTGCTTGTAATGCTAGGAGGTGATTGTGGTTGGTGCAGAAAATGCACTGTGAAGGTTTAAGAAAATTGCTTGTTGCTTTGCAGGGCTCGGTTGCGTTCAATTAATGGAATAAAGATTACTTTCAAACCAAAACAATTCTTTTATTAAAAAACAACTGGAGGAGACAAAAGAAAATCAGCACTGTGGAGGATGGGAGAAGGGAGGGTCCCAGGAGGAGGTGGGGTCCCGGGATGGTTAAAGATTTGTGTAGCTGCAGGGATCATATCCAACCTTGTCCTTTGGAGTACAGTGCAGTGGGTACTGTACTTCAGCAGGGCTAAACTGCAGCGGGACTAGAGTTGAGAGCAGTCGGTACTGGGAGTCCACATGGCTGGACTGTGATGGGGCAAGAGTGGAATGCAGCGGGTACAGACGGGAGCCAGGATTTTGATAAGAGTGTGTTGGCAGCGTCTGGAGGGGGCGCATTGGAAAGAGTTTTGCGACAGCAGCTGCAGGGGAGGGCGGGCGCAGAGCTGCTCAATTTGCAGTGCTAGTAGCACCTGGGACATGTCTGCTTGGTGCTCCATAACATTTAAGAGCTGCTCCATGGCTTTGTTCTGGTTCGCCACGTTCTCCCTTCGGTCCTCCTTCTCACTGTCCCACTACTCCTTCAATTCTTGTTTTTCGGCTGTGGAGTACATCATGACATCACACAGAAAGTCCTCTTTAGTTCTTCATGGCTGCTTTCTAATTCTGCGCAGCCATTCAGCTGGCGATAACAAAGAGGAAGGCTGGGCTCCCAAAGTCATATCTGTGAAGGCAAAGTGCAACATTTTACAGAAGCAGTATTGTTTGCAACACACAGAACACTGATTCAGTGATTTAAAACACAGCCAGCATTCACATACCTATCACTAACTGGCTGAGAGAGTCAATCAACAGCCTGTTCTGCCGCTCAGACTAGGCATGTGGTGGTACGTGCCTCATACAGAGACAAGCCTGCTTTCTGTAACCTTCCTGTCCCCAACAACTCACCTCAGCAATTTCCAAAATCAAATCCACTTGCCAAGGACCTCCTCTCCTGTTTGAACTTCGCCAAGATCCGACAGCTGTGCCTGGCTAGCCTCCTCCGGGGTAGAAAAGAGCTCCTGGCTGCATGCATCTCTGACCTCTGAGTCATCCGCTGCCTCTGGGTCCCCCTCCCCCTCCACATCCTCATCCAAGATTTCCTCCTCCTGGCTCAGTCCACTCTCGACTGGCATGCGAGCCACCAAAGTATCCACAGTGATCTTCGCAGTGGAGGTGGGGTCGCCACCGAGTATTGCATCCAGCTCTTTGTAGAACCGGCAACATGTGGGTGCAGCACTGGAGCGGCTGTTTGCCTCCCCCGCCTTGTGGTAGGCATACCACAGCTCCTTCACTTTGACCCTGCATTGCAGTGTGTCCCGGACATGGCCCCTTTCTGTCATGCATCGTGAAACCTGTCCATAGGTATCATCATTCCTACGGCTGGAGCACAGCTGGGACTGGACAGTCTCCTCTCCCCAAATACTGATGAGGTCCAGCAGCTTGGCATTTCTCCAAGTGAGGGATCACCCGGTGCGTGGAGCAGACATGGCCACCTGGAAAGATGCACTGAGACCACTGCATGCATCACTGAGCAAACAGGAAGGGGACTTTCAGAATTCCAGAGGAATTTATGGGGTGGGGATGACCACTGGTCACCTGAAGGTAGAGCAGTAGAGGTCAAATTGATTACCAGAGAGGCGAGAACCGGCATTGTGGGACACCTCCCAGAGGACAATCACAGCACTGTAATCGACCAGGGTGTCTATACTGGCACCGCAGCGCTGTACTCCCGGTGTACGCCTCTTGTCGGGGTGGGTTTTTTTTACAGCACTGCAACTGCACACTAAGTGGCTTGGCAGTGTGTACACCTCGGGAGTTACAATGCAGAAAGCTGCTTTACTGTGCAGAAACTTGCCAGTGTAGACTGGGCCTAACGCTTTGGTCTAGGCCAGGGAATAAAAGCTCTTTAAATAGACTGTATTCTAATCAAGTGTTGTTCAACAAGGAACAAAGGTCACACTGAAGTGCTTTATGTTCTTGATGAGCAGTCTTTTGCCAACCTAGGTATTTTGAATTTCATGAAATGTTGAATGTAGTGAGTGTTATGCCAGAGATGGGATAGTGCTAATTTTTTTTCTAAGTGCTGAGTTTGATTTATAACTGCCTATATGCTGATGAGAATTTTTTTTTAAAAAAAAAAAAGCTGTGTTGTACCCTGAGGCTCCTCTCATGCCAAGTTAAAACAATTTGAAAACCCCCTTAATACCTGTGAAGATGCAGCTCAACACTTCTTTTGTTTTGTGAGTCTGAAAAGATATGACAGGTTTCAGAGTAGCAGTCGTGTGAGTCTGTATTCACAAAAAGAAAAGGAGTACTTGTGGCACCTTAGAGACTAACAAATTTATTTGAGCATAAGCTTTCGTGAGCTACAGATGAAGTTGTCTTCAAAGGTGTTGAGGGAGCTGTCCGTCACATAAAGCTAACTTAACTGAAAACTTAAAAACCCACCCCACCCCCACAAACAACCAAACCATTTCTCCACCTGTAGGTAAGGCCAAATGTGCTCCTATGCTAAGGCCTTCTCTACACTGGGTTTTCTGTGTGTGGTTTTTTTAAATTTATTTTTATAGTCACTGATATACCTGTATTGGTGCAAACCATGACTTGCATTGCTTTGAAACCTGTGTATGCTGCTGTGGTGCAAGTCATGGTTTGCATTACTACAGCCACAGTGTTGGCTAAAATTTGTAGTGTAGACAAGTCATGAGAAAGGGAGAGAAGGAGAAGATGGCAGAAATAGAGAAACTTCTCAAATCTAAAAATGTAAAAACGGACGTATTCCAATATTTTCCTATATAACTAGGTTGTCAGCCAATCTGTAGATTTGATTGGCTACCAGTTGCTTTATTCTATCTGAATTTTCTGATAGATAATGCTTTATTTGCATTACTACCTCTTTCGCTGCTATCGCCTGTAGTTGTTTCTCAAAAGCAAGGAAAATGATTTCTCATGAGAACCAGAAGGACTAAGGAGAAGCAAAAAGTACTGGTACCTGATTTGTGTCTCTTGCTCAAAGGTGAGTGCCAAAGGGTGCACAATCCCTGGAAGGTGCTGCCAAGGTGTTGTTTGTACTTAGCAAGGGGCACAGGAAATGTCTGGTTATGTCAAGGTGTAATAGAAATAAGAATTCAGACATTATAGCAGGCGTAGAAAAAGAGTTGAGAAGTGAACATATGTACAGTTTAGCATCATGTATTTATCAAAATTGAGATAGTAGACTGCACTAGTCTGTCTTTATGATTGTGGTGATATGTCTTACAGCTGGCACAAATTATTTTCTTAAGTAACTTTCTGAAACTACTAAAAGTAGCAGCACAGTTCAAGAGACTTCTCCTTGTAGGTAAAACATTTCATGGTGAATTTGAATTTTTTCAGAACTAAATTAGAATTCACCTAGTACTTTTGGTCCATAGAACTCAAGAAATGTAAGAAGGTGGTGGTATTCCCATTTTATATGGGGAAACTGAGACACAATGAGTTAAGTGAGTTGTCCAGGATTATACAACAAGTCACAGCAGAGCAGGAAAGAGAGCTCAGATCTCCTGCCTCATGTTGTTGTGTAACCATTGGACCATCCTGCTTAGCACCTTTAGGCCTGGGGTCAGTGACGGGTGAGTGAGTGGGGGAAACTTGTGGGCTGTATGACTAAACTCTGTCTCCATTTGGAACCTGCTGACATTGGTAGAAAATTGCTGACTCATGTCTCCTTTCGTACTGTTCTAAAACTATATGAACAGCTTTCTTCTGGACACCCACCTGCGCAATTTACTGACCAGTGTTCTTCCACTATACGTCACCAGGCATAATACAGTAGTGAGCACTAGAAGAAAGGAGGCTAATTACTTTGGGGTGTCAGTCTGATCAGTTTGTTTTGATTTTTTCACGTGGGTGATCTGCAGTAAATCTTATTGTTTTGGTTTTAGTGTTTTTTGTTTTTTTTTTATTCGAGTGTGAGCCTACTGAAGTATACTTGGTGATAAATATAGGAATATCTACATTGCAATTAGATGCCTGTGACTGGCCCATGCCAGCTGATTCAGGCTCCCAGGCTACAGAACCCTGTGTAGACTTACGGGCTTGGGCTGGAGCCCAGCTTTAGGACCCTGTGAGGTGGGAGGGTCCCAGAGCTCAGACTGAGCCCAGAAGTCTACACTGCAGTGAAACAGCCCTGTAGCCCGAGTGAGCCCTGCGAGTCTGAGTCTCTTGTCACGGGCCAGCCATGGTTTTTTAATGTTAGTGAAGTGATGTGAGCTGTGGTGCAGAGTAAAATTCTTTCCTCATAGCTGCATGATGCCTTAGTCGGATAGTCTGTGGTCTCATAAAGGTGTGTGATTCCTACTGATTGAGTGTGTAGATCAGAAAGGATAACTTTGCTTTTAATCTTCTAGAATTTCATTTGGGGAAAAAAGAAAAGGAGTACTTGTGGCACCTTAGAGACTAACCAATTTATTTGAGCATAAACTTTCGTGAGCTACATCTCCGATGAAGTGAGCTGTAGCTCACGAAAGCTTATGCTCAAATAAATTGGTTAGTCTCTAAGGTGCCACAAGTACTCCTTTTCTTTTTACAAATACAGACTAACACGGCTGCTACTCTGAAACCTGTCATTTAGGGGAAAGGTTCTCTCAACTTAATGTCACTCCAGTGAATCAATATTTTTAAAGATCAAATAGATATCAGTCATTTGGGAAGACAAAATTAGTCACGATTAAAAATATTATATAATCAAAAAATAGTGTTTCAGATTCACCTTGGTAGCATCAAGAGACAATTATCTTGTGACAACATTGTGATGTTCCCCTGGTGTGATCTGGACCAGTGATCTGCTAGATCACTCCAATCCTCGACTCTGGGAGCCAGCCTTACTCTGCTTCACTGTGAGAACCCCCACTCCCGGGTTGTTCACACACAGCTTCTAGCATGTAAGCTGCTCCAAGAATGTGAGTGAGCACTTTTGGCCAGCTGCTTCTTGGATTGTGCAACCAAATAACACTAGCCAATATCTCTGGTCCCAGACACAACCCTAGGAACCTCTGTCTTGCAGTTTTCAGTTATGCCCGCTGGATGCTGCAAGCTTGTATGAGTTCGTCAGTTTAACAAAGAAATTGATATGCACCAGGCTTGTTATCCCAAGGGGAGTCTTTGACATGCTTCAGACCAAACACTGCTTCAGGTAGAATAAACAAACAAATTTATTGACTACAAAAGATAGATTTTAAGTGATTATAAGTCAAAGCACAAGTAGTCAGATTTGGTCAAATGAAATAAAAGCAAAACGCATTCTAAGCTGATCTTAACGCTTTCAGTGCCCTTACAAACTTAGATGCTTCTCACCACAGGCTGGTTGATTGCCCTTCAGCCAGGCTCTCCCCTTTGATCAATGCTTCAGTCGGTTGGTGGTGGTGTCTGTAGATGGAGGCGGAATAGGAGAGCAAGCATGGCAAACGTCTTTCCCTTTTATCATGTCTTTCTTCCCTCTTGGGTTTGCCGCCCCTTCTCCCGCACTTTCAGTGTCAGGTGAGAATTAATTTATCGTAGTCCCAAACTGACCAAGGGAAGGGGGTGACTCACTCGAGAGTCCAACAGGTCCTGTGTTCCTGTGAGGCTGGGCTGTGTTTGTCCCATACGTGCCCTGATAAGGTATAAACTGCCCTTCTGTTCCTGGAGAGTTTTGTCTGGGCTTGTTTTAAGCCATGAGGACACATTTTCAGCCTCATAACTATATATGTGAAATTACAACCTCTAACATTACTATAACAACAATGTTCAGTGCATCATGAGTCTTCCGAAGACCCGACAAACTTTGCATTGGGTACCACACAATCGTATTATAAGGATGAACGTGGGGGTGCAGGGTGTTCCCCCAAGATACAGAGTGTCAAACATTTTATCCTAATGACAACTTTTAAAGTTGTACCTAATAATATACAATAAAGGAGTAAATATGTATATTCAATTTCCTACTTTATAGATAATTTAAAATGTGCTCACTTGCTTCTGATTGTATATTGACAGGTTTTGCCAATCTTCATAGCTAACAGATTAACCCCTGAAAACTATGAAGTTGAGATGAAATATCTGTAAATGAAAGCAATATTAGGAGGACTGCCAAAAATTGAAGGTGCTGTTGTTAAGATGGAAGTTAGGAGAGAGAGTGACACTATAAAGGGAAAACCTCCTCATAAGTGTGTTGTGGTATTGGCTGATTTAGAAGACAGCTTTCTGTAGAACTACAATGGTGTTAAAAGTGCTGATCATAAGACTGTTTGACACTGTAATGATATTGGTATATGAAAACATACTGCTGAAGTTGATGCACGTTGTAATCAGTTTTGTTTTTGTTTTTTCTTTACATACGTAGGCATTTCAGTAGGACTATGGAGGAACTAGTTCATGATCTGGTCTCAGCACTGGAAGAAAGTTCGGAGCAAGCCAGAGGAGGTTTTGCTGATACTGGTGATCACTCTCGCAGCGTGTCTTGTCTTCTAAAACGCCAGGCAAGAAAAAGGAGAGGACGAAAAAGACGTTCATTTACCACTCATCATCCTTGGGAGACTAGTCACTGTTTAAGTGAAGGTTCTGATTCCAGTCTAGAAGAACCGAGCAAGGACTATAGAGAGTATCATACTACTACTAAGAAAGACCACAGTGACTCTGATGATCAGTTGGTTGCTAAACGCAGGCCTTCTTCAAATTTAAATAACATTAGAGGCAAAAGACCTCTGTGGCATGAGTCTGATTTGGCTCTTGACAATATAGGAAACAGGACCCTGCGTAGGAGAAGAAAGGTGAAACGCATGGCAATAGATCCACCATCAGAAGTCACGAATACACTAACATTGACCCAACAACAGGATAACAGCAGAGATCAAGAAATGGATAATGATAATAGATCTTACCAACATCAAGAATTTGCCAAGAGCAAAGTGAAAAAAAGAAAACTAGCTACAACTAGGCAAGGACCAGAAATCTTGGATGAAGGCGTGGTTATAGAGAGTGAAGAACCGAATCAGGCAAATAAGGACAAAATGGAGTATGAGGAGCAAAAGGGTTCAGATGAGAACATGAGTGACAGGTGATCGATTGTTTTTTCTTTATCAACTGAAACAAAATTCTTATATTGCTACTGTAGTGGTATAGGTATTGACAAGTCTTGTTTTCTTTATTCCAGAATTAAAATGCAGTCAATAGCAGTATGTTTTAAGCAGTTAAAGTTAGGGGTCTTTCCTGATCCAGTAATACTAGAATACTGCTACTTTAAACATATTGTAGAATGTTAAATTATAGCAATTCAGAGGAAATCTGATGGGTGGCTGAAAAGGAGCAAAGGAAATAATTACTTGAAGAAAATTTATACTAATTGTTTCAATATTAAGACCAAGAAAACAGGAATTTTAAAATGTCTTAAATGTTAAGTTATTGTATTATGCATGGTATTTGAACTAGCACTTAATCACACACAAGGTAATTAAATAGCTTAGGTTTTCCAATGTCTAGGCGCTGGTGCTTTGATTGTTGCTGGTATTCATCAGAAGATTATCAGTACAGTATATGGGTACACCCACTAGACAGTCGGTGTGTCATGGGCATAAAAAGTCTGTAGGTTCCCAAGAATGCACATCACTTACAAAATGCAAAAAACAATTTATAGTTCAGAAACACCTGAGCTTGCCATTAGAAAAATGGGATAATGATGACCCTTCGGCAGTATGCCTCATCAATCTATTCCAGACGACAGGCATACCACAAGAGTAATTGTTTCCAAAGTAGTATTTTGACAACACAGTAAGATGTCATTTTCCACCACACACAAGTGATGTTACCTACAGGGTCTGATGATCCTGATCATGTTTATCCAGTGTGTTTGGTTCTGAATGCAGAACTGTGAGCAGGGCAACTCCTATTTAAGGCACAAATTCTGGCAATCTAGTGACTAGACAACAACAGTGTTCCTCATTTGTTGTAGGAGTCTTATCTAAAAACTGCATTGAATCTTTTGCTTGTTGGTCACAGTTTAGGTGTGCTGTAGTGATGGCATGCATAGGTTCTAGGCTAGGGCAAGAAGAGAGGTCACTTATTCAGTAGCATAACAATACTGGTAAGTGACTGATTCTAATTACTCAATCAACAATAAGAGTGATAGTATTTATAGAAATTGCTTTTTGTATTTTCCATCTGTTTTCTGAGAACTGTAGACAATTTTTAAATCACAACAGGAATCCTGAGTCACCTTGCCACTGAAAAGAAACTGAATTTCATAGTGTCTTCACACTTGTATTGGACCAGAAGTTGGTCTTGTTGGGGCCTTTGTGTCTGGAACGCTTTCAGATTCCGTCATGTTTGTCCTGTACTCTTGTAAATTTTTTTGTTAAATTTTAACACTTTTAAAAATGTCTTGTGCCAGCGGAGGGTAAAAATACATGAGTTTTGCACTGAAGTATCCAGTGTTTGGGTGGAGGGAGCCAAAGTCGGGGCAAATCCTCCAAACACCCAAAAAAGGGCAGCTTGCAGGTTTTAAGTACAAAAATGACTATCCCTTACGGATTCCAGTTGTCATCTATTCTTGTGCTGCAAGGGGACACTATCAGTTTAAAAAACATGCTCCTTTCTGGAAATACTTCACTCAGTAATACTGTAACAGCTAAGGTCATTATCGTTTCAGAGAAAACTTTCTCTGTTTTCCGTTTGTTGTCATTTGCCAGCACTTTACAGTCAGTTTTGCCATTTTCACCTATTTGTGTGTCTTTAACACGGCAGCAGGGGAAAGGGGAACCTTTTTTTTTAAAGATGAAAATGTGACTGCAAAACCACAAAATCTGACAAGGAGATTCAGAGGCATATGGAGTACTCAAACTGCTTTTAAGTCTAATTTTCAAATGGCTAGACTTCAACTTGATGATGTCCATTAAATGCATTACTACTAGAGGAACACAAAACATACTAACTAGCCTCTGCTACTATTGTGTTCTGAAAGCATTGGCAGAGATAAAAATGTCTTTCTAAAACTGTATGCTAGACACAAAGAGGTAAATTACTGAAAACATCTTGGTAAGATTCATGTCTTCAGTAATACTGCTGAGTAAGATTTGAACTGTAGAATCCAGATTTATCAGGTCTGCCATGCCAATTTTCATTTGTCCCTATTGAAGGCTTTGTTTTCTGGATGATTTTGCTGTGTGTATATTTCAATGGGACACATATTCCACATTTACAGTTATCCCAGCAGTAGTCCTTGTGCTGATAGTATGATGCCCCAACGGAGGCAGGGGCTTCATTGTGTTACGCTAAAAATCTACATCTATTGAGCATGCTCTGCAGAAGTCTTCAAATGCGTAAAGCTTTTATTGTATGGCAATATTCTATATAAATTGATTAAGAACAAATGCCTCAGTGAAGATTACTTAAGTACCAAAGTTCAAATTGCAAACTTAAAGGGAAGAGATGAGTATGGCTCTCTTAAGGTTTGGCCATAAGAGCAGTTTAGTTCATGGCAAGATGGGGTATAAATCTACCTTGCAGCAAACATCTGTATGAACCCTGCTGATGATCTTCAAAATGATCAATCACAGCTTGAATCTTGAAATACTATAAAGCAAATCTTAGTGTCTTTTTTCTGCAAAGTATCCCATCCTCACTTTAATTCCACCATAGACAGTTTTGTATATTTTGCAATTCTAAATGTCCCACAACTTTACATCACATTTCTTTTTTAGAATTAACCATTTGGTTGGAGCTTTCAACCGATCTAAAAGTATTTCCTTAATGTATTTTAATCTATTCCCATTTCAAAGTGGGTGGATCAAAGCTTTCTATGGATGGAACTTTTAGTGTATGGCAGCAGAATCTACATGGATGCTTAGTGGGCTGCAGGATAGTACGGGATTAGACTTACACTTCAGCTTGCCATGAACTTGGTAAATGTTTGTATACGCAAGCCCTTATAAAATGGGAACTTGTGTGTGTGGTGGGGAAGAATAATAGATTTTTTTTGTCTTGTTTCCCAAAATTCAAATGGCTGAAAGGATTCCTGAACTTTTTTTTTTTTTAAAAAAAGGAAATACTTTTAGACTGGAAACTTCAGTCAAAAAGTTATTTTTTTAAAAAAGATGTGTGATGTAGAGTTGTAGGACATTTATAATTGTAGAAGTATGCAGAACTGTCTGATGGAATTAAGTGAGGAGGGGATAGTTTGCAGAAAGAAGGCACTAGGATTTGCTTAGCTTTATAGCATTTCAAGGTTCAAGCTCTGCTTGATCACTTTTATAGCTCATAAGATATGCCATATTTGTATTTAGGACCATTATCTTTAGTTAAGTGCTTAAGTCTCTTACTGTACTGGAATAAAAGAGATGTGTAAGTGCTGCTTGTACAGTAAGAAGTCACTGTATACAGTAGAAGATACAGCAGAGTTTTAGAACACAGCTTTAAGAAATATGACAGCTGCACATGTTAGCAAGTCACTGCCTGACTATCTACATCAGGCCCAATTTCAAGCCCCGTTTGAGCGCCTTGTAAAGGAAGATATAAAAACAATTAACCATATAATTAGTTCTAGAAGCTGAAATCAGATATTGCCCAAACGTAAAACTAATTCTGGTTTCAATTTCTGAGAGAGAAATCGGGAAAACTAAATAATTTCAGTTTTTTTTCCAGCAAGCAAATTCATGTCTAAACCAAAAAGCAATTAAAACAGCTAATTTAGGAGTAAGGTTTAGAGCTTACTTTTAAGAATGGGTGTTAAGAATGAAACCAAAAATGAAATATATATTTTTAAAAATACTTACAAGTTGATGTCTAGGTTGAAATATATAAAATGAAGTGGATTTTGCTTCATATTGAAGACAAACTATATAATATAGGAAAAATACTTAAGGTGTTCTAATTTTCCTTAACGTAACATACATAAAAGCATACTACATTGAAAATTAATTTGAAATGCACACCTTTTTCTTGAATTCATGTCTTTAGGTGAACTGACATTTTTTAAAAAATTAATCCATACTTCACTGTAAAAAATATATAAGATATATAGTATTGTGAGAATACAGTTCCCTGAAGAACATAAAAGCATTTCTCCACTTAACCTCTACCCTGGACAAAAACTCAGTGTCATGGTCTGTGCTATAGTTTAAGCACAGGAGGCTGGTTTAATATTTAGACTTTTAATTTACAATAATGTGAGATGCTTGTGTACAACCAAGGGAGAACAAAACACTTTACCCTCTTCCATGATCTCTAATTTTACATATAAGAGTAGATGTGTGTGTATGCTGTGCATCCGTCTTGTAGACCGACATCTTGTTTAAGGCCAAATCAGAAGTTACAGAAAAGTAAATTATAACCTGCATTTTCTGTCTTTTGCTGTTATAATCCTATTGATCATATTCATTTTTCTCAGGGTGACCTTTACTTTGATTTAATGGATTGTCATTACTGCAAACTTTTCTTTCTTACCAAGTAATATAGTTGTAGTGAATCCTTAAGTAATGTATTGTACAGAATATTTGCAAATGTATTGTACAGAATATTTGCAAATGTTAAGAACAGTAGTTCCTTCTCCAGACTCTTGTATTGCATGTGTTGGAAGAAAGGCTTAGACTGCTTTTGTTTTGAGATTTTTTCCCCCCCCATTTTATTGAGCAGTGGTGTTCTGGGATCAAGCTGAATTGGAGCAGTGAACATTTGATGGAAGCAGATGATAAAATGCATCAATTGTGTCAGCTCCTTGTTGCAGTCACATCTGGCTTACTGTCAGGGTCCCATTAGATTCCAGTAGTTTTATGTGACAAAAACAATATGTTCTGTAGTTAATGGAACTAGGTTATTTGCAGTTTGATTAAAAACAAAATCTTATTTTCTTTCAGATTTTTGTCAGGTTTAAGTTCTATCTGAAAACAGCCTCCTGTCTTTAAAATTTTACAACTGAGAGATCAATTGTTCTTTTGATCTGTTTCTTTCTTTTCTTTATTACAGTGAATCTAGCAGCCTGAGCAGCAGTGATGCTGGTTTGTTTACCAATGATGAGGGAAGACAAGGTACTGAAACATCATTATTATTTTTTTTTTGCCAAACTGTATCAGTTAAAATTCGGTAATCATTACGAGTTATTTCATAGGTTGGTGAAATTGCTTTAACAGACTGCCTAGTGAGTTGAGGTATAGCTTTTTTTCCAGCTTCTTAAATGTTATGGAAAGGTGTCCTGTCTCAATGACCTTAAGTATTAAATTCCTTGATTATCTCAAAAGGCTAGTATGTGAAGCTTATAATATTAGGGAAGATTGTATTTTGAGACTGGTATTGAGTACATCTTACATACCTCAATCTCTTCAGTATTCTATCTGACAAGTTCACAAAAGACTGGTAGCCCTTCCCACATTTATCTAGAATGCCTTAAAAAACAAGGGCTGGATATGGTGATAATAATTCTCTGAACAAAGACTAAATGTTTGTTGAAAACATTGGAAAGCAATTATCAATTCATATAATTATTTTCTTGGGGGTGTTATTGGTCAATAGGTAGTAATTTTTTTCAGTGGTGTCACATTACTTTTTTCAGTCCATAGCCATTCAGTTTTTTCATTTTTGATCCTTTCCAACAATAACTTTAATTGAGTTGCAGAGGATTATAACTATACATTTTGCAGACTTGATCTCTATTTCAAGAACTGCATTTTTTCTTTGTTCCCATTTCATGTTGGAACTTGATATTTATCAGTTATTTGTGTCTATTTTATGAGGGTTTCTAATGGAAAGTATTGGTTCTAAAATAGCATTCTTAGAAGATAGTGAGATTAATTGTTGCTCTGTGTAGGAAAGATAATGTCACAACAGATCATCACCATTTTTAATATCTTAATTTTTGCGTTAGTTACTTCAAGGCCTTATCCAAAACTTATTGAAGTCAATAGGGGTCTTCTCATTTACTTCAATGGACTTTGAATCAGGTTAACTGACTTTTAGATCCAGAGAAAGATCTTGTTTTCATTAAAACTCTTAATTGGAAGCAGTATCTGGCCCCTGTTGGTGCATGCCTTTTAGGATCAGTTGAATTTGCTTTAGTAGCAATATTTTCTATTACTTAGCACCATAGCTACTGTATCTTCTGTCACTTACTTTCTTGTAAAAAATCAGTCCCAAATTGATTTCTTAAGTTCCAAATTAGACAATAAAATGTCACTTGCATAAAGTGGAACTATGAAATATATTCCCTAATTTGTATTACCATAATACATAGGAGCCCTAAATCATGAACCAGGACCTCATTCTGCTAGGCGCTGTCCAAACAGATGCTACTTGCCCTAAAGAACTTACAGCAGGGTTGCCAGGTGTCCGGTTTTCCACCAGAACGTCCGGTAGAAAAGGGACCCTGACGGCTCCAGTCAGCACCACTGACCAGGCCGTTAAAAGTCCAGTCGGTGGTGCAGCAGGGCTAAGGCAGACTCCCTGGCTGCCCTGACTC
This sequence comes from Lepidochelys olivacea, assembly GCF_965140295.1. NCBI lineage: Eukaryota > Metazoa > Chordata > Testudines > Cheloniidae > Lepidochelys > Lepidochelys olivacea. The sequence goes on from NC_140413.1 coordinate 164,173,111, forward strand.
CATGCAGCTCCCGGACGCAGCCGGCATGTCCCTGTGGCCCCTCGGCGCAGGTGTGATCAGGAAAGCTCTGTGCGCTGCCCCGAGCACCGGCTCCGCAGCTTCCATTGTCCGGGAACCACAGCCAATGGGAGTTGCACGGGCAGCACCTCTTGGTGTGGGCAGTGTGCGCCACGCAGAGCCACCTGGCTGCCCCTGCGCCTAGGAATCGGACATATCGGCTACTTCCAGGAGCCACGCAGAGCCAGGGTAGGCAGGGAGCCTGCCTTAGCCCTGCTGCGCTGCTAACTGGGAGCCGCCTCAGGTAAGCACTGCCAAGCTGGAGCCCGAACCCGCACCCCAACCTCCTGCCCCGGATTGGAATCCCTGCCCACACCCTAACTCCCTCCCAGAGCCCACACCCCAGCCCCCTCCCGCACTCCTACCCCAGCCCTGAGTCCCCTCCCGCACCCAAACTCCCTCCCGGATCCCGCATCCCCTCCTGTACCCCAAAACCCTTAACCCCAGCCCCACTCCAGAGCCCACACCCCCAGCGGGAGCCCGAATTCCCTCCCGCACCCCAACCACCACACCAGAGCCCCCTCCCGCACTCCAACCCCCTGCCCCAGACCAGTGAAAGTGAGTGAGGGTGGGGGCGAGTGAGTGAAGGAGGGAGGGGGAATGGAGTGATTGCGGGCAGGGCCTTGGGGCGGGGCAGGGGTGTTCAGTTTAGTGCAATTAGAAAGTTGGCAACCTTAGTTTACAGTGTATAAAACAAGATACAACAGATGGGTACAGACTGATGGGAGAGTACAAATAAGCAATGAGACAATATTGGTCAGCATAACAGACAGTGGTGTCTGCACACCAGTACCCGAACTGTTGTTAAGATTTTTACAGGCATCATGGAAAAGGATAGTTTCTTAAGGAGGGATTTGAAAGAGGATAATCGAGTAGTTTTGCATATGTTCACAGGCATCTCTTCCCAAGTGTAAGGGGCAGCATGAGAGAATGTACAAAGCTGCTTGTTTGAAAACTTAAGAAGTGGGCAATGGAGGCATAATGAGTTGATCAAAAGTGGGAGATGATACTTGGATAGTGAATGAGATATTAGGTAGGGTACGGATTTCTATCTAGTAGGATATGGCTGCCAGTGACTCTACTGAAATGGAAAAGAGGCCCTCTTCATAATGTAAAGGATTCACAGTTGCGACCATTAACCCAATCTTGAGCTTTGAGGTGGTTGTGCAGATGTTAATTCATAACATAATTACTATTAGAAAATCTACTTTTGAAAAGACTGAAATACAGGCTAATTGTACTCTGAAAGGTCTAACAGGCTTGTGATAAAAGTTCTTGTTTTGGTGACATTCAGTAGTCTTCTAATATTGCCCAAACACATTCTTTTAAAGATGACACTGATTATACTTGCACACAGACTCCTTAACACCTTCCCCCACCCCAAAAAACCCCAAACCCTACATTAAAAGAACATAAACCTGAAAAATCAAGCACTAAGAAGTTAGGAAATGCCAAAATTAAGGTTGCCTGTGCAGCCTAAATTCAGTCCACTTGTGTGTATTCGTTATGAAATGCACAGTCTGTGTCTCAAAAGATCATCCACAATACCATCTTATCTTGCTCTCAGAGGGCTGGATCATTTCATATGACACTGCCTCTGAAACAGCCTTCTCTTTTGGAGGCTTCTGCTTCTGTCTCACTCCTTGCCCTGGATCAGGTGTGGGTGTTAAGCTTCTCCTTTCCTGTTCCTGCTGCTTCCAACCTGTCAAGGTTCCTTCCCCACTCTGAACTCTGGCGTACAGATGTGGGGACCTGCATGAAAACCCCCAAGCTTATTTTTACCAGCTTAGGTTAAAACTTCCCCAAGGTACAAACTTTTACCTTTTGCCCTTGGACTTTATTGCTGCCACCACCAAGCGTCTAACAGATATATAACAAGGAAAGAGCCCTCTTGGAAAGTTCTCCCCCCCCCCCAAAATCCTCCCCAAACCCTACACCCCTTTTCCTGGGGAAGGCTTGATAAAAATCCTCACCAATTTGCATAGGTGACCACAGACCCAAACCCTTGGATCTTAAGAACAATGAAAAACCAGTCAGGTTCTTAAAAGAAGAATTTTAATTGAAGAAAAAAAGTAAAAGAATCACCTCTGTAAAATCAGGATGGTAAATACCTTACAGGGTAATCAGATTCAAAACATAGAGAATCCCTCTAGGCAAAACCTTAGGTTACAAAAAGACTCACAAGCAGGAATATACATTCCATTCAGCACAGCTTATTTTCTCAGCCATTTAAACAAAACAGAATCTAACGCATATCTAGCTAGATTACTTACTAAGTTCTAAGACTCCATTCCTTTTCTGTTCCCGGCAAAAGCATCACACAGACAGAGAGAACCTTTGTTTCTCTCCCCCCCCCCCCAAGCTTTGAAAGTATCTTGTCTCCTCATTGGTCATTTTGGTCAGGTGCCAGCGAGGTTATCCTAGCTTCTTAACCCTTTACAGGTGAAAGGGTTTTTCCTCTGGCCAGGAGGGATTTAAAGGAGTTTACCCTTCCATTTATATTTATGACACAACCTCTCCTTCCTCCCCCTTCTTTCTCAGTCTTTGAATAGCTTTGCATCTGACTCTTCTCTCCCACTCTATCTTGTTATCATCTGCTGTCCACCATACTCTTCCCTATCAGCCTTCCTCTCTGATTTGCCTCCTGGCTCTCTCTTCCTCTACTCACAATCTTCCACGCTCATCTTAAATTACTTCAGCTTCCATATTGCTCACCCATCCAATCCCTTAGCTTCACATTCCCTTGCCCTCCTGTCTTTATTCGATCTGGCTGAATTCTGCCTCTCACCAAAGAGGCTGTTCACTTGACATGGTCTTCACCAATCACTGCTCACTCTTCTGATTTTTGTTTTGATGAGTTTCTCCTATCTGACTGTCTGGCTGACTGAAACAGCATCTGTTTCAGCATCATCCACCCCTTCTTTTTCTCTCACCCTGTAGCTTAGGCTTTCTGTAACTTCCCATTCATCAGTGTTGATGACTTCTCCTCTGCTCTCAGCCTTCTCCTCCCTGCCCTCTCTTCCCTTTCTGTTGTTGATGTAGTTCACTCTCTCCATACTTTATTCTCCTCCACCTTTGGCTCTTGTGCCCTTCTCTCCCATCACAATGTCTAACTTGCCAACCCGCAGCCCTGGCTCACCTCCAACATCTGCTTCCTCCACTCCTACTCTCTCAATGCAGAGTGACTGACAGAAATCCTGTGACCAGGCTGACTTCCTCCACTACAGATACGTTCTCTCCTCCTTTAGTTCTGCCATCTTCTTTCCCAAACAACTCTACATCTCTAATTTAATCAATCCCCATGCCTCTAGTCCCCTTTTTACCACCTTTAATTTGCTCCTCAAACTCTCCCCTTCTCCTGCCTCGATTTCTCAATCCATAGAAGATCTCACTGATTTGTTCTAAGAGAAAACTGATAAAATATGTCATGAACTTCCTTTGCCATCCTGCAGCTCTCACCTCCATGTCCCTTCACACACTCAGAAGTTTGACTGCTTTCCTCCTGTAGCCTTTCCACCTGCCCCAATGACCTCATCCCAGCTGCTGACCTTGCTCATGCCCACTCTCGTCCCAGCCTTACTTTTTTTCCTTAACCTTTCACTCTTCTCTTGCTCTCTCCTCAAAATAGAAGCATGCTTTAGTCTCTTCCATTTTATTAACTCCCTCCCCGCCCTCCCCCCCCCAAAAAAACCCCAAACAACCCCCCGGCTTCTCCAACTACCATCCTGTATTCCTTATACCTTTCATCTCTGAGCTCCTTGAACATGCTGTCTACAGTTGCTGTCTGGAGTTTCTCTCTTCTTCTAATTCTATTTTAGAGCCGCTCTAATCCATCTTCCATCCCTTGAACTGTGCTACAACCCCTCTTGCCAAAGTCTCTAATGAGCTTTTCCTATCCAAGGCTTAAAACAGGTAGTTCATCCTCATTTTCCTTGACCTATCAGCTGCCTTTGACATGATCAGCCATGCTGTTCCTGAAATCTTGTCCTCCTTTGTTTTTCATGACTCTGTCCTTTCCAGGTTCTCCTCCTACCTCACCATTCACTTTCTCAGTGTGTCATTCAGAGGATCCTCCTCCTCCTCCTCCTTCCCCTCCCCCAGCTTTCTATTGCAGTTCCATAGGACTCCATCCTTAATTACCTTCTGTTCTTCCTCTAAATCGTGGCATCTCAGTCTTTTTCTTTCAGAGGCCCCCATCCCCCCTCCAACATGCTATAAAAACTCCACAGCCTGGCCAGGGGAGGGAGGGCTTCTGCCGGGGCTCAGGGCTTCAGCCCCATGGGGTGGCTTGCACCGGCTCAGGGCTTCCATACTGTCCTTGATCTGACAGTTTCAAAGTACTTTACAAACAAGAATGAACGACAGAGTTATCGCCACACCATATTACCAAGACACAAGCAACACCTGTATAAGTGCCTCCTAGATTGAAGCCTTAAGGTCTAAAATATCTGGGGTTTCATTTGGATAAAAATAGGATCTCCTTTATTGTGACTAGTCAAATGAAAAGGAAACATTTGTATTTTTGGAGTCTGAGTATTTAGGGCATGCAGTGTATACAGTCCTTAGGCATCCAAATAGTATTTTTGTGAGTAAGATTTACAGTGTGGGGACACTATTTAAACAGAAATTAAAAGATACTCTGCCAAACGTCAAATCCCTGTAAGCTGCATGGAAACCTGACACCATAATAGAGACTCAACTTAAATGTATACCCCAAATTAAAAAACGTAGTAAGAGAACCAAAAAAGTGCCACTATGGATAAACAATAAAGTAAAAGAAGCAGTGAGAGGCAAAAAGACATCCTTTAACAAGTGGAAGTTAAATCCTATTGAAGAAAATAGAAAGGAGCATAAACTCTGGCAAGTGAAGTGTAAAAATATAATTAGGAAGGCCAAAAAAGAATTTGAAGAACAGCCAGCCAAAGACCCAAAAATAATAGCAGACTTTTTTTTTTAAGTACATGGGAAGCAGGAAGCCTGCTAAACAACCAGTGGGGCCACTGAACGATGGAGATGCTAAAGGAGCACTCAAAGACGATAAGGCCATTGCGGAGAAACTGAATGAATTCTTTGCATCAGTTTTCATGGCTGAGGATGTGAGGGAGATTCCCAAACCTGACGCATTCCAAGTCTGAGGAACTGTCCCAGACTGAGGTGTCGTTAGAGGAGGTTTGAAATAAATTGGGGCTGTTTAATTGCATGATTAATCGCACTATTAAACAACAATAGAATACCATTTATTTAAATATTTTGGATGTTTTCTACTTTTTCAAATATGTTGATTTCAATTACAACACAGAGTACAAAGTGCACAGTGCTCACTTTATATTAATTTTTTATTACAAGTATTTGTGCTTAAGAAAAACAAAAAAAATAGTATTTTTCAATTCACCTAATACAAGTACTGTAGTGCAATCTCTTTATCATGAAAGTTGAATTTACAAATGTAGAATTATGTACAAAAAAACCTTGCAGTCAAAAATAAAACAATGTAAAATTAGAGCCTGCAAATCCAGTCAGTCCTACTTCAGCCAATCACTCAGACAAACAAGTTTGGTTACAATTTGCAGGAGATAATGCTGCCTACTTCTTGTTTACAATGTCACCTGAAAGTGAGAACAAACATTCACATGGCACTGTTGTAGCCGGCGCCGCAAGATATTTACATGTCAGATGCGCTAAAGATTCATTTGTCCCTTTGTGCTTCAACCACCATTCCAGAGGACATGCGTGCGTCCATGCTGATGACGGGGTCTGCTCAATAACGATCCAAAGCAGAGCAGACTGACGCATGTTCATTTTCATCCTCTGAATCAGATGCTGCCAGAGTTCCCTCCCCGCTCTGAACTCTAGGGTACAGATGTGGGGATCTGCATGAAAGACCCCCTAATCTTATATTCTACCAGCTTGGGTTAAAAACTTCCCCCAAGGCACAAATTCCTTTCTTTGTCCTTGGAAGGTATTGCTGCCACCACCAAGTGATTTACACAAAAAGTCAGGAAAGGGTCACTTGGAGTCCCTATTCCCCCAAAATATCCCCCCAAACCCATTTACCCCCTTTCCTGGTGAGGCTTGAGAATAATATACCAACCAGTTGGTTACAATGTGAGCACAGACCAAATCATTTGGTTTTTAGGACACTGAAAACCAATCAGGTTCTTAGAAGAAGAATTTTATTTATTAAAAAAAAAAAGTAAAAGAATCACACCTGCAAAATCAGGATGGAAGGTAACTTTACAGGGTAAATAAAAAGATTTAAAACACAGAGGATTCCCCTCTGACTCTGCTTCACAGTTACAAAACAAGAATGAAACTACCTCTTAGCATAGGGAAAATTCACAAGTTAAAAGAAAAGATAATGTAACGCATTTCCTTGCCTTACTTACAGTTTTTGTAATCATAGATGAATCATTTCAGGTATGTTTTCAGGAGATGTTTTACCTGCCTGGTCCCTCTCTCTCTCCATCTGGAGAGGGAAGAAACAAAGAGAGCACAAACAAAACCTCCCCCCCAAAGATTTAAAAGTATCTTCCTTCCTTATTGGTCCTTTCGGTCAGGTGCCAACCAGGTTATTTGAGCTTCTTAACCCCTTCAAGTAAAGCGATTTAGTACAGCTTCCCAGGAGGGATTTTATGTTACCCGTATCTTTGTTTATGACAGCTGCCACCAGCAGAAGGTTGATTTTCTTTTTTGGTGGTTTGGGTTCTGTAGTTTACCTATTTGAGTGTTGCTCTTTTAAATCTTCTGAAAGCATGCTCCGCACTTCGTCCCTCTCAGATTTTGGACGGTGTTTCAGATTCTTAAACCTTGGTTCGAGTGCTGTAGCTATTTTTAGGAATCTTCCATTGGTACCTTCTTTAAGTTTTTTGTCAAATCTGCTGTGACAGTGTTCTTCAAACGAACATGTGCTGGGTCATCATCTGAGACTGCTATGATATGAAATATATGGCAGAATGCAGGTAAAACAAGAGGAGACGTACAATTCTTCCCCCCAGGAGTTCAGTCACAAATACAATTAACGCATGTTTTCTTTTTAACGAGCATCATCAGCATGGAAGCATGTCCTCTGGAATGATGGTCGAAGAATGAAGGGGCATATGAATATTTAGCATATCTGACACACAAATATCTTGCAACGCCGTCTACAAAAGTGCCAAGCAAACGCCTGTTCTCACTTTCAGGTGACATTGTAAACAAGAAGTGGGCAGCATTATCTCCTGCAAATTTTAACCAAACTTGTTAAAAGTTAAGCTGTGAGCTCGAGGGCCAGCTTAAAATGGCTGGCAGGCCGGATCCGGCCCATGGGCTGTAGTTTGCCCACCCCTGCACTAAGTTAAAACAAGATTAGTTTAGATGTCATAGGTTGTGTATTTCTTTGCATTTAATGGATGCAATGTTCATGAAGTACTGCATAATTCTAGGGTTCCTGACACACACTATTGGTTTTTGATATACCACTGATTATGCTGGGACTTGTAGTTGCACATACTACAACTTAAATCAGACCGTTCTGCTATAATTGCTTTTTTACATGTCTTGAATGGTTAAATGCCTAAACTAAACTATGAGAAAGTTTGGTTTGTTAAAATGTTGGCTCAGTATTGTCAATTTAAACTGCCTTTAAAAAAATTTTATTCAATTTTCCTCCAAAAAATAAGGCGGGGGGGGGGGGGGAGAACAGATGAGTAAAGGAATGGGAAGGGAGGGAAAGGGAAGGAGGGCAGGGAGCTGAAAGGAGTGCAGCATCTCAATCTCCATCTGCTAGGAACCTATTAAACATTTATAAAAAAAAAAGTTAGACCAAATCTTTTTGTTAGGAGTTCACTAGGGATCACAAATCCATTTTTTAATACAGGAGCATGTAGTGAGCACAGATAGTTAATCTTGTTGGAGTCCTTTAAGGAAGTTTTCTGACTCTTAAGGCTTTTGAAAGACATGGGTCTCTTCTCCATGCTGTACATGAACATGGCTTGAAACAGTTTATAGTATTTAAGACCTTTTTTGCAGCTAGCTATGTTCCTTGCACTATTGAAGGCAGCCCTGTGTTCACACTATGTCCAGCAAGGTCCTGAAAAATCATGATCCTAGGATTAAAAGCACTCCAGCATTCATTCTTCTCCCTAGCTTCCTATGTAATAAACTAAGAAAACATTTGAGGAAATGGACATTTGGTTTACTGCCAGGGCAGGCTGAGGGGTAAAGTACTTTTATGTCTCTGGTAAATCTACAATCTCTGCACAGAGCTGGGGGACAAACTCAACAGATTTCCCCTTTCATCCCCCTCTAGGACCCCCACAATTTGCAAGTTACTACACGAGGATCCAAAGGTTTCTTATTTGTTTTCAAGGAGCTGATCTCACAGATATTATGCTGAATTTGAGTCTGGATACCTAGATTTGATATTCAGCGCCAGATACAAGTCCCTCAGCCTCCCTTGCACACCCAGGCAGATTTAACAGGGAAGAGTCAAATGTAATTATAGCCAACATCATGACTTTCCTCATCCGAAAGTTCTGCAGCCGCTGCTCGTCATCCCAGACGTGCATGATGATGTGATCCCACCACACAGTGCTTGTTTCCCAAGCCCAAAAGCACTGTGGTCAGCACCTCCGTGAATGCCACAAGCAATCTCATGTCATAGCTACTACATGTGGCAACATCAATGTCAAACTCCTCTTGCCTTTTGTAGTTTAAGGAATAACTCCACTACCACTCGTGACATGTTAGTGAGAGTCAACAGCGTGGGATCCATTCCTGCAGACCGAAGAGGCAGAGCACACAGTACACAGACTGTTGAAAGATGGTGCCAAATGCGGACGGAAGCACAGGGATTGCTGGGATGCAAAGCAATGCATCATGGGGCATTGGGACAGGACCCAGGATGCCCGGTGACACCACTCTTCGTGGCAGAAGAGGAAGAGATGCTCTGTGGTATAGCTGCCCCCAGAGTGCACCGCTCCGAATACCGCTGCAAGTGCTGCAAGTGTGAACATGCTATTGCGCAGGCAGCTGACAGTGTGAACACACGACAGCGGTTTCCCTTCAGCGCTCTCTGAGCAGCGCTGTAACTCCTGGTGCTGTAACTCTGCCAGTGTAGACATACTCTTAATTAAACAGTCAAATACCTAGATACGAGTAAGTGGCCAAATAAACAACATCTTGCAAGTCAGGAGGCTCGGGTTCTGTTTCGAGTTCTGCCATGGACCTGCTGTGTAGCCTTGAGCAAATTACTTCATCTCTTTGTGTGGTAGCTTCCCAATAACCAAAATTGAAATGATTTATACTTCACTTCCTTTTGAGGTATAAGTATTGTTATTCTACATACTATACAGTACCAGTAGTTGCCAGTCTGTTTAATGCTGAAGAACTTTCAATGCAGTCTGTTGCTTGATGGAAGTGTGATCACAGAGAGTAACTACACAAAAGCTGGGCAGCAGATTGCTGTTTACAAATCATGTTTAGCCACCAGTGATCCATTCATTATCTGTTTTTTTTTCTTCCCCACAGTTTCTGAACTTAAATCTGGGTACAAGAAAATCTGCTTTTCTCCATATCAGACATCAGCCTAATTTGAATAATCAGTCCCAATTGTTGGGGCTTGAGCTTGGCAGAGTTGTTAATTACAAGTCATTTTTAGTATTGCTTTATCCTTTTCTTCTGTTCACAAATTTCATTTCTTAGTTATAGGCTGTTTCATTTTTAACCAACTTTCTGAACAAATTTGAACAAATTTCACTAGTACAAGAGTTTGTGAAAAACTAAACGAAAGGGGTTTGAATAGAGCCAGATTGAAATATAGTACAAAATTAGCTAAAACATTTGCATGCTTTTGTCCACCACTATTCTTCTAGCTCTGTTGAGGATCATCATGGATTAGATCCATAGAGAGAAACTTAGCTTGACCTTGAGGAAGGCGAGGATAGAATTAATGAGGGACAGACTTTGTGAAAAGTCACAGCAAAATAGATATGTGCCAGTGTGAGAATTGGGAGAGTGAAATATGCTGAATTCCTTGATAGATATTAGGTGTACAAAAAATCCCTGTTTCCAGCTTCCGCCTCCTGCTTCCCCGTCCTCCCCACTTCTGTGTTATTGCTCATTTTACAGGTGGCTTTTTTCCCCTCTTCTTATTTCTTCTCTTATCCTTTTCTGGAACCTATCAATTTATAATTTAATCCGTAAGGGATCAGTGAGATGATCTTGATTCTTCTTAATATGGACTCAGTCAGGCCAGAACTAGCACTTTCAGCCAGTAGTGGTATGCTTGGCCTGGTATTGGGGAATTGCCTCACATTTGAATTATAAAATTAAATCATTGTGGATTATTGTAATATCTGTTTTTCCACTTTTCCTCAAGGCTCTGCTTGGATTTTCATGACAATGTGTTCTTTTTGTTGTCAGAGTGACAATGACATTTAGCACAATCAAAGTGGAAGTAACAAATTGCTGATCATGTTACATGATTATCCCATATTCAAATATTAAAATATGCTTGGATACTTCACAAAATACATCTGATATGTAGGTTATTCTGTGGCTGACATAAACTTGACTGTGTAAAGCCACCTATTTAATTAAACAAATTTAAATGAATAATTTTCCTTAAATGTTTTTATCCCATGCATATTAAACGTTAAACATTCATGTAATGTGTGTTTCGTGTAGTCTTGCAGATTTAAAAATGTGAAAGGCACGGTACAGTTTTATACATGGAAATAGTTATGTTAGGTTATGTGCAACTACACTACCAGGCATGGTACCAGTCTGATAGCATACTTCTTTTAAAACTCCTGGATTTAAGGACAGTTAGTGAAGTCTTAAGAGGATATTGTCGGATTTAATGGATTTCCTTCTAAATGGAGGGAAGTAAGTGGGAATTAGCAGCTCAGGACCTCAGTGATAAAATGATGGCCTCAAAGTTTTGTTTAAAATACAGTGCTCTGTACTCTTCTTTTTTACTACCTCTACATGTTTGTACAAAACAGTGTTTTTAAAACTTAGCAGTTCACCTTTAATTAAATGTTTTGGGGGGGGACTACGACTATTTTTTATATCAGATTAGTTAAAGACAGACTTTGATGTTATTTAATGTTGAATTTTTCTTGCTTTTGCGATTGTCTCTAATATTTACTGAAAATGTCCATAAAATATTTTTTGTTAAAAATGTCCAACTTTATAATGCAATACAGTGCATTTCTCAGTATATTTCATGGTACTGTCACTTTTCATTTAAAATCCACTTTTTCAAAACTTATTTCTTAATAAACTTAATCAGATTAATTTTATTTAGTCACATCTGTTCATGATTTTCCCCCCTTTTACATGCCATACAAATCACGAAATTACGCTAATTATATACCATTATCAGCTTCAAAGAACTGGTTTCACAGTTTTATACCTTTTAATTCCCAGCAGGAGATTAAGGCTTGTTTTTTTGTTAATGGGGAAAGTGCAGTAATTTAAATGGATTTCCCTGCAGTTACCACCAAAGGATTAATCAGTTTTATTGTTTTTCACTTTTCTAAATTGGTTCTAAAACAGAACATTTTGTGTGTTTTTATTGATGGCATTACTTGTTATGCTATTAAAACGTATTCTCCAAGCAGAGTTGCTATATACAAATAATTGTAGTACAACTATAAAGCAAGAAAAAGAGATTGTGATTACAAGCGTGGTTTCTCTGGATAATAAACCTGTATTTGGTGGCGGGGGTGGTTATTATATTTACACAGGTGATGATGAGCAGAGTGACTGGTTTCATGAAAATGAATCTGGCGGTGCGTGTGGAATCACTGGGGTCGGTCACTGGTGGGAACAGGACTCAACGGAATTGGAGAAAGAATTGCCTGATCCAGTCTTTGAAAGTATCTTAACTGGTGCTTTCCCTCTTATGTCCCATTCAGGGAAGAGAGGTTAGTAACACTCAAAGGCAGAATAATATAGTAGCTGGGGTTCAATGGAAAGATGTCTGTAGCCTGCATCTGATATGTAAAGTATGTTGTGGTTGGTCTTGATCTTGGAGTTTCATCAGCTTGAGAATTTTCAAAAAAACTTTTAGAGCAGTGCTAAGACTGGGAATGAGAGAGAAATTTGCCAATGATTGCAAAGTTCAGAAGGTATGAGATTGATTCTTTTTTCTTAGGCCGTTGTCTTGCAAATCTGTACTCCCACAAGGAGTCCCATTGATTGCCGTGACTTCAGTGTATTTGTTTGGGAACATCTACATTGCAGTCGGATTCAAAATGTAGTTTGCAGCTTGTATAGACATACGTGATCTAGGTAGGTTGCTAAAAATAGCAGTGAGGGCGCTGCAACATCAGCTCAGGCTTCAGTGAGGGTTGCACAAAGCCAGCCCCCCCCCCCCCCCCGGATATGTACTCACTTGTGCAGACTATGCCAAAGTTCACACCTCTGTGTCCTCACTACTGTTTTAGCAAACTAGTTAGATTAAAGGTAGCACAGATATGTCTACACAAACTGCAAATCTGCAACCCTTGATCAGTACAAATGTACACTTTGTGTGGGTCAGGGTTTGCAGAATCAGGCCTAAGCTTGTAATTCAACAGCTTTCATAAAATAATTCAGTAGCTTTAGAAATGAAGCAAAATGGTGCAGCTATAAAATCAACAACAAATTAAAATATTCTTTGTTATTGAAAGAAAATGTTTTATATTCCTTTTGGTTCCCATCTCCTACTGTAACTTTAGGAATGTGATTGTCTGTAATATAAAATACTTCTTAAACTGAGCTCTAATGCTTGCTTGTAGGTTTCCAGAGTAGATTTAGTCATCTTCATGGAATGCCAGCAAGGAACATCAAAAAGGTTTCAGGAAACCCAGCTACACTGGTAGGTGTGCTTTTTTTTCATTCAAACCAATTTGAACTGTGTTTTCCATTATTATAACAAAACAAACAGAAACCAAATGCATATTCCTCTTTCATTGATATCTTAATGTTTGTATATAGCTGAAATGATTCATTCTTTTACAGTGTGCAAATTGGAATGGTAAGACTCTACTGTAAGCTAGTTCTTCTAACACTTTTATGTTTGTTTTTAATTCTTCTCCTTTCAGCAGTGATATTATAATGGAATGATCCAAACAAACTGTTAATTAGAAGACTGTTCCTTAATGCTTTACCTTATGAACTGTAGGGGGGAAAAAGTCAAAGAAAAATGCACGTTTCAGTATATGGCAGATGTATGTGAAGAAAGGGATATTTATCTAAAGCAAATCACATTGTAGAGAGAGATTATTTTTACTTTTTAACTTGCCTTTTTGTAAAGGAGCATCAAAACTGATAAGTTACTCAAATGCACCTGATACTAAGTGTATGTGGCACATAGGATTAATGTACTGTTCTTTTTTCTGTGGAGAACTCTCATCTCTTTCACCTTCAACTTTGTCTCTTTTTTTTGTTTTTTTTTGTTTAGGCCATATGTTATTAAAATGAAGTTAGTGATCTAATACTCATATATGCACATCACAAAATCCCCAGAGCCTCTAAGCACAAATATTGTTATTAAAGGTCCCCTCAGTTGTAGGAACAACAATGTTGATAAAGAAGAGAGAAAAACCAGTTATCACTGCCTCTCCCACTCCACTCCCAATTCTGCTTTTTTCAAATAAAACTGTATGGGTTTGAAAACTCTTTTTAGAGGGAGAGTGAAAGAAAAAGGAGGGACAGCTTTTAAAATAATGTTTAAAAAAGGACTCACAGAAGTGAGCTATAATTCTTTATCAGAATGGAAGTTGAGAGGCAAAGGGAGAGCTCATTTCAATACAATAACTTGAAGGTTCTCTCTGGTAGTAACCATATCCTCGAATCATAAATTCCAAGGCCTTCAGCCTCATCCTCTAACGTCTTTATCAGAGAACACTGTTAATTTGCTTCATTAGAATAACGTGATGATGGAAACTGTAAAAGGTATTACATATGCAGAGCATAGAAAAGCTGTACTGGAAATTTAACCCTTTTGGAAGAAGGGAAATTTTGTAATTGAAATCTTTGTCCAATAATTGCCATTCAGAGATGAATAAGACACTTTAAAACCTTGGCCTATGAATTCTACCTTTAGTAGTCATGAATTAGATGAATGCTATCTAGTTCTTGGTTTCAGATCTACCTATTTTTATTTTTGGTTTAATGCTTACTTGAACATATCTGGGATTTGTAGCCCATTTTCTAGTCTTATTGCAATCTCGCTCTGGTATTTTATAGGAGCTATTACAACTGATAGGTTAGCTTCATGGTATTGATGATACATAGCTTAACCACCTTAAAAACTGCCTTTCCCCTCTAAATAGTAAAAAGGTGATTAAATTTCAGTTGATGGGAATATACTGCATATGTGTATATATAACAAGAGATGTGTTGCTTTCTGCTACAAGTTCTGGATTGTTATAAGCACCCATCTCCTTTTCAAGAAAACCTCATGTGTATTAATAATAAAGTAGTTTCCTGTATAACAACTTCATGCTATTCATTAAAGAAAGATAACTGAATTATCACTAGATGGTAAATTTATTGTTACCTTATATTCTGACTGTGTGGTATGTTCCTAGAGACAGTTTCAAAGGAGGGTAAAATACCCTGCAAAGCTCCATATCTAGGGGGGGAAGTATGGGCAAATGTACAGCTAGCTGTTAGCTTGAACAGTTTCCTGGTCTGCATGCATCCTGGGCGTCCGGTTATTTTTGCAGGCACACCCATCACATCCAACTTGGAAATTTTGGTTCTTCATGTCAGAACACACAAGATTGTTTTCAGAGTGTTATCAATGAGTGATTTTCAAAGACAATCTTTTAAATACACCAATCCAGTGACAAAAAGAAAAAAACCATTTAATACCTGTGACGTCTGATAACGCAGAACAAGAAGTAATTAGATTACTGCTGTTAGATTGTTACACTGAAGAGCTAGAATGCTTTTAGAAAGATTAATATCCTGAGCAAAGAAGAATACTGCAGACTGAACCCATTGAACAGAATGTGATGGTGACCTAATTTTTTCATTTTTAACGGAGATGAATCTGTGATGTCTGCTCAAGAGCAGTGATACAGACTTGAAAAGAAGAAGAGGGGAAAAATGGACATTCTACAATGAGGTATGCCAGTGTATAACACACACATTATAAGGATTATATTTAGTCTAAGTACATATACATTGTACACATAGGCCCCAATCCTGCAATAAGTTCAGTGCGGATGAACCCTTGTATCTTTGCAGAGCTCAAGACAATGGGGCTCTACAAAGATGCACGGGTCTACTGGCAGAAATTCTGTTGTAGAATCAAGACCATGGTAATTAATGAAATCCTGAAAACATTTCTGAGGTGCTGTGGAAGTGCAATTTTTTATTTATGGTAATACTTTGTTACATGATCTTCCTCTATTAAGGAAACAAAATTCATGTTAAATGTAAGATCACCAGCTGTCATAATTACCTATTACATTTTGTATTTTGGGGATAGCACCTTCTTATAATACTGAATGCCTTCTTCGCATCTTGTTTCTGTTACAAGACATGGGGGCTGAGACTATAGGGTGGGATATCTGTGTATCAGTTGGGTGGTTTTTAATTTACGTTATCCCCAACTTGGCACACAGATCGTCTGTCAGAAAAATATTCAGACATACGTTTTAATGGGCCTGTTCTTACATTTGAACAAATTTTAAACAGACTCCGTTTCTGTCATTAGTGGGTAGACATATATTGAACAGTGAGAATAATATAAACATTGAACCGCTGCTATTCACTACGCATCGTCCAACCTGCACACTGAATAAGGCATGGGTCCTATAGAAAAATAGTTTATGCTTATGTAATTAAATTAATATATTGTAATACGTAAACACAAAGAGGTAGCGACAAGGTTGGAAGACAGCCTTAAATTTGGCATTTCGTGATATGAATGCTTTACTTTGCAGCCTCAACATTTTTAACATAGTTCTTTTTTTAATTATTATAAATACCTGTGTAATTTTTCTGTACGCTAAACCTTTTACTTAAAGTGCTTCGTGTTTGTACTAGGCATGTTTTAATTCCAAAGCTGTAAAAATGGCATAAGCCTATTTTTGTAACTCATGCTACATATCAGCATTTGATATTAGATTCTTTTTAGTAGGTGTACTACATGAAAATCCGCTGAGTTCAATGGGAGTTGGCATACTTAGATTTATCTTACTCTGATCACATTTTTTAATGTGCCCATTATATCAAATGTACAGCATTCTTACTATAGGAAATTAAAATATAGTGGGCCTGAGGGGTAGTACTATAGAATCATAGAAATGTAGGGCTGGAAGGGACCTTGAGAGGTCATCAAGTCCAGTCATCTATACTGAGACAGGACCAAGTAAACCTAGACCATCTCTGATGAGTGTTCGTCCAACTGTTCTTAAAAACCTCCAGTGATGGAGATTCCACAATCTCCCTTGGAAGCCTATTCCAGAATTTAACTACCCTGATAGTTAGAAAGTTTTTTCTCATATCTAACCTAAGTCTCTCTTGCTACAAATTAAGCCCATTACTTCTTGGCCTACCTTCAGTGGACATGGGGAATAATTGATCACTATCCTCTTTATAACAGCTGTTAACATATTTGTAGACTGTTCACAGGTCCCCCTCAGTTTTCTTTTCTCAGGACTAAACATGTCCAGTTTTTTAACCTTTCCTCTTAGGTAAGGTTTTCTAAACCTTTTATCTTTTTTGTTGCCCTCTTCTTGACTCTCTCTATTAATTCACATCTTTCCTAAAGTATGACATCCAGAACTGGATATAGTACTCTAGCTGAGACCTCAACAATGCCAAGTTGAGCGGGACAATTACCTCCTCTGTCTTGCATCCTGTTAATACATCTCAGAATGGCATTAGTCTTTTTTGGCAACTGCATTGTATTGTAGACTCGTATTCAGTTGGTGTTCCACTCTAATCCCCAGATGCTTATCAGCAGTGCTAGCCAGTTACTTCCCTTTTTGTAGTTGCACATTTGATTTTTTCCTTCCTAAGTGTACACCGGACCCTCGCTAGAACGCGCATTGAAATAACAAGAATTTGGATATTATGCGGTCACGGCCATGGATCCCAAATTTAAGTACTGTACAGTACAATTTTTTTGAGTATAGAAACGCGATAAATTGACTGCTGAGCTCTCTCCTGTTGATTCTAGTACTCCACGAGAACGAGAAGCGCAAGTGCAGTGGACAGTAGAGCATCAGCTATTCACGTAGCTGAAGTTGTGTATCTTAGATCGACCCTGCAAGGTCGTGTAGACAAGCCCTAAGAAGATTGCTTTAGGCCTAGAACGCCATACAAATGTAATGTAATAAAAATTTACAGGTACAGTATTTATCTTTTAGAAAGATGTCAAAAATGTCGGGCAAAAGGAAGGCTTACTCGATGCAGGAGAAATTGGACGCTGTCGAATGACTTAGAAATGGCGAAACCCAGGCAAAGGTTAGCCGCGATATTGACATTAACAAGTCCCCCTTTCGTGGATGGCTAAAGAATACTTACAAGCTTGGAACTTACATTCATAACCTGGATTAAGAACATGGCCTTCAAAGAAAACAAGCCCGTTTAGCGAATGATGCCAATCTTGATTCTGCAGTGTATGTGTGGTTTGTGCAAGAACAGCAGAAAGGCATTCTGATCCTGGTCTGCTTATAGCCATGGAAATGGAAAAATTCGACCGGGAACTTAATGGCGAATTCAGCAATTTTAAGGCGATTTGGGTTCGGGTTGGCTATGGCGATTTCAGAAAAGACACTGAATCTTTCAGATTGCAGTTTCATGAGAAAAATGCTCTGCTGATGCCGACGCCTCGCAATCGTACCCTGCAAAGCTAAGGGAAATTTTACCAGACAGAGGGTTACTCGGAGGAATAGGTTTACCATGCAGATGAAACAGGAATTTATTGTAAAATGTTGCCCAATAAAACCCTGGCTGTCAGAACAGATGAATGAAAGAAAGAAGGATATAAACTGGTAAAAGATCGCCTTACTTTATTGTTTTGTGTGAATGCAACAGGCAAGCATAAATTAAAACCATTGTGCATTGGAAAGTCTCGCATGCCTCAGTGCTTTCATCACATAATTGTGAATTGCCTGCCATTCTTGTACTCCAAAAATTCCTGGATGGCAAGAGATTTTTGAACAATGGTTCTTCACCGAATTTGTTTTTGTGCAAAAGCATTTGCGGGCAAAACGCTTAAAAGAAAAGGCCGTTCTTTTGCTAGACAACTGTCTAGCACATCCTCCAGCCGAAAGACTCAGAACCTGTGACGGTAAAATACGGGTTGAATACTTACCTAAAAACACAACTTCCAAAATCCAGCCCCTTGATCAAGGTGGTATCTCCATTTTTAAGCATTTTTAATCGACGGAACTTGGTATGACGAATGATAGAAAGTGAGTTGTCTGTCACCGGTTTTCTGAAGAAGTTGACTATAAAAGACTTTTTACATTGGCAGCGATTCCTGGAATTTATTACATGCTGAAACGATAAACTGCTGTTGGATGGTGGGACTGAAAGAGTTGTTTGGCCGCCTGCTCCTGGAAGAAAATGAAGAAAACAGATCACAGTCTGACGAGGTATTTGAGGGATTTACAGTGGAGGAAGTTGGAAGAACAGACATGGAGTGGATGCAGGAGCTGTGCTAGCAACTGTCCAGGCTCGGGGTAACTGTTCTGCCACAAAATATCTGGTCCTGGATAAGCGGCAACGATGAAGTAGAAGAATTTTGTCCTGATCCTGAAAGTCTAATGGATGACCAAATTCTTCAGGAAGTATGACCAAACAACATTCCAGAAGCTGAAGAATTGGCTTCCGCCGTGGAAGAAGAGGAGGAAGATGAAGTGGACGTTGTTCCAACATCAACTGCGACAGTAGCCAGCTTAGTGATTGCTTTGAGATGGTTTGAGATGCAAGACGTTGAGCCTATAAAAAATTATGCAGCTACGTAGTCTTTTGCAGTTTGCTAAGCAAAAGCGGCACAGCAGCAAGAAGCAAAAGCAACTTACCGACTTTTTAAAGAAAAACTAGACTAGTTTATTGTAATGTCTACTTTAAATCTCTAATAAAGCAATACTTCTTTTCTCATTTATTGTTTTCTTCCAGTAGGAGTTTATTTTCTAAGGTTTTCTATACTTTATGGATGTGACATTTACTGTATACAGTAATTTCATTTTAATGCAGTCCCCGCTGTAACATGGTACTTGGCATGGATCCCAAATCCCACATTCTAGCGAGGGTCCGGTGTAGTACTTCACATGTCTCTATTGAATTTCATCTGGTTGATTTTGGACTAATTCTCTAATTTATCAATGTCTTTTTTGAATTCTAATCCTGTACTCAAGTACTTTCAACCCCTCTCAACTTGGTGTCATCTGCAAATGTTATAAGCACTCTCTTTACTCCATTATCCAAGTCATTAGTATTAATTCTTTAATACTACAGGTTTTCAGGATACTACGTCTAGCTATATCATCACATATGTTACTATCTCTCGGATCCCCATCAAGTTACCAAAGATATTTCTGTATTTAATAAAATGATGTAATGAGTCTGACATTCACATTTATTAGAATTGTGAATCCATATTCTGCTTCTCTTTATTCAATTACATATTTTTGGTATCACAGTAAAAGGTGGATCCAGTTTTCCTGCAGTGGATCAAAATGGTATGTTTTTGTTCAGTCTACCAGATGTCTAATTTTTAGTTTAAGTTACTGATATGTCAGTGAAAGGCTTAATTGATGAAAGAAAAAATAAGTACTATGAACTAAAGGTACTAGAAATTGATAGTTCTTACTGTTGTGGGGTGGGGGAAGCTTTTCAGATGTTTTTGCTCATCTTGATGCTCATTGTGTTAATATAATCATTTTCTGTGGAAGTTTTCTAGTGAAATGAGTGTGAATGTTAAAATATTGATGCTCCTGTTCTTGGCCCTTATTATTGCCAAACTCCACTTGGCTCCAGATACAGCCTATTTCCTGAAAAGTGAAGTAATCGTGATGAGCTTTGAGTTCTCTAAGTATTGATTGTGCCTCTTGCTAACTCCGCTTTCTTTCTGGCCTGGCATCTAGGAAATGACAGCAGTAGACAAAGCTTTAAAAAGAGTTGACCTATACAAGCTGCACTTCCTGTGGACTCTGCCATATCTTCCTCCCTATTCCTAGTCTCTAGTCCTGGAATTGATAGTAAGATAAGCCTATTTCAGGCCCTGAGCTCACTCAGAATTGCTGCTATGCTGCTGTTTGTCTGTCTGTTGTTGGCTGAATACTGCTGTGCTATGTAAGCTCTTTTGAATATAGCCGTGACATCCATATTTCTTATATGGTCTTGTGTTTATTGTTTAGGAGACATAATAAATGAGGAAAGTTAAATCTGAGAGGTGTGTTTCCTCAAGATCTGGTTGAAGAGCACTTCTGCTTCAATTTCCTTTGGTTTGTTTGCTTTTCTTTTTTAAAATATGGTCCAAGCAGGACACAGGTTTCTCAGGAAAATCTTAGCAGAAGCCTTGAGATGATGTATGCTCAGAGAAGAAACCTCCAGCTCAGCTTTGGAGAGGCCCATATCTCTTGGGTGCCATTTCATGATTTTTAGGGACTCTTCCATGTGGGTCAGGAATATCTGTGCACTTTTTCTTGTTTGCTGTGAGAATTTTTATGAGAGCAAACTTAAGTGCTTCTGCTCCTAATGTTTCTATAATTGAAGAACTGATAGAATTTCTTTAGAGATTTCTAAAAATATGTTTCTGGTTAAAATAACTTGAAAATTGTGTTAAATGGTGGTAGAGCTATAACAGGGTCTGTTATCCAAAGGAATATTTCCTTACAACCTTTGACTGGGTATTAAAAAATTCAATTAAAGAACAAAAAAGTTTGAGGATTGTAAGTCTGAAGAAAAGGTTTTGAGAGAGAGGATCTAGTAGTAAGTGTCGTGATTAAAAGAGAACTGTACCCATTTTTCTCAAACCAGAAGTATATTTCACAAAATGAAATGCACCTCTCACCATGAATAAATTCTGAAATGAATTTTCCTTAAAACTTTCATTGACTTAGCTGAGCTACTACTCAGGTATCATTTCTGACTGTCATGATGAGAGCCCAATAGAATACTGTTAATGACTTTTTTCCTAACCTGTGTTAAAAACAGCTTAGTTGACCCATCATAAAATTAACTTTAATTATAATGGTGCCTTGTTATCCCATAGATCCATTGTTCTCAAACTGATACACAAATAGTAAGCGGGTTGGTTTAAAGTACAATGTCAGAATAAGAATCGGTTATAACTTTACTGATT
The DNA here is from genome assembly GCF_965140295.1 of Lepidochelys olivacea. Lineage (NCBI taxonomy): Eukaryota > Metazoa > Chordata > Testudines > Cheloniidae > Lepidochelys > Lepidochelys olivacea. The sequence goes on from NC_140413.1 coordinate 164,194,475, forward strand.
AAAATGTTGAAGGCGGTCCTCAAAGTAACTTGAGTTTTAGATACGATAAAACTTAAAAAAACCTCTCCATCTTATGTTACTTGGCTTCCTTCGCCCACCTTGACCTTTACTAGTCCGTATGGGGTCTTGTCTGAGGGAGACCATAGCCTTTTTTTTGCCAGTGATCCTGCAAACAGGCAGAAGAAGTACTCTACCTTTTCTCTGCTCCCCTGAGGTCATAATTCATGCACCAAACAGTTGCCACAAAAATCAGATACCAAATTCAGTTTGCTAACAAACACTAATTTTGTTTAAATCAATTCCAAAATACAGTGAAAAATCATAAAGTTAAAATTAGTTAAAGTAACAGATTACTCAGCTGACTTTACAGCCAAAGGGCATTTAATGATGCATGGAACATGTCTTTTTTTTTTTCTTCTAATCCATTTCTTCCATGGTCACCACAAACGATTACTGCTTCTGAGTCAGTCCATTTAACCAGAAAGAGACCTAACTCTTAAATAAATTGAAATAGTGGTCACTTATGAAATTTTGGAAACTGCCGTACCAGGTAATAAAAATCTACAATATACATTTGACTCGTTTGCAGAAAAGTTGGGTCTGGTTTAATTGAAAATGTGAGATCTGGAACAAAGAACTTACATTTTTTGGCAGGGGGTGGAGGAGAATAATGAAACCCAGATTTAAAAAAATGAGAATACTATATCTCTAATTGGGAGTTATTACAAGGAGGTTTTGTACATCAAAAAACTGAGGCCATGAAAATGTCATAAAATATAATAATATTAGGTATTCCAGAATTTTTGGAAGTGGAGTTCTTTGGGGTTGTATGTGTTTAATATCCTTACAAATTTTAATTTTCCCCACCACTTATGTATTCTAAGGTTATTTTATATACTGAAGTCTGCAACAGTGAAATCATAATCTGGCTTCTCTCTCTCATGGGTGTGGGAATGTATTGTGATTACAGAAGGCAAAGGAAGAATAATATATAAAGTTTACATAAAAATACTTTTTTACTTTTTCTTGGTATTATGCCATGTTCCATTTTCCCCCTTTCTTGTATTTTGTGTGGTGTCTACCCAGATAGTAAACTCGGGATGTGGACAGTGTCTTTAAACATGCCAGTAAAACACCGAGTGCAATTGGTGCTTAACAAAAAGTAAGTCTGACTAACATGTCAGTTAGTTGCTATTTTGTAGAGATAACAACTCTATATTACCATGCAACTGCAGGTAGGCCTTTCCATGCAGCACTGATTAAGATACAAAAATATATTTCTAAGCACAGCTGCGTAATACCAATTATTAAAATCATCAATATTGTACAGCCGGTGAAGTTCATATTGGACATTCTGGTTAAAGTTCAACTATTAAAGTAATAATTAACCAAATCATTTACTATTTAAAATATTAAGCAATAACTTTCTTCTGTGAGCCTAACATTAATGCCATGTTGGAAACTGGTTTAAAATCTCTTCTAGTACAGTACCAAAAAGGGCATAACAGGGCTTAAATTCTCCGATTATTTCCCAGAGCCCCCCACGCTCCCCCCATTCAGGGCCCAGGTGTCAGGTGTGGGGTTGGGAGACTCCGGGCTTTAGGCCCCCAGAGGGGGCAGAGAGAGATGCGTCCGAGCTCCCAAGGGATTTGAAAATATTTGTCAGAGTTCTGTTCCAGGCGGCTCCGGCTGTATTTAAACCCTGGGCATAACTTTTCATTAAGGTGGTTGCTTCCAGAACTAGTCTCAGAAATTCCAGGTGGGCTTATTACATTTTTGAAAACATACCTTAGAAATTTATTCAGGGTGACAAGCTCTTTTAATTCATCTTAACTTGGCCACACAAATTAACTTTTACAATTACTTTATAAAAAGAAAAGGAGTACTTGTGGCACCTTAGAGACTAACCAATTTATTTGAGCATGAGCTTTCGTGAGCTACAGCTCACTTCATCGGATGCATACTGTGGAAACTGCAGCAGACTTTATATATACACAGAGAATATGAAACAATACCTCCTCCCACCCCACTGTCCTGCTGGTAATAGCTTATCTAAAGTGATCATCAGGTTGGGCCATTTCCAGCACAAATCCAGGTTTTCTCACCCTCCACCCCCCCACACAAATTCACTCTCCTGCTGGTGATAGCCCATCCAAAGTGACAACTCTTTACACAATGTGCATGATAATCAAGTTGGGCTATTTCCTGCACAAATCCAGGTTTTCTCACATCCCCCCCCACCCCCATACACACACAAACTCACTCTCCTGCTGGTAATAGCTCATCCAAACTGACCACTCTCCAAGTTTAAATCCAAGTTAAACCAGAACATCTGGGGGGGGGGGGTAGGAAAAAACAAGAGGAAATAGGCTACCTTGCATAATGACTTAGCCACTCCCAGTCTCTATTTAAGCCTAAATTAATAGTATCCAATTTGCAAATGAATTCCAATTCAGCAGTTTCTCGCTGGAGTCTGGATTTGAAGTTTTTTTGTTTTAAGATAGCGACCTTCATGTCTGTGATCGCGTGACCAGAGAGATTGAAGTGTTCTCCGACTGGTTTATGAATGTTATAATTCTTGACATCTGATTTGTGTCCATTTATTCTTTTACGTAGAGACTGTCCAGTTTGACCAATGTACATGGCAGAGGGGCATTGCTGGCACATGATGGCATATATCACATTGGTGGATGTGCAGGTGAACGAGCCTCTGATAGTGTGGCTGATGTTATTAGGCCCTGTGATGGTGTCCCCTGAATAGATATGTGGGCACAATTGGCAACGGGCTTTGTTGCAAGGATAAGTTCCTGGGTTAGTGGTTCTGTTGTGTGGTATGTGGTTGTTGGTGAGTATTTGTTCAGGTTGTGGGGCTGTCTGTAGGCAAGGACTGGCCTGTCTCCCAAGATTTGTGAGAGTGTTGGGTCATCCTTTAGGATAGGTTGTAGATCCTTAATAATGCGTTGGAGGGGTTTTAGTTGGGGGCCTGGGCGCCCCATCATCTCAGGCATTGGCACCCTGAGAGCAGGATTGTCTGGCTATGTAGACTCCCTCCTCAGGCCCTATGCTACCAGTACTCCCAGCTACCTTCGAGACACCACTGACTTCCTGAGGAAACTTCAATCCATCGGTGATCTTCCTGATAACACCATCCTGGCCACTATGGATGTAGAAGCCCTCTATACCAACATTCCACACAAAGATGGACTACAAGCCGTCAAGAACACTATCCCCAATAATGTCACGGCTAACCTGGTGGCTGAACTTTGTTACTTTGTCCTTACCCATAACTATTTCACATTTGGGGACAATGTATACCTTCAGATCAGCGGCACTGCTATGGGTACCCGCATGGCCCCACAGTATGCCAACATTTTTATGGCTGATTTAGAACAACGCTTCCTCAGCTCTCGTCCCCTAATGCCCCTACTCTACTTGCGCTATATTGATGACATCTTCATCATCTGGACCCATGGAAAAGAAGCCCTTGAGAAATTCCACCATGATTTCAACAATTTCCATCCCACCACCAACCTCAGCCTGGTCCAGTCCACACAAGAGATCCACTTCCTGGACAATAGAGTGCTAATAAACAATGGTCACATAAACACCACCCTATACCGGAAACCTACTGACCGCTATTCCTACCTGCATGCCTCCAGCTTTCACCCTGACCACACCACACGATCCATCGTCTACAGCCAAGCTCTGCGATACAACTGCATTTGCTCCAACCCCTCAGACAGAGACAAACACCTACAAGATCTCTGTCAAGCTTTCTTACAACTACACTACCCACCTGCAGAAGTAAAGAAACAGATTGATAGAGCTAGAAGAGTTCCCAGAAGTTACCTACTACAGGACAGGCCTAACAAAGAAAATAACAGAACGCCACTAGCCGTCACCTTCAGCCCCCAACTAAAACCCCTCCAACGCATTATTAAGGATCTACAACCTATCCTAAAGGATGACCCAACACTCTCACAAATCTTGGGAGACAGGCCAGTCCTTGCCTACAGACAGCCCCACAACCTGAACAAATACTCACCAACAACCACATACCACACAACAGAACCACTAACCCAGGAACTTATCCTTGCAACAAAGCCCGTTGCCAATTGTACCCACATATCTATTCAGGGGACACCATCACAGGGCCTAATAACATCAGCCACACTATCAGAGGCTCGTTCACCTGCACATCCACCAATGTGATATATGTCATCATGTGCCAGCAATGCCCCTCTGCCATGTACATTGGTCAAACTGGACAGTCTCTACGTAAAAGAATAAATGGACACAAATCAGATGTCAAGAATTATAACATTCATAAACCAGTCGGAGAACACTTCAATCTCTCTGGTCACGCAATCACAGACATGAAGGTCGCTATCTTAAAACAAAAAAACTTCAAATCCAGACTCCAGCGAGAAACTGCTGAATTGGAATTCATTTGCAAATTGGATACTATTAATTTAGGCTTAAATAGAGACTGGGAGTGGCTAAGTCATTATGCAAGGTAGCCTATTTCCTCTTGTTTTTTCCTACCCCCCCCCCCCCGATGTTCTGGTTTAACTTGGATTTAAACTTGGAGAGTGGTCAGTTTGGATGAGCTATTACCAGCAGGAGAGTGAGTTTGTGTGTGTATGGGGGTGGGGGGGGATGTGAGAAAACCTGGATTTGTGCAGGAAATAGCCCAACTTGATTATCATGCACATTGTGTAAAGAGTTGTCACTTTGGATGGGCTATCACCAGCAGGAGAGTGAATTTGTGTGTGGGGGGGTGGAGGGTGAGAAAACCTGGATTTGTGCTGGAAATGGCCCAACCTGATGATCACTTTAGATAAGCTATTACCAGCAGGACAGTGGGGTGGGAGGAGGAATTGTTTCATATTCTCTGTGTATATATAAAGTCTGCTGCAGTTTCCACGGTATGCATCCGATGAAGTGAGCTGTAGCTCACAAAAGCTCATGCTCAAATAAATTGGTTAGTCTCTAAGGTGCCACAAGTACTCCTTTTCTTTTTGCGAATACAGACTAACACGGCTGTTACTCTGAAACCTGTCAATTACTTTATAGTTTACTTCTAAACCAGGGTATACCGAATGTTTGATCTTTCTTTGCCCTTGAGTGAGCATCTTTTTCGTGGAAAAGCTTCAGTCTATTTTTAAAACTACTATCATAGTCATGTCTGTGAAGAGAAGAATAGTTACTTCCGATTTTGATACTAGAATTAGAAACAAGATGATTTCCCAATTTCTGCAATTTACCATAAAAAAGAAACACTTTGTCTTACTCCAGTAGCTGTTTTCCATGTTTCTGGAATTTGCCACTAACTTTTGGTTCTGAGACTGTTAGTGTATCTTTATGGTGGTTTTTTCATGCGTTTTGCTGGATTTCAGAAAATTAAACCTTAATGCAAGCTCTTCATCTCTGGACATACGGTACTCAATATAAAAACTTCTTTTCTTTTTTTCTTTTTTCTTTTTAATTTTGCCATTTGTCTTTTCTGAGAAGATTCTTATAAATAACTGCTTAGCAGCAGCGGCATCTTGTAAAATTAACTGTAAATTAATAGCCTTTCGTCTCTGAATGTGGAGATACAGATCATATTTTCTGTGTTGTCCTTTGGAAAGGATGTGACATTGTAGAAGAACTCATTTATTCTTTTGTTGGCTAAAGCAAAGAAACCTTACAAACAGTGTACTTCCTAAAATGCTTAAAAGGCAGAAAGCCAAAGTTGAAGTTGTTGGTAGCATTATTCTGATGGCCTATAAAACCCACTGTCTTCCTGTTTGACTTCAGATACCTAATATCAGGAAAGCTCAAGATCAGTTAGGGGTGGAACAAATTAAAGTAGCATGTAACAAGACCGTATTTGTCATGAGCTAAATTTTCAATTGAAAGTCAATTGGAGGAATTTACATATAAAACTAGTGTGCTCTAATCTTTAGTGCATGGGGACTAAGAACTAGGAGATCTGAGTTCTGTTCCAAAAACTGCTATTGACTTCTTTTGTGATGGTGCCAAGTCCATTTGATCTCTGTCTTAAGTTTCCCCATCTGTAAAATAGACCTGTTTGCCCTTGGTAAAGAAGTTAATTGCGCTTTGGTTTTGTTCCTGTGAAATGTTAAAGATACAAAGCTGTAGTGGCTGAGCAAAGATGTTATTGAATCATTCTTTCTGGGCCTATCGTGGGCTTCTCTGGAGGGAAGCATGCTTTAATGTTCCTTACAGTTGCTGATGGGAAGTTGTTTCCCCATGTGCTAGATCGTAGCAAGGGGAGGACCCTTGGGCACACCTGGCCAATTGTCCACACCCCGCTGGTGTTATGGAGTATCTCTGGCAGTGCTAACCTATCTCAGTGGCACTTGGGCTTTGTCTGTAAAACCCAAGTCTGTTTCCCAAGAGTCTGGTGATATTGTATATTTTCTTAATTCCCCTTCGGTTTTGAGGAAAACTGGCACCCCCTGTAAAATAGCTATGTAGTTACCTTGTGTTGGTGCTTTGTTAGATTTCTGATCCACTAAAGAAATGGTGGGAGCTCTTCTGTTAATCCATTTTTATCTCAGGTATGAGCCTTAGAACCAAGGACAACACACTTTCAACTTTGGCATTATGTACTCTCAGTATTTCTCTTGACTGTAGTTATCAGTGGCCAGCCACCAGTATACCTGATCTGGGGCAAACCACAAAACTGTTGGCAAAGCCAATATAAACTGTGATTTGATTGGTGCAGGTTTACCCTGGTTTCAAGCAGTGATAAGCTGCATGGAACAAATAATGGCTTAAGGTGATACAGTAGAACCTCAGAGTTACGAACACCTCGGGCATGGAGGATGTTCGTAACTCTGAAAATATTCATAACTTTGAACAAAACGTTATTGTTCTTTCAAAGGTTTACAACTGAACATTGACTTAATACAGCTTTGAAACTTCACTGTGCAGAAGAAAAATGCTGCTTTCCCTTTATTCTTTTAGTAGTTTAACAGAGTACTGTACTGCATTTGCTTTTGTGTGTGCGTGTGTGTGTGTGTGTGTGTGTGCGTGTGTCTGCTGCCGCCTAATTGCGTACTTCTGGTTCCAAATGAGGTGTGGTTGATTTGTCAATTCATAACTCTGAGGTTTTGCTGTATTAGTCTGTCTGCTGAGAGGTTATGAACTGGTATATAGCCACCAGTGGCTAAAATGCCTAACCGAGACAAGGCCTGTTGAAACGCATGCTTTCCACACTCATAATACTGTGCAGCACTCCCAAGGATTTTATTACCGTATTGTGTTCCTGTGCCTTTCCTTTGTTTTCCAGACCTGTTCTAGCAGCTGAGCTATTGATACTTTTTTTCCTGATTTGATTAGACATCATGTGTTTCAGCTGCCCTTTCATATAAAGGAGCCTTAAATGTGTTGCCACGAAATCCAAACTGGGAATTGGAATGTTTCATAATTTGGATTGTGATTTAAAGCAATATCAGTTTATATTTTTGCTTTTGTACATGTATAGTATAGTGTATATTTTTATTATGCACTGGTTTTAATGTGTGCGCAATACACGCGTGCTACAAAATACCGTGCAGGAGGCAGCTCTGAGGGTGATGAATGAAACTAAACCTTGAGCGTAATCTTTAACAGTTTGTCATTTGGAGACATATCTAGGGGCTCAGAAAATAGAGTAAATTTATTCGAGTTAATCTAGTACTGCAGCATGTAATGGGCAAATGAGGCCACAGTTGAAATGCTGTGGTCAGTTTGTCACTTTTTTAGTGCAAGCTATGTTATGAAAATGAGATAAATGCTCTTCTACTATAACACCGTGATTTTTTTTTTTGAGATGTGTGACTTTAGTTATTCAGACGTAAAGAAAGCTAAATGATATATTAAGGGTCAGATATTTAGTCAATATCCTTAACTGAGCCTACAATCATTTACAAGTGCTTCAGTTTTGCACCCACAAACTTGTCGATCTAATTTTCAGGCCCACTGAAAGTTTGGTCTTAGAAGCCTTAAATGGGGAGGAAAGACTTAAGAAACAAGTTGTGAAATTCAGACTTAAACATGGCTTGCAAATAAAGTGTGTGTGTGTGTGTGTGTGTTATATATGAAATTAAACATTTCAGTTTCCCAAACACTGAAGCAAAGGAAAATTGACTATCCACTGAGAGTAAACTTCTTTTCTTGCAGTGTTTAAAATTCTTTGAGCCAAATCCCCCTGCTAACCTCAAAAACAGCAACCTCACCCACTTTGTATTTCTCCTGACTTTAACCATCCTGCTAACTTTTGGACCAATATAGCTACAACAACGCTGAATCCTGTTAACTTTCGGCATTTGACATGTACAGTAGCTCTACATGTTGTTTAATTTTTAAAATACAGGTCACCCTTAAGGCTGAAACTAATCTTTAACTTACTTAGTACTGACTTCTCTGGGATTCAGTCACTGAACCCAAGTTTGCAGTCTTTATTCATGGAAGTAATTGAGATCCAAGGGAATACTTCATGACGAAGGATTGCAGGATTGAGATCTCTGCACCAGCAATTCTTAAACAGTAATGCAAATGTATAATGATGAAACATGGGCCTTATGTAGCCTTTTTCATGTTCTACTCCTGGGGAAATTCTGCCTTACTTCACACGTGCAGAATTCATGTCCCCTGTAGGTCCCACCCCACAGCTGAATATATATTCTGCTGGAGAGGCACTACAATTACACCTTTTGCCCACCAGGGGCTTCTGTGGTGTCAGAAGAGAAGGTAGCTGGCTCCGGTTGGGAGCAAACAGCCTGGGAAGGGGTGAGAGGCTGCTTTCCTCACAGCGGGGCCAGGTGAGGAGACCTGTGACGGACAGCACGGGGCACACAGGGCTGCTGGGGGTCATACCAAGTGGCCTTCAGAAAGGCTAGTGTGGGGGAGACTGATTGTGGTGGGGGCACAGGAGCATTGAGCCAGGGGCTGAATGGGAGGGTGCTGTGGGACCACATGAGGAGGGAGGTGTAGGGGGGAGGAGAGCTACAGGGAGATATGGGGACAGAGGCAGATGTGCTGACTGAATGGGAGAGGCAAGGAGTCAGCCAGGGTCTGCATGGGGGAAGTGCCCCAACTCCCTAACAATCCTTCCCCCTCACTGCCTCCCCAAAACCTGTTCCATATTTCACCCACTCACACCCAACAAATCTTGAGGTTCACTCCTAGGCTCCTTCCCGCTTCCTCAGCTCCTCCGTTATCCTAGATTCCCCCAAGCCTTTACACTGCTTCTGAGGGATGCGGGAAATATGTTTCTGTATTGTAGTTTAAATGAATTATTATTATACAAAGTTCTGTCTTAATATGCCTAGTAAGGACTATTTGTCCAAAAAAAAATATTAATACTTGAATCTTTGTTGTCTGTATTGTTACAGACATACTTGCTGACCGTTATTTTGAAATAAATTATCAAAGTAGTTGAAGTTGGCATGATTATATTGTGTTATTTTGACAAATAAAATATGCAGAATTTTGCAGAATTTAATTTTTTGGTGCAGAATTCCCCCAGGAGTAATGTTCAGAGCCCTTTTTAATTCCTGTATTAGATAGGTAGGTCAGTATTTTACCTATTTTACAGATGCAGAAACAGAGGAAGAAGTTGTGACTTTCCCAAGACCACAGAAGGTGTCTTTGTCAAGCCTTGATTGGCACTCAGGACTTTTTCATTACTGTCCATGCCACCTGCCATACCACTTTATTCAGTGGTTCTGGATATCATACAAGCTAAGCTGCTTCAGTCAGGGTGAGTACTAGTGTGGGTGACTTCCAAGGAACATACAGTAATGCAGAAAGATAGAGGGAAAAGTAATGAATCGTCTGAGTCAGCACTGAACCACTGTAACAATATGTCATTAAAGACATTATGTTGCAAAAGGTGAAAACTTTCAGATGAGATGTAAAGCTGAGGTTCTGACCACTTGTACTGACTAATATGAAGTGTTAATCTTAATATCCTGCCCAGATTCCAGCACTGGTAACCATTCTGCCTCTTAAAATTCTTCCTGCAACTTCAGGGATATGGTGTTCTTCATATTTTGTGGAGGGTTGGTATGAGCTGATAAACAGTTTCTGCTTACCAGTAGTGGATGCTGTGATATTTACTTGAATTCAATAGGGCCCTTTCGTCCTTCATTGGCTTATAGATGTATTTGATTAATGTTACAACCATTTGGGATCTTCAGATGGAAGGAGTTTCAGAAGTGAATATTATTTTATATTAATATATTCTATATTTAGCCAATAGCAAAAATCAAGATAGAATAAAGAATTACATAGACTGATATAGTAATTTTTAAAAAGAAAATATGATAAATAAGCAACCATGCAGTGGAAAGGTAATTACATGGAGGACTCTTAGTAAACTAATAATCCTAGATTTGACCGTTTGTCACTGGAAAGTGAAAATCCTTGTAGCATAGTATTTGTATGTTGGTGTTGTACATTGGCTTTTCCATTTGTAATGCCAGAATAATGTATTTGAAAACATATTAATATAATTGTTTTCTGTACTGACACCATATGAGTTTTCAAACTCCATGTTGTAACCATGGATGGCTAAAGAACAAATACAAATAGTTAATGCAGTTCAAAAAAACTGCTCTATTTGGCCCTTTACAATTTGAGTCCCTTGAGTGAATTACAGACTTAAACTGATTTTGAACAATATTTTTTCTATAGATTAACTATATAGTTCCTTGTCTAAATGGGGTTTTTTGTTGACTTTAGAACCACCATTTACAATTATCAGAATAACTTAGTTATAACTATTTGAGTCATTTTCATTATTGCTGTAACACTGACATGGCATCTCTCCAAATTATTAAAAAGCAAGGAAATTTAACTTTTCTTCAATTCTCAAAATTGAGAAATATGTATTTATCCATTTATTTTCTAATTTACTGTCATCTGTTGAATAACCATTATGTCAACCTTCCTTTTTGTATTAAAACCTTTTCTAAAATAACCCATTAAGTGAATAGTTTTAGATCAAATGCCTAGACTGTCCAGATGGGTTGCTTATGTCTACATAACATTTAAAGCTTTCTTACTATTTATTGATAGGATATACAGTAAAACCAAATTATGAGACTGTCATGCGTAGAAAACTTCTTTGTACAAATATTATGTCCCAATTTATTGTGAGATGTTTAAGGGACACTATTAATATGAAATCGAGGAAATATAATACAACTGAGTTAAAAGTAGTACTAGGTACTACCACTTGCCCTCAAAAGTTTTGGGAGTCTTGCAAAGTTGGTATTTTTTAGTCATATTCTGTTTTTTAAAGAAAATGGTTTATTCTCCCGTGTTACTTTGTGACAGACCTTCATAAACAGGGAAATAGAGTGACAATGCAGGGAAAAGAAATAAACAAGGTCAGATTAGAGTTCTATCCAGTACATAAAGAAAATAAATAGAATTTTTTTCTCTGATCTTTCAGGCCTAGTCATTTTAGATGTTATTTTATAATTAGGTTTAAAAAAAATAAAATCAGAAGTGTGGGATTTTTTTAAGTACCGCATTGGTTTAACTTTTTTTAACAAACTGTAATCATATATGTAATTGTTTGTGAAACGTTAAAGACAATTTACAGTATATAGAATAAATTTAAGAATTTATTACTTGAAGGAGGTTATCATAAGGCAGATTTTCTATAGCAAAAAAACTAGTCTGAGCAACAGAAAAAGAATGAGACTGCAACAAAAACTGAATTTTTCCATGAAGTCAGAAAACCATTTAAGTATTACACCGAACATATATTTTGGTCTACATTCAGCGTTTTTGTTTGGAAGACTAGGATAAGTATCTTATTTTTAAGAGTCTGACAGTATAGTCATAGAGTTTGCTTCTTTATCATGCTGTGTACAATGTTAAAGAATTGAGAGGAGTTTACTATGCTTTTCTCAGTGGCATTTAAGCTAATCACTATCCGATCTTTATCTTAACCGCTATTAAGTGAGATTTTATTTCAGGTTTATATATGCATTTTTTTTTCATTTCATGTTTATTACAATGGTTTTAGGGGGAAATAGTTTAGGGAAACAAATATATTAAGACTGTGATACTTTATTTAATGCTTTAGTTTTTATTGTATTTGGTGTTAAATATTACTAAAACCCAGAAATTTTTAAGAAAATATTTTTGGGTTTGATGGATTAGTACTCTTGAAAGGGAAACAAAACACTAAATATTTCTAATCCTGCATTATTTACCGCATGGGTGGTTAAATGCTACTTTAAGCCTCATAAAATTAAAAGGGAGAAATCTGCCAACTGTATCAGGAATTGGATTTAGGAAGAGTGGTACAGAGCCAAAATATTGCTACAGAATTAAATGTCAAAAATCTTCTTTAATAGTAGATATATAGTTCACAGTGCTTGGTTATGATTAATACATTTAATCTAAATCACTGAAAGTTGCTCTCTCCTTTTCCATAAAATACAATAGGACACAAATCAGTTTTACTGTAGGTGGATAACAATTGGAAAATAATGCATCTTCCCGCCCAATAAATTGTCAGTTATACCTTTTAACTAAAATCAATTCATCTTTCCAAAATTTATTACAATTTCTAATACTAAATCTTCTCAAATGTTTATTCATTTGCTTTTTGATACATTTGTGCCACTTTTGCTATGGTCTAATGTTTTTTCTTTTGATTCATTGTAAATTAGAAAATCTATTTGGAGTCAGTTTTCTAGTTAAGAAGTTAAAATCTATAACCCAGCCATTTTTTCAAAGTCTCCTTTACACATTTTAATACCCTTGAACTTGAACTTAGATACAATCCAGTAAATTCTGATCAGAAGGTGATTAAAAGACTTTTGAATGTAACTTCTTGACTAAGGGCCAGATTCATAAAACAAGCACTTACGAGGTTACTAGGTGATTTTGCCACAGACCTTTTCCTTGATTCAAATAGGAAAAATGAAACAATTATAGAAAATGAGCAAATATGTAGGTTTTAGTCAAAGGATTTTAATACAGACAAGCAGAAATGCCCTTTTGAATTAGGATCCAGCTGTGATCATACACAGTGAGGTAGCATAAACCTCATTTTGTTGTCCTTTCGCAGAAGTGAGACAGTAGTAACACTATAGAAAATGTTTTCTCCTGTGCTTACCACTCCCAAAATATTGGCATCCACTTTTTAATGCTTTTAAAATATTTAAAATTAGCTCAGATGGAAAAAAAACATGTTTTGGAAAAAAGTGCTGGTTCATTTACGAAATCTTGTAATTGTTCTCTGACCGATCTGACACTTGTAGTGTGAAATTCTAGGTTCATTTTTCAGCACATTTTCCTGGTGGAACCTTCAATATCTTGGCATTTAAAGTGGGGTGGGGGTGGGAGGGAATGGCACTTCTCTATAAATATTAAGTTGTCGGAAAGGTTGTTTAAAATTATTTTTTAAAAAATCCTCCAAAACATTTCTTTCTTTCCCAGCCCATTAATACTACTTATGACAGTTCCCAGTCAGTTATTTTTTGGTTTTTTGTTACAAGAACTGTGGATGAAAAGCTCAGCATTATGTATTATGTATAATTTACTACTTGATATAAACTGTAGTTTCCATAATACCTGATCATGTTTTGCTTATACTATAAATGTCAAAATGTCGACACAACAGGGAATGTTAGAAAACACTTCAGACACAACTGGGAAGAAAAGTGACACGTTCATATTTGAACTTGATCTACTGTATCACTTATTGTAAAATTTGTTTACCTGATAGCATCTTGGGTGTTAAAATGATTGATTTCAGAGTTAAAAAAATCATTTGTGTGGGATGAATTAGAATTAATTAATTTTACTAATTACATAGATGTTTTCTTAGGCAAAGATCAGACATTAATTACAGGTCTTACCTGTTCATCTAAAAATAGTGTCAGTATGTTCAGGGCTGTCTTTTTAAAAGTTGATTTATTTTTATTTATTTATTTATTGGCGTGGAAGTAAAATGCCATCCTTGATGTGTTGAGCCTTAATTAGCATAGTTCTATTCACATGGTGGTGTACTAATAAAATGAAAACATCTAGGTCTGCAAAATAATTGTATTTATAAAGTGCCCCAAGAGCAAATTAGATTAATACTACCATTTTGTAATTTCAAAATCAATCTTACCTGGTTTCTGTATTTCTAATTAATATAGAGCCGTAAATGCACAGTGTTTTACAAACATAAGGAGACAAAATTCCTGCACCAAGGAGCTAACAGTGAAATGCCCCAGTCCTGTGCAGAGTCCCAGTAGGATTCTAAATGGAGGTAGGAGGCGGTGTTTGCAGAGCCCTTTGCAGGATGGCAGATGACATAGGAGTTCTAAGACACTGCAACATAACAGGGAGTCAATGAGGAAGGAACAAGAGGGAGATTTGTGCTGTGGGAGTATTTTTATTTTTCTGTTATTAAATTAACGTTGTTGAGCTGTCCTGTTTTGGATTGTTTTAAATATCTACATAACATGATCAGGTATTGGTATGGCAGTGAACAACACCTGTGTGTGGGATTAATGGTGCGAAGGCAAGCGAGGAAAATTGAGTTTTGAGGAATTATTGAAAGTAATAGTGAGGATGCATGACATACAGATAGAGTAAAGCTGTTCCAGGCCTAGGAGATGCCATGAACAAAGGTGCAAATCATGGGTGGAAAGAAAGTAAGGAAGCATCAGTGTGAATGGAGTTGCATATTGACTATTTTATGGCGTAAATTAAAAAAAACAAAAAGCAGAAAATGCAAGACTGTAAATGAATTTGCTGGTTTAACTATTGTAAATATAGGTTGCCAACCGGCCAGGATTGGCCATGAGTCTCCAGGAATTAAAGATTAATCTTTAATTAAATATTGTCATGTGATAAAATCTCCAGGAATACATCCAACCAAAATTGGCAACCCTAAGTATAGGACAACTTCGTAACTATTTAAAAAACTTATGAGGTCTTTCTAATTCCTCTGCATAACAAAGTACTTACTGTACACCATTGTACCATCATAGTAATAACTCAGTATGTGCTTTGTGGATCAATTCTTTTGTGTGTGAGAGAGAGAAGGGTTTCATGCACAAGTATGAACTTCAGGGGAAAAATGTTTTCAGCTTCTTTTTCCTTCTGAATCAGAATGAAGAGGTATCTTGTCCTATATAGACCACCTGTTTAAAAGTTAAAGCATGTCTGAGTCGTTTAAAATACAAAAGTTAATGTTCAAACATAATGTAGAAATTCCAACACTCTACTGTATAGAACTTGTTTTAATCAAGATCTCACACCAGCCTCTTCAGGGTGGGACTGCTTCTTCCTTCCAAATACTTTGTTAGACGGGGTTGTAAAAGTGAAAACAGATTCCACTCAGATATCCAGTCACACAGCTTTCATGGTGGTCCATGAAGATCAGTTGAGAAGGTGCTGTTCTGGAAGGAGAATAATTCTTGCTTCCTGTCTGTAGGCTTTTTCGGGAACATGTGGATGCTCAGACTCATTGTTTCATAGAGATAAATTATATCCTTGAGGTATTGTCCGTTATGTTATATGCTATTTTCAAAGCATAATAGGGGCACAATTAATTCTTATGTCTCTAAAGGAAGATAAGATAAACTCAAGATACAGTTCGACTTCGAGGTGGGGAAAAAAACAACCTGGAGGTTCAGGTACATCTCATGTCCTTTTTATTTTACTCTGCCTTGCTGGAGGAGCTGTAAGTGGCCAACTCTGCTGTCAGTTTACACATAGCCCAAAGGTCTCAAATGGCCTTGACTTTCGCAAACTGATTATTCTAGTAGGGTGACAGAACTGGTTGGCTGTTTACAAAGCTATCAAGTCAGACACCAGCCCAAGCACAATACCAGCTGTTAAAAACTTTGCTGGTACCAAATTAAACGTAAAGAAAGAAATGTTTTTGGAGTTTATCAAAATTACCAAACTGGTAAAGTGCCCACAGCTAGGGAGAGGTGGGACTTTTTGACCTCACTTAACCTCTCTAGTATAACTCGGAGGATTTGTCTTGGTAGGTCCCTCTCTGAGGAAGAGATCACAGAAACCATTAATGGTCTATTCTTTGGCAAAATGCCTGATTCAGATTCACTCAGAGCTGACTTCTTTTAAAGCTTTATGTGCATCTTTAAACACACACCTCTTAAGTTTGTCTAATCATTCTAAGGAAACTGGTGGTACTTGTCTAGATTTCCAGATGCCTGGATCATTCTTGTTAAGAAGGTTAAAGGCCCAGAGTTGTGTGTTGTATGAAGGTCCATATCCTTGATTAGTGGCTATTAAGTGGCTATTAAAAATATCAGCAAAACACTTACATCTTGTATTTGAGATTCTATGCAGACTGACTAAACAAACTTTATCAGTAAGTGCTTCTGTCCACAGGCTGGGTGGGGAAGGGTTTGGTAATTAAAAATGGACCTCCCTAAAAATTCTGGAGAGATCAGGAAGTTAATATATTCCTTCCACACTATGTTACCTTAGACCTAATCTCACCTTAATTTGTTCATATTGTCTCTGTGAGATATTAGCGTGTACAGAAGCCAAATAATTGGGTGTTGATTGAACAAGCAGTTATGCCTCAGAAGAATTCACTAACATTTCTGATGTTCAATAATGCCTCTGACTTGCATTTTCTAGTTAACTTACACTTTTTTAGCTGTCTGTACTAACACAGCTTAAGTATTGTTCACATAATTTGAAAGCTAGCTATATATTTAGTCATTTGTGACAGATGAGTTTCTTTAAAAAAAACAAAATCCTCCAAATGAACAAATTTAAGAGAACTCAGATTTTATGTTTCATCATTGTGTCTGTCTCTCTTGTCTTTCCTTCTGCTTTGCTATGTTTTTCTGTCCTGTCAAATTCAATAGTGATTCCTCACGTACAACAGGAGCATGTTGTTGATGTATACTTTTTATAGGGTGGATGTGATGGGGTTCACTCACCACTACATCACCCCTGCTGGTTGTCCTGGGGATTAGCTCTGCTAACCACTGCTTCTTGCTCTGGTGCTGCTCCGCCCGTCACCTCTTCTGCTTCTGGACCCATGTCCTTCCAAGGACTGATGTCCTCTTCGGTGACGCAACCCTTCGATCATGCCACACTTGGTGCTCCCCCCATTCTGGGGGACATCTCTGCAGTCCCTGTCCAGTCACTTCTCTCAGAGGCAACCGCAGTCTACTGTTCACCACTACTCCAGGTCCTGGCCCAGGGACCCTGTAGAAGGCTGCTGCTGCAGCACCCCCTCCAACTCTTCAGTAGATTTCCCTGGGCCGCTTCCTTGTGGCCCCAGCACCCTCTTTGCCCTTCCCTCTGGGCCTCTGCCTGCAGCGCCTTGCAGCCCACCAGAAGCTGCCTTTAGCTCCCCAGGTCTTGGCCTGCAGCAGTGCTCTGTCCAGGGTGCTTGCTACCTTCAACCTTCAAGGCAGCTGGTCTTCCTCCCTCCTAAAGCTCCAGGGAGCAACTGTCTGCTTTGCAGCTCTTCTTATATGGGCCAGCCCAGCCCTGATTGGCTGCTATTAGCAGCCCCTCGCTAATTGGCTGCTTCCTGTGCAGCCTCCCTTGGGCTTTATTAACCCCTTATGGGCCAGTGTGGGGGACACACCCCATCACAGTGGGTTTTTTTCATGGAATGAATTTATTGTGATATTACCATTATGTATTTAAACTTCCACATTCTCCTAGCATGGACTCACACAACAGATTGCTGGATGGTAAATACTGTTTTGGGATTACTCCAAGTTTGCTTTGATGCCCTGGAAAGATTCCTTTCTTGCCTCTCAAATATTCATTCAGAAGGAAGGTTCATGTTCAGGAAATGTTTGTTTTTTCAATCCCACTGAAGAACAACAGGATTTTAGAGTAAATTAATCAGGACATCTGTATGTTCTCTCTGATGACCTGAACAGTCTCTGAGCTTCAGTTTTGATAGCATTAAAGAAGTTTAGGAGGAGGCACTGCCTTAATGTCAAGGCTCATTCCTTGATCTCTTGGGCTGAGGGAAGCGATGTCTCTCCCTTACAGTTGTGTGAACCAGCCCCTTGAGCATCCTTATGTACATTCTTTACCTTATTATCCATCTTCAATACACAGGACTTGCATGTTGTTGTTGATTACATGTTGTTGTCTTACTCTCTGTCTTACTGTGAACTGATGTTGAAGCTTCCAATGTCTCTTCTTGCATTCAGGGAGTAGAGAGAATGGTAATTTTTTGTTAATTTGATTCTCCAAGTCCTTTTATGCTATTCCTGACATCCCACTCCGTTTTTCTATTGTGACTGCTTTGATGACTCTTTTTCTCAAAAGTGATTCTCACATTTGAAATGTATGGCAGATCACAAGGTACAAAATATAGGTCTGTCATGTGTCGAGATCCTATAAGCAATTTATCCTGAGCTATTGGTCACACTTTAGGCAAGGATGGGTGGCAGCCTAAAAGTAGGGGTTGTTTGTTTTTGTTTTAGACTCAATAAATATTTTTAATGGAACAGAGAAAGCAAAAGTTTTTGGTTTTATTTAATTTTTGTTTTCTGGTAAGATTACTTAAATGATCTTTCTGTGATAGTATAATAACTTGGGGAAACCGAATTAGCAGTTAAGAAATTAGCACGAGTTAGCATATTTGTCATGTATGCAGATAACAGTTGTTATCTACCTAGCTTAAACTGATACCACCAACTTAAAATAAATCTGTTTTTTAAAACTTAGTCCAAAATAGTTCCTGGTTCCACCTGCCATTTAAAAAAAAAAAAAGCGGAAGTTGGGAGCTTAAGTTAACAATATCCCTTTTTAAAAACTAAAGACTTTAAACAGGCTTTCTTAAAACAGTTTTTACTTATAGTTTTTTTCACATTGTATTTTCACAAGATATTCTCTCAAAGTATGTTTAATCACATACCTATTTTCAAGGTATTTGTCCCTTTCAAATAAAAGTTCCTTTTGGGATTGTACATAGCTGCAAGTGTTTTGCCTTATCTACCATATGCTGCTCTCTTGTAAGAATATATGAAGAAAATAAGTTTTATGTAGAAAGGTGTAAGGGCTGTTAGAGTGTGAGTATGGTGCAGGTTATGAACATAGGATCATATGAAATAAGATTTTTTTAAAAAAATTTAGATACTGCTTATTGAATACCATTTGCATATACAGCAAAAAAAGTTTAGTAAAGTGGAGTCTTTGCAGTTTATCTATTTTTAAATATATAGATAGGGTCTCCTGCACAACGGAAGTTTGTGAATTCACTCAGAGGGATTTGGCTAGCATCCTAAAAAGTGATGACTTGAATCCTGTCAGAAGACCCTTGAGATTGAATTACTACTTCAGTATTCATATATTGTTATTTTTAATGTATTCTAAATTATTTTTATAGGCCAAATTTAAAATTAGTGATGCAGAATAGGGTCTATAGTGCATGTGGTATAAGAGAGAGTAAAGTACTTATGATATAGAGGAAATAGAAGAAAAGATGCCTATACACTAAAAATTGAGACATCTTTTAACTGAGTGGTGATTACTACTGATCTGTTATTCCTTTTGTAATTTTTTTTGTCAAAAACAAGTAGCTCTTTTGGGTATATTTTAGTAAATCTGTACATTGTGTCGTCTAACCATTTTAAATGTACACACTGAACTCTGTAAAATCTTAAATGAATTCCAAGAGGTATCGTATTTTCACAGTGTTTGTTTAAATACTACCTTCAATTGGATATGTAATATACAAATTATTTAGAAATGCACCATTTAATAGTCTGCTTAAAAAAAAAACCAACCACCAACCAAAAATCAGTGTTTATTATTTTTCACATGGAGTCTGCTTTGGGATCTACTAGCTCAGACCTCTTCCTGGGCAGGCTACCACGTAGGATCAAAGCCTTTTCCTTCTAATATCTTTTAAAGTCTTATTTAGATTCTTTTTCCATTTAAAAAATAGTTCTGTACTGCATTTCTTATGAAACACAAGATAACATGATATTGAGGTGGGAGGGCGTGTGTGTGTGTACACCAGCATTTGTGGTCTCTGTCCTCAAAATAGGAGTACAAAACTTTAAATGAATAGTGGCTAGGCTGTGTTTTCTGGGCAAATGGGATTTTTTAAAAGAGACTTTGAAGGTATGTTCTTTAGTAATTGTAAAGAACCAAGCACGTTTTCAGAGTTTTTAAAAAAATAAATCCTTACCAAATTGTATCAAGTGTAAGTTATTTTTAGGTGCAAGTTATATAATCAGTTTTTATTTGTTTGTATACTGACTGTCACTTTACAAGGTAAGAAAAGATAGCTTTTTTTGAAGAGTTTACAATCTTTTTCGACAGCGTACAAAGGAGGAAAGCAGGATATTGAGAGCAACAAAATAAAGTCAAGACAACTGTTAGCTCCATGTGTCCGTACAGGAAGATAAGGAGGTGAGGGTTGTCAGGTTTGGGTTTATTTGGCTCCTTGAAGAAGTAACGTTCTGGGATTCACTTAGGTTCCTTCCTTAGTACTTGACACCCAAATTGTGGCTATTTATTTTTCTTTCCAGTAAATGGCAGGGTGGAGGAAACAGAGAGAGAGAGAGAGGACCACAAAATTTTTGAGACCTAATCTCTACCTCACCTCAGATTATGGTCCTAATTTTAACAATACCCTTTGTTTTCTGAAGCAATTAATTGCAGGTGCAAAAACTAGCATCTAACTATTCGTCTTCGCCTTTAACATAGTTGTCTAAAGTTTTAACATTTGCATCTGCAAAAATGGATGATTAATTGAAGCCACTTAAAGGATTTGACCTATTTATAATTTTAAGATTGGACACATTTTGAGGCTGGAGAAAGTTTCTGCCAAATATCCATTCTTCACTTCTGGGATTCTCCTAACTTCTGGTAGGACCCCTGTATGAAATGAATTGCACTTTATATGGTCTTCCACAAAACTGCCTGTCAAAACTCCAGGATACTTTTTTCTTATTAATATTCTAAGGGGAGCTGTTAACAACCTTTATATTTAGGTGGTCTAACACTTTCCATTATAAAATATTCTTGTGACATTATTATGAGAAGCTCTAACACCTTCACTGTTTACAATACGTCTTTGGAATTCTGCTGGGAGAAAGCCCTACAACCAGAAAAATGTCTCTTCTTTATTCCGTGACATTCTATTCAGAAGTGTCTAAGAGAACAAAACTTTTGAAATCCACCATTTCCTTTTGTCACTTGCCTAGTTGGCAAAATGTTAGAAGGCTGGGCCAACGCTCCCACCAGAGCAGCTGTAGCAGTGTGGGGTGGAGAGACCCAGCAAAAAGCCCTAACAGCCCACCGAATCGGGCTCCCAACAATAGCTAGGAAGATATTCCTAGCAGTAGTGTTTTGGATGGCCTGGAGAAGGCAAAGTAGTTGGCATCAAGGCCAGTGAGGGGGAGACTGAGATATGTAAGATGCAGGATGATGAGGGCCTAGGCAAGAGCTTTGGAAGTCTGAACATTCAGAAAAAGGCCAGAGCTTTGAAATACCTTATGTAGGTAGACTTTCATGGGTCTAGAGGGAGGGTCAAATTGAAAATTACATCCAGTTTATGGGCTTGAGTGATTGAATGGTTATTCAACATGACTAAGAAATAGGGAGAGGAAATCAGGAGAGAGATCTAAATCTCTATTTTAGCCTTGAAGATCTTAAGTTGCTGGTTTGATGTCCACAGAGATGTCAGAAGGACAAGCCAAGATGCATGATTAGATGGATGGAGACAGGTTTTCAGTGGAGAAGTGGTTTGGCAAATCATCTGCATAAAGGTAGTATTTTAAGCCATTCTTGTTAATAAGAGCACCTAGAGAAAATGTGTGCAGAGAAGAACATGGGGGCGTAGGCATAGCCTGGAGAAATGCCCATTGAAATAGTAAGAGAGAAATAGGAACACTCACCAAATGGACTGGTCAGAGAAATAGGAGGGAAAACCAAGAAAGAACACTGCCTCAAAAGCCAGCGGAGGACAGGCTTTTGAGGCATTGATCTGAAAGTTGCTATTCTCTGTGTAGACACAAAAGACAGAACTATTCCACCTCAGAGTTGACAGCACTTAAGTAGCTCTAGTATCTTTGTCATAAGGTGATTTGACATTTCAAGACTAAAACTTTATGCCGTGCAATATTTATCTAATTTTATTATTAAAAATAACTTTCTTTAGTCTTCTGCAATGTGTTTCCTGAAAAAAGGATCTAGATGACAGGCTTAAGCTTTCACCATTTGCTACAACCACGCTATCTTCAAAATTCAGCTGAGCTGATAGTCACAGTTTGAATATGTTTTGTCATATATTGGTGTGAGGACTCTCCCGCCCCCCTCCCCTCCCAATATGTAAGAAATGGAGCCAGCTATTGAAGCAGCTACAGAACTCAGAGCTCCTGGGCGTATTGGCTGAACATTTAAAAAAAAAAAACAAAAAAAACTTCTCGTCGTAGTATCTTCCACACCTATCAGTTTATTCTGTACTTTGATATGATATGACTTCATCTGTTGTCTGTAAATCTTCCAGAACCCTATTTTCTTTTAACTGTTTATTCAACCTAAAGTATGAAACACGAATATTTAAAAAAGGGAACCTCAATGAACTGTTGAACAGCAGTCAGTTACGGAGACTTTATTCACCCTTTTTTTAGTGAAGGGGAACAGAGTAGGTTGTTGGGGAGATTACAGCTTCTGGATTTGAAAATACCAGGAAGAAAATGGCATGTTTGCTGATGTGCATATTCCAGTTTACATATGCAGCAGCTAACACTAAAGTTCGGTTTTAATACGAAGGTAAACAAAAACCTTTGCAGATCACATTGGCCTGCTTTTGCTTAGTCCCCATCTAAAGTCATAATCCTTTGATTTTTGGCAGCAGAAACACTTCCACAGCAGTTACATCTGAGGTCACAAATTAGGATTGTAACTTCAGGTAGGAGATAGCCAACAAGAGCAGATGGAGCTAATGGAAACAAAGATCTTCTTTTCTTTCATATTTCCATTTATAATTAAGGGTTGGGGAAGAGAAATAAGGATAATTTGTGACATAGAATTAGAAATGCCTTTTTATATAATATTTTGTTTTTTCCATGCAGCTTCACAGGTAAGACTATGAATGTCAGTGTTTAAAAAAAATCACCATTTAGATATGCCCAGATTTAAAAAAAACAAATGAGCATTTTTCCCAGCCTCTTAAAAAGAGGTACATTTGCACCACTAAAGTATTCTTACTATTGAAGTTGAAGTTTGCCCTCGCAGGATTTTGAGATAATTTTGAGATTACCTATAAAAATAATGGCAGTATATATTTCATGTTTAAATGCTCACTCTTCTTCTGGAGAAAATAAAACCTGCTATTGAACTTTATAAGTAATGTAATCTTTCTCAGTCCTGGTCTCTCTCTACACTTAGGAGTAAAAGAATAATAATCATGCTTATTTTCATGAATCACAAATTTAATGTAACCATCGTGCTAAATGAACAATGAAAAGCATTATTAGCACTAATTCGGTATGATCAAAATGTTAGTTCAATTTAACAGAATTGAGACTGCAAAGATGAAAATAGTTACATTTGGAAATTATTCTTTTTTAATAATGGCTATTCTCTCCCCCCTCCCCCCCCACCCCCCCGCAATGTTTCGGTCTATATGCTTTACCCTTTGACATAATCAACATTTTGCTGTTTCTGCCTACAAATTAAAGTGATAAATAATTATGTATTGGTGACATAATTGTATCTAAAGCAAGCTATTATTTCGTAAATTTAGAATTATAATTTCACAAGTGGAATAAGCACCAAGAGAAATTTTAAGAATCGCAGATCTTGCTTTAGCGAAATTATCCTTCAGTAATAAAGAATGAGAAATGAAAATTACAAAAGATAATATATACCTTAAGAATGGTTGTGTCCCTCAACAACCCTTTAACTATACGTGCATTCTGGGATTTTGCAGATATTACTTTCTATTCCTTCCCCAAAAGAGCGCTTTTTATTGATATCTCACTGGTATAATTCAGATATAGAAAATATAATTCAAGATCCCTCCTCTTACTCAAGACGCCTTTGATGTTATATTAGAAGTACTGTAGGCATGTTGTACTGGCATATTAAGAGAGCATTTAATTTAACCATACATAAATTAGCAAAAATGTCACTTTGTCCTATGTGCATTGAGGATTTTGGATGTGTGTATGCAAATTCTAGAAAGTGAAACTGTGATAATTGGTGTTTGTTTTTTTATTTTTTAATTTTTTTTACTGATTGTCTAAACATTTTTGAAGCCAATTTAGCTTTTCTTAGTTTGTAATCTTTTAGGTAGAGAGGGGGCGTGAAATGTTTGGTGAAGACACTGTGCACTATAGTACTATGAGTAAAAATAGGGAGTCTTGAATTAAATTCAACAGGATATTTTTTTCTCTCTCCTTTCTCTTCCTCCTTTCCCCCAACTATATGCACTCATTGAAATCAGTATTAATTGGTATAATTTCACTGGGAGTTCTGTAAGTATTCAGTATGAAAAATAGTCTGAACTTCATGTCAGCAGCAGGTAGGTGGTGCACAGGTTGCAAAATACACATTTAGGCTTACAGAACTCTGAATGTTCCCAGACATTGCACTTAAAGTTGCCCAATGAGTTCAACTCATCTCAAAACTAATAGTAAAAATAGGATTCCTTTTCATACGTTTTACTTGTAAGTTACCAGTATGTATTTTAAAAAGGAGAGATTTTTGAATTTGTGGTATGAGATATGCATCACTTGTTTTCCAGCTTTGCTTACCATCCTGTGATGTCTCAGCATTAAGTTCCAACATGAAACCCTTTTGATGATTTGTATGTGCTAAGGCGTAGATCCACTGCAACATTTTGAACATTTTTAAATTAAAATATATCACTCATTCTGTGTGTATTGATTTGCACATCTCTGCATCAATATTAAGTTGAGCGAGTTTTCCAATAAGTTAAAAAGATCTGGCAAGGTAGGTTACATTTAGTGGATTGGTTTAAGTTTATGCTTGTGTATGTGTTAGTTGTGTATCTATTTTTGCTTTTTCCCCTTTATTCTAAATCAATGTTACAGATTTTGAAATGTCCCCTGGAGCCTGACAAAAGATGAAGCCTATTACAATATTTAGAGTTAAATTGCTGCCCTTTCCACTTATTGGTTAAGATTTTAAAACTGCTTTGCTCTATATCTGACAAGTTTTTAGAATTGCTTTTGCAATAGCACTTTTAGATTAATTTTAGGTTATTGTGTAGAATGGTGTTATCCTGATAAAATTTTGTTTAATCACCACCATTGTGATGGGCTAAACTAGTCAATGTTGGAAGTGTTGCATTCATTTTGCTAAGAATGGCTATTCTGCTTTGAACTTCATTTGTTTTAAGTAAACTCTGGAAGCACCAGTTTGCAGTTAAAGTTGAGCTGAATTTTGCACTTACAGCAGGGATTTCTCAACCTCTTTGTTGTTTCTGAGAAATGAACTCATCCTGGGCACATCCATGGTTTAGTGACAGCACACGTCCTGTCTGATCTGTGTAGTTTCCTCTTTCCCCATCTTGAAACCCTTTTCAAATCCCTTCTATGGCCATTTAAAAAATAGCACACTCCAGGCAACAACCAGCCTTGCTGGGAGCTTGATTCAAAGCTCACTGAAGTCAATGAGAGTCTTTCCATTTGAATCAAGACCTGTGCTCAAGGGTCAGATTGAGGCAGTACTCCATACACTGTATTAGCCATTTCCGTGGTGTATCCATTAGTTTCTGCAGAATTTAAGTTTACATTTTACTATAATTTAAGATTTATAACACAGTAGTGTTCAGAGATTGGGATCCCTTTGTGTTGTGTACTACAATTTTATACAAAGACACAGTCATTTATATGAAGAATGCCGATGTGATTCCCATAACAAACTTCCAAAATTGACTCAATGTAGTTTTGTCTTCCTTAATTTTCATACAAACAATAACTCGGAAAAAAAAAAAAGTTAAAGGGGCACTCTTTTGATAGTGCACTTTAAAGTAATTTTTCATTTACTATTTTTTATATATTTTAGATCTAAAAGGTCATGAAAATTGGCTTTAACTCGTTAAATCTAATGATAATTTAATGGTAACAGGTTAACCACTTCACAGCTAATGGTTTTAGCAAAAAATCCATCTCCCTTTTCCCTTGACCACTTCATGTTATCAGCTGGCTGCTTCTGCAGCACTCAATTATTTAGACTGTGCCAGGAAGTCTCTACCTATAGGACACCTGGGGTTAAGTTCAAGATGCTATCCTCAGTTAAAAGCCAAGTTGGTGAGTTTTCACCGGTATTTTATCCCAAGTTAGCTAATGACTTGAAGAAGTGACTATTACTAGTGTGGACTCTGAATTTGGCCTGAATTGCCTTGGTGGTAGTACTTTTAACTTACCAGCCCATATGCAATAAAGTTAACAGGCTTGTATCGTCCACTGAATTCACCCTTGTCGCCAACAAAAGTATATTCAAGTGGCCCATCGCATGCAAAGCTGATCTTAAGTAAGCTGTTACGCATGAGCTTCAGTTACGCAGGGTCAGATGGGGAAGGGATTCATGACCCTCCCGCCTCACTACGGCACGCCTTCGGGTAGGGGGTGGGGGTTCACTCTACCCCTGGGATATGTGTATATGAGGAAACCATCTCCTGTCTTTTGAGTTAACACTATGTTCCTTCCCCTCAGGGGCGGCTTCCTCTCTCTGCCCTGCCTCAGTGTGTGCTGTGAGTCAGGGTCCCTTGACTGAGATGTCCCCCCAGTATCCAGGGTCTTGCTCTGTAGAGAGTCCTCTGTTATATGCCACTGTTGGCCTGAATTTTATGGGTTAGTTGTTATGGCTCGCCACTGATCACATCCGACCAGAAGATTTATAGGTTTTTGTCCAATTCAGAATACAGGGTCCGAGAACTCAGAGTTCTGTATCAGGAGAGGGCTCTCTGGGTGCTTGACAAAAACACTTACACTGAGGACAATACCAAATTGATAAAAATTTATTGAGATTAACAAAAGAATAATAAATGCTATGAAATTTATGACTGCAAAACAGTAAAAGAATTCCAAAACTCCTGGTGGTAACCATCCTATTATAAGTACCTTAACCTAACATACACCCTTCTTTGAGGACCCGGTAATAGGAGGTGAAGGACCTGCCTTACTCCTGGCATGCCTGATAACATGATGGTTCTGGCTTCCCCAATAGTTAGGAATGTTGAATAGTTGCACTGTACTACACAAGCTGAGCTGATAGCATGATGGAAGATAGAATGATAGGTAGGTAGAAAGATAGTCTATAGAATATCGGAGAACAAAGAAAAGAAAAAGCTCCCTAAGATATCCTTACATGGTATTTTATAGGCTCCTGACACTATGTAATTCAGGCCCAACCTACTATACCCAAATCTTATTTCGGTACCCTAAAAAATTTATGGGTACCCTGATCCTATAGGTTAGTGGATTATGACACTTGCTCTCTACATATTATCTCACTCCCAAAACTGCCAAACTAGGCTCTCTTGGCAACTTCCAGATTTGGGTTACCACCCTGTTGCAGATGCTGGATAAACCTGTTCAGTGTTGGATGTAGTTCCTCCCTTTGGTTCCCCAAAGTTCAGGGACCATTTTTATTTGTGCCTTAAGGTTGTCAGCTTTTATGCTGATTTACTCTTAACTGATTATACTTTTAGCTATTTAACGGATCTTACCGGATACAGGCCAGTAGGCTTCTTGCATTTCAGCAAAACTTATTCTATGTATAATTATTAGGAAACACATTCATATGCCTCAACACATCCTAATTTCATAGGAATAAATACTGATAAAATATAAGAATCATATATGAAATGGATCAATTCAGAAAGAAATTTGATACAGCTGTCTGGATTAATAGGATATAATAGCAAAGTAATCCTATGGGCTACGTCACAGGCTCCCAATTGCTGCATGTGTATCCTGGATGCCTTGCCTCAGTTTCCCCAAGTTTGGTTGGAGTCTTAGCTGCAGCAACACTGCGCTGTGTCCGAGTTTCCACAATATCCACTGGAATCTTGGGTGTGGCCACAGTGGACTGTGCCTCAGCTTCCAAAATTTCAGCTAGGCTCTTGGCCACAGCCACCCTGGGCCATGCCTCAGTTTCCCCAAATTTGGTTCCTATTAGGAGCCACTCTGAATTGTGTCTCAGTTTCCCAAATTGATTCAGTATCCATTGGGAGCATGGCTGCTGCAACCCTGCCTTTGCCCCCAATTTCCCCTGGAATTTTGGCTGTAGACACCCTGAGCTATACCTTATTTGTGTGCCTTCTGATAGTCCAAAATAGGAGTTAGTGTTATGTAATATCGTTGGTCAACTAAAGAGTATTATAATAAATATGGCACTATAATAACTCTTTAAGCCATGACATCTTCTGAACTAATTTTGTTTATGTAATCAGTATTAAATAAAATGACACATACATCTATATGAAGCATTTTTGTTGTGCATGCCCTGACTGTACATGCTATCCTTTGTTCTTTGCTTTTGAGATTAGTCCCTTATCTATCTGCAATTTCTTCTGAATTTCCTGAAGTTCCATAACTTCATTGCTGCTGGTCTCCCATTTCATCTCTTCTCTTCTCTTCAGTTATTATCATGCCTGATTCCTTTGGACAGGATAAGGAAGAAAAAATTTAGTTCTTGAGATGCCAGCAACTTCATTAAGAGAGTACAGCAAGTTGCTTATGTTTAATTTGCATAGTAGTTTTGATTAGAGATTACGGTTAATCAGTGTGCTGAACCTGAGAAGGATATTAGAGCTCTGTAGTGAAGCAACACACCTCTGAGAAGCAGTGGATCAGCCGAAAAGTTAACTGGCTTAGTAGACCATCAGACTGGATAGGAATTCATCAATTTCCCTGAAGAGTCTTATGTCTGCTTTTCGCTATTCAGAAGTTGTGGAGTTCTAGCATGTGTTCGTTGGATGGAGAGGGGATGGTTACACATTTAAACATCATCCACAATTACTCTTGCCATCTAAGGGAATCCAAGACTGCTATTTTATGAGACCCTTCAGTTTTTCATGTGGATTTGCAGTACTAAGCACTTGATGACACTATATTGTATCGCAAATTTGTATAACTACATTTGTGAATATACTAATATGTATATTCCATCTGTAATTCCATAGCAGGTGAAATTCATTCTGCATGACCCATATTTTATCCCTGGGTTACTAGAAGGTGGTAAATTTGTGAAGATGGGTAGTGAGTGGGAACTCAGTTGGTGATTTTTTGTTATGTTTTGCTTTTGCTGGGGTATTGTGGTCTAGAAGTAACTGAGGGGAGTCTATCTGTTTGTGTATATTGTATGCTTTTAAAGAAATGGTACAAATTGCTTGAACCCTGGGGCAGGCATCTTATTTAGTTAGTAGGTTAGTACTTGCACAATGATAAATATTCCAGTTCTGCCCTCATGGTGTTAACAGAATCTGTAAAAGAAATTGTGACTGTTTTACAGTTTGTGCATTATTCCTGAGCTTCAACAGTCAGGATTTGGTTTTGTTGAGTCAGGGCTACATTGTTTTGAGGAATAAGGCCTAATCAAGCCAGGTGTGTTCAATTTGAATCTTTATGATTTTCTCTGATATTTACTTGCAGCTTTTTTTGTAATGTAATTGAAAATTTAATTTTTAATTCATTGAAAAAATAAATGGGAATTAGGAGACCTGGACACTGTTCCTTACTATCATGGACTCACTGTAACTTGGGACAGATCGCTGAATCTCTCTCTGCCTCTGATTTCTCATCTGTAAAATGGGAAGAATTATGCTTGCTTACCTTTGTAAATTGTTTTGAGAACGTGGCTGAAAAGTACTTACATAGTACTTACAAGTATTTATAGTTACCAGTTACTGTCCAGTCTGTAAAATCCAAATCTCAGTTACCTGGAACATGTTCACATGACGTCTGTTAATTTAATTGAAAAAAATCTCGTGATTACATTGAAGAAAACAAAACAAAAATGATTATTTAAATTTATTCAGAGTCCCTCATGGTGTTCAAATAATCGAGGTTGAACTGTATTGCCAAGTTTATATTTTGTTAGTGCACTTCACTAAAGTGTGGTATGTCGTACTTTTGTTCAGAAGTACATTGTGTGATTGGCTGAAAGGGTAATCTGACTACCTCTTTCTTCCTGGACGTGACCAATTCATAATCTCGTATTCCATACAGCACATTCCTTCCCCTTCTGAGATTTTTTTCATAGTTTCTGCAGCAAAAACAGAACAGCAGTGCTAACTGTGTACTCAGTCATCTGCCTAATCCTTATCCCCTCCGCATTGTCAATACCCATCTAATTCCACTTTAACAACAGTAATTGGCTGATGGAGTAGCAGATATAGATTTGTTTTCCTGATGACTCCTTGACTTTTTTCCTCGGGTAATACTAATAGAATTCCAAATCCTTACTGGTGTGATCATGTCATGAGTAGGTCAACAGTCATGTCAAGGTCCTATTGGAAACTTCATAGCCAACATCTTAATTTAGACTTAGCAATTTTTTTTCTCGTGTGTGTGCAATTGGAAGCAATTTTTTTCAAGTCCCATGCTCATTCCATTAGAACAAAATTCATTTAATTCAAAGGAAGATAGTTCTGCATGTGAAATGTTTGACTGGCTACGAATCAGTAAATACAAATCCAGAAAGGATGTTTCCAGACTTTACATTTTATATTTATATTTTATCTGCATTGGGTTATTAGTGGAAAAACCAAAATATTGCTTGTTTATTCACATGTTTCTGAAACTATTTCATGGTGTTACAGTTACTTAATGAGGACTATAAATGCTGATATTCAGAAAAAGCTCTGGGTTTCCATAATGTCCAAGATCCTAGACCTTGGCTCTTAACTCATGTAAATTACAGAATAGAAAGATAGGCCAGAAATGCATTTTCAGCAGGGATTTACAGTTTGCTGGTATTTTTTACTTGTGTTTGTACGGCATCCAGACAGTAGGATCTTGATCGATGACTAGGGCTTGTCGACGCTATGGTAGTACAAATAACTGCTGCTTGAGGCTGGAGAGCTGAGGATAATTGCCTCTCCCCCTTTTCCTTTTAACTAACTGGAGCTAAAAGATGACTGAACTCCAGTGGACATACCTTTTGGAAATTGACAGTCCACCAAAGCCAGTGTTAACTACGTCAGGGTGGATCGTACAACAAAAGCATTGCCATTGACTTCAGTAGAAGCAGGATGCCACCCCACCCCTTCCACTTAGCACAAATTGCTAGTTTGGTTCCTGTTCTTAAATTACAAAACTACCAATACATGATTAAACACCCCTGTTTCTTGATGTTTGTCAGATGTAATGAACAGCAGGAAGGTGCAGGTTTGGCAGTGACTTCCATTCATTCATTCTTTTGGTCAGCTTACCTTGTGAATGTTACTGAGCTGATACACACAGCCTCCGGGAAAGGCTGAAGTACAGGGCACGTTTATGTATCTCTATCAGCAGGCTACAGGATCATTATTATCCTTGCAGCAGTTGGCTCAGCAGTGTCTCCATAACTTTCAACTCCCAATCTGGCATCGTGGGACACTTATATCTTGGAACATAGAGTACTTACTTCTGATATGCAAGAATATTATTTCTTTGGTATGCCACCCACACTTTACAAAGCTTGTAGAAAGAGTCAAAATCCAACAGAAAAGATTGTTATTTTTATACATCCCTTACATATTAATATTCCAGAGATAATGTTTCAGACTTCCCACTTTTTCTAACTAATGCAGAAAACATCAATAATTTTTAAGATGGGAATTACTAGTTTTAGAAATAGAAACAACCTAAATACCCGAAGTTCCTAAGGATTACAGCATTGTTATTTATGCTAAATGATTGTATTTAAATATTTTAACTAGATAATGCAGTATGTATAGCAATAAAAATTAACACTTGTGCACCTACATTTGGAACTTCCAAGATTTTAATCCAGGTAGTAAAAGAAATCAGATATAATTGTATTCATTGGGCAAATAAGATACTTCTCATAACAAGTTTAAACTTAACTTTAACAGACTGTTGCTCTTTTGAGAACATATTGCCCTTTTTGATGTGACTGTCACAGCCACTAATGCATTTAGACACTGTTATTTTGTGTATTGGTGTTCCATTATTTTATTTACAATATAGTGCTTGATATGTTGCATCAATATTTTTCATAGCTTCTAGGGCCGGAAGGGACCATTGTGATCATGTAGTCTGATTTCCTGTATAAAACAGGCCTTAGAACATCCCCAAAATAATTCCTAGTTGTTAGTCTCTACAGCAAAAGGAAATACATACCACTGTTTTGGGGAGTGGCTGGACCTGGGTTCCTGCACATAACACATTTGATTCAAATACTGCTCTAGTTGGGAAATTGTGGTTTTTCTTTCACTTTTTTGGTTTTAGCTTTCATGTACTTTGCTAATAACAGTATTCTGGGCTAATACGATCTGAAAAATCAAGGAGATTATTGTCCTAGAATATGATGATTGTTGTGTTAACAAGAAGCACCCTCAGATTATTTTTGTTAACCTAAAATTTTAATAATTTTTTTTTACATTTTTTTCTAATTATAAATTATATTTATTATGCTTGGGCTAGTAGAGTATAACGTACAATAGCTCTTTTATACAGGCTTCAAAGAATTCCATCTCACCAACCTCTTTATTCAAGATGTAGTGGAGCCATTGGAAAGATTAATGAGGCAGTATGAGCTATGATGTTCCAATGTGCAAATTGAAACAATCTTTAATCTCCATCTTTTCTGACAAACCCATTGCAGATGAGTAGCGTATCCAGTGCCTGAGAGACTAGTGCTTGATTAGAGGATCACTCAACCTATACAAAACCAAAATCAAAGTTGGGTAGAGGGAAGTAACCAGAAGATTGGCTGAGTATAGTTCTGTTTCTTTAACTCTTGGAGTTTGCCTGCTATTAATAAATTGTTCACTATCTGAAAGTCTTAGAAGATTTTGGGTATCTTACACTTGTAGTGGCAGTACATGTTTGTTTTTGGTAGCTCTCATAGCGTGATGGGTACTTTCCAAACAGAAAAAGAAGTCCCTGGCCAAGGAACTAAAGACACACATACAAATGATTGATGGAGGAAATAGTCCTGGGAAAATAAGGTTAAACTATTTTTTTTAATTAACTTGTCAGTATAAATCAGCTGGATTTCCCACTGGCAACATGGCAGAAAAGGGTCTTCTGGAGGGACTTAAATAGAGAGGGAGTAGGAGCCTTGCTGAAGAGCTCAGAAAGAGCATTCCTTACAAAAGTCACAGTGTGGAATAATGACAGGTTTCATTCAGTAATGACGGCTGCTACTCTGCAACCTGTCATTATACAAGGCACTGAATTTAGCTGTATGGAGTGGAAATCTATCAACTTCATGAAAAAAAATTAAATTTGTTAGTCTCTAAGGTGCCACAACTACTCCTTTTCTTAGTGTGGAATAAGGCAAAGAGTTGTTTATGGGGGAATCTGAACAAAACATGCAGACAATGCTAGCATCATTGGCAAAGCTGAGGGGACAGTGAAGCAATATGAAATTAAATAAGAGCAATTAAATAGGGATAGGCAAATTTATACAGGACTGTGAAGGTGATGGTAAGCTTGAATTAGATGTGGTAAAAAGGAGGAAAGCAGTGGTAGGATTCAAAGAGAAGGTGATATGATCAAAAATGACGAGCCAGGAAGATAATCACACCAATGACACTGTTGGTAATAAGAAATGGGGAAATTGAAAGGTTTTGGAAGTGAAGACAAGGAGCCCCTTTGGGACCATGTTACATTTAAGCTGACCGTGAGACTCCAAGAGATGAGTTGAGATGTGGTTTGGATGGAATTAAACAGGTCAAGGATAGGCTGGTAGATTTGTGAGTCATTAAGATGGAGATTCTATGTGCTACAAGGTCTGCACTGGCTTTCTGTTCATTTCAGGATGCAAATCAAGGTCCTGGCTTTGACCTAGTAAGTCCTAAATAGTTTGAATCCACACTATTTGAGGGCCATCTCTCTCTCTATGAGACCACCGCAGTTGAGATTAGCTGAGGTGCTGTGGCTGACAGCCTGAATTTAAGCAAAATGGGGCTATTGACAGAGAATTTACAGTGATAGGCCTCTGTCAAATTCACTTCCCATTTTACTGAGGCAGAGCCTGAATCTGATCTTTAGGGCATGTTACCAGACCCATCAGTTCTCCAAGGATTTTGACAAAGGGGAGGAGTGTATAGGTTTGGCAGAATTGATGTTAAAGGTCTGGATGGATCCTAAGGTCCACAGCGTCATCTGGTGTAAATTGACATAGCTTCATTGACTTCACTGGAGCTATACTGATTTACACTAGCTGAGGATCTGGTTCTGACCCCTAAAGGATTGGTTTTTTAGGTACTTAAATTACTAAATAAATGAACATAAAATAAAGAAAACTCACAAGTGCTTTGAGCAAGTATTAAAAATACAATCCATGAATAAATCTTGTTCATCTTAAATATCTGGAATCTATTTAAAATATCTAAATATTTTATTTAAAATATTTAAATAAAATAGGGAAGAATCTGATTTTGTATTGGTCTGTATTCTATTCTGCATCATTTGTAGTTTGTGTTTTCTATTATGCATGTGCCTATAAGATAGGTGTATTTTAAAAATCTAAACAAATCGGTATGCAATTATGAGGCACAAAGAAGTGAGTTAAGGAAGGCATAGTACCTATCTGCTGTAGCCCTAACTCCAAATTTCTTTATGTTGAGTTTGTCAGATCACTACTGTTGTTTAAGCATACTTTTCTGTGATATAATTAACAGCCATAGTAGGCTGGTACAAAAAAGGACATCTACCAGTTTTGACACTGAGAATTAATTATGAAATAAAAGACAGATTTGTGCTCCGGCTAGAATTAGCCTGGCAGTTCAAAATGTAAGCAGTCACCTTGGAATCGTGTAACAGAAAGTGACACCCTTTCTTTTACTATAGGCTAAATATATCTTGTGATGTTTAGTTAGACAAATCATCTGTTTGTCAGCTCTGTCTGTTATTCTGTTTGATTAATTTGGGAAATAGTTGTTGCTTTCTTGACAAGCACAAAGTTCATGTTTGTTAAATAATTTTAAAATATAACCATTTTTTAAGT
Source organism: Lepidochelys olivacea (assembly GCF_965140295.1). Taxonomy (NCBI): domain Eukaryota; kingdom Metazoa; phylum Chordata; order Testudines; family Cheloniidae; genus Lepidochelys; species Lepidochelys olivacea. The sequence goes on from NC_140413.1 coordinate 164,229,626, forward strand.
GGGTTAGATGATTATCAGAGGTCATTCATTCTTACTGGAAAAGGATGACATTCAAGCAAACCATTTCTAACCCATTTTAAATGCAATAAAGTTTCAAAAGAATATCTCTAAGGCTGTTTTCAACTTCTTTAATTAGCTTTTGTATGGAATACCGCACACAAAATGCTGGCACTATATTTTGTTCCAAGTGAACATAATTATTTTAATGCTTTTAATGCAACTTTCCTTATAAAATACAACAAAGACCTCTCCAAATATCTCATGTTGGTTAATACAGAGAAACATTGTGATAGTGGGTTAATTTTGAGTGCACAAAGAACTACTGGAGGGTAAGGAGAGGACATCTGTTGGATAAGCTTTCAATATGATGAGAATGATAAGAGACCTGCCACTAGTGCAAAAGACAACAGCTAATCTTTTACAGTATTTGATTAAAAAAACAAAGCATATCTCATTTTGTTTGTTTATTGGGGAAAAAAAATAGCTCTGCATGTTTTGGGCAGACACACTGGGAACTCGTATGTGAGAAGACTCTCTGGCCATTCTGATGTGCCACAATTTATAATAGAAATAGTCACCATACTATGTTTCTAGGTCTATGTATTCTGGGTGGATTATTTTTATGATGGATTGTCACTGTGATGGAGGATCCCTTACTGCTTCCTTTATATTTGTCAGTATAATAACAGTAAAAGTTTTTTGGGCTTCCTTATATGACTTGCAAGGATCCAGTGGCCTATACAAGCAGCTTTAGTGCTGAGTATAATTTACAGAGCCGATTAGGAATAAAAGGAAGTTTGGTTGTGAGGGAGGGGTGAAGGGTACTGAAAAATTGATAGTTGAAGTATGCAGTCATTCTTTTTTTTCCATCTCCTGCTGAGTAACATAGGGTATAGACAATCTTGACTGCATTTTTTAGTTCCCAGTGTAATTCATGTGTAAATTGTTTTCTCTCAGAAGGGAATATTGATGTTGCTTACAGTTTTAAAAGGACTTTAAACTGTTAATGTGTTGGGCAGAAAAGGGTTTAGGTTGGGTAAACTCTCAGATGACAATTTAGCAATTAAAATGTGTCCAAATAGTACTTAATAATTTTCACAATAAACAGTTCCTTAGGCTCACAAAATACTGTAATTTTCACAGACATGTATGCTGCTCTCTGCTGTGTTAATTGCAGTGAAGCCACTGGAAGATAACTGTTGATTATTCCTCAAACTTAGAAAAACTACATGCATATAGCTGGGCATAGTGTTAGTTGCCAAGAAGACTATTCTTACGATTTGTACTTGCAGCTATAATATTTAGCATTTACCTCACAGTGCTTTGTATCTTCAGAACTCTATGCAAACATTAACAAATCCTATGAGATAGTCAAGTATTGCTCTCTCCATTTTATAGATGGTAAAATGAGACAGAGAGGTTGACTTGACCAAGGTCATAAAAATTAGTGGCATAGCCAGCGTTAAGCTCAGGAAATACTGCCTCCCAATCCTATGCACAGTATACTAGAACATACTGCATAGTTATTTATAAAGCATTGTGTGTACCTGATTCCTGGATATTGTTAAATTCAAGTTGAGATGCAGATTTCATTTGAAAATCAGGAGGAAAGTAATCGATTCAGTATCTAGGTGGATGGGGCTCAATTATATGCTGACATTTGTTCAACTTAGTAACACTTGTTTTAAGTGCACATCCTATTGTGATGTGTTTTTGTTTGTTTTCTTTTACTGATACTTGTTGAATTGCAAAATTTGCTGTTAATTGCACTGATAACTGATCTGAGTATATGTTTTAGTCTTTTTAATAAAACACAAGAGGTGAAAGCTTTCAGTGTCAGTTTCTGGAATGGAATGAACACAGAGTAAAATGCATTCCTTACTCGTTAAATCCAGAAGCACCTGCTGTATTATTATTTGGCTATAAACCAAAAAAAGGATGGTTTAGTGAAAGTTTTGGGGGCGGGGGAGAGCATTTAATCAAATTTATACAGCTTTCTCAAAGTTACTGGAACTAAAGTAGTTGGTGATGTAATGTGTGAAGTCCAACAGAGTATTTTGCTGTGCTGGAGAAAACTAATGGAAACATTCACTTGGGGTAAGACAAATGGTATTAAATGAGAAAACACACCATGAATTGCAAATGGAGCTGAGTTAATTTGTTGCTACAGTAGTGTTGCCCTACTGTTAAATGAAGGCTGTGTAATTATCTTGCTGGCAGAGATAATGTCAAAACCTCATTTCTCCTTACATGCCTCATTTTTACATGAGGGCTAATTGAGCTGCAAGGTGACAACTGATTATATATGGCTATCATCCGGTCCTCTTGCTCAATTTGCAAATAATGTTATCTTTAAGTGATGATTTTTATCACATGTTAAATTAGGGGTAAAAAACCCCCCTTTTTTCTAGCTATTTTAGTAATTTGTAACATTTCATTTTGATCAGTAAATTATTCTGAAAAATACAGAGAAAAACAATAATGAATTGTGCATGTATTTCTTTGAGTTTCTTGATTTTTCATCCACTTGACATGCCTTTACTTGGAGCACATGAGGACAGACCAATACCAACCATTTTGGTTTGTAGCTGTCAGTTGTTCTGGATATCAGCAGGCCATTTACAATCCAAAGCATTTATCTGACCTATCAGTCCTCATCCTCAAAGGAATACTGCATAACACTTTAAAAAGACGAGCCTGGGAGTTTAAATTCATTACTTTGCTAGACACCAAAAATCATGGACAGAACAGAGAAACTGGATTTATGGTCCATTTCAACAATCTATAACCCACTAACCCCCTCTTTTTGTCCTGTGGCTGCAGAAGTGTTAACAAGGCCACTCTGCCTTGAATGGTCCCTTACAGTATGTGCTAACTATTTATGCTAAACAATCTGTTACACCTTGCATTTTGCTGTGACTCTGGGAGCTCCATTTTTCAAACCTGAAAAAGAACTTTGTGAGCTTATCTCTCTCACCAGCAGAAGTTGGTTCAGTAAAAGATATTACCTCACCAACCTTGTCTCACAAATATCTTGGGACTGATACTGCTACAGCTAGGCTATGTCTACACTGGCAATTGAGCAACAAAACTTTTGTCATTCAAAAGTCCAAACCCCCACCCCACCCCACCCCACCCCAAAAGACAAAAGTTTTTCTGCAAAAAGTGTCAGTGTGAACAGCACATTGTCCACAGGAGCACTCTCATTGGGGGTGGAAGTATTTTGTTGGCAAAAGTGCCTGACTTTTAGTGACATGGCTGTGTCAACAAGGCCGTGTCACTAAAAACTGTGTAGTGTAGACAAAGCCCTACACTGTATATACCATTTCCTTGTTCTTTTCTGTGGTTGGGAAATCTTGTTTATTGAAATGCTGTTAAACATTTAAAAGCTGTAATTGCTTACTTTAATAAATACTTAAACATTTAAAGCTTTTGTTTTATCTTTAAGAAGTTAAAAAAAATCAGACTATAAACTTTTACATAAAAATTAGGTTAAAATTTTCTAAAGCACCTAATGGCATTTTCAGAAGTGACATTGGCACTTAGCAGTCTTAACTTTCAATGAGACAGATGCCTGGTTTACACTGCAGGGTTAAGTTGATGTAGGCTGCCTTGCATCGATCTAGCTGTGGAAGTGTGTTCACTTAAATTTGACTGCCGCTGATGTAAATTCCTCTCTCTGCAGATTTTGTAACACCACCTCCCCGAGTGGCGTAGAGTCACAGGCAATGTAATTAGGTTGACGCAGTGTCAGTGTAGACACTGCGTTTATTATGTCGACTGTAACTGGCTTTCAGGAGCCATCCGACAGTGTCCCACACTAACAATACATACAGTTTATACAAGTGCTCCTGTAAGGACACACACCGCGAACACAAGGAGCAAAGTGTGCACACACACAAGCGATTTAATAAATGCAGTGGCTGTATGTCGACATAATTTTGTAGTTTATGGCCTTAAGCTCCTAAATGTCTAAGTCACTTTTGAAAATAGGACTTGAGAATGTAAGTCACAAATTTAATTTTGAATGTATAAAATGAAAAATTTCACAGATTTTGTTGTCTCCATGTTCCTGGAACAAGTAGAACTACTTCCAATGATGACTGAATTTTCGAGCAGTGACCGGCATTTAAGTCCTTGGACTTCTGACTCTGTTAAATTCTTCCAAGAATACTAAATGATAGAAGAGAGGGGTGGGGGGTGGTCATGTGGGCAAGAAGAGAAATCGTTTTTGATTTCAGAAATATCTGAAAATGAAAAAATTCAGAATTATTTACATATGTGCAAAAATGAACATAATACAGAAATGAACATAGTACAACAACCACAGCGTTTATATAAAAGATTTAAACAAATCCATGACTATTATTTTTACAATGTGGTTATCCTAGATGAGATCTTCATCCTTGCTCTGTCCCCTTTACATCAGATAAAAGAGCAGGAGCAACCTAAATTGGCCCCAGTTCTGCCTGGGGGAGAATTTTTGCCAGCACAGGACCCATAGAAGACAGCCGTAAGGTTGCCTTCCGAGGCCATTCTTGCAAGTCCTGACAAAGAAAGTGGGGCTGGAGGGGTATTTCATGGATAGGGTTCCAGCACACAGCGCTACTGTAATCCTGATCAGCACTGTCATCCATAGGACATACCAGAGAGGCTGCTATATTTTAGGCAGCACCTCTTGGATGTCTACATTATGCCACGGGCCACTCCATCCCCCAGAGCAATGCAGGATTGGAGAGTGCAAAGGTGACTTAAGTACACTTACCCCTCCCTTTTTGCTCTCAGCTGTCCCTTTTGCCCTCAGCTGTCAGTTCTGTGCTGCCCCATTTAGAGGCTCAGCACAGAATCTCACCCCACATTGTCAAAGATTTTGTGTTCCGTTTAATATAAAAGAACAAACTGAACTTTTGCATGTACAGAGTGAACTAGGTTAACAATGTAGAAATTGTGGTAGTGGTGTTCTAGTAATTTTCCCAGAAAATGTGCAATATTATGTGATCTTGCCAACTACTTAAAATTGGTATCTTTTAAAAAAACATATGAGATCATACAATGAATTTTGGATTACCCTAAAAATAGAATCCATTCTGAAACTTGATAAAGATACATTTGTAATTTGTAATTTGCAGTAGTCTTTCAACAAATATACAGGCAAATCATTTAAATTGAAAAATGCTTTCAGCCAACTTATGTTTGTCTGCAATACATTTTAAAAATAAAATAGTAAATATAAATCTTCTGACTGCTTGAAGTGTAACGTTTTCCACCTGTTTCTGCACAAATTGGCTTTTATCTCTGTGACTACTGTGCATACATTTGTGAATAAACCTTTCCTTAGTTTTAATGACATCAGAGGCATTCCTGTCAGCTGAACAGCTTTTTTATTAATATTTGTCAGTTTCAAAGCAGATGCACACTTTTTAACCTCATATTTTATTATACTTAATATTTTAGTGCACAAAATAGAAAAACAAAGTAAAATGATCAAGTTCTACAGAAGTTATGCAGAGAAGATACATGCCTTTTAACTCTGGATTGGACCCAGAACAAGTTCCATAAGAATAAATTCTTTCTCCTATTTAATTTTATCCTGTTCAGGTGAATCACTGGTAATACTGAACTTTGTTCTTAAAAGAAAGCCCTGAAGTATGCTTTGGCCTCTTCTCTTGATATATATTCTGTTTTCCATCATTTACTGCCTGTCCCCCTTCAACTGGAGGGAAAGATGTTCTCTTTTACTGGAAACCTGATGATAGAAACTTGACTTTAATCCCTTCCCTTTATCAGATGGTTCTATTTTTGGAAATTGAATAAATAGTGCTGCTTTTTTGTAGCACTGAGTTGTATGAATTGTGACCCATTTAACACTTTGTATGCTTGCACAACATTCCACTTCTGTAAGTGACTCTGCAGGAAAAGAACTTTTAATAACCAAATTAAATACTGGAGTCAAGTTTTTTTTATATTAGGCTATGTGGAATACTTTTATATATTAAAGTGTTTATACTTTACTACGGTATTTACAAACACAGCAAAGTATTTCTATTAATATAGAATAGCTGAAAGATACATAAATTAGGGGTAGTGAAAGGATTGTGAAAATTGTTAATGTTCTAGTAATGGAGGTAAAACTTAGCTCAGAAAAAGTTTTGCCATAAGGTTTATCAGTATACACTGCCAGTATCCCAACAGAATTTAAACCTAAGTTTTATTTTTTCTTTTCCTAAAGCTGCACCTTTCAATGACTTTTAAGTAGAAGCATTTCTGATGTGCCTACTCATTACTTATTGTGAGGTCCTAGTTAACCCTCTCTGTTGATGACCTTCAGCGTAGCTTAAATCTGAATAGAATCTTAATGTTTTTCTTCATGAAGTCACCTGGTTGAAACCTCTATGTGAACCTTATTATCGTTCCATACCATAAAGTCTCTTTAAATGATTGCTTGTAGTAGACAAAGAAGACTGTTATTTTCAATGTATTAAGTTTTAGGTTTTCAGGATGTTAGCAATGCAGAGAAGAACACCCCTCAGTAACAGGTTTGTTTGCTAATAGATTACAGATTTCTATAATATATCAATTTAAAGAATATTTTATGGGGAAGTGAATAAAAATGCCTCTTAAAAATCCTGACTTTATTTAAAAAATGAACATTATTTAATAGAATGGACTGCGATATGCTAGAAAACAGATATTACATCAGTAATAACTACTGGGAAAATTATGATGACGGACCAGTGCATTTTTTTATGTACAGCTTTGTACTTCGTTATGTTTTCCTCCATTTTGAATGTTTACCAATGCAACAGAAATTTCATCCAAGTTTAACTGATTTCAACTTTGTGAGACATACACATTTGAGAACCTGTGACAGAAAAACAAATTAGAATGTGACTGCAGCAAATTGTTTCTGATTCTGCTGTTCATAGACTATATACTTGGCTTATTTTGTCATGAATATAATACACATAATCTTTTTTGCAATATATACTTTCAAATCTGTTTCAGAAGTATACATTAACGGGGCCTAATAAGTAAATGAACGTTTGGTTCTGGACACACAGGTGTACTTATCTATATAACGCATAAATTTAAGTATCAGTTCAGTTTGTTTTTAAATACAACAGAGTTACAAGACCATCAAAGCTAATTTACTAGGAAATGTTTTTGAGGGTTTTTTTTTGCAAATTACTGTTCAGGTAAGGATCAAGTCACTATGTTACCCGGCTTGCTATATATCTGTTCAAGTACAGTAGGAACAGCACTAAAGTTTCATTACTGTTTTCCTGAAACTGTAATCTTTAAATGTTTTCTGCGGGGTGTGTGTATATATACTATAACTACAGTTTAGTCAGCTATTCTAAAATTTAACATTATTGAATTACCAAAAGGATGGTACAAAGTACATATAGGGAATAACAGCATTGGTATTTTACAATGGATGCTTGTCATGACTTGTGGATCTCTGAGAGTGCTGGGCTGCCCTAGCTAGTGACCTCATAATTTCCAGAAGCAGGTGGAGGTGGCAATTATAGCTATGGCCACTATCTTGAACCTTCTGTAGTAGGTGATGAATTGCAAATGGCTAGACCCAGTGCACAACAATAAACTCAAATAAATCTTCAATGTGTAATAATGACAAGACTGAAAGACTGGCAGCTATAACAAGGCTGCTGTTGTCACCCACTTTACTGTAGCCTTGATATCCATCATTATCAGCTGCAGCTAGCTAAGAGCTGGACAAGGAGGTCCGAAGAAGGATGAGTTGTTTGTGCTGAAGCGTCCAGTAGGTCCCATCTGGCAGAGAGTAAATGGGATTTTTTTTTGCTTGTTCATTGGGCCAGAGCTGTCCATCATTTCGGGCAGATGTCTGATCACTTCATGCTGTGGGACAATATGGCTTTGTGCTGTTTGGTATTGCAATGACAATTAAAATAACTAAATTTTTCACTCCAAGTTTCTATTTTACCTCAGCCAAGAATGTATGTTTTTGCATAAATATTGATATTTATGCTAACAAAGATTTATTTCTTTGAGCCAAAGAAACCAAGTTAGGCTTGTCAGTACATCTTCACTAAACTTTACAGCTGTAGTCCAAACAGTAAAGAGTTTTATATTTATTCAAGTTTTTGTCTACTGACATTTTCCCAATAGTATGCTTTGGATTATCTGAATATTACCAGAAAAAAAAAAGAAAATAAATTGGTACAAATGTAAAATCTTTGTAAACGTCAAAGTAGAAATACTGAGATTATTTAGCCTCTAGCAAGTTTTTTGTAATGACTATAAATCCTAATTGTCATAATGCATCTTGATACTTTTCTTTGCTCAATACAATTCTGTTGGGTTTACAACACACATTTAGCTTTTATATGTATTTATCAGACAAGCATGAAGGAAAAATTTTAAAAGGGTATGTAGTATACCTTCCAGAAATAGAAAACTGAATACTACTTAGCTTAACATGGCAGTTTATCTAATATTCATTTGATCTTTAGACATTTCAATGCGATCATAGGATTAATCAACATAACATGTTAATCAGCGGATCCCAGATTGATTTTTTTTTTTTCCCCTTAGAGGAGTAGCAGTTCTTGAACGTAGAACAGTTGAGTTTATTGAATATTAATTTATGAAGTCAATGTAATTACACTTTGTAGATTTGTTTTACTTTTATATTCTAAGATATTTTGTTGCAGGAAAAAAGAGCCCATCAGATGTCTTCATTTTTGCTATTTAAGGTGATATCATTAGAGTTTAGAATATTGTAGTTTCTAGATTTGCAAGCTGCTTAAGAATGTGTTTTTGGTCTGTGTAATTACCTTAGTCTGCATTCTTGGTAGGCTGCAGTTTACAGACAAACTGAGTTGAAACTAATCTCTGCTTAAAAAGAATCAAACTTCCAAAAGAATGCATTGTAAATATAAAAAGTCATGTCTCCTCTAATATTAAGGATATTATGCTCAAATTGGACAGTATTTTTCTAGTTTGTATTACCTTTTGTTTATATGTCTAGGGTATTTCTTTAAATGTATATGTTGTGGGATAATTGGTCTACAAACATACTTTTAATGCCTAAGATGATTAAAAGGGAAGCCTTTTGAGATATCCATCCTTCCAAAATGCAAGCTTATAGCTGGGGTCCAGGCCAGCTGACATACTATCATTCATTTTGTCTTTATTTTATAATAAATCTTTAAGCCTAGAGGCATCAGACCCATGCAAATTTCTCTGCTTTTGAGTGTCTTGATGGAATAACAAGTTCCAAATTTAAAGCTGAAGCATATTGTATTTCATCTCCGTAGACCTAACTTCAAACAGCAGTAGCCACATGAAAATATATGTCAAGAATGCTGTTTTCTCATATTGGAATTTAGGCAATTTGTTTTCAGTCAGAGAGCTGTTTCCAACCTATTTTTGGAGCCCCTCTGTGGCCTGACCATACGTTCTAACATAATTTATGGTGGCACTGCAACATATGGACTTTTCATCATTGTCCAACTGAAATCCTCTGTTGCACATGGATGCCACACTCCCAGAGCATGTACATCAGAGTAGCATTTATTTGGATGGGGGTTGTATTCATCAGTGTATTTATCATAGAGTCAGCTGTTAGCTTGTGTAATGAGGATTTCTTGTGCATCTTAGATGTGATATTGTTACTTAAAACTGACAACTTATCCTTTTAGGGAGTGAACCAGTTAACTGAGTTGCCATATTTTGAATATATTTATTTATTTGTATGATGGTATTACTTAGAGGGCCATAACCAAAATGTGGGCACCATTTTTGTGGTAAGTGCTATACAAACATTAAGTAAAATAGTCCTGCACCAAAGAGCTTACGGTCTGAACAGATAGGACAGAGAAAACAGGGAACAGAGTGGTGGTTTGCAAGCATCAGAAAAATTCTACCTTCTTTTTGTTCTTTTATTAAAATATTTTAATTTTATTTACTTAATTTTATAAATAAATGCATAGTAGGGCATGGGTGCGGACTCAATAGAGTACAGCAGGCATGGGGAAGCTACAGCCCGCAAGTGCTGGCTCATCCTGCTGAGAGGGGAAGCTAGGGTTGCCAGGCCATTAAAAGTCCAGTCAGTTCCATGCAGCTTCCGGAAGCGGCAGGCATGTCTCTGCAGCCCCTAGGCATGGGGTGATCAGGGAAGCTCCATGTGCTGCCCTAGCGCTGGCTCCGCAGCTCCCTTTGGCTGGGAACCGTGGCAAATGGAAGCTGCAGTGGTGGCACCTGTGGGCACTGTGCAGACCCGCCTGACCACACCTCCACCTCGGGGCCAGACATGCCAGCCACTTCTGGGAGCAGAGCGGAGCCAGGACAGGCAGGGACCCTGCCTTAGCCCCGCCGCTCCGTCTGGCCCAAGCCCACACCCCAAACACCCGAGCCCGCACCCAAACACCCGAGCCCGCACCCAAACCCCTTGGTCAGAACGATCTCTTGTACCCTAACTCCCTCCCAGACCCTGCACCCATACCCCAACCTCCTGCCCCAGCCCTGAGCCCACTTCTGCACTCCAAAACCCTTGGCCCCAGCCCCACCCCAGAGCCCGCACCCTCAGCTGGAGCACTGACCCCCTCCTGCACCCCAACCCCCTGCCCCAGCCTGGAGCCCCCTCCCACACCCTGAACCCCTCATTTCTGGCTCCACCCCAGAGCCTAGGAGAAGCCCCAAGCTCTACACCACCCCCACCATGGATCTGGAGCCACAAGCGCTGGCTTGCCCCACTGCACACGGAAGCCACAAGCCTTTGCGCCTGCCCCCTGCCCCTCCCCCCCTCCATGGGGCTGCGTGTGGCCTGCAACTGACTTTTAATTTGGGTCAATGGCCCCTGGATAGGAAAAAAAGTTTCCCACCCCTGGAGTGCAGGAAGTGGTTAGCTAAAAGAAAAATAGATGCAGGGGGAGAACATGGAGGGTGGCATGAAGTGAAGTTAGAGTGAGTCTGAAGTGAAAAAACTGAGTGTGGTGGTAGAGACAAGCTGGAGCAAGTAGCCAATCAGCAGAAAGAAAAGAATGTTCTCAGCATAATTGTAGAGAGGTTTGCAATCCTCGGTGTTTGAAAGCCCCTGCTGAAACTGCTTCTGCAGCTGCTGCTACTGCCAGATTGAATCTCCGACTAACTTCACCCTAGAGTTTTTTCTTTGTTTCTTCCTTCCCTAACCTTAGTGGGATGCATAGGGCCACATTGGATTTTAAAGCCCCTGAAGGGGAGGGTCTCCCTTTCACATTTGTTAGTCCAGTAGATTTTCGAGTGCTTGCTTAAATTGCTTCTGCAGTTGCTTTTGTTGCTTTGAATCTCTGGTGCCACCCTGGAGTTCTTCGTTCTTTTCCTGACTCAACATGGTGCCCTTACACTATCTTTAGCAAAATTGTGACGATATTGGTTTAAAATATAATTTGGGGATTACTAAATGATACTGTATAAAAAGCATTCAGTAAATATATCTTTTTAATACTTGATAAAAATGAATATTACTTTTCAATGTTGTTTAAGTTGATTCATTCTTTCAACTTCCCTTAAAATGAATCTTACACATTACTATAAAAGTTCTTCTCCCTTTCCCCAGCATTCCCAGTTTGATTCTTCCTCCCAAAAACATTATGAAACCACTACGAAATATTTTTAAAAATTTGAATTTGGAAAAAGGTTGTAAAAACCATGGTTTGGTACTGTTTTTGCTTTATTTTTTTAAGTTGGGCTTTTGTTCGGTCTTCCGGTTTTCTAAGGAATTTCTGTTGGTAGTTTCACTTTGAATATTTATTACGTCACCATGTGATGCAGTATTTAGATGGTGTGGTCAATCACAATATATGTAGCTTTCTAAAAGTGGTTATCTTGGTTCAGTCTCCTCATTGTGGAACTGTACTTATTGGTAGTTGTACTGTAATCATTTTTATGTCTCTGTTCTCCATCATCATGTTTCTTAGGTACTAGTCTATTCAGGATGGGGACGCTTATGCCATCTTTATGGATTCTTTTTGGTGGGCATAAATTCCTCAATCATCTTTTTGTCAGATGAGCATGAAAGGAAAGAATTGGTGCAAAAAATGAACATTATTAATCCACAACATCGTTAATGGTGAGCCTTTCTCTCACCCCAAAAAAAAATGACTAAAACCTTATCTGTGGTACAAGTCTTTCTGTTGGAGTCTGGTACAGTCTGTGGCATAAATCACCTATTGAAATTTTAGTGCTCAACAGCCTAGTACTTACATAGTTTTAATTGAAAGAATTGTTTCCATGTATATATCTTGATTCCCTGGTTGATCATTATGCCTTAATTTTTTTTCTCTAGGTTTTGGAACTTGGTAAACAGTTTGTGTTAACTTTTGTCAATTTTTTGTAGCATGACAGATGATTGACACTGGCTTGTAAACAAATCCATCACAGAACAAAGCAATCGTGGTAGATCTTTGCATATTTTCCACAGACATATCTCAACAAAGGTAGTTTATTTGGGTAATAAGATACTTCTTGTCCTGAATTGCCAACATGCGTACTTTTTGTGGTGTGAACGTCTCCCCACCAAGAACTGGTTTGAGAATACAGTTTCTTTTCAGTCATTACTAACTGGAGTAAAATTCATACCATTAACCTAAAGTGAAAGATTCCATATGCCATTACTGATCTCTTGAGCTATTCTTTCCCCATGTTTTCACATTCTTTTTGCATTTCTGTAATTCAGGTATTTATGTACTTTATGTATCATGAACCAAAAAATATTAAGTGATAAGTCCATAATGTGAACTAGCTGTTTGGATGTAATGACAAAAAGTATTCTGAAATGATGTATGGTGGTCTTAAAATGGTCTTCCAGCATGTCAGGCAATAGGTTTCTGAAGGATTTTACTATGCAATTACACATACTAATCACATAATTGCACATCTTAATTATTACGTTTCTTACTTGCATAGTTACATGTATTTCAACTAATTATATTACCAGAATGTTTAATTAAAAAATTACAATTACATATTAGAAAAAAATGTGTGAAACTTTAGTTCACCCACTGAAAATACTTTTACAGTTAAAGTTCACACACACATAATACCATTACAAAAGTTAAGTGTTTAATAAGAAAAGGCACTGTACCTTACTTATTTTTGTCCAGATTGAGTGGTTCCTTACAAATAGTTCATCTTAATGGATGAGTGGGAAATATTGAATGATAAGAAACATAACTGAAAAGCAGTGGTTGAATGTAACGGTGAATGGAATGGCGAGAGACCCTAATAAATGTTGTTTGCCAGTGATGCTATATGGCTCATGCAGCCATTCCAATTGAGAAGAAGAGCACGTGGGCCACAATTTTATTGATTTAACAATAATGAATGCAGTGAAAACAATAGTTCTTGTAGCAGTTCTTGTAACCTATTTCCCCATTGTATGCTATCTCATGTTCCAGTTAACAGTCAGAAGACCCCAAGGTCCCATCTTGACTTTTTGTGGATGTACTAGGCCCTCCTCCTTTTTTTTTTTTTTCTCCTCTTCTGTGCTGTGGACACCACCACCAATCTCTGTCACTCAGGCTCATAACCTCAACCCTCTTTCTGGATCCAGGCTGTGTGTCTAAGGGTTTGTCCAGGTATGTACCCTACATGCTCCCTGCACACCAAGAAGTGCCTCCTCATCTATATTGCTCTTTTTAGCAGTTTAGTATCCCACTGCCTCCCTGCTGCCTGAGTCTTTCCTCACTGCAGGGAAAGGCTCCAGCAGCTCCCTGCTGCCAGAGCCTTACCCTGCTGCCTCCCTCTTGCCAGAGCTTTCCATTGTCATGGTTAGCTACACACCACAGTGTGGACACAGACTGCTTTCATTGTGGTGTGTAGCTACACATAGCCTATGTACCGCCACCAGTGGTGTGCAGTGTAAACATATGACCCGATTGTAATTTTCCACTCCCCCAGACCATTTGTTCTCTGTTAAAACCAGTTTTTTATATCTACATATGGGATTTTCTTACCTGCCCCCTTTGAACCTAGTTTACACCCCTCCTCTCTAGGTTGCCAGGTTGGTACACAAAGATGCTCTTCCCCTTCTTGGTTAGGTGGAATCTGTCTCTTCCAATCTCTTCTCTCATATCCATTCAGAATGCTGCTATAAAGCTCATTTCCCTTTTTCACCATGCTCCCCTTTCTCCATCACATCAAACACAAGCTACTTGTCTTCACATTCAAGGCTCTTCATAGCCTATCCCCACCCTGCCTATCATCTCTCATTTACTGGTGAGATATTAATGCTCACCTCTGATCAGTCAATGATGCCAGCTTCCTTTGCCCACTTGTTAAATTTTTATATTAATATTATATTTAATATTTATAATATTTATATTTATTTAATTTTATATTTATAAGCACCTTTGTGCTTTCGTCCATGCTGTCCCTCACTCTTAGGAAGTGAACCATAAATATCTGCAAAGCCACCTCATTGTCATTCTTCAAATCCCTCATTAAAATTCTCCTTTGCTTTGATGCCTACAAAACTTCACAACAGTTAGGCAGCTGGTGTGCTGAGACCACTGCCTATCTTGCTGACCAATATTTTCTTCTGGTACTCCTCTGTGCCTCTCTATCCACTTGTTGTCTCTTGTCTTATACATTAGATTGTAAGCTCTTTGGAGAAGAGACTGTCTCTTTCTGTGTTTGTACAGCAAATAGCACAATGGGGCCCTGGTCCATTATTGGGTCTCCTAGGTGCTACTCCAGTGTAAACAATAATATTAATAATTAGGGCTGTTGATTAATTGCAGTTAACTCACATGATTAACTCAAAAAAATTAATCGCGATTAAAAAAATTAATCACAATTAATCGCAGTTTTAATCACACTGTTAAACAAGAGACTTCCAATTGAAATTTATTAAATATTTTGGATGTTTTCCTACATGTTCATATATATCTTGTATTCTGTGTTGTAACTGAAATCAAAGTATATATTTTGATTACAAATATTTGCACTGTAAAAATGATAAACAGAAGAAATAGTATTTTTCAATTCACTTCATACAAGTACTGTAATGCAAGCTCTGTAGATTTTTTTTGTTACATAAAGGCACTCAGAAACAAAACAATGTAAAACTTGAGGCTACAAGGCCACTCAGTCCTACTACTTCTTCAGCCAATCACTAAAACAAACAAGTTTGTTTACCTTTACAGGAGATAATGCTGCCCTCTTCTTAGTTACAGTGTCATCAGAAAGTGAGAACAGGCATTTGCCTGGCACTTTTGTAGCCAGCATTGCAAGGTATTTACATGCTAGATATGCTAAACATTCGTATGCCCCGTGCTTCGGCCACTATTCCAGAGGACATGCTTCCATGCTGATGATGCTCTTTTAAAAAAATGCATTAATTGAATTGGTGACTGAAATCCTTGGGGGAGAATTGTATGTCCCCTGCTCTGTTTTACCTGCATTCTTCCATATACTTCATATTATAGCAGTCTCGGATGATGACCCAGCACATGTTGTTCATTTTAAGGACACTTTCACTGCAGATATGACAAAATGTAAATAAGGTACAAGTGTGAAGAATCTGAAGTGCCTTCCAAAATCTGAGTGGGACAAGGTAGGGAGCATGCTTTCAGAAGTCGAAAAAGAGCAACACTCCAATGTGGAAACTACAGAACCCAAACCACCAAAAAAGAAAATCAACCTTCAGCTGGTGCCCTCTGACTCATGATGATGAAAATGAACATGCGTTGGTCTGCACTGCTTTGGATCGTTATCGAGCAGAATCCATCATCAACATGGACACATCCTCTGAAATGGTAGTTGAAGCACAAAGGGACATATGCATCTTTAGCACATTGGCACATAAATACTTTGCAACGCTGGCTACAACAACGCCATGAGAGTGCCTGTTCTCACTTTCAGGTAACGTAAACAAGAAGCGGGCAGCATTATCTCCTGAAAATGTAAACAAACTTCTTTGTCTGAGTGATTGGCTGAATAAGAAGTAGGACTGAGTGGTCTTGCAAGCTATGAAATTTTACATTGTTTTATTTTTGAATGCAGTATTTTTGTACATAATTCTATATTTGTAAGTTCAACTTTCATGATAAAGACATTGCACTACAGTACTTATATTAGGTGACTTGAAAAATACTATTTCTTTTGTCTTTTTACAGTGCAAACACTTGTTATCAAAAATAAATATAAAGTGAGCACTGTACACTTTGTATTCTGTGTTGTAATTGAAATCAATATATTTGAAACCATAAAAAACATCCAAAATATTTAAATAAATGGCATTCTGTTATTGTTTAATAGCGCGATTAATCGCAATTAATTTTTTTAATAAACTAGCCAATATTTCACTCTATTAAGGAGGGCTAAAATAGTTCCATGCCAGCTCTTGGGAACCTCAGCTAAATCCAACTTTTAATCATTCTTTTGATGGCAAAGGATCCGCATGGATTCCAATACCAGATTGCCTGGGAAAACAAATGAGCTAACTACAAGATGTACTATGGATATGGAATGAGTCTTGTTCTCCTTGCTTAATGCCTTTCTTAGCTTTCAGGGTTTCTTGCCTTTCTAGACATTTTGTCTTGTGCTGATCCTGCCCTTAGAGCATTCATGCCAAAGCTTACAGTGCTGTTTTGTATGCAATTTCTCTCAGATATGTCCTGAAGACTGCAGTCCCTGGTAGTTTCATTGAGTCGTCGATTTTTAAGGCCAGAGGAGACCATTATGATCATCTAGTCTCATCTCCTGCATAACATAGTCCATAATATTTTACCAAGTGATTCCTGCATCAAGCCTATAATTTCTGGCTTAGCTAACGCAAATCTTTTTTTAAAAAATCATTCAGTCTTGATTTGAGGACTGCAGGTGTTTGATAGAAAATCTACCACATCCCTAGCTAAGGTATTATAATGGTTAATTGCCCTCATTGTTAAAATGTGTGTCTTATTTTTAGTGTGAATTAGTCTAGCTTCAGCGTCCAGCCACTGAATCTTGTTATGCCTTTGTGTGCTCTATTAAAGAGTCCTCGTTTATCAGAAGTCTTTTCTCCATGTAGGTGATAAAGCTACCTCTTGATGTTGGCTTTAAGATATATAGATTGAGCTTCTTCACTCCCTAGAAACACCTCGCCACATAATTTTTAATCCATTTAATAGTTCTGTTCTGATTTTTGAGTAGTGCTAATTTTTTAAACAGAATGTCATGCTGTACTAATTCAGATGCCATACAGAAGTCTTATGTCAACACAGTTATCTTTGCCATCTAAACTTGTCAATCAGACTTGATATTTTGATGAAATAAGATCTATTTGAACTAGTAGAAAAACTGTACTCAAAGACCATTGTTATCAGTGGTTCACTGTGAACCGACCTGGAGAGAAGCATTTCATGTAAGGTCCTGCAGGGGTCTGTCTTGAATTTGGGACAGGTCAATATTTTCATTAATGACTTGGAGGAAGGAGTAAAGAGTACACTTATAAAATTTGCTGATGACACAAAGCTGGGAGTGGTTGCAAGCACTTTGGAGGACAAGATTAGAATTCAAAATGATCTTGGTAAATTGGAGAATTTGTCTGAAATCAACAAGATGAAATTCAATAAAGACAAGTGCAAAGTACTACACTTGGGAAGGAAAAATCAAATGCATAAGTATAAAATGGGGAATTACTGTCTCGGCAATAGTACTGCTGAAAAGGATCATAAGTTGAAAATGAGTCAGTAATATGATGCTGTTGCAAAAAGGGCAAATATCATTCTGGGATGTATTAACAGGAGTATTTAACGTAAGATATGGGAGGTAATTGTTCCACTCAGCAGTGATGAGGCCTCAGCTGGAGTACTGTGTCCAACTTTGGCACCACACTTTAGGAAAGATGTCGACAAACTGGAGAAACTCCGGAGGAGAGCAACAAAAATACAGTAGAACCTCAGAGTTCCAAACACCAGAATTACGAACTAACTGGTCTACCACAAACCTCATTTGAAACCAGAAGTACACAATCAGGCAGCAAAGACCCCTCCCCCCACCCCACCCCCCAAAAAGCAAATACTGTACATCACAGTACTATGTTAAAAGTAAACTACTTTTTTAAAAAGGGAAAATTAAAAAATATATGTATGACAAGCTAAGGAAACTGTTTCTGTGCTTGTTTCATTTAAATTAAGATGGTTAAAACCACATTTTTCTTCTGCATAGTAAAGTTTCAAAGCTGTATTAAGTCAATGTTCAGTTTTAAACTTTTGAAAGAACAACCATAAGGTTTTGTTCAGAGTTATGAACATCTCAGAGTTACGAAAACCTCCTTTCCTGAAGTGTTCATAACTCTGAGGCTCTACTGTAAGAGTTTTAGAAAACATGATCTCCTCGGAAAGGTTGAAAAAACTGGGCACGTTGAGTTTAGAAAAGACTGAGGGGTGACATGATTACAGTCTTCAAATATGTGAAAGGCTGTTACGAAGAAAACCGTGATCAGTTGTTCTCCGTGTCCACCCATGGTAGGAGAAGAAGGTAATGGGCTTAATCTGCAGGAAGACAGATTTAAGATGGACATTAGGGAAAACTTTTTAACTATAAGGATAGTTAAGCAATTAGATTACCAAGGGAGATTGTGGAATCCCCATCATGTTCTTAAAAAACTCAGATGTTAGACAAACATCCTTCAGGGATGGTCTGAGTCAGGGGTGAGAGGCAGGGATGCTCTGACAGGAGTTTGAGAATCTCATTTGTTATTTTTTGAAGGCCTTTTAGCCAGCATTAAGAGTTTTGAGCTGTTGGCTTTCTGTTTGGTCAATGGTTTGATGGTTGTTTAAAAAAAAAAAAAAAAAAAAAACTCATCTAAAGTTGAGCCAGCTGCAAGGTAATTAAAAACAACGATTTTCAGGTTTTGCTATGATCTTGAAATTTGAATTCAGAGTCCTGATATATGTTGATGGACATTCCGGTATTATACATTGGAATAGCTGCAATCAGGGTAGTTTTTGTCTATTAATCAACATTGGTTTATTATATAGAACTTGGCATATTGCTCTGTTAAAGATATGTTTTTTAAATAAAAGGCATTCATTTAGAAAAACAAGGAGAGCACACCTACAGATCATGCAAAACAGTGTTTTAAATGTATATATGTTTAATTCTCCTTTTAACTTATTATCCTAAATAAATTATTTCATTGTTTGTGAAATAGAACATTTCTTGTCATATGAGATGCTTTCTTAAAGTTCCCAAGTTTTTGGCTGAGGTTACAAATCCAAAAAGAGACACTCTTATAGAACAGTGTGAGACTCTTCAGCAAAACTGTGCTTTAATTTATATATGTATAATCTTTACATTTGTATATACATATAAAAATGCATACTGTAAAACTATATAAACAATCAAGCAAACATGTCTTTCAGTGTTATCTATTGCCATCATTCCCCATGCATTGAGGCTCTCACTATAGCTATTACTATAAAACGTTCTCTAAGTACATAAAGGCTCTAATCGTTAAGATTTTTATTACCAGCCACACATAGAGCTGCAAATTGCCTTGTTTCAGATTTATTATGTATTACTCCAGAAATTCTATAAAGATCAAAAGAACTGATTACAATGTTGACCTTTGCATTAACTCATCTGAATTTAAATTCAAGTGTTTGATTTGGGAAAATAAGTCCATTTATCATAGGTCTGCTACTGAGGGGATTGTGCAGCCCTGATTGGGAGTGCTAAGACCAAATTTATTTATTGAGCGTTGGCTTGAAAATTGTTTGTAGGACAAGTGGAACAAAAGTTTGACCTGCCATTGTGTAGTACCAAGGGAACAATGTGGCAGTTGCCCTTTTAAAATATCTTATAGTCAGTCTGTTGCAATCTTGCTGGTAGAGCCAGAAGATATTAATAGTTGAAAAATATATACTATTTTAAAAATGTAAACCATTCTTAGATTTAAAATCAATGAGTCTTTTTCACCATGGAATAACTAGCTCTTCAGCCTGGAGGTCACAGTTTTAACAACACAGAAGAAAACAATAGTTATTGTTGCATGTTCTGAGCCATAAAACTTCTAAGTCAAACCAATTTCAAGTTTGCTCTACTGTAAATATGCAGTGTACTTACATTAACATTTTATACCCATTTTTCAGATGGTGTAATCATTTCCGTGCTACTGAATTAAATGGTGATATGCTGCTTTACGCCAGCTCAGGAACTGGCCCTTTTTCTAAAACTATGAAGCAGAGCAAAAAGTAATATGCTTGTACAGTGTATTTTTGATGGGTTATTTTTTTGTTTTTAAAATATCAGATCTGGCTAACTGTTTTTTCCAAATTTGTATCTTGTAAAATAAGTTAAGCTTGTTTTAAAAAATAGTTATACTGCAGCAGTTGGAGTGTTGTGCTTATGGTAGCTTCATAGATTTGAACCAAAATATCAATATTATAAATCATTTCATAATTTACTAATTGAATATGAAATTTAAACTCTTATTTGAAACAAATCTGTTACCTGCTGTGTAATTTCAGGTAACAAAATCCTGTAGAAATTATGATGTCATCACCTATTAACCATGTAACTGTTACAGTGCTACAAATGCCACCCACCCGCCTCAACAGGTCAGGGGGAGCTTGATGGAGCCAGTGGTGAAAGGGGAGGACATACCCAGCAGCGAGGGAGGGGAATGCTCACTGAGAGATACCAGGTTGCTTCTCACCTCCCCTTGGAATCTCTGGAACCCGCTGACCACTTGGTAAATGGGAGTGCTCATTGGCCCACATCCCCCAGCTCCAGGGATTTAACCTGGAGCAAAGGTCACATGGAGCCTCTTCTGGCTCTGTTCCAGCAGCCCTGCCCTACCAGCCCAGCCTGACAGATGCTGTGTGTCTACCCAATCATCACCCATTTGTGGGTCAGGAAGGAATGTTTTCTCCCATGGGCCAATTTGCAGAGGACCAGGGAGTTTTTCACATTCCTCGCATCACCTTCAAGGCATAGTGGGTTAAGTAGGAATGCTCTTAATACCTAACTGAGGTATTTGGTTGAGTTGTTAATTCATTGAAACTTGCAGCTGTTTTCCAGCGTGATTAAAAGAATAAAATGAATGGTTCCCAGAGGCGAAGACCTGGGATTTTGGTGATGAGCCTTGGGCTAAGGGTGAGACCTTCTGGCCCTCCCAGGCTGCAGTCCCCACCCTTCTGCACCCTCTGTCCCTCTCACGGCGGAGGGTTGATAGGATGCAGAGCAAGTTGAGATCTGGGGGGGTAGGCTGAGGAGTTTTGTGGTAAGAGCCCTTTAAACTGTGCACTGGTACCACTAAGGGTATACGTATATAGCCCCCAAACACAAAAATGTGATAGTGAGTCTCAGAGCCTGGGTCAACTGATTTAGGCTTGTGGGGCTTGCACTAAGGGATTAAAAAAAGAAGTGTAGGCGTTTGAGCTGGAGCCTGGACTAATCTCAGATACTGGGCCTCAGACCAAGCGTGAAAGTCTATACTGCTATTTTTAGATACATAGCGTAAGCCCAAGAAGCCCAAGTCAATTGACCTGGGCTCTGAAACTCACGGTGTTGTGAAAGAACTCGCAGCCATATTGTGCACTTGGCCCCCATAAGCCGGAAGCAAGGACCCCACAGAGTCAGAATTCTGCTATGCTTAAACAGATAAAACAGCTGCACAAACTGCAAAGAAAAGAATTATTAAAATGGAGGGGCAAGTGTGAGAAACTGACCTTAATTTGGGTCCCTGTGTATGTAAATGTTTTTGCTAAAGTTGCTGGCTAATAAGTAGAATAATAAATTAGTATTCTCTATTGCTAGGTTATTTCTAGAAAGATTGTTAGCCTATTAGGGGCTATTATGAGCTGTTGCTTTGTTTTAAGTTAACTATAAAAAAGTTTAGTTAAAAAATGTACTTTTAAAAAACGTTTAAATTTTCTAAGAGCAAAAAGTCACTGACATAAAAACTCCCCATTAGTTAGGCAGAAGGCTGGCTACTAGAACCCTGTTGCTGTCATTCGAAACCACCTCAGACTCTGGGTAACTAATTTTATTTGTAGTGCTCTAGACCAATTACTATTTTAAATATGTGCTTTATACTCAATAAAAACAAGAATTTTGGAGTAAAAAACACTCTTGTATGTACCAATCTTTTGTGAAATGGAGGTGCTATGTCCCTCACTGATCTATTTCCTGACACCACCTGGAAAACAAAAACTAGTTACCTCAGCTTTGGGCTCAAATAACTTTGAGTAACAGTTTTGGCGAGCCAGGGGAGTTAGTTGAGAAAAAGAGTTGGTACATGCACAGTTTGCTGCAATAGGAGCTAGAGAATGGCAAGACAGGATAGCAGCTTGTAATTCCCGTGTTGTAGTCGACAAGTCAAGTTACGGTTGCAATCCATTACTGGGACCCAGGACTCTCACTAGTAGCCTGGTCAAATAAAAAAAAAGTAAATAAATAAATACATAAAAAATTCTAAAAAATTAAGAATAGTTCTGAGTAACAGCTTGACAGATTTTATACAAAATTATGTTAATGGACTGTGGAAGCCTGGAGCCTTCACTGGCCCCTGGCATTCTTGCAGCTCTGTAAGGAAATAATAGCAATAATAATAAATTTAAAAAAAAATTATTTTTATTTTTGCTTGTAATTGATTTTAAAAGCAGCTCACCTAAAGGCTAAGTCAAACTCTCTGGGCTACTGAGGCAGCACAAATAGTGGCAATGCCAAAGCAAGTGTGTAACAATAAAAAAGTAAGTAAAACGCTGGAGCAAAGTTAAAAATGCAAACAAAGAAAAGTAAGGCAGTAGTTAGAGGCTTACTAAAAAAAATCAGAAAATAAGACCCAGGCAGACCACTGTCCGAGTGAAGTTCGGAGAGCTGAGGGGAATAGTGACTGCAATCAAAGGGGCTCGTACTGGGGAGGTGTGTGTGTGTGTGGGGGGGGTGTTGGTCTAATTTGTATCTTCCTTATTAGGGCTGCCAAGCAATTTAAAAAAATTAATCATGATTAATCGCACAATTTAAAAAATTGCACGATTAATCACACTTTTAAACAACAATAGAATACCATTTATTTAAATATTTTGGATATTTTCTACATTTTCAAATATATTGATTTCAATTACAACACAATACAATGTGTACAGTGCTCACTTTATATTTTATTATAAATATTTTCACAATAAAAAACAAAAGAAATAATATTTTTCAATTCATCTAATGCAAGTACTGTAGTGCAATCTCTTTATCATGAAAGTTGAAGTTACAAATGTGAAAATATGTACCAAAAAAACTGCGTTCAAAAATAAAACAATGTAAAACTTTAGCGCCTGCAAGTCCACTCAGTCCTACTTCAGCCAATCACTCAGACAAACAAGTTTAGTTACAATTTGCAGGAGATAATGCTGCCCCCTTCTTGTTTACAATGTCACCTGAAAGTGAGAACAGGCGTTCGCATGGCACTGTTGCAGCCGGTGTCACAAGATATTTATGTGCCAGATGTGCTAAAGATTCATATATCCCTTCATGCTTCAACCACCATTCCAGAGGACATGCGTCCTTGCTGATGATGGGTTCTGCTCGATAACTATGGAAAGTAGAGCGGACCGACGTATGTTCATTTTCATCATCTGAGTCGGATGCCACCAGCAGGTTGATTTTATTTTTTTTGGTTGTTTGGGTTCTGTAGTTTCCCCATCAGAGTGTTGCTCTTTTAAGACTTCTGAAAGCATGCTGTACGCACTGTCCTCTCAGATTTTGGAAGGCACTTCAGATTCTTAAACCTTGGGTTGAGTGCTGTAGCTATTTTTAGAAATCTCACATTGGTAGCTTCTTTGCATTTTGTCAGATCTGCTGTGAAAGTGTTCTTAAAATGAACAATGTGTGCTGTCTCATCATCCCAGACTCTATAACAGTTTTGTAACAAAAAAAATCTACATTTGTAAGTTGCACTTTCACAGTAAAGAGATTTCACTAGAGTACTTTTATTAGGTGAATTGAAAAATACTATTTCTTTTGTTTATAATTTTTACAGTGCAAATTTGTAATAAAAATAATATAATGTAAGCACTGTACACTTTGTATTCTGTGTTGTAATAGAAATCACTATATTTGCAAATGTGGGAAAATATCCAAAAATATTTAATAAATTGCAATTGGTATTCTGTTTAACAGTGCAATTAATCGCGATTAATTTTTTGGAGTTAATTATGTGAAATAACTGCGACTAATCAATAGTTATATTCCTTATTATGACTATGAAAGAGAAGAGTCTAACAAGTTTCCCCTGGGTACTTTCGGGCATTCCCCATATGGCCCTATGTTCCCACACTGAAAAAGCTGCAGAAGCCCCACCCGTAGTCCCTATGATGATCACCAATGGGGGAGGTTCACAGTTTATGTAGAATTTGCAGGAGGGGCATTCGGACAAAATTTATGGTGGATTCAGGTGCTGCTTATTTCCTTATTAGTACCCAGAATAAAAATCTGTTTAGATCTCTGGGTGGAGTTAAAGCCTCACAGGGGTATAATGAGGCAGAGAGGGTTGTCCCCTTTTGCAGAGAAATCCTGTATAGAGTGAGGCAAAAGGAAAATAAAGGGTCATTTGGCTTTAAATTTGGGAAGTAAAGAAATTCTGGAAGTCAATGTTTTAAAAAAATTAAGAGTGCTGGTTAACTTCATCAACAGGGTTCTGTGGGAAATGCTCCCGGCACACCCTGGGAACCTGTGGAAGTTTTGGCTTGCAGCCCTTAAGGTATCTAAAAAACTGGAGTGGCCCCAGAGGTTCTAGTAATTGCACAAAAAAAAAACCCTGGAAGTCATGAAGCAAAAACAAAATAAAATGTGGCAAAATTAAGGCAGAAGTCCTACTCATAGGCCCTGATCCCCCATCCCAAAAGCAGCATAAGTATCCAAATAGTCAAAAGGCAGCCTAAAAAAAACAGTTAATGGGCCAAGGGATCATAGTGGCACAATCAAACCCCAAAACACCACCCTACGGCCAATCCTTAAAAGTGATGGCAAAATCTGGAGGGCTATGGTGGATTATTGCCCCCTTAATTATGTGACTCCGCTGATGCCCCCTGTAGTAGCTAAGTATCAGGAGGTGATGGCCTCCATTGTAGGAGGGTGGTTTTCAATTTTAGATTTGGCCATTGCTTTCTTTGCTCTCCCTTTACATTGGGATAGTTGTTATAAGTTTGCTTTTACCCTTTTAAGGGAATCACCCCAGCCAGTCCTAGTAAATCAGGGCTAATACTTTTGCTGAGCCACAAGTGGATGCGTGATGCATAGTTGAGAGTCCCAGAGCCCCCAGCTTGGTAGAAAAATAACTTGGACCGGAATAAGTCTAATTAGCTACTATTAAATTTAGTTTAAATGTATAATAGTGCTACTTGCTATATTAGAAAAAAAGTTTTGATTTATTTTATATTTTAAACTATTAACAGCGTAAATATTAAAAAATACCAAAAATTAATACACTCCTGTATGCTGCTTTTGGTGCTATCTGGATTTCAGGCCTACTCCTCTGGTGGTATGAATTCAAAACCTATTGTGTTCAAGGTGTGGAAAAACTTCCCGTAAATAAGAGTAAAGTGTAAAATAGTTCCACAATAAACTTCACTGTGGGACTTCAAAAAATCTCCAAAAAAAAAAAAAATAAATGTCATACAGCAGACCTACAAAAATATCAAATAAAAATACCAATTTAAACATCCGCCACACAACAATACTGCCAGCAGCCAGCCACTTCGACCCCCGGCACAAAACCAAATTATTAACATAAAAGTCAATATTTTAAAAAATGCCACCAAAATGTAGTGTGTGTGTGTGTGTGTATATATATGTATATATATATAAATATAAATGTATTTCCAAATGTATAGTGTGGTGTGTGTGTGTGTGTGTGTGCACACTTAATTTTGAGCACCAGGCACTAGCTTTTAAGATAGATACAGTTATTACCCATACATAGCTATAATTATATCTAGATATAATTATAGCTATCTTAAAAGCTAGTGCCCGGTGCTCAGAATTATCGTGTATTATGTACCTCAATAATCTACATAATTTTTTTTGCCACACTATAGCTATTAAAATGTCATTTTAAATATCTAAATTAAAATATAATCAATTAAAAATAAAATACATATTATATTCAAATGTAATACATATACCCTTTAAAATAAATTTAATTGTTTTTAAAAAATTGCTTGGGCACCCCCATTAAAAAATTTCTTAAATACTTCTAAACAAAAAGCACGCAAAATCATAATCACTGTCCATCACTCCATATACAAAATTAATTAAATAAACAAATTTAAAACACAAATAATAATCTTTATTAAGATGGTCTGCCACAGCAACAGGGATCTTAAATTTGCCCTTGCATCTAATTGTAGTAATCCTGATATTTCAGGTGATGGAGGGAGTTTTATTCCTGGACCTAACATGCAAAATAGTTTGTTCGGTGTGTTTTGTTTTTGTTTTAAATCAACCAGCTGCAAAACTTGCGCTTTTACAAACCATAGACCATTTGCCTAAAAAAGCCACCTCCTCCCCCAGCCCCCAAAGCCAAACTATATTAAGTCTGGCCACTAACAAGGCAAAAAAGCTCATGGCACCAGCAAAAATACCTTAGCTTGTTCTCAATTAATGCTGTGCTGGGCCACTTCACTAGTAACCTACTGAACTCGTTATAAGTAAAGGTTGTGAGACCTTCAAGGAGGGCAGTGTGACAGGTTGTTATCCCTGGGTGCAGTCTGGGAGCTGTGGGAACCACTGCACCCCTCTAAGACACACACATGTGTTGGGAACAGAGCCAGCCTTACCCACGCCTTCTATCACCCAACACGATAGCAGGTGGTGCCACTCACCCAAATTGGGCTTCCTGAGTGCAAACAGCAGACACCAGTCAATTTCCCCTCCCCCCCATTGGACTGTAAATCCAAAATTATACCATCTTGCACTGCACAGGGATCTGTATAGTGTAAGCTCATTAATAAAGTTTACCCTTCCCTCAATATGGAGAGGAATATGCACAATACGCTTTATTAAACCAAGCTGATATTTTCCCCAGACACTTCAGTCAAAGATTTAGATTAAAACATAACATAAATTTATTAACTACAAAAAGATATTAAGTGATTATAAGTGATAGTAAACAAATCAAAGCAGATTACCTGGTAAATAAACAAAAACGCAAACCAAGCCTAAAATACTAGAAAGACTGGATATTAATTAGTAATTTCTCACCCTGGCTGATGATACAAGCAGACTTGCAGATTCTCAAGGCACAAGCTGCACTTGATTTGCAGCTTGGGACCCCCAATTCTGTTCCAAGTCCTTTTCTTTCTCTCAGTTGTTGAGTTGTGGGGGAGTGAAGAACAACGGATAATGTCACTCCCTGCCTTACATAGCTTTAGCATATGGCAGGAACCCTTTATTTGAAAAACAGTTCCCAGCCCAATTTGTGGAAAAATATAGGCACCCAAAATGGAGTCCAGAGTCATGTGGTCTGGTTACATGCCCCTGCAGACCCACAGACGCCATTACCCACAGGCTGTCTGGAGCGTTCTCAGGAAGACTCAGCGGGTGGGGGATAAGCTTTTCCTAAGGCCTATTGTTTTCCCTCCTGTCCCATTACCGTGAATAGGCCCTTCACATCCAGCTACCTAGGCTGGGAGCATTTTGCTTCGTGGGTGTTGCCCAGGTGTAACTACATTTGAAATACAGATACATAGTCAATATTCATAACTTTAAATACCAAAAATGATACTTGCGTACAAAGAGGATAATCTTATTCAGCAAATGATAACTTTTCCAATGACACCTTATTTGGCCCATCTTGTACAAAATGCATCATTGTGCCATAATCGTATTATAATATTACTATGACAAATATGGGGTGTAGTGTCAGAGGGAATGTTGTGAAAGAACTGGATTTGACATAACTTGCAGCCATCTTGTGCACTTAGGCTCCCATAAACTGGAAGCAGACACACCACAGAGTCAGAATTCATTCTTGCTTAGGCAGACTAAACAGCTGCACAAATTGCATAAAATGTTACTAACTAAAAATACAGTAAAAGAAGAAATTCATGAGAAGAGGGGTAAGTGTAAAAACTTGACCTTAATTTCGGTGCCTGTGTTTGTAAATTTTTTTGCTAAATATATTTGGCTAATAAGTAGAATAATAAATTATTTGCTGTTGCTAAGTTAATGCTAAAAATTGTTAGCCTTATGGAAGCTACTATAAATTTTTGCTTTATTTTAAATTATAAACATTTTTAATTAAAAATATATTTTAAAAAAATTAAATTTTCTACAAGCAAAGATCACTAATATAAAAGTTTCCCAGCAGCTAGGCAAAAAGCTGGCCACTGGAACCCTATAATGATTAATAATACTGTATAATAAGAATGTCATAAACACAAATTTTATATTTCCAAGATCACTGCTTTTATAATTTATGGTCAAGTAAAGGAGAAAATCACTGGAAATACTCATTTTTAGGAGGGAGTTCGCGAGACTTGACATTTTAGTGAAAGGGGTTCACAAATAGTTAAAGTTTGGGAACTACTGGCCTAGGGGAATGAGAACTGCACGAGATCTTTTCCCAGATGCTATGACAGAAATAAAGAGTATTTCTAATAGAGCTGAGGGCTTCCACATATGGTCCCACAGAGCCACTGGTTGAAAGGAAAAAAAAAAAAAAAAAACCACAACAAAACAGAGAATGGATTCATGGAGTGAAATTCTGCCCACATTGAAGTTTCCTTCAGCAGGGCCAGGATTTCACCCTTGGTATCTACTGTTACTTGTGATACTCCACCTGTGGAGTATTGGCAGTGTTTATGGGAAGACTTGGCACAAGCAAACTTAACTATGCCTTATTATGTGAGAGATGGATTTTTTTTTTAAATGTCCAAGTTATGTGAATACCAAAATAGCATCGAGTAGTCAAGGGACATTTGGTATTGCATAAATCTAGTTGAGGTTGAGGATCAACTAGGCAGGACAGAACAGAGCAAATAGGAGTGGGTTTTTTTTGTTGTCTTTTAAATAGTTATGTATGTTAATATTGTCTAGAAAATCTCTTAAGTCAGACAACAGGTAACTTGCTCCAGTATTAGGTAGTCCTTTTATAAGTAAAATTTACAGAGCCAGGGTTGGACATATGATTGATTGGTCCAATGATACACAGTGTGCTCTTTGTAATTTAAATACGTTATATATTTATTTTTGTAATTTTCTAAAAACTTTCCCAGGTTTTATTCGCAGAAGTCAGATGTAGGTATCTGGTGAAAGAATATTCCCAAATATTTTAATGGATTTGTTGGTGCATCTTTGTTGCCAACAAGATCTGTCCAGAAATCACCCAGTGAATTTTCTACCATATACTCATGACTTTTTAAACTCATTTACAGGAAAAAGCTTAGTTTCCAGCAAAAGGATATTCTGAATACATGGTAGATAAAGTGATGAAAGCCAAGTTTTCAAAAATATTTTTGATGTCCTTTAAAAATATATTTGAAAAAAAAATTGGACTAAACAGTCTCAAAGTTCTTGTCAATGCATGTGAGACTGCTAAGGAAACACCTGTAATGGAGTTGCTGAAAGGACAGGAGACACTTGATATGGTTTTAATCAGGCTGTAACTTTATTATTGAATGTCTGGGACTACCCAGTGGATAATGTACTGTGCTGGTAAGTCTATGTTCATTCAGTATCTACCAGTATCTTCACCCAGCCCCTCTTTTTTCCATCCAGGTCCCCCAGCCAGCCCATTGCTGGGACTTTGCCATCCTGCGCCCCCCCACGCCTGAACAAGGGTTAAGGTGGGCTGTAAGAAAGGGGGTTGGCTTCCTGCCGTGCCGGCAATAGGAGTCCTGAATACTTCCAACCCCCAGTTCCACTCTTTTAACAAACATCTCCATTTTAAGTCCTTTACCAAGCCATTTATCCGGTCACTGTATCGCTTCCCTATGCAGTACGTGTACTGGACATCCACCCCACACTTACATAATGAGTTGCGACATCATAGCCTAACTCCTGTACTTCTCCTGCACAGAGTAGCTAGGGCCAGATCAAACCCACCCCCAGAAACCTTCCACTGCTCTGTACCCTCCCCTGCTTCCTGCCCCACATTGCTCCTCAGCCCCCAGAGAGCAGTCACTGTACAGGGAGCTGCTCCCACACTGAGCCCCAACCCCCGCACTTGAACCCCCCCAAGTCCCCTACGTCTGAACTTCTGCCAAGCCCCTTCCCTCTGCATCCAGACCCCCACCCCTGCACCCTGACCATCCCTGCCAAGCTCCACCCCCTGTACCCAGACCCCCTCCCTGCTGAGCACTCCATACATAAACCCCCACCTCGTTGAGCCCCACCCCCTATGCACCTGGACTACTCCAGGGAGCCCCATACACGTGGACCCCCACCCCATTGAGCCCCAACCAGCTACACCAAGACACCGACCCCACCAAGCCCCCACTCCCCCAGCACCCAGACCCCCACCCCAAGCCTCCCACAATGAGATCCTCCCTGCCGAGCCCCATTCCCCCACACCCGGACACACACACCCCCCCTTTAGGGTTGCTGCCATTCTAATGGCTGGTAACCGGACCCCGGAGGTCCTGCCCCTATCACTTGCTCCTTCCCCTCTCCCACCCCCAATCCCCACCGTCGCTCATTGGGTTATCTCAAGGAGCCGGCCGTAGGTAGGATATGGCCCTGGATGAGCAGGGCTGATGCAGATTAATGGCCTGACACCTCCACCCACTCCACGGAAACTGACCAGACTTTCTGGTCGAAAACCAGGCACCTGGTAACCCTAAATGACACCCGAACATGGAAGCCTAAAACTCAGACAGGTGGCAACTCTACCTCCTCTGCTGAGCCCTAACCGCTTTCACCTGAGACTCTCTGCAGAGTCCCATTGCACCTGCATCTGGAAACCCCTTCCCTCCCTAGAATGAGCCCTGGTGTGTATATGGGGCAGGCCTGGCTCTTGCACTGTGTCAGGGTCAGGTGCAGCCTCACCGCCAAGTCAGTGTTCGAGCTGGGGAGGTGCAGAGTGATCTCCCACCTCTATGCAGCCACTAGCTTGTACTTCCCACTGCCATGCTGGAGACTCTGCCTTTATTTTATTTTTATTTTTATTTTATTTTATTTTATTTTATTTATTTGTGCAGAATTCCCTCAGTTAACAAAAGGGCCATAGGATATCTCTTGAGAAAGCTATTGCTATTTTACATTATTTAGGACTTTATATAATAAAAATAAAACCTTGAAGCAATGAGTTCAGAACAAGATAGAAAATATTGTACAATTCAGTTTAAAAATCCTGGTTAATGATGACTTCGCAAAATCCACTCAGGAACACATGCTGTAGAATTAATATTTCATATGTTCTTATGTTAGATAGTCTGAAGTGCATCCACTGCCTTATCTAAGTGCTGATATCCCAATATGGGATCATTGTTAAGCCTAGCAAGCCTGACAGTCTGCTTTTTGAAATGATGTCACTTGTGTGGAAATACCTTTTCAGAGTTGTTGATTTTACCACCTATTTATTTCTATTTCTTCAACAATAGAATTCATGAATTATTGAGACTTAATATTTGAAGACCAAATTATGGGAAAGTTTTAGAATATTTTCTTGAAAAATAATTGTACTTTGTTTTGTATGTTAAAATGTATTTTATTTTATTACCAAGGTACCTTGTGTGTGGCGGTGGGAGACAGGGGGCGACCTTAAGTTTTAGTCAAGCATGACCTAAGTGTCTTCTAAAAAGTTTATGGCTGAATTTACTGCTTATTCCTCCTCTGAAATCACAGTACTTAGTTCTTGGCATTCCATTTGGTGGTTGAGGAAATAATTATGTTGTCACAAGCAGGATTATGACTTCACATAAGAAATTAAACATTAAATGCAGATAAATTTATCATTTCCGCCTATCCTTATATAAGCTTTCAGAGTAAAGTAATCAAGCACAAGGGAGAACAAGATCAAGATACATAAGATGTGGTCCAAGTACAGTAGAACCTCAGAGTCACTAACACCAGAGTTATGAACTGATGGGTCAACCACACACCTCTTTTGGAACCAGAAGTATGCAATCAGACAGCAGCAGAGACCCAAAAAAACAAATATAATACAGTTAAATGTAAACTACTTAAAAAAAAATTGGAATGTTTAAAAAAAAGATTTGACAAGGTAAGGAAACTGTTTCTGTTCTTGTTAATTTAAATTAAGATGGTTAAAAGCTGCAAAGTTCCACATGAGCCCTCAAAATACAGTTAAAGGACTTGTGCAGTCATGAATTTCATCTGAGATGAGCAAAAATTGGTTTGTTATAACCAATACTACTGAAGATTTCCAACAGAAAGGAGGAGAGTCTGTACTTTCTTTGGGAGTATAGAATATGCAAGTTTCATTTGGGTTGTTGTATCTCAACATGATTTATAAACTCAATCTTTATCTTGAGATTTACTCAAAGTAACTTTCCTAACCAAATGTTGAACATGTGTTTTTTTTCTTTTAAGTGTGTAAGTCCTAGATGTGCTATAATCTAACATCCACTGTATCTACTTGCCAGTATCATTGTTCCAAAAACAACTGGGTTTTGATTACTCACTTTTTTTGTTGATGAATGTTCTGTGGTGGTATCCCTAGAGAGATTTCATTTATAGTATTCAATAGTATATGTTGGTTTTCAACTGAAAATATTTCTAAATGGCACAAGCTTTCAGGATTGTGTAGACTTGTAGGGGGTGTAGCAAGGGGTAACACCTCTTCACCTGAAGGGGGAAAGCTGAGGATTGCAGGGAAAAGTGATGATTGCACTGCCAAACCAGTGGTGTTTGCCCTTACATATGGCTGCCAATCCTAGCTGATTTCTCAAGTACTGGAAGTAGACCATTGGATCACCAGCACTACTCATAAAAAGGGTGTGGCAGGCAAAAGGGGCTTCCTTCTGGTTCCACCTGCCGCTGACAGGTTTTGTGTTAAATAATAAGCTTGTGTTCTTCACTACAATACTTAACAATGTCAGGAGTGTGTTCTCTTTGTCGCCTACCATTGGCAATCTGTGGTTAATTAGTTTATGATGTATAAATCTAAAATACATTTTAGACTATTAGGGTGACTTTTAAGAAAAAACACAACTACTTGCACTTGTAAACTTTTTGTTTACATTGATGTGAATTTTCATGTCTGCTGGTAAACTATTGAAATGTATAACTTTAAGATCATTATTTTCTGATTCGATTAATGGCACTCGTGACAGCACACTTAAAATTATTTCTAATGTGTAAGATTAAAAGATTTAAAACAAATTCTTTGGCTGGAAGCTCCATTTATATGGTATATATTTCAGTCTAATAATCAGGGCTTACTGTGGGTCAGCATGTCATATCCCAGTGGTGTCTAGTGAGATGGAGGGTTATCTTACATGTCAGCTAGATAACCCTGTGAACAATTGTGAACAGGCAAGATAATGGGACTGAATTCTGAAATGAAGTCGAATTCTGAAATAAGACGGGAAATATCATGGAATACTGTGTTACATGTGGGCATAATAATACTTCTTATGAAGGCAGTCACCTTTTGCCATCATTAGTCATTTATGTTTGACAATAATCCTTTTTAATAGGGTGCAATTAAAATGAGAGGGAATGGTAAAATCAGGTACATAATCCTATACTGAAAAAAAGATTAAGCAGAAAATCACTTTCTCCCTAGTGGTCTTAGCTTTTTTCTTTTAAAAAAGTTTCTTTGTATATTAGCAGTTTAATTACTATTACAGAATAAACTGATAACGTTTATAATAAACTCTGCTACAGGCAGCTTAGAGTCTATCATATTAAAAATGTATTATAACCAATTTCTTCATCTTGTAAAATTAGCTTTTTGTAGTAGTGAACAAAATAAGGAATTTGTAAATTATATATGTGATTGTTATAGTTGAAGCAAATTTTAGATTGTTTTTCTGTCAAACATGGTGCACCTACATTCACACCAATTTAAATCAAACTTCTTTTCATTGCTGGTTTATAGATACTTAAAGCACTTTGAAATTTACTGTGTATTATTTTGAAAATGAAAAAAGTACTCATTATTGTATTTGTGAAAAGGACAAGTAAAGTGGTCATTTGAATTCTTGTGTTTCTGGTTTCACACCACGCTTTCTTTATTATACTTTTCAGAACCACTATAAAAGGATGTTGATATGAGTAACTGAAAGAACTTAGTCTCTACATGTAAACAGACTATTAAGGTTTTGAAGTACTTAGGATTGGTGTGTGTAACTGCCATTAGAGCTAATTTCAATTTACCCTATTAAATTCCCTGCTCAGCGACAGGAAAATAGACTACTATATTTAT
This sequence comes from Lepidochelys olivacea, assembly GCF_965140295.1. Lineage (NCBI taxonomy): Eukaryota > Metazoa > Chordata > Testudines > Cheloniidae > Lepidochelys > Lepidochelys olivacea. The sequence continues at coordinate 164,263,971 of NC_140413.1, forward strand.
TTACAGTATATATTTTGAGATTTTCAAACAAAAATAGTTTCTTTATGGGAACACTTCTATTAATTATTATTTTCAGTATTGTACAGATATTTTGCTTTCACAGCTTCAGTAATTTCTGTCTTTTAAACTTAGTCACTGTATGTGCTGTTTTATATTGCATTGTAGACTATATTCTTTACATTAATATTTCCTCGGATACCTAATGATACTGCAGTCATAATACGTAAGAAGAGCTTAATGACTTATGTAGCCTTCGGTCAGCCAGTAGAGGCCACTCACAGCTTGCTACTAAAGCTGGACCCTGAACTGAAAAAAAAAAAAAAAAATTTTAATCCCATTTTGGTAAGCTTTCACTAGAATAAATAATCATAATGCTACACCTAATTCTGCTCATGAGTAATTCTGCTCACATGAGTAGAGCTATTCATGTCTTGAATGTTTGCAGGATTGGACCCTGAATACAATTATTATTTTTTCTTTCCTATGAGAAATCATATAGAAATTAAAAACTGCCACTTTTTAAAATGTACATTTCACTTGGGCCAAAAAGGGTTTTTTTAAATGTATCTATCTAATGTACTTAAATGCCATCCCACCAGTGTGGTACCTGGATGCCTTGGGATCTTCAATGTATTTGTCCTTGTAATACTCCTGTGAGGTAGGGAAGTCTGTTCCATTTTTTTTAACAGAGCGGGAACTAAGGCAGAGAGAGAGCGTGTAGGGCCAAATTTAGGGGCAGGCAACCCAGGAGACCACTTAGGGGGGTGCTGAGCTCAGGGTGCTGTTTTTGTTGTTCCCGACAAAAGGGAAAATAGAATGTTTGAAATAAAATGTTTTCAGGTATTTTATAGGTGGATTCGTTTTTCACTAACCTCCTAGAATGTTCTGGACCTTTATAGAATCTCATGGAACCTTCCAGAATTTCAGAGAACTACATTTTTCTCAGTCCTCCAAGAATGTTGTCAGCCGTGCCTTCGCGGGTATAAAAGGAGCGTGGCATTGCCAGTCAGTCAGTGAGATATAAGAATGAACTGAAGTGAAATGAGAGCCCTTTTTTGTGAACCTTGTTTTATTGTGTAATTGTGAAAGTGTACTTGTGTTTTAAGACAAGACGTGTGTATGTAGCGACTGATAAAAGACCTATTTAATGAGATGCCAGCGATATCTATCGGACCCCTATCTACGCAACAATATAAAAGAAATACTGTTACTACTTTTGCCATGCCTAACATGTAATGCTTGACTTGCTCTCCCTTTTAATTTAATTTTAATACTGTCGGTTTCCAATACAAATGCAATAAAAAATAAGGTATTCAAAAGTTTAACAAATGGAGGAGAGGAGCCGCTGAAGACGATCCTTGCCTGGGGCACCATTTGGTCTAGGCTGGCCCTGAGAGATTGTATATGTCTGTGCTGCGGCTCCATTATTGGTAGACAGAAAGGCATTAGCTTTGCTTGAGCTAGGGCATTAAAAATAGCAGTGTAGCTGGGGTAGCTCAGGTTATGGGTTGGCCTGGCTACCTGAGTACACATCCAGGGAGTCTGGGTAGGATTGTATGCAGGTGTGCTACCCCCAGTACACTGCCATTCTTCTCTGAGTGCTTGCTCATGTTGATTCCATTCTAGGTGTGTGCGCGCGCACGTGCACAGTTGTTGGAGACCTTTGCCTTAGTGGTATCCATAGGGCTGGTATCCATACCTCATGCGGTGGTATATCAGGCACCGCCGGCCCTACGCCAGGTCCTTCTTACCACCCATGATGGTTGATTGGAGTGCCTGGTCTTGCTTAGCAAGAGCATTATCGTTTCTTCACTGTTCTGATCGTTCTCCTTTGTTATTTGGTCAGTGATTTCTTAGCTGTTAAGTGTTTTGGTAGTAGAGTCCTGGCTGGGACTTTGTCCTGGAGTGGGGCACGCCCCACTCCCCAGGCTTTGACCTGTGTTCTATGTGCAGCTGGCTGATGCCAATCGCTGACCCTCGCAAAAGTTGTCTGAAGTGCCTGGGGGAATTCCATAGAAAAGACAAGTGCTGGATCTGCAAAGATTTTTCGCCCCCAAACTCAAAAAGAGCAGGACATTTGATTAAGGGCCCTCCTTATGGAGACTGCTCTGTGCCCAGCATTGGAGTGCGAGGGCTCCATGCCCGGTACTTAGGCATCAGCACACAGTGCACCTCCAGCTCTGGTTTCTACCCAGCACTGTTCTCCCTTGCCGATACCGAAGAAGTGGTCTAAGTTGTCTGGTCCGCAGGCACCATGTAAGGGAACTTCAGGCAAAGGACCTGAGTTAGGCCTCTTGCCCAGAACGGAGGCTCTTGGGGCTGTTGTCGGACTCCCTAGCCCAGCCAGGGACCCAACTCTGGGGAGCGGTAGAGGGTCCTGGCCCATCGCAGGGCTCTGTGCGCCCAAGGCAGGCCCAGAGGTCAAAGAACAGTTAGGCCAACCAGCAGCTCAAATGCCTGGGCGCATGGTGGATCCTGCCAAAGACACCAGCTCAGACTACTAAGCCGGTGATGGGACCACCCCGAAAGAAAGTGGAACACCCCCCAGACCGCAGGCGTCTTTCACCTTCGCCATGGCCAAGGACCCTGTATCGCAACTCCTGCCAAGAGGCCCAGATCTCTGATGCTGTGGTCTCCGCTTACAAGACACAAGTCACAAGATTGATCCCCCTACTCTTGGTACCGACAGTCCTCCCATCAGAGATTGCCCCGGTGCTGGTTGCCATCGCCTTGCAGATCTCCCAGGCGTTGGTCCCCTCCTACACGAGTCCGTTTCTGGTCACAGCACCGGTTACTGGGGAACCGGTTGCCAGGGCCCCGGTACAGTTCTTCGGGCATGCATCAGCCCTCACCTTCCCTGGTACCAGTCACTGACAAGAGTCAGTCAACAGACTCAGGCTTCCACGGCACCGCCGTGTTCACCAAAAGGGCAATGGTCCAGGTCAGATGGACAATTAAGCCCATCTCCTGTACCAGGCAAGTAGTCTCCCAGCTGGGAACCAGCCAAGGTGCCTGCGGCACTGGCTTGGTGTCAAGGTAAATGGCCCGGCCAGTGGCAGTACTGGAACCTGTGGGGGTGCCCGTTATGTTATGCTCCTCCAAGGCTACACTGGACAAGCTAACCCCGGCGCAGCCAGGACTGGTTTTGGAGCAAAGGCCAAATCCAGTGTGGTGACTCTACAAAGGCCCCGGCGGCTGCAGAGTAGTCCCCAGTGCAGCAAGGGGATGCCCACCAACCTCTGGCAGTGCAGTCATCTTCGTTGTCCCCGGACGAAGCAGTGGCGGGGCCGTCACCTGAACTTAGCTGTCTAGGAGCTAGCTGAGGAGCCCGATGGACCTCTTCAATGTCATTCCCTCCTCAGTCTATATTCCCTCCTCTGCCCCAGCCCAGGTCGCATTGCCCATTTACCCAGGGGTCCTAAAAATCTCCAAGTTGTCTGGCAGATCCCATCTTCCATTCCACATCCAAGAAGGCGGTAAAGAAGTACTATGTCCCTGTAAAGAGGTTAGAATATCTATACACACACCCTCCTCCAGGGTCCCTGGTTGTGTTTGCTGTCAACAAAAAGGATAGGCAAGTGGCACCCCCAGAAACAAAGAAGCCAAGAGGCTGGACTTAGCTGGCAGAAAAATTTATTCAACAGCAAGCCTCCAGTTTAGGGGGTCTAACCATCAGGTCCTACTTGGGAGATACAATTTTAACCTGTGGGACTCTGTCGGCAAATTCAAAGAGAGCAGGGGTTCGCCACTCTGATAGACGAAGGCAAGGCAGTAGTCAGGGATGTCCTCCCGATGGCCTGAGATGCCACAGACTCTGTGTCCAGGGTGGTCGCCTCTGCAATAGCCACGAGGCGTAGCTCCTGGTTACAGACCTACGGGCTATCCCAGGAGATGCAATCCATCCTCCTACCTTTCAAGGGAACTCTTCTCGGAGCTAACTGATGCTAGGCTCCACAGCCTTAAAGACTCCCGGGCCACCCTCCACTCCTTGGATATACATACTCCTCAGCAGCCCAGAAAGCCGTTCCGCCGCCTCCGCAATCATCAAGGTCTTGGGGTACCCCTCGATCCGGTCCCTACAAAAAGAAGGACAAAGATGGGGATATTAAGCGACACCACCAATCGTTGTCTTGTCCACCGCCCAGCCTGTCCTTCCAGGGACCAGGGCAGCCAAAAGCAGTCATTTTGAGGGTGTGCCAGAGGACTATGCCCCAGTCACTACATCGGATCCATTCCCCGTCTTTCTCAACCACCTCCGCCCTTTCCGGTCGGCCTGGTCCCATATAACCTTGGACTGCTGGGTGCTTGACACTGTCTCGTCAGGCTATATCCTGCAATTTGTAATCAACCAACCCTTCCATGCCCCTTCCCCATCCTTCTTCAGGGACCCTTCTCACGAGCAACTCCTCGTGCAGGAGGTCGAAAACCTCCTGTGCCTAGAGGAAGTGGAAGAGGTTCCGCAAGGCATGGAAGGAAGAGGATTTTACTCCCACTACTTCCTCATTCCGAAGGCAAAAGAGGACCTTAGACCTATTCTAAACCTGCATTGCCTCAACAAATCTCTGAAAAAAGTTGAAGCTTTGTAGGGTCTCCCTGGCCTCCATCATCCCGTCCCTGGATCCAGGAGACTGGTATGCCGCCCTCTATTTAAAGTCCACGTACGTCCATATTTCCATATTCCTGGGGCACCGGTGCTTCCTCAGTTTCACCTTGGGCCAGGACCATTTCCAGTGCACAGCGATTCCCTTTGCTCTCCCGTTGGGTCCAAGAGTATTAACCAAGCGAAAAGCGCCAGTGGATGCTTACCTGCGACGTGTGGGGGTCCAAATCTACCCGTACCTCAACAACTGGTTGATAAGGGTCCTCGGCTCAGATGCGGAGGCATCTCGCTCTGGTCGGTTCTACCTGCCGTGACCTGGGCCTAATAATAAACGACAAAAAGTCAACTCTCACTCCAGTGCAATGCATAGAGAGTTCATTGGGGCGCGGTACTCAACTCCACTCGGGCCAGAGCCTTCTTCCCCGTTACTCAGTTCCAAGCCATGGTGGACCTCATCTCATCTCTGCATGCCCACCCGCTCACCACCACCCACATGTGCCTGAGACTGCACACATGATTCTGCCTCGGGCCCCTACAGGCATAGCTGACATAGGTCTGTGTACCCAACGGGCATAGTATCGACTGGGTGCTCAGGATTCCGGACAGTGTGATGTCGTCCCTTACCTAGTGGCAAGATCTCGTTTTGGTGCTGCAGGGAGTCTCATTCGCGGCCCCGGTCTCGTTGGTGATGCTCATCTCCGACGCTTCAGACCTTGGTTGGGGAGCCACCTGGCCGATCTCAGTACTCAAGGCTGGTGGTCCAGTCTCGATTTGTCCCTGCACATCAACGTCAGCGAACTCAAGGCAGTTTGCCTAACCCACCAAGCCTTTCGAACTCACATACAAGGCAGGGCGGTTCAGGTCCTAACGGACAACGTGGCCACGGTGTCATTGCTGCCCAGGATCCCCATGAAAATCAAGCAGGACAGGGCGAAGATCATCCTCATAGTGTCAGCATGGCTGCAACATCTCTGGTTCAGCAGCCTGCTGGACCTCTTAGTGGTGACCCCGTTCCGGATGCCACTCAAGGCAGACCTACTTCCCAGAACCACGGCAATATTCTGCACTCAAACCTGGCGGTGCTTCACCTGACGGCTTGGCTGCTTCATGGCTAAATGTGCAAGAACAGCAGTGCTTGTCTGAGGTCCAATGAGTCCTGTTGGGCTGTAAGAAGCCCTCCACCAGGGCGACCTACCTGGCCAAGTGGAAACTATTCACCTGCTGGATTGCAGACAAAGGTGTTCATCCCAAGCAGGCTTCGCTGCAGTGTATTCTGGACTACCTCCTTCACCTCAAGCTCCAGGACTTGTCTCTCTCATTGATCAAGGTCCATCTGGCGGTCATCTCAGCCTTCCACCTGCCGTTCGAGGGCAGGTTGGTTTTTACTCAGTATCACAGCCAGATTCCTTAAGGGCCTAGAGTGCCTCAACGCGCACGTCAGGGACCCCGTCCCTCCATGGGACTTAAATCTGTTGCTGTCGCAGCTCACAGATCCTCCCTTTGAGCCGCTGGCTTCCTGCTCCCCCTTTCTCTTCTCCTGGAACGCCATGGTAATGGTGGCCCACGGGGTATCTGAGATTTGGGCACTCACCTCGAAGCCGCCTTACACAGTCTCTTCTACAAGGACAAGGTCCAGCTGCGTCTGGCCTTCCTTCCCAAGGTAGTCCCTCAGTTTCATTTGAGCCAGGACATTTACTTACCGGTCTTCTTGCCGAAGCCACATAAGTCGGAGGAGGCTCACAATCTACATGCCCTGGACGTCAGGAAGGCTCTGGCCTTCTACAATGACAGGACCAAGCCATTCGTAAGGCGATGTAGTTATTCGTCGCTATAGCCGACAGGATGAAAGGTCACTCTGTTTCCGTTCAGAGAATTTCCTCCTGGATCACGACCTTCATTTGCTTCTGCTATGATCAAGCAAAGGTGCTGTCTACAGCGATTGTTACTACCCGCTCTACCAAGGTGCAGGCCTCTTCAGCAGCCTTTTTGGCCCAAGTTCTTATTCAGGACATCTATAGAGTGGCCACCTGGTCATCTGTCCACACTTTTATATCCCACTATGTGTTTACCCAGCAGGCCCGGGATGATGCTGGCTTCGGTAGAGCGGTACTGCAAGCCGCCAAGTAGTGAACTCCGAACCCATCTCCATGGGTACTGCTTGTATGTCACCTAGAGTGGAATTGACATGAGCATGCGATCAAAGAAGAAAAACGGTTACCTACCTTTCATAACTGTTGTTCTTTGAGATGTGTTGCTCATATCCATTCCATTACCCGCCCTCCTCCCCCTCTGTTGGAATTGCTGACAAGAAGGAACCAAGAGGACATAGGGCCGGCGGCACCTGATATACTGCCTCAGAGCACGGCACTCCAGAGGGTGCCACAGCCTGCCCTACGGATACTGCTAAAGCAAAAGTCTCCAACAACTGTGCACGTGGGCGTGCATACGCCTAGAATGGAATGGACATGAGCAGCACATCTCGAAGAACAACAGTTGCGAAAGGTAGGTAACCGGTTTGTTTTTTTAGTGCTCTAGCTGAAACAAAGCTAATGCATGTCTGTCTACCAGTGCTGAGAAGCATGCTCTATGTTTCAGTGTAGATGTAATCTATGTGATTTACTCAAGGTCAACAGGACATCTGTGGCAGAGCTGGGAATGAATCCCTGCTACCTGAGTCTCAGGCTGATGTCCTAACCACTGTACCATCCTTCTTCTCTTTGTATTAGCATGTAGGTAACTTAATGTGAATTTGTCAAGTGAAAAACGTCCTCATTCTAATGCACTAGTTGTTTTCCAAGCTCTACTGAAGTCAATAGCCAAACTCCCAGTGACTTCACTGGGACCAGGACTTCAACCTAAAAATATATTGATTTCTAAGTGAACAGCAAAAATTGCTAACAAGGATTGTTTCTGTATGTATAGTATGAACATCAGCAATTGACAATTCACTTTTTAAACCTTAAGGAATCTCTTTTAATTTGTTTAATTCATTTTTATTAAAGTATTTTTCTTGTGCATGACAGCAATAAGGGCTATCTTTTTTCTAGCACAAAGTTATGTGAATTAGTTCCTAAGTAGGAGAGGCAACCCATACTGGAAGGGTAATTCTGTGCGCTAGCATGATTTTTATGCTGTCCTGAGAATTTGTTGCCAATGTATCTCTTTAACAGAAAATGGCTTGAATGGAAACCCTGGTTTCTCTGGTTTCCATTTTCAAGGCAATGATTTTGATTAACTTCACTACAATCAATTTCTTCCCATTGCAATGTGCTCAAAGCTGCCTCTTGTTCAGTGGTGGCATACAATAGTGCCTCAAACACACACATCCTCACCATGTCCTATTTATTGGTGAGGATGGGATGTCAATAAAACAAACCACAGAACTCCCTTCATTCTTGTTAGGAATTTTGTCTTCATTGGTAAACCCATTTTGCTTAAAGCTGAAATGTAGTTGTAAATATGTTTTTTGGTGCATTTTATTGTTTTTTTTAATTGGGTGGCAAAGTAGTTAAATTAAATTTGTTACTTAATTTGTAGTTCTGGTAAAATTCGATTTATATTATCTGAGATGCAGTTTAGTCATTTATTAGCATATTCACTGGACCACATTCTTGTTTTAGATGCTCAATTGTTCATGTATCTAAAGCCAGGATATGATCCTGGGTTTGCTGTTTACAATGCATGCACAAAGTTTATTCTGTCTCACCTGTTCAATAATACAAAAGAATTTCTTTCTTCATTCAACTTTTTCACATGCTCATTCCTTTCCGTAACTCTGGTTTTCTCTGTGACTAAATTAGTTCATTTCCTCCCTTTGTTCTCTACGTTGAAAACTCTGACACCAAAATGAGTCCTGAGCAAAAATCAAGAGTAAAACATGTTTCATCGTGTTCTCCATAACTGTGTCCAGTGCTGCTCAAAGAATACTCAAACCCATGGCTTTCTATAAAAAATCTGTTTGTTTTAGTTTCATAATATACTTTTCCTATTTGCGTAGATCTTAAATTCAGTGAAGACAAAATGTAGTAAAATGAATTTACAAAAAAATGCCTGCTTTTTCTTTACTTTTAGAACTGAAATTTAAAATACTTTAGCTGTTCTTTTGTGTAACATTTAGATGATTACTACAGGTTGCTTTTCTTTAGTCTCAGATACTAAAGTAGTTAAATTTTGTTAATCTTTCAAATGAGAATCATGTATAAAGGGGATATTTTGATAAGTTGTCTGAAATGAAACTTAAAAAAAATTTGTACCATCTGTTAAGTCACTAGAAGATTTTTGTTTGGTTTTAGTTTTTCACACCAAAGGGGGGGAAATAGTTGCTATAATGTGTACCATTTTATCCAGAGTGGTGAGGTTGAGAGTTTTTTTAGTTTTTGTTTTTAATGCAAACAGAACAGTAAACCATCTACTGGGATGTTGTTTGTTTCTTTGTTTGTTTGGGCTAAGATTTGTGTCCATGGTTTTTGACGCGTTTCTCTTGAGCTGATTTCCTTCCCTTATCACTTATGTACATTTTACTGGCACAATGTCTGAACTCACTAGGGGGCAGTCAGATAGTGCCTGCCACATTTTAAAATTGCTGTTCACTTCCAAGTAAAACTGTCAGATTAAGAATCATAAAAAGAATAGCAGCTAACTTCTGGGTCTTGACAAACTGGCAAGGAGTCCCTGGCAGAGCAGTTGCACTATGGAGACATAAAGCCTTGAGGGAGTGGGGTTTGATTGACCGAGCATCACTGAGCTAGAACAGTGGGTTATACAATAGAGAGGCCCTTCTCTGGAATGGCAGTCTGCCACCTGAAGTGTTTGTCATTGTGGGCACTGGAGCAAGAGAGCATTTGGAGGGTGAATAAGAATGTAATAGAGAAATCAAACCAGGGAGATGGGGGAACTGTGTAAGCATGGTAACTATTTAAACAAATACTGTGGATGTAATATTGGTTGAGAGTTCTTGACAGCTACCAATGAAAGTTCATGTTTATCTCTTGAACATTTTTTTTTATTTCAGCTCTTAATTTATTATAATATAATAATATAACTCTAATCATGACAGTCTGGTCATGAAGTTTTTTGGATCTCAGGAGAAGGAAGTAGAAGATGTGCAGGTGGGAAACATACTTAGATACATCTTTCTATAATATGCTACCCATGCTAGTTAATCATGAAAAAGCAGTGAAGTCAGATGCAAAGGCAGCTGTTCTCCTACCCTTCTAGTAAAGATGTGAATAAAATTGGTGATAATAAATGGGTGATAAAAATAATAAGAAATTGCTTTTAACAAGGGTAATAAACTTCAAAGAATAGATGTTTTATTTCTTTTCTTGATGTCATTTGGCTGAATTTCCTATAAATTGGCAATTACAGACTTTGTGAGTGAAGGAAGCACCATTTTGGTGCTACCATTGAGTTTGTGTCAGTTTCCATTATAAATCCTTATTTCTGAGGCTTATAACTTAAATCATAACATTTTTGTTTTGGGCTGTAACTTTGTCTTAAGCCTGAAAACAGGTTTTTTGTTTTTTTTTGTTTGTTTGTTTTGTTTTATTCTTTTCTTTTTAACAAATGTTGTTTCGATTCAAATGTTTGATGTATTGGCATACGAAAACTACTATACATTTATGTATTTGAAGGGCTTTTTTGGTACTTCTGGAGCTGGATTTGCTTTACTTATTAAAATGAACTTTTACGTACCAGTTAATCTGTAATATAGATTTATGCCAGGTGGCTTGTAAGGAGGAAAATAGGCCAAGTTCTTCCCTTTAGAAAATTGGCCAGTATCTCTGAGTAGCTAAGGTTCAGTAAAACTTTCCTAATGTTTTATAGCATATGCACTATACTAACATGATGGCTGAAGTAAGCAATTCAAATCAATGGTTATTAAAAAAAAATGTCTTGAAATGCGTTTCTCTAGCAAAAATTACCTTTTGTTGTATCTGGTCTTTGACAAGATGAAAAAATAATTATTTAGGAGATAGTTAACTGCATGATATGGAACGTTTATAAACAATATAATTTTAAAATAAGAATGTAGCTTTCAAATATTTCCCCAGTATTATCTGAAAAATAAGATAGACTTCCTGTCACTAAAATAGGTTCTGTTCTTTCTACAATAACACAAAATCATCTTTGAGGTCCAAAAATATTTTCATATCAGTAAGTTGTATTCTACAGCAGTTGAGACACCTGCTTTCCCTGCCTAGGTAGAAGGGATGCAGGAGTTCCCTGCCACACTAGAAAGAGTGGCCCCACAACTGGAGGAGACATGTTCCTTTTTATCTTTTCCATCAGGACATAATAAAACTCATTTCCTGCTTATCTCCCTTTGCCTCCATGTGAGGGACTCCAGAGACCACTTTTTGAACAGAAGGCATGAGTCTCACAGGGAATAGGCCTCCTGTACCCTCCTGTGTGTCCACCAGTCCAGTATCCATCTGCTTATCGGTCATGGCCCTACTTGGAGCACTGGGATATGCAGCCATGTGCCTGCAAGACAACATCCTCTTCCCCCTTCCATTCTAGAGTTAGATCCTCCTTCCCCTAATAATGAGGAGTATCGACAGACAAGTAGAGAAACAATTGATCCCAGAGACAATTTCATCATATCCTCAGTGAGAAAGTCAATCCCTTTACACCTTGTCTGACAGATGTCTTGACGATGCTCCAAGATATGCTGAAACGTACAGACCCCTCGCTGGAAGTACTGCAATAAAAGGCATGCACAAGATGCTAGACATTCTGCACCCTTCCATGACTGATACACTCCCCATGTCTATTAACAGGTGATTGTTAGAGCCTGTAAAGGACTTGTGGAAGACTCTAGTATTAATACCTGCAACTTCCAAGATGGCAGCTCGACAGTACCAAGTTCCTCCCAAGGGCTTCAAGCACTTTTATTTGCATCTGGTACCAGGGTCACTTGTTGTAGCAGCTGTTCAGGAAAATGCCAAGCAGCAAGGTCCTCCTGCAGCAACCCCAATGGAAAAGGACCCTGAGACTGGATTTCTTCAGCAGAGAAGTCTACTCCTCTGCCAATCTGTAGATACTCATTGCCTACCACCAGGCTGCTTCTGGCTAAATCTGACTCTACTCAGACAAGTTATCTCAGTTTATGGAAAGATTTCTGCAGGAGTACTGGGAAGATTTAATATCTATCAGGCTGGAGGGTTATTTCATACATAGAATTTACCTGTAGGTTTGGATCTGTCTGATGCATCTGCATGCACCAGGGTTACATCATGCCTCTCCCTGTTGCTGTAGCAGAAGAGGAAGAAAGGAAGAGTGGCCAGGATACCCCTAGACCTTACTGATCTTCAGATGTGATTTCAGCCCCTTGGAGCTATTAGCAGCTGGTATAAATTACAGAACCCCATAGGCTATGTGTAGATGGATTGGCAAGCACTAGGACCAAGCGAATGCAAAGATGAGTTGTAGAGTGCAAAGAGCTGTAGTCCACTGTTACACTCATGTCATTCATTACCTGTGCTCTGTGCGGTTTTTCTTTGCATTTATTTTGCACTTTTGACATCCTGAGTTGTACTCTGCCGTCTAATTCATCGCTTCTGGTTATTTGTACTATGTAGAACTACACCTGACATTCATACATTTAATCAGCTTTCAGAAAGCTGCCATTCTTAACTGGGGGGGGGGCGCGGAAATAATTAGAAATGTTTTCCTCTTTCATCACAATTATGGTTATCTAAAATTCCAGTACGATCAACATTCAGTCCTGGGCTAATGACATGTTTAAGTTCCTTTATCTCCTGGACCATCAAGACAATGACCAAATGCCATAACCCATTTGAAACGGGTTATTTTTTATAACTATGGTAGATTTCTAAAAATAGACTTTTCTGTAAAGTGTGTGGCAAAAATTGCATACATAATATTTGTTTGTTATAAAATTTAGTTGTCATTTCTTCAGTATGCTCTTAACTCGTACAGGAGTTAGATGGTCATTCCAAACTTATGTCCCTGAAACATTTATACTACTAAGACTGTGTGTCAATGTTTGAAAGCTATATTTATGCTTACTACTATTGCCACTGGAGATGGTCACTATTAATTTTACTATCTTCTTGTATTTCCTTCTGAGCATTGGGAATTCAGTACATAGAAGCAGCTGTAGACAAGACCCACAATGTCTTCTGATCGACACAGGAGCTAACCAGTTGACCAAGCATTCATCTTGCTCATAGTGTCCTTCCAACTGACTCCTTCCTAGAGCAAGACACAGAAGGCAATTGGCTTCTTTATTGGAAGATTCAGAAGACATCCATATGTGATATTGCTAACATCAGCCTTAGACTGTTGCCCTCTGTCAGTGTGTTGTTTCTCACAAAGGAGGGCAGTGTTGCAAATCTAAATTTAATATATAATTATTATATATTTTAATAATCAGTATAGCATACATACCCATATGTGTGTGTGTATTGTACATTTAATTTCATAAATCCTCTGTGGTTATTTAGTAACTGACGTCACCTTTGATATTGGGAGAAACCTGAGCAATATACTTTCTGATGAATTGTAACTAGATTGAGAGCACTTTTATATTCAGTATAAATTAGTTACAAATCTTATTTCTTTATGTTAAACTGTCAGGTATAAAACAATATCTTATCAGGTGGATTTTCTTGAAATGTCCACGTTTATTAAATTTTGGATTATGTATTTCAAGCGAGTTGGAGACTTAAACATTTTTCCATAAGTATGGCTGCAGGTAAACAACCAATTTTAGTCCAGAAAATAGCTTCTGCTTCTGTCAACATGTTGTTTATTTTCTCCCTGAGATAAAAACTTCAGTTTTCTGATATTTGTACGAAGATAAAGTCAGTAAACAAGATTAATATAGTGTGGAAAAGGTTGTCAGCAACCCTGGCAAAGGAAATAAGTTGCCTGTACACAGAACATACTGTAAACTGAATAAAAGTGTCAGGTCCACCATGAGATAATGTGATCATGAACCTCTAACAAAGCATGACATAGGCACAGTCGGCTTTTCTTATACCCACAGTGTAGAAAATGGATTACTATATTCCAGGAATACCCACTGGAATAGCATGAAAACCTCATTTTGAGATTAATGCAGGATGTAACTCTCTAGAACTGAGCCACATGTTTACCGATGGTGTTCAAGTAACAGTTCAGTTACTAATGTTATAACTTCCTGATTACATATACATTTAAAATGTTTTAGTTCATTAGTGTTTCAAAGTCCATATTTGTCAAATAATGTGTCTTGCTCAAATTACAAGATAAAATGTAATATTAGAGGGGAAGTTTGTTTGAAAGCGTTGATTGCAATTTCGTTGTTACAAAATGAATAAGCAAGACTGCTTTCACTCCATTAAAACTGACTAAATTAATATCAAATATTGGTGTCTGGAACTGCCCATTGTATATGCTGGTTTGCAGACAAGCTTTCTTTCAGGTAGCAAGTTATAATGTTGCTACGGCTCCTGCTGTCAAGGTTTTAGATGTAGTTGCATTTGAATAATCACTGACCAGTAAAATAGGTGCCCTTTTCAAGTTCTATTAGTTTGAGAGATTCTTCCCATTATAATGAAATTCCCCAGTTTACAGATAGGAAATTTCTGTGGAAGTGGACAAATATTTTGAACCCGTGGAGCTTTCTAAAGGCATCTGTGGTATTATATGAACGTTTTCCAGACTTGAACCTTAAGATGCCTTGGTTCTCCTTCTGCATAAAAATGTGTAAGAGTAGAGGAAACTTGCTTTTATAAAATATTCAGTGTTTTGTTGTCTTTGAAAATGCAAGTATCATCCTCCTGATGAGTGATGACATGTCAAATGTGAATAAACAGAGGATCCATAGGTAAAAAAAACACCCAAACCCCAGTGGTTCCGAACACTATGTGCTTATCAGCTGTTTATTTGTGTGGTTTCCAGGTCTGCTTTCAGAACTGGCAGTGTAGCTGATTTTTGTTGTCCTGACTTTGGTCATCTAGTGATTGTAAGACTTTATCCGCTGGAGACTTTAAAGTATGTAATTGTAAGAGGACTTGTTGCCCCAAACAAGAGTAACTTCAGCACTCACTTTCTGCATGTGTGCAACTTCAGCAGGTGGTTCCTAACGCCCCCTAACTTCACCTCCTGTATGTATGCACAGCAGCTATAACAAGCAAATTGTGCTGCAGAAGAGCAGGAGGCTGCTCGGCTGTAGTATTGCATAACACCACTAAGCCATATTTTCCATATACACACCCTTTTCAAAGCCTATTTGTGCCGCATGAGGGAAGTATATAAGGTAAATATATAACTAGTCTTAAAAATCCTCATATTTCTTTTTGATTGCAGTTGAGATTAAAGAAGGGACAACTGAATATGACATCAGTGTAGTGATATACCATTTTATATGTACATTTTATTTAACTTTTATTTTCATTAGCATTTGCTCTGTGTTGGAGACTAAGACCTGGGTTTTCAAAGTAGTCTAAGGGAGTAAAAGCCATTTTAAAATCCCAGCCTAAGTCACAACTTTGTGTATTTCTACAATCTTAAAGACCCAATACGTTCTGGGTGGGATTTTCAAAAGCACCTACATCCCATTGTCAAGGCATTTAGGTGCCTAAAGATGCAGATAGGCATCTTTTGAAATTTTCAAAAGCACCTAAGCAGATTAGGCACCTAATTTCCATTAACATCCTACCGGGCACCTATTTGCATCATTAGACCTGTAGACACATTTGAAAATCTGACCACAAGGCTGCTAAACTTCTCAATTACCTTTGAAAATTGGGATTAGGCTCCTAAATCATTGAGATACTTATGAAAATACTTCAGTATTTGAGTTATCAATTGAAAGTATCACTAATTGTATTTACTGTATTTAGTGTCTGTTTCTACCTCAGTAGGTAGTATATATTCTTCCAATGGAAAAATACAATGTACATGTAATACAGCCCAAGAACTTGTAGCATTTTTATTTTATTTTTTTCCTTTTTTTCCCCTCTTAGATTACCACTCCAGGACCAGGCAACAAGAAAATTGTTCACTTGTCCCAAGATTCTCATCACAATGAGTGAGTACCAGTGGTGGGGGTTGTCACTGTTTTTATTATTTGTATTACAGTAGTATTTGAGGCCCAAAGCCATATTGTGACACTGTACAAACACTGAATAAAAGAGGGCCCTGGCCCAGTTATAGGACATATCCAAAGGATATTACAACCCTTTTAGCTTACTGTGGGTTTTTAATTAAAATGTGGAGTGCTGTGAATGTGTTTTTATTAAGTTTTTATGCAGATACTTAAATTATATTTAAAAGGTTGCCATGTTATAAGTGTTCACAGATATGCTAAGTAATAAATATAAAAGATTGTGTAAAGACATTTGAAATAGTTTTCTTCAGAGAAGAATAACAAGGAAGTTCAGAAATGTCAAACTACATTTCATAAGGAAAATACAATATCTAACACTTTTAAATTTGATATCCTGTGAGAAAACTGGTTCACATATAAGTTCCAAGAACCAAAAGCCTGAATTGATTATTTGAGTACATTCTGACTGTGATGTTGCACTCCATATGCTTTCTGCAGAAGGTCTCTTGTGAGGTATCATTACAAATCTTATTATCTACTGAGTGTGTTCGTCCTATTTGTTTGCATGTATTATTTCTATGTCTGAAGTTAGGAGAATAAGATATAAACTTGTATTAGTGATGTAAACGTATTAAATGGAAGCTATTAAGGGTGCTTCAGAATCAGTGAACTGTAAATAGCTCTGTTTACTTGCAAATCTTCCTGTGTACGTGCGGGCCAGCCCAGGAAGAATGGAGGCTGGGGTCTCACAGGACATGTGACCATGTCACCTGATAATGAAATCCATCTTAAATCTGGTACTTTTCCATTTAGAAGGAGGGGTGGGGACCCAGAGAGACGAAAGATTCCCGTCTTGTGCCAAAGCTATAAAAGGGGGTGGAGTAGGACAAAGGGGCAGCCAGTCATGAGAGAACCCCTATTTCCACCTGAGATGTCTGCTGGAACTAACAAGGACTGTACCAGGGAAAAGGATTGGGCCCAGACTAGGAGGGAGTCTAGTCTGTGAAAGAAGCTTAGTGGAACTTCTCTGAGGGTGAGATATTACCTGTAATCAGTTTCTTAATGCATTAGGCTTAGACTTTCGTGTTTTGTTTTATTTTGCTTTGTTACTTACTTTGTTCTGTCTGTTATTACTTGAAACCACTTAAATCCTACTTTTTATGCTTAATAAAATCACTTTTGTTTATTAATGAACCCAGAGTAAGGGATTAATACCTGGGGGAGTAAACAGCTGTGCATCTCTCTCTGTCAATGTTATAGAGGGCGGACAGTTTGTGAGTTTACCCTGTATAAGCTTTATACAGAGTAAAACGGATTTATTTGGGGCTTGGATCACATTGGGAGCTAGGCGCTGGAAGCAAGTAACCTGCTGAGCTGTTTTCAGTTAAGTCTGCAGCTTTGGGGAAGTGGACCGGACCCTGGGTCTGTGTTGCAGCAGGCTAGCGTGTCTGGCTCAACAAGGCAGGGTTCTGGAGTCCCAGGCTGGCAGGGAAAACGGGCTCAGAGGTAATCATGGCACATCAGGTGACAGTCCCAAGGGGATCTCTGTGACCAAACCTGTTACACTGACATCACTGGATACCATTAGATAGTCCAATATATCATTAGACCAGTGGTTGTATTCATATGATATTGTTAGTAGCAATGCTTTTCTGATGTCTTTTGAATAGTTTTCAATAATAAGACATTATTTTCTTCTTTTTTCAAACAGGGAATCCAAAAAACTAGGTTTACCAAAAAGCTCACCAAAAAGAATACAACCATAAAAGGCATGTCTTTACATAGTTATTAGTGATTAACCTGAAAATGAATAGGAATGTCTTCTTATAATCTACCTTACGTTAATTTTATTTTTAAAAGGCATCATTGGAATTAATTTCCCAGTCAAAATTATGTGACTGTTAGTGTGATGTAAATACCCCACCTTCTTCTTTGAATGATGGTCCCTATTTGTATTCTACTATGGGCTTATGCATGCTCACCATGTGCCCAGAGCCGGAGAGTTTGAAAGTAGTGTCCATTGGTCCTCACATGCACCCTGGCTCACCTTGTGCCTCCAACTGAGGGGATAATAAGGTGCCTCTCCAGTTTCTTCTCACCACCACGTGGTCTGGGTCAGAACCTTAAGTTTCTGCAGTTTCGGCTTCTTTCTACAAAATAAGAATTATCTGGTTGAATTATCTAATTATCTTGTCTCAGAGACAAGAAAGAGACTAAGTCTCATGAAAAGAATGCCCATAAGCATTGGGCTCCATCTGTACCAGACTGTTTTCTGGCAGTACCGTCATCCCGGGCTCCTACTAAACCCTGGGATTTGTCAGGACCGATGAAGTTCGATAACTGTCAACTTCAAATACCACCCTCCTCATAGGTTCTGACCACCTGGACAAGCGGAACCCCTCTCACACCAGAAGATCTGAATCTGTTGATGCGTCACAGGACATTTTTGCTTTCCCAGATCCGGAATCCCCTCCTCCATCAGTTCCCTCTGTTTCGAGGGAGATAATATCACCTCCAAGGTAATTGACTTCTGGAAGGAGCTTATCACCCGTCCTATACACAGAATACATCTCCCCTCCAACAGAACTGATGGTACTGCTACTGGAACCAGAATCAGCCTTCTCCTCATCAGGAGATTTAGCCATCTGATAAACCATTCTTCCTTTAACCTACGTATCCTTCACCGCCCAAAAGACCGACACAGGTTTGGGACCAACCTCTGCCTCATCTAACTAGGAGCCAATGGTACCTCAAGCAATGGGGGGGCACCATGACCACCTATCCACCCCTCCTACTGGCCATATCAGGGACCTTGGGACCAGTACCCCTCTGCAGAGTTGATCCAATTTGCCAGAGAGTTACCCTTACCTCCCCTCCAAGGGGATGCTCAGATCTGCCAGCAAGATTGCCATCATCATTCCCAGACAAAGAAGTGAATTCTATGTCCCTTCCTCCCTCTTCTGCCCCTTCTCCCCTCCCCACTTCCCCCCCCCCCCCAACGCGGAATGACTTTAAGCAGTTCCAGGACCTCTGCAGAGTTGCTAGAAAGCTTCAGATTCCTCTTGAGTCAATCCAAGACTCACAGCACAAACTCCTAGACATCTTGCATGCTTCTAGACCCAACAGAATCGTTTTCCCTGTTAATGAAGCCATACTGGATCCAGCTAGGACAGTTTGGCACAATCCTCCTACCTGTGATTCTACCTCCAAAGGGGCAGAGAAGCATTATTATGTGCCGGCCAAGGTTGCAGAATTTTTGCTTTCTCGCCCTGTCCCCAATTCACTGGTGGTCCGTGCTGTTTCTAAAAGGCTAGACAGCAACATCCCCAGTCTACTCCTGCAGACAAAGACAAATGCCTGGATCTTCTGGGAAGAAAGGTCTTCTCATCATCTAACCTTCAGTTCAGGATACCCAATAACCAGGCACGACTGGCTAAATAGGATTTCCTGAACTACGCCATGTTTGCGGAGTTTACAGACTGCCTTCCCCAATAGAACAGAGCTAGTTTTCAAGCTCTGGTAGATGAAGGCAAACTGATAGCCAGGACCACCTTCCAATCTTCAGTCGATGCTGCTTATATTTCTTCTAGACCTATGGTTTCTCCCTTCATCATGCACAGGGCCCATTAGGGAGATCCATTATACCATCAAGGACCTCCCCATGGATGAATCACACCTCTTCAACCAGAAGACGGAGGAGTTCCTCCATACCCTGAAGGATTGCAGGGCTACCCTCTACTCACTGGAGATATACATGCCTGCCCCTAAGAGGAAGTTTCAGCCAAATCTAGACATATGGCTCAGCAGTTTTTCTATCAGAGGCCCTATGAACCATCACATAACAAACTGAGGCTTCAAAAGTCCCACTTCTCTACGCCTTCTGCAAGAGGATTGGCAACTCAATCTCAGGCCCCAGCTCAACATTGTTTTTGATTGGAGCTCAAGTGCCATGAAACACTGAGTCCAAGGCCTCCTGACACCCATACACCATTTAGGGGTTGTCTAGCATTCTTTTTGTATACTTAGAGTGTGATGATAATGGGCAAATGGATACTGAACATCATTCACTCTGGCTATATGATAGAATTTGCATCCCTATCTTTAAGGACAACTTTCACGAAAGTATTCTCAAAAAAGAGGTGAACTCTTCACTGCAGCAAGGAACGATAGAACATGGATCTCTGCAATACCAAGGGAGAAGGTTTTACTTGACCTACTTTCTGGCACCCAAACACAAGGGTTGTTGGAGACCAGTCCTCAACCTCTGCCATCTCAACCGCTTCACTGACAAACTCAGATTTCACATAGTCATGTTGGCAGAGATAATTCCATCTTTAGAAAAGGGCATGTGGTTCATGGCTCTAGATATGAAGAATGCTTACTTTCATGTACAGACACTTTCTCAGATTCATAGTAGGCTCTGACCATTTTTAGCACAGAGTATTCCCCTTCAGAACAATGACTGCCCCCAGAGTCTTCACCAAGATATTCTTGATAGTAGCCGTCCACGTCAGATGTCATGCTCTCAATGTCTTCCCCAAACTCGACAATTGTCATCTTGTTGCCAAGTCCTGCCAAGAAGCTTATGCATCAACTTCTATTATGCTGCATCTTCTCTCTTCACTGGTAGTCAGTATAAACATGGAAAAATTTGTTCTCTCACCCACTCAATCTCTGGATTTCAGCAAGGCATCCTTAAATTCTATCCACGCAAGAGCATATCTGTCCGGGGACAGGTTCCAGACCATGAACAAAATCATAGTTCACATCACAAGCAAGCCTCAATTATCGCTCAAAACATGTTTCTCTCTCACCTGGCTTACATGGCCTCTTGCACCTACGTTACCACGTTAGCACGACTCCATCTTTGTTGCCTTCAGACTTGGCTGCAGTCGGTATACTCCTCAAGCCATCATTCCATGAACCTCATGGTGACAATTCCAGCCAAGGTACTGTCTTTCCTGCTGTTGTGGACAAATTCTCTTCAGGTATGCATGAGTGTCCCTTTTCTCCCTTCCTCTCTGAAGAGGACCATTATTATGGACGCATCCCTCTTAGGTTGGGGAGCCCCCATGAACAGCCACACAGCACAAGGAACCTGGATGTTCTTGAGAGGCCAGGATGCACATCAATATCCTGGAGTTGCAAGCAGTACAGAAGGCATGCAAGTCCTTTCTTCTGTGCTCACCATGTCCTTATAATGTCAGATAACATTATGACGGTCTTTGACATCAACAAGTAGGGAAGGAGCAAGATTCCCCTTCCTCTGCGCAGAAGCAGTCAGTCTCTGGAAATGGTGTATCAGCAATCAAATCAACCTACCTTCCAATGAAGCAAAATGGGCTTACAGATTCCCTCAGAAGGCCATTAAATAGTTGAACAAGAGTGGGAGCTCCCTCCCTCGGTAGTACGCAATATTTTTAATCTATAAGAACCCCAACAAGGGATCGTTTTTGCTTCTCAAGCAAACAGGAAATGCACCACATATTGCTCCAGAGGAGATCTAGGTCACCCCACTCAGGATGATACTCTGCTTCTTACTTGGTTGGACCAGTTCAACGGTGCCTTCCCTCCACTACTGCTCCTGCAGTATGAGTTCTGTGCAACATGAGTACTGTGCAAAATCTGGCAGGACAAAGTGAGGTTCATCCTGACTGCCCCCTTCTGGCCCAGACAGTTCTGGTTCCCTAACTTCCTATGCATTTCATCATGACCACCAATCATCCTCCTAGTGTTCCCCAAGCTCCTGACTCAGTGGAACGGCAAGAGCAGGCACCCTGATCCACATCCACTCCGCTTCTCAGGGCTTGATATTTGGATGGGCATCATCCTTAGAACATTCATGCTCCACAGTTGTATGAGACATTCTCTCTAATAGTAGAAAGGACTCTACTAGAAAATGTTACCTAGCTAAATGGAAGTGCTTCTCTTCCTGGACACAACAAGGAGGTGTTCTCCCAGAGACTACAGATATTTCTCTCATCTTGGACTATATCCTATTTCTGAAAACACCAGGTTTCTCTATCAGCTCTTTGTGAGTCCACTTGTTGGCGATCAGCACATACTATCTACCTTCTGAGGGCTATTCAGTCTTCACATATCCACTGATCAATGGATTCTGGAAAGTCCTAATAAGAACTTTCGCACCTACTCAGAACCCCGTTCCCCTGTGGAACCTGAACCTTGTTCTCTCAGTACTCATAAGCTTCCATGCTCCGTTTGAGCCTTTAGCTACTTGCTCCATGTCTCTTAGTGAAGGTCACTTTTCTTGTAGCCATTACCTCAGTGAGAAGAGTTGGTGAACTTGAAGTTGAACAAGTCAGCCTCACCTCAGTCCCTGGAAAAATCATGGAGCAGGTCCTCAAGGAATCAATTCTGAAGCACTTAAAGGAGAGGAAAGTGATCAGGAACAGTCAGCATGGATTCACCAAGGGCAAGTCATGCCTGACTAATCTAATTGCCTTCTATGACGAGATAACTGGCTCTGTGGATGAGGAGAAAGCGGTGGACGTGTTGTTCCTTGACTTTAGCAAAGCTTTTGACACGGTCTCCCACAGTATTCTTGCCAGCAAGTTAAAGTAGTATGGGCTGGATGAATGGACTATAAGGTGAATAGAAAGTTGGCTAGATGGTCGGGCTCAACGGGTAGTGATCAATGGCTCCATTTCTAGTTGGCAGCCGGTATCAAGTGGAGTGCCCCACGGGTCGGTCCTGGGGCCGGTTTTGTTCAATATCTTCATAAATGATCTGGAGGATGGTGTGGATTGCACCCTCAGCAAGTTTGCAGATGACACTAAACTGGGAGGAGAGGTAGATACGCTGGAGGGTAGGGATAGGATACAGAGGGACCTAGACAAATTAGAGGATTGGGCCAAAAGAAATCTGATGAGGCTCAACAAGGACAAGTGCAGAGTCCTGCACTTAGGACAGAAGAATCCCATGCACCGCTACAGACTAGGGATCGAATGGCTCGGCAGCAGTTCTGCAGAAAAGGACCTAGGGGTTACAGTGGACAAGAAGCTGGATATGAGACAACAGTGTGCCCTTGTTACCAAGAAGGCCAATGGCATTTTGGGATGTATATGTAGGGGCATTGCCAGCAGATCGAGGGACGTGATCATTCCCCTCTATTCGACATTGGTGAGGCCTCATCTGGAGTACTGTGTCCAGTTTTGGGCCCCACGCTACAAGAAGGATGTGGAAAAATTGGAAAGAGTCCAGCGGAGGGCAACAAAAATAATTCAGGGACTGGAACGCATGACTTTTGAGGAGAGGCTGAGGGAACTGGGATTGTTTAGTCTGCGGAAGAGAAGAATGAGGGGGGATTTGATAGCTGCTTTCAACTATCTGAAAGGGGGTTCCAAAGAGGATAGATCTAGACTGTTCTCAGTGGTAGCTGATGACCGAACAAGGAGTAATGGTCTCAAGTTGCAGTGGGGGAGGTTTAGGTTGGATATTAGGAAAAACTTTTTCACTAGGAGCGTGGTGAAACACTGGAATGCGTTACCTAGGGAGGTGGGGGAATCTCCTTCCTTAGATATTTTTAAGGTCAGGCTTGACAAAGCCCTGGCTGGGATGATTTAGTTGGGGATTGGTCCTGCTTTGAGCAGGGGGTTGGACTAGATGACCTCCTGAGGTCCCTTCCAACCCTGATATTCTGTGATTCGTGATGATGGCAGATCTTCTATATTCCATAATTCCATAAGGATTAGGTTTCTTTGAGGTCTACACCCCAAATTCACCCCAAAGTAGTTTTGGAATTTCACCTTAACCCAATCCATTCACTTTCCTGCGTTCTTCCCAAAATCACACCCTTCCACAGAGGAACGAAGACTCCACTCTCTTGATGTTCAGTGAGCCTTGGCTTTCTACCTACAGAAAACAAATCCCCGAGACTGTTTATTGCTATAACAGAAAGAGTCAGAAGGCATGCCATCTCCTCCCAGAGAATCTCCAAATGGATCTCTGGCTGCATTCTACTCTGCCGTCAGCTTTCGAATCATGCCCCGCAGCCCCCACAATCGGGTAAGAGCTCATTCCACTAGAGTGCAAGCAACAACTATGACGTCTCGTCAGGAGGTGGGGCTTCATTCACATATTTGCAAGACATTATGCCGTAGTGCAGGACTCTTCTGCTGATGCCTCTTTTGGGATGGTGGTACTCCGCTCAGTCCTACTGCCTACTTCGATATTGCTTGCCAGTTACTCATAGTGGAATATGATACAGATCATCACTTGAAGAAAAGGTGGTTACTTACCTGTAACTGGAGGTGCTTTGAAATGTGTGGTCCCGATCTATATTCCACTACCTGCCCTCCTTCCCCTCTGCTTCAGATCTTATCAAGTAGTTGGTCCGTCCCACCCTTTATCCCCTCGTTCAGAGGCATGAGGTGAGCCAGAGTGCAGGCGTGGACCAACGGACACTATTTTCAAAATCTCCGGCTCTGGGCACACAGTGCACATGCGTAACCCCACAGTGAAATACAGATAGGGACCACACATCTTGAAGAACCTCCAGTTACAGATAAGTAACCTCCTCTTAGTGTTTGGGTAAACACGACAGTTCCTGGTAGTTATGCTAGCAGGAAAGGGTTATTCTTACCTCTAAATATGGGGCCTCACTGTTGATTTACACTATTAATGGAAGTAACTTACATTCATGGACTCCTGCACAGCTTGGGCTGAGAAGGCTGTAACCTTTCTTCTATTATGTTAACTCATGCATGCATGCGTTCTCTCTCTCTCTCGCTCTCTTCTCACACCCTTGCCCCCCCCCACCTGTTCTGTATATGAGTGTGCAAACTCAGCCTCGCACTTTCCAGTTCCTGCTTTTTTGTTCTCTTCACTATAAAAGTAGAAAAAGTAGCCAGGGTATTATTGATTTATATTACAATGGTCACTTGATCACCATATTTGGGGTCAGTAAGGAATTTTCCCCGCCAGTCAGATTGGCGGACACCCTGGGGGTTTTTTCACCTTTCTCTGCATCGTGGAGCATGGGTCACTTGCAGGTTTAAACTAATGTAAATGGTGGTTTCTTTGTAACTTGAAGTCTTTAAGCCATGATTTGAGGACTTCAGTAACTCAGCCAGAGGTTACAGGTCTGTTACAGGAGTGGGTGGGTAAAGTTCTGTGGCCTGCAATGGACAGGAAGTCCAGACTAGATGATCATGATGATCCCTTCTGACTTTAAAGTCCATGAACCAGTCATGATCAGGGCCCATTGTGCTAGAGGCTATGGTACAGGCTTTCAGGGTTTTCTACAGAATAGTCAATCTTCCTGAGCAATCCCACAGTATGCAGCATATTCAGTACTTTCAGAGTGTCAAACTAACAGGGCATTTGAGAACAGTGCAAAAATTTCCAGGGACACTACTCTTCCTGCAAATCCGTTAGAGGGGTTCTGTTTTTAGAGGGGTTCTGAGGTTGCTCTAGATGGGTTTGGAAAAAGTTCAGTTTAAAACTGTTAAGCTGTTAAACTATATTAAATTTAACCATTTTAGAAATCAGAGTGGCCAAGCCATTAAATTATTCACTGTTTAGAAGCCCATAAACAGGGTTAGAAATAACTAGTATTGTTTTTCAGTTAGTGATCCATTTAATGCTGCAAAGACACAGTTTGCATTTTAGCAATATGTTTGATTCAACACCCAATATCTGGTAACATTACTGAATACCTTCTACAGATTCCTACACTGCTGCTTCCACTGGTAGACTGACTTGAGTCTTCAAGAATCTTCTTGTGTCCTGTGTAGCTTCTGGAGGGAGAAGGCATGGCCTGTCATTACTTAGTAACTGCAGCAATGTGAGAAATCTGAGCATGGTGATGGAGATGTTCAAAAATAGGAGTTTTTCAGTAAACATGGCCTGAGGAACTTTTCGATTGAGTACTTCAAGGGATCATTTTGAAAACACACACTTTCTGATTATACGATATTGCCCATTCGCAGCTAGAACAGTACAACCACATTTACAAACAGGGTGGTGGTGTTTCTATGTATTATTTTAATGCATTGAACTATGTTGCTGTCAAGGCTGATTCCCCACTCTGGCACTTCGAGTGCAGAAGGTGGGGGCCTGCAAGGATTTTAAAAATTAATACTGGCCACTCCCGGCTTGTATTAAACTCCCAAGGTTACAGCTTTTCTCTGACCTTGGCTTGGTAAACACTGCCACCACCCAAATTCAGCCCCCTTTTTCAGATCCCAGGAAGGCGCACTTGGGAATTCCTTGCTGTGGGGTACCCTCAAGCCCTTTCACTCCCCCTCTACACCCTCCCCACCCCCACCCCGGAAGAAGTGAGAAATAAAACAAGGGAAATTAGCTGTTGCCACCAGTTAATTTAACAACATATGCACAAACCTCTTAGGACACCAAAAATCCAGTCCTGTTCTTAAAAAGGTAAATTTTATTAAAAACAAAAAGAAAGAAAATACATCTGGAACTTAGGCTTTTGCTAGATTTTAAAAGAATAATTCCAAAAATTAAGCACCTAAAATAGCTTTCTTGGGGGTTCATCCAAAGGTTACAAGCAAACAAAAGCATCTGAGGTTAGCACAGAGGAGTCCACAAGCCTTACAGGAAATAAAAGAAAGAAACCTAATTGTATCTTACTAGACATTTCCTAATCTACTTACATATTTCGGTAGTTCTAGGTATGATCTGATGAGTTCCATGCCTGGTAAAAAGCTTTTTACAGCATAGTCATAGCCCTAGGGTGACCAGAGAGCAAGTGTGAAAAATCTGTAAATATCTATAAATATCTGGACTGTCCCTATAAAATCGGGACATCTGGTCACCTTACATAGCCCTGACTTTGCTCTGTTCCCCTCTCTCTGGAGAACAACACAGAACACAAAGGGAAAGCTTTTTCCCCCAATTTTAAAAAGTTCTAGCCTTCCCAATGGCTCTTTTGGTCAGGTGCCCTCTCCCTTTTCTTTACCTGGGGGACTTTTTAACCCTTTACAGGTAAAGCAAGCAGCCACCAAGAGGGACTTTATAGATAGCTGGTTGGCTGGGTGTCTATAAAAGGGAGCAAGCTCCCCCCCTTCATTTATCACAGTTGCCCTTCCCCCAAGATCAAGGGGAAATATACTGAGGTGGGGAAAGGGTGGGGTGTAGTTCCAGGTGCTCTTCTTCTTTTTCTTCCTCTTCCTAGATCTGAGATTTGTCCCCAACAGCCGCTGTTAAATCCCAGTGTAATGCCACTGTAGTCACATTTGGAGGCCTGCAGCCTGTTTCTTATCTTGGTGTACGTAAAAGCCAGTTTAAAACCCCCAGTGAATACAGTGTGGGAAAGCACTGTGCTAGCTTATCCTATATTTCATTCATGACCTGCAGCCCTCCTACTATTCCAGTGGTTTGCCTCTGTAAAGTAAAAGATTGTCAGTAATGCCAAGTTACGTGACAGTTTTGAGACATGAGACCATCAAATTTATGTCAACTTACAACTGAAAATAGAATTAAAATCCAAGCCTCAATTGGTGAAATGCTAATGTGTTAACATATACCAGTTAGCCCTCAATGCTTATAGATCTGTTACTCTAATAATTAAAAGTTTACACTTCAGTAACAAGGATAGAATTAAATTGTTATTAATAGCATATATTTCAATATGCAGATTAAGACATGTAAAATGTTAGCATTTACGAATTAAATTAATTTAATAGAACATAATTAAATGTAAAGCTAATGGGTACTCAGTTTGCCTAAGAAGCGGAAATTTGCAGCGCGAGTGCATTCTTACATTCCTATCAAAACTGTAACACACTTTGAGAGTTCCATAAAATATCCCATTAAAATAAAGCATAGCCTAAGGCTGTATTTTCCTGGTGGACAATAAAATACCCAAAAGCACGCACAAACTGGTCATATGACAGCACGTGCTTTAGGTAGTTATATTGCTAAACTCTTCTTTTCTTTTTCTCCCACAGCCACTGGTTTAGCCCTGGGGCTAGGAAGGAACATAGCCAGGTAAGAACCACTTTGATCAAGAGCAGTTTACTTCATATATTTGAAGGAATTTAACTGTCTCTACTCCAAAACTATTGGGTCAGTATTTTAATACATAAGAAGCAAAGCAGCCTTAATTCCATGTTTCCTTGCAAGCTACTGAGAAAACTTAGCAGCTAAGTATTTCAAAAGGTCTTTTGGTTAATAAGCTGGCTTGCCAAATGATACTAGATAAGCATCCCAGTTCAGTTTTATTACCAGTTTAAGATTTCAGAATATTTTATCCTGATAACCAGTTTGTTATTAACAATAGTGCCTGTGTTTCTCTGAAACTGTAGTCTTAATGCTTCTATAAAATGGAGAACACCTGACATTTTTTCACAGTATTTAAGAAATTTAAACTGTGTAAGAACAGACTTGCAGAATGAAATCCACACCCCACTCTTCTCTGTCACTCTAGGTAAAAGGGTCAGATGGATATAAAGGGGCTGTTAAATCCTTCCAGATGAGGATTCTCCTGGTGCATAACCTGCAGAAGGCAGACATAAGCTCATGAGCTTCAGTGTAGGAGGCATGCTGGGGATGTGTAGAGGCAGGGCCGCAATGACTGTGGGGATTCCAGATAGTGTTATGACCAGCTGAGCAGCCCAGGGAGTCTGCTGTAATTTAGACAGGAGTGCAGAGCTGTCTAAATTGTATCAGGGGAGTAGCTCCAGCTCAAGATGGCACAGAGATAGCTTAAAGCAATCATAGCCCACCTGTTCCCCTGAAAACTGCACAGAATCTCACAAGTTGTATGTTGGTTACCTCATACTTAAGATCAGTGAATTTAACAAGAAAACACTTACATTTGAATAGTGGAGTGTTGCTTAACTGATGACCATCCTTTCAGACTTTGAAAAATGCTTAGTCATATGCATGGCAAAGCAATAAGTTATTGACAGAACAAGAACTTTGTGTAAATAAGCCTTTCTCTTTTGTATCTTGAACATATTAGTTCTTTTCAAACACTCAGAAAAAGTAACTGAATACATCAGTAGTACATCAAGCCTCTAGAGTAACTCATTGGGTCATATCTTAAACTGCTGCAAATTGATGTAGCTCAGTTGATTTCAATGGATCTATGCTGACTTACACCAACTGAAGTTGTAGCAAATACATTTTAAGCATCATAGAAAGCAATAAGTAACACAGTAAGATACAAGAGATTTTTTTAAAAATTCATCATGTTTTTAGGACCATTCTGAACTCCACTAGCTTTGATAGATCAGAGTTAAATCAGCATATCTGCTTTTCTTCCCCTTCTTTCAAACTCCAAATCAGACTCTTTCTCAACTAATTTTACTTCCTCAAGCCTGACAGGATGAAAAAAAAAAGAATTACAGTTTTAGCTGTAAATTGTGAAAGTATTATAATGCATGTTACAGTAAGCTGGCTGACATTTAACAGCTACACAGACAACTTTATATGATATTTACCTCATGTCATTTTGAAACTTTTATTTCTTGTGGAAGAAACAAACTAGCCTTTTAAAAGCTGGCTTTATGT
Source organism: Lepidochelys olivacea (assembly GCF_965140295.1). Lineage (NCBI taxonomy): Eukaryota > Metazoa > Chordata > Testudines > Cheloniidae > Lepidochelys > Lepidochelys olivacea. The sequence continues at coordinate 164,293,133 of NC_140413.1, forward strand.
TGTCAAATTTAGACTGTAACAAGTAACACTTAGTGAGTTGCAGTTTAAACTTAAAGAATTCATTTGTTATCCTTAATGTCTCAAATTACTTGATAATGAACTTAACTTGTACCTTTAGTACTACTTTTGAAGGTTCTGAAATGCAGACTATCCATGCAGGTTTCCATGCTAAGTGGTGTCCCAGCATCCGTTATGCTGCTGATTTCTCATCCAGCATGAAACCTGCAAGTGACTAATGCCAGTAATGGTAAATAAATAAATACTTTATCCAAAAATACATTATTTTATCATTTTTAAAATAATTTCACCTCATGAGTTGTAAAATAATTATGAAAGCTTTTGTACTTTTGGCGATGGCATTGGGGGTCCAGTAAATTAATAAGTTTCAGACTGTAGCTGAATCATGTAGTGAATGTAATGTCATCACATGAAACAGAAACTAGTCATCCTCAATGTGTCTATACTTCAGAACCTGTAAAAGAAGGAAAAAAATGAGTTTAACACTAATAAAAATTCATACTTGCAGCATCTTACAGAAATTTTCCTACGGAAGGCCAGCTTGTATAACTATAGGTTTTACCTGGTATGGTATAATAATATTGTTCTGTTTAATTATTTAATTTTTGAAGTAAACAAGTATTAAATTAGAGCTTATGTAATTATCTAGTCAAGACAGAAGTATGTAGCAGGTAAACTATTCAACAACAAAAAGACTGCCCCTCTTAACCTGGTTATTTGAAGCACTTGCCCATCTCTGCAGTGGTACTGTGAAGTCCCCAAGTGTGTCCCCCTAATTTTTTTCTGACTGCCTTCGGTGAAGTGCTGCCTTAAGTCTCCACAGCCATTTGTATAGCTAAGTCTTCAGTTCAGTTTGTCTCGATACTTTGTATCCTTTGTTGAAGGCTTGGTTCCCTTCAAAATATGATTTTAGTTTATTTTGCTATTAGTTTGCACTTCTTCTTTGTAATTATTTTGCAGCTATTTCTAAATGTGTCATTGCCATATCACCCTCACGTTGAGGAGTATCATATCAGTTGGGAGATGCATTTTGAATAATGAAATAGTTTTATTTTGGAAAAGTCTTCACATTGTATTTATTTGGGAGAAATTTCAAAAATAGGTTGGTCTAGAATCTACATTATTTTAGTCACCAGTGCTAGCTAATAGATAAGTGTTAGGAAGATTGGGTATTTAGCTTTTGTTGTTACTCTGAAATTTTCAACTTTTTGGGTCTCAGCAGAGTTTATAAATATTGCTTAGCTATTAGATACCAGTGCTAATCTGAGAAGTCTTTTAAAGTGAGCTTCTCTATCCCTTTTCATAATAGAGTTTTGAGGGTGTAAGTTATTTATGAATGCTTCTTAAGAATCATAGGCTTTTCACAGTTCCGAGTCAGGGTAACGATTTGTGGAACTCTGAAATTCTTTGTTTTCAAATGTCTTTTCTATAACTACAAAGTTCAAATAACGTTGGGTTTAAAATGAATAGATATGTAATTATAACCTTAACTCTTCGTGTGTCTTCACAAAATTTTATTAAAATGCTGTAATGACTGACCATGAATTTATCAAGAATGCACTACATCCCCAACTTTTAACATTTCTAGTGGTCTTGCCATAAGTGATGCTGTTAAAATCCAATATATAATACTTAATTTACTGTTAAAAATAAAACACAAAAAGATGACAAAGCTAGGATAACATTTTTTCAAATAAAAAATGGCTTTGTTTCCAACACAATTGTGAATGTTTTTTGTGTAGCTTCAGCTCCTGCGGGATAACCGATCTGAGAGAGGACACAAGAAAAATATTTCAGTAAAAACAGCTAGCAGGTAAGATAAAGGTGAAAATATACTTTAAAATCATTAACTTATTATCACTTTCTGTCTCCCAAAATTGTTTGTAGTGATTGACTCCATTCTTGATGGGCTTTTTTTATCTGTAACTTCATTTTTATAGCCTTTTCTGTGTAATTTTAATCTTTTGTCAACATTTGTATATTGGATTGGAATGATAATTGTATCAAAGTAATGTATTTACTCTGATTATAATCATTTTATTAAACAGCTGGATAAAATGGGTGACCAAGTAGGGTTCCTGACTTTGCAATATAACTCTAAGGCTCAAGCAGCTACTGTGTTACCTTTATATATACATCTTTTTTAACAATACAGGTAATTGAAAATAGCTTAACGTTTGTGTCAATCTTGTAGCATGGTTAGAATGTCATTTTCCTGTTAAAAAAACCAAAAACACCTGATTAGCAAACTTTATGAAAACAAACCTTGTCAGTGGTGCAAAAAAAAGTCAAGCATTGCTGTAAACAACAGCGACAAAAAATCATAGTCAAATCTCCCAGGTACATGACTGTTCATAGATCTTTTATATGTTTGAAATTTATAGTACACAATTTCCCCCTCCTCCCCAATATTCATTGTAACAGAATTGCTTTATAGTACAGAAAATTACAGAAATGTTTTCTTTGCTGTATACAGTACCTATTATTTACACACAACTTTTATTTTAATTTGTAGTGATATTATTTGGGATGACAAATAAGTTCTTTTGAAAAGGCAATAACACAATAATGATAAGTTGAAGACTTGGGTAATATCCCACTTTTAAGGGAGAATAGGCACATGGCCTTCACAGTATATCCAGTATCTTTAGTTATATGGATATACCCATTTTTTTCATGTAAGTAAATAGTGGATGTTATTAATAGCCAGAGTCTGAGACCAAATATTCACTTAGATCATATGAGTATTAAATATGAAAATACTTAATTTTAATTGTGTGTGAGCTCAGATGACATCTTCCAAATGGTTGGTTCCACCAGTAAAGCAGAATCTGTTATGCATCCTCTTCACACAATTTATAAGACTTTTTCATCTGTTAAATGTCTTCCAAGGTAAACAAATATTATTTTAAAGATGTTTGAAAGCAGTTTCCTGGTAAGCATAGTTCGGAAATCATATTTTTGCTCAGAACAACAGTATATAAAGAAAATTGTCCTCCATTGAGCTGAATTCTCTTCATAAGTGCATATTTAGGGCCTGATTTTCATTTCCCTGCCACCATCCAAAATCTCAACAACTTAATATTTTATCTTCGTAAAAGTTGTTATAAACAAACGGAAAAACTGTTTATGTGAAAAGCAAGCATGTGTACCACCTTGCAAACACACAGTAACTTATCTTTATCGATGAAATCCGTTGGGTTAAGTTACCAGTATAAATAGAGCAGGTGGGATTTCCAGCTTGCCAGTACAGTCGGAGGTCTCCTACAGCTTGACATAGTTTTACGTTGCCATTCCCTCCAGAGGGGAGTTGACCACCGTGCTGCTGCATTTAAAATTCCCGACTTCACCCATCTGCGTGGAGGGACAAAATTTCTTTCCTTTCAAGCTTACGAAAAAAATCATTGGTTCAGATGAAGCTGATATTATGCACAAAGTTAATGAGAGGGCAAGTTCCGAATTGTACCTTTCTAGTAAATTTGAAGTCTCATTGCTGTGTATGGAATCTTGAAATGGATCTTTAAGATCTTTACAAATGTGGCCAGATCTTTTTAAAAGTTGTAAATTAGCAAAGCTCTGTTGAAACCAATGGAACTTGACAAATTTACACCAGCAAAGGTTTTGGCCCACTCTTTAGCATAATCATAAATAACTCTAAGTAAAGCTATTGTATTTAAGGTTACTATACGCATATGCAGCTAAATCTTTTGTTGAATACAGTTGTTAGCCCTGGTCTTCACTACGAGTTTATGTGGAATTTAGCAGCCTTAGATTGATTTAACCCTGCACCCGTCCACACGACGAAGCCATTTTTGTCCACTTAAAGGGCTCTTAAAATCGATTTCTGTACTCCTCCCCAATGAGGGGATTAGTGCTGAAATCGACATCGCCTGGTCGAATTTGGGGTAGTGTAGATGCAATTTGATGGTATTGGCCTCCGGGAGCTATCCCAGAGTGCTCCATTGTGACCGCTCTGGACCGCACTTTCAACTCAGAGGCACTAGCCAGATACACAGGAAAAGCACCAGGAACTTTTGAATTTCATTTCCTGTTTAGCCAGCGTGGCGAGCTCATCAGCAGAGGTGACCATGCAATCCCAGAATCGCAAAAGAGCTCCAGCATGGATCGAACGGGAGGTACTGGATCTGATTGCTGTATGGGGAGATGAATCTGTGCTATCAGAACTCCATTCCAAAAGATGAAATGCCAATATATTTGAAAAAATTTCCAAGGGCATGATAGACAGAGGCTGTATCAGGGAACCACAGCAGTGCTGCATGAAAATGAAGGAGCTCAGGCAAGCCTACCAAAGATGCAAATGGCCACTCCGGGTCAAAGCCCCAGACATGCCACTGCTATGATGAGCTGTGTGCAATCCTAGGGGGTGCCCTGACCACTAACCCATCGCTGTCCATGGAAACCTGCAAGGGGGGAGTCTCATGCAGCAGGGATGAGGATTTTGGGGATGAGGAAGATGAGGAGGATGATAGTGGACAACAGGCAAGTGGAGAAACTGTTCTCCCCAACAGCCAGGAACTGTTTATCACCTTGGAGCCAATATCCTCCCAAGGTGGTCTCCCGGACCATGAAGCGGAGAAGGCACTCTGGTGAGTGTACCTTTATAAATATAATACATGGTTTAAAAGCAAGTGTGTTTAATGATTAATTTGCCCTGAAGACTTGGGATGCATTCGCAGCCAGTACAGCTACTGGAAAATTCTGTCTGGGGATGGAGCGGAAATCCTCCAGAGGTTCTTAAGGGGACATTCAGAGGTGGCCGTTCCTGCTGGGCTGAAAAGAAATCATCCCTACTTTTAGCCACACGGTGGGGGGAGACCAGTTTACGCTGAGCTGTTGACATTTGGCTGGCAGGGATCTTCCCTGATACTAGTCATGCTGTGGGAGGAGGGGTGAAGCGATCATCCCAGAGAATTGGATGGTGGTGGAGGGGTTTAGTTGGGTTTGTGCTGCACGTTAACCCGAAAACTGCAGCCCCTCCTTTTAAATGGCCAACCCAACGGGTGCTTGGTATGGGAAAGGAGGGTGCTGCTGTTTGAAACCATTCCCACATGTTATGAAGGTTGAAGAAGCCAAAAGACTGTGGCTTACCATGGCTGCCTGCAAGCCGCATTCTGTTAACCGGCCCTGCGTGTGTGATCTCTCACACCAAACCGGCAGGCCCCCAATATAAGAGGTAAAATGCGACCTTGTACCGAAAGCACATGTGCTATGTAATGTTAACAGCTTGGTTGACCGTGAAAGAGTCTACCCATTGTTCTCTAAAATGGGTCTTTTTAGATACTACTCTCCCTTTTTTTTCTCTTGCAGCTGCAAATGTTTCGATGCACCCCCTATCATCTCCGTCCCAGAGACAAGCGCAGATAAGAAGGCGAAAAAAATGCGCTAGTACTGAAATGTTCTCTGAGCTCATGCAGTCCTCCCACACTGAAAGAGCTCAGCAGAATGCGTGGAGGCAAACAATGGTAGAGTCCAGGAAAGCAGAAAGTGAATACGAGGACAGGAGGGACGAGGAAGATGAGAGGTTGCAGGAGCAAGAGGAAAGGTGGCGGCAGCGTGATGAGAGGAGGCAGATGCAATGCTGAGGCTACTGGGGGATCAAACTGATCTGCTCCGGGGTCTGGTGGAGCTGCAGGAAAGGCAGCAGGCGCACAGACCTGAAGATGCGAGTTCCTGAAGAAACGAGCATCATGTACCTTTCCCGGCCATCCCACTTTGATGTCGGTGAACGTCCCTTGTGATCCATCAGTGCTTACAGCACCACTGAAAAGTACCCCTTGTGGTTTACGTACTGGCTGTCAAGGTGGTTCGGTCCCAAGATAGGGATATACGTCTGTCACCCCACCACAGTTAGGGAATCCCATTACAGCGAAGCCATCCACTATGACCTGCACATTTCCCAGAGTCACTATCCTTGATAGCAGCAGCTCAGTGATTGCGTTGGCTACTTGGATAACAGCAGCCACCACAGTAGATTTCCCCACTCCAAATTGATTCCCGACTGACCGGTAGCTGTCTGGCTTTGCAAGCTTCCAGAGGGCTATCGCCACTCGCTTGTGAACTGTGAGGGCTGCTCTCATCTTCATATTCTTGCGCTTCAGGGTAGCGGAAAGCAAGTCACAAAGTTCCATGAAAGTGCCCTTAGGCATGGGAAAGTTTTGCAGCCACTGGGAATCATCCCAGACCTGCAACATTATGCAGTCCCACCAGTCTGTGCTTGTTTCCCAGACCCAGAATCGGCGTTCCACGACATGAGCCTGCCCCATTGCCACTAGGGTGTCCAAATTGCTGGGGCCTGTACTTTGAGAGAAGTCTGTGTCCATGTCCTCATCACTCTCGTCACCGTGCTGCTGTCGCCTCCTTGCCTGCTTTTGCAGGTTCCGCATATACTGCAGGATAATGCGTGAGGTGTTTACAATGCTCATAACTGCTGCATTGATCTGAGCGGGCTCCATGCTTGCCATGTTTTGGCTTCTGCAGGAGAGCAGAGTTGCAGCGGAAGCAGTGGCTGGCAACGGATGCCACAAGAATAGATATTTATCGAGAACAACGAGAGAACCTGCAAGGTGGATTCATGAGAACAGGAGAGCAGAGTTGCAGCAGAAGCGGTGGAGAACAATGGTTAGCACCACGCACATTTCCTGAGGAAGAACACACGTACCTGGGAGCCCATGACAGACAATATGGAGAAATTCACTATTGAGACAATAGCAGCAGAGCAGAGTTGCAGTGGTGGATGATGACAGTTAGCAGTCCTACTGCACCCTCTGCTGAAAGAAGTATGGCGTCCACATGGAAAAAAGGCACAAAATGATTATCTGCCATTGCTTTCACAGGAGGGGCGACTGACCACATGTACCCAAAACCACCCACGACAATGTTTTTGCCACATCAGGCATTGGGAGCTTAACCCAGAATTCCAATGGGTGGCGGAGACTGCGGGAACTGTGGGATAGCTACCCACAGTGCACTGCTCCATAAGTCGATGCTAGCCACGGTAGTGAGGATGCACTCCGCCAACTTAATGCGCTTAGGGTGGACATACGCAATCGACTGTATAAAATCAATTTCTAAAAATTGACTTCTATAATATCAACCTAATTTCGTAGTGTAGACATACCCTTAATTCTCACTTGAAAGTCTCAAGCAATCTAAGATTGATTCTGAATTACCTTTTGCGCATTTTCAGTGATTACATTTAACATGTAAGGATATTATAATTCAGATAATTAATCTCCTTTTAAAGGAAGCTCACAACAAATTATAACTATGACCAATAGAAATGTCTTGTCTTGCCGTTTATTGCTAAATACAATAATAGAAAATTAACGGATGGTAAACAATTGAAGGTTTGTAAAATTATTACCCAGCACACTTTGGACTCTTAAGCTGCTAGCCAATGCATATATATTTGGCATAATACATGCCACATTAATGGGTATTACGTGCACAGTATTACTATTATATATAAATATAAAAAATTTGGAAAGTTATGTTAACTAAATGTATTATACTCTCCCTCCAGTTCTGTTCACCCATGTCAAATATTCCACAATGCTTTGCAAAGTTGAAATCAGCTTTGGCATTAGAAAATAGGAAGTCTGTCAAAGCCAAGATACATGATTGATGTTTCTTAGCACAGGTCAGGATGTACCTCTGGGCCTAACTGGTTTGGACTGTAGTATCCAAAACAGATACAAGAAAAGTACAAAACAAAACAACGAGTTAAGGAAATGTTATGAACTGATAGGTTGGATTTTAGTGACTTATAAAACGTTTTGTAACTTGTAAAATCATGCTATAAATACTACTAGCTATCTTTGAAGCACAACTTCTGTGTAAGATGAGAATTGTTTCCTGGAAGGAAGATATGCCTGTCTTCTTTTCATATTGTACTGCTGCTAAGTTTGGTTATTTGGTCTCTTAAACATTTTTAAGAATAAACCGCAAGTGTAACCAAACTGTTGCCTTTGCCTTTTAGTCAGTAAAGCTATATCTGTTGTTCTTATTGCAAGACTGGAATTGCTAAATGTATTTCTTTGTGTAGTTTCCACACTGGCTTATTTCTAGTCATGTGAATTTTTTATTTTTTTTTTGGTGTTTTGAAAGACATTTTCTTTTTATATTTGCCTTGACTTTTCTTACACCTTCTGGATGAGTGACCACAGTTCTTGTCTCAGCACATGGAAAAAAGTAAAGATTAGAGACCTATATTGCACTAGATCAATGAATTGTGGAATAATTTACTCCAGAACCGTATCTGTCAGGTAGGAAGGGATAAGCACTCAGTCGGTCTGTTGTTGTCTTTTTTCTGTGCAGTGTGTGTTGATACTTTCAGGAGGACCTTAACTGTATTGGGTTTCTCATAAAAGAGATAACAAACATTAAGATTTAAAAATGAAGATGAGTTTCAACCCTATTTACATTAAATATAGCCTCAAAGCAAGACTGGGACTGTTCAGCTTAAGAAAGAGACAGCTAAGGGGAATATGGTAGAGTTCTATAAAACATGAATGGTATGGAGAAAGTGAATATGGAAGTGTTATTTACCCCTTCACATAACACAAGAAATAGGGATCCCTCGATTAAATTAATACACAGCAGGTTTAAAACAAACAAAAGAAAGTATTTCTTTACACAACACACAGTCAACCTGTGGAACTTGTTGCCAGACGATGTTTCGAATGCCCTGTATATAACTCAATTAAAAAAAGAATTAGATAAGTTTATGGAGGATAGATCCATTAATCGCTATTAGCCAAAATGATCATGGACACAACCCCATGCTTCAGGTGTCCCTAAATATCTGACTGCCAGAAGCTGGGATTTGACAACAGGGGATGGGCCACTCGATAATTCCCCTGTTGTGTCCATTCCTTCTGAAGCATCTGTCATCAGTCACTGTTGGAAGACAGGATTCTAGGCTAGATTAACCATTTGTATGATGCAATGTGGCCATTCTTATTGACAGATTAAGACAAAAACCAAAAAAAGGAGATCTTAAATTTGGTAAATAGCACTAGAGGAGTTAGTCTATGCTGTAATCAATTGATTAGGAAAACAAAATTACAGACAGTCAAAGTACTTAAACTTCTAGAATAATTTTCATGATTTATAATGGTCTTCATTATTTTTTAAAGTATCTTCACATTAAGTACAATAATTATTCAATCAGGTGTGTTTTTTCTTCTGGCTCATAGTATTATAAATGGGATTTATGGTATGTACATGTATTGAGAGGCTGAAGGAAAAAACAAGACAAGATTTGCTGCCACTTTTCCAGATATGATAAAATAATTTGATCATTCATCACTGGTTCCCAGAGATTGCGTGAACTCTGTCTTTTTAAGAACAAAACACATTTCCTGGCCCTCAGTTCTTTTCCGTCACTAAGAAGTGCTGACATCCGTACCGCCTGGAAAAAAAATGGGCAAGCACTCAGGAGCCTGAGTCTATCTGTTGTTCCTCTTTTCTGGCCATAGGAAACAGCACAGCCTGAAACAGGTCTCTTCGCATCCCTAAAAGAGAGAGGCCTGTTAGCGATGGAAGCTGGGGAAATGGTACAAGAGACATAGCGGGTAGTATGAAAGAAAAATGTCACATGGTGATACATGATAAATGTTAATAAGAATATTGAGCATATGTTTTCCAGATTTTCTGTAATCCACCAACCCTTTCAAATCTCAGTCCTGCCCAGACTTCTAAATATTTTGGATAGGTTGGAAAAAAGAATGCATCATCTACATTATATTTTTGTGATTTTATTTTATTTTGGTATTCTGTGTAAATTAATAATGAAAAGGAGAGTTCTAAAATGAGAAAAATCACACAAAAGGTGATCAGAGATTTGAAAAGTATATTTTTGCTTGAGATGTAGAAATATTGAGTTCAGACTTCTTTCCATCAGGTCAGAAAGAAAATCCCCATTTACATTTGAACAGAACTCATTCAGTTTCATCTGATACAGATCACTGTATTTTGTTACACAGATGTGACAAATAGAATTACAGCTGCTCTTTATTTGATCTTCTAAAGAGACAAAGATGTGGAAGGATGCTGTCTGCTCCCTTTTTCCCACCGTGTCATCTGTTGTTTGGGAAGGAGTCCTAATTTGCAGCAGATACAAAACTATTTGTCGTGTTGCAGGTTTGCCAAAAATAAATGAAACCATTAATTACTACATTTTTTGAGCAGCTGTTAATAGATTGGGATAAGAAAACTGTACCTTAGACTACTGGTTAATTACAAGAACTATAATTGTTTAATGTGGCTTTTATGGAATGAAATTACTGTACCAGAAGATGTGAACTCTGTTTTTAGACACTGTACAGGAAAATGAACACATAGCTTTATATCAATATCGCTAAGAATTAGTATATTTTATACAGTAATTATTCACTGTTGTCATCCTACACATTTATTGATATTCTCAACAAAAATACATTAAACTGGAGTTAAGATTGAATATATATCCATAATTAAAGTATAAAATTTGTAGTAATTCCAAATACAATCCACTACAAATACAGGTAATTGAGAATTAAGGTTAAACTTAAAAGGTGTATGTGAAGATAGAAACAGATAGCTAAAGCACTCAAACAATCTTAACTCTTCTTTTAGTGCCATTAATGTTATTGCATATACATAATAGTGTTTCTAGTTGCACATTAAATTTAAATGATTTTTAAAGACACTGCATTTTTTCCTCTGGCATCACCCTCAGAGAGGATGATGGCATGTTATACTATCAATGGCTACCACTTTCTCTGTGGCAGTTAGGATTCATTCTAATTCAGAAGAATAGAAGATTGCAGCCATTTTGAAAAAGGGCAGTTTTTCGTGGAATTCTCTGTAGTAGAATATTATTTGTCAGGCACTGCAGTTAAAAAGAAGAATAATAAAAAATGAACATTAATCCCTTTTTAAAAAACCTTGGAATATAGCCTATGTATAATATTTCAATAAGTTTTAACTATATGGAAACTATGAACCGTGTCTGTTATTCCATTAATAAGATAACATGAGAAATAAAAATCACGTGATATTGGATGCTTAATTTCTTAAAGAACATATTTTCAATTAATTGTAACTTATAAAGTAATTAATGAATGTGATTGGGCACAGAATAAATTTTCTGGGATTTTACCAAGTGAGCATGCAGATCCAGTGGCCCCAACACCATGTGCAACTGACATGCGTGTACACCCCCATCAGAGATGTTAAGTACATACTTGGACAGCTAACCCCTCATGCCACTACGCCTACACTCTAATTTTAGCATGCTAGCTCATTCAGAGCTAGTGGGGGTATGTCTCCTCAAGCTGGGAATTACACCCCCAGCGCAAAGTGTAGATATACTTTGGTGTAATGGAAATTCATGTTAAGAACGTTGGCACAAAATCACTGTTTCCTGGTTAGAGCAAAAGGTTTTGTTTGCCTTGGAATTTCTGGAACAGCAGGAGACTGTTATCCTGTTGCAACATTCTACTCCAAGAACATCATCTCTTTGCTAACCGCATTTTACAGATACTTAAATATGAACCGTATCCATAAAAATTATAATACATGTTATGTTTAGAATTCTGTAATTTAAAATCAGTTGAGTAAACTCTTTTGATCATAGAGTAGATCTTCACATTCTTCGCTTCTGAAAACAGATGAAGTTAGGTTTTTCTTCATAGCCATCATAATACCCTTTTATGGACATTTTAAGAGTCATTCTTTCAACATGACTTTTTCAGTACAAATCCCTTCCAAGTCCTCTGTCTCAGCAGGTTCCAGTATTGTAGACGCAGGTGTTTCCCATGATGAAAAGTACGAAATGGTGGTATTTCTTTGTGAGGAAAGCTATAGTCTTGAATGAGCTGTTCTAGTTTTGTTAAAACAGAATTTTTCTTTCCTAGCATTCTTTGTTGACTTGTTTATGCACCAGGATATTGGTTTGGATTTGCCTTTGTCTAATTCATATACTTTTGATCAATTCCAACTCATGCCCAATTATATTACACTAAATTAACATAATTCAACAGATGTTGATATTTAAATGTTTTCTGGCATTCACATCTTGGACAGCTGTCTTAGAGCTTGGGGAAAAGGCAAACATTTAGAGTTAAATGCTGAACATATGCTTAAATTACTAATTAGAAAGAAGAAAAACAATGCATTATCCTTTCTGAGGACAGTAAATCTCTAATACAGATATTTTTTTAAAAGACTTTTAGTCACAGTTAAAGTCCATTGGTCTCTGGAGACTGGGTGCTGTGGCATATACTGTGGCATTGGACTTCATTTCCATTTGGATTTGCTGAACGTGATGCCAATAGAGACTTGCTTCGTTCAGGTGAACTTGAATTAAGTCTCAGAAGTGCTGGAAAAAGACAATGTGAAGACAAGTGTTAGAGTACTGTAGGTGGTGATGAGATAGTCCACTGACAAGAGATATTAATATTTTCCCATTCATAGTTAAATTGTGCTAATACTCCATTAAAACAAATGTCACTCTTAAGTTTAAAGTTGCATTCTGAACAGATTGGGTTGATATGAAAGGAGTTTGACATAGAACAATGCTACTATCACATCTGTTTAACATTTAATAAAAAGAAAAAAAGTGCATCACTTTTGGTGGTTAATGTATTTTTCTTCACACTGGTAGAGGCAGATGCTACAATCTGTGTTACGTTGGTGATGTCATTCTTATAACTGAGTCTGAGGAAAAAGCTTCAGAGCTTGTAAAGTGAGTAGCTAGATCTAGGGTGGAATTCTGATTTCATCTGAACAGTGTTTTTTGTTGTTTAAAAAAAATTTTTAAAAACCAATAAAAGTGATAACACTTGAGAGGTATACCCTAATCCTCGTAAGAGTAAGAAATGAATGTTCTATATTTCTATATAATATCTATAATTTACTATGTATATAATGAGTGTGTAGCTGTAAATACAAAATTATTTTGCCAATTTCTATTTATTAATAATTGGAAAAGATTGTTATATACACTTTTTTGGTAAATTTTTACAGACAATCCTAATTACAGTAACAAGAGTCTAGTCGAGAGGCTGCACATCTTACTAGTAACGTACACTCTTTTTAGTTGTTCATAACTATGTATGGAGTTTCTGAAAATGAGCATGGGAGGCTGCAACCCAGAAATGACTTTTTTTCGGGCTGTCAATTAATTGCAGTTGACTCACATGATTAACTCAAAAAAATTAATCACAACAAAAAAATTAATCATGATTAATCACAGTTTTAATTGCACTGTTAAACAATAGAATACCAATTGAAATTTATAAAATATTTTGGATGTTTTTCTACAATTTCAAATATATTGACTTCAATTACAACACAGTATACAAAGTGTGCAGTGCTCACTTTATATAATTTTTATTTCAAATACTTACACTATAAAAACTCACCTCATACAAGTATCATAGTGCATTCTCTTTATCATGAAAGCACAACTTACAAATGTAGATTTTTTTTGTTACATAACTGCACTCAAAAATAAAATAATGTAAAACTTTAGCTCCTACAAGTCCGCTCAGTCCTACTTCTTGTACAGCCAATCGCTAAGACAAACAAGTTTGTCTACATTTATGAGAGATAATGTTGCCCGCTTCTTATTTATAATGTCAGTGAGATGTATAATGTCACTGAAAGTGAGAGCAGACAGTCACATGACAGTTTTGTAGCTGGCTTTGCAAGGTATTTACGTGCCAGATACGCTAAACATTTGTATGCCCCTTCATGGTTCAGCCACCATTCCGGAGGACATGCTTCCCTGCTGATGATGCTCATTTAAAAAAAAAAAAGTGTTAATTAAATTTGTGACTGAACTCCTTGGGCGAGAATTGTATGTCTCCTGCTCTGTGTTTTACCCTCATTCGTGTTACAGCAGTCTTGGGTGATGACCCAGCATGTTGTTCGTTTTAAGAACACTTTCATTGCAGATTTGACAAAATGCAAAGAAGGTACTAATGTGAGATTTCTAAAGATAGTGGCAGCATTTGACCCAAGATTTAAGAATCTCAAGTGCCTCCCAAAATCTGATCAGGACAGGATGTGGAGCATGCTTTCAGAAGTCTTATAAGAGCAAAACTCTGATGCGGAAACTAGAGAACCCGAACCACCAAAAAAGAAAATCAGACTACTGCTGGTAACATGTGACTCATGATGATGAAAATGAACATGCATCGGTCTGCACTGCTTTGGATCATTATCGAGTAGAACCCCTCATCAACATGGACACGTCCTCTGAAATGGTGGTTGAAGCATGAAGGGACACATCAATCTTTAGCGCATCTGGCATGTAAATATCTTGCAACACTGGCTACAACAGTGCCATGAGAACACCTATTCTCACTTTCAGGTGACATTGTAAACAAGAAGCGGGCAGCATTATCTCCTGCAAGTGTAAACAAACTTCTTTGTCTGAGTGATTGGCTGAACAAGAAGTAGGACTGAGTGGACTTGTAGGCTCTAAAGCTTTACATTGTTTTATTTTTAAATGCAGTTATTTTTTGTACGTAACTCTACATTTGTAAGTTAAACTTTTAAGATAAAGAGATTGCACTCCAGTACTTTTATTAAATGAATTGAAAAATACTATTTTTATTTTTACAGTGCAAATATTTATAATAAAAATAAAATGAGCACTGTAACGTTGTATTCTGTGTTGTAATTAAAATCAATATGTTGGAAAATATCCAAAAATATTTATATTTGAAAATGTTGAGCAGGGGATTGGACTAGATGACCTCCTGAGGTCTCTTCCAACCCTAATATTCTATGATTCTATGATATAAATGGTAGTCTATTATTTTTAACGGCACAGTTAATCGCGATTTTTGTAATTGATTGACAGCCCTAATTTTTTATCTTTGATTTTGACTTTAGGATTTAGATAATATAAATACAAAGAAAACACAGACAGTATACCCTATTTTTGCATTTAAAATTGCATCAATTCTTCTAATTCCATGTGGTAAGCAAGTTGTTCATAGTGCCTATTTGTTCTTGGTATTTTGGTTTTAAAATATTGATTTTCAAACTGACTACTTTGTTCTAGAGATATCTGCAATATATTTTTTCATGGAGTTTTTCTGTTGGTGGCACATTATACTGAATACTTAACTTTATGGTAGATGAAAATGGCTGAATTGCCTTTTAATAATGTATATTCTGATAAAACAATATCTGTCTTTGGCAAAATGAATGTGAATTTAAAAACACTGACCTTACTTAACACATATTTACCCAATATATATTTTAGAAGAATGTTTCATTTAAGAATGCTTCATGTGTTTATCTGCTACCTCGTTCTTTGTTAACTCAGGGCACTGCAATGTAGAGTTCTCCCAATACACCATACATTCAGTCTGGCTACTGCACATTTCCACCGAGCAAATCCAGTGCATATAAGCCATATTCCCCATAGCAACAGGTTCTGATATGAGTGATTAGGTGATATTCATAAATGTGTTTGTTGAAGCCATAATCAAAATCTCCATCCACATGGTCTTCAAAGTCTGATCCCTCTTACTTCAAACCATCAGTGTCAGCTTTTACTGGTTCTATAAAAACTGTGAAATTAAGTATCTAATCTTTGTCATTCTCCAATTAAGTAAGTTTGGATCAATGTGGCTGTAGAGGGAAAACCCTTGCCCTCATCTATAGCCTGAGCAAAAGGAGCCAAATACCTCCCCAAAATAAACTGTTGGAAAAAGGGGGAACAAATTGCTTGAGAACAAAGCAGCTGTCAGAATGACATCAATAGAAATTAGCTGGTACTCTGGCACTTCTTGCTGACACTGACTGTCCAAATCATTGCCAGGCACAAATGCTATATAGCTTTTTATGACAAACAATAAAATAGATTTCAGATATCGATTTGACCTAAAGTTAGACAAATCCAATCATACTGGGTGACATCTATCTCAAATATTCCTAACAAAATGATACAGAGGTATGTTCTTTTTTTTTTTTTAAGAGAAACCTGTACAATAGTACTATCAGGTGAGGTCCAAATCCTCCATCTTTACAGAAACAATTTTGATCATTCTTATTTGTCTTTGTCTATAGAAGCACTGTTGTCACAGCCAGGAGCTATGCACTTACCAATAATGCACTCACAGTATCCTGCAATATGAAACATGTATGGATGGGGGGAGAAAAAACCCTACATACTAGATTTCTGTGAGACAGCCCTGCAGTAATTAGTATATCAATCACTTGCTATTCAAATGGAGACCAGGCTGCCAAAGTGCATGGGTTGGAGGCGCAGCCAACAGTGCCCCTTTGCATCTTAAAAAAATAACTTTAAATGTCCCTTTGCTAAGGTTGGGTCTACACTGCCACTTTCAGCACTAAAACTTTAGTCGTTCAGGTGTGTGAAAAAACACCCTGTGAGTGACAAAAGTTTTAGCACTGAAAAGTGCCAATATAGACAGCACTTTATCGCCGGGAGCTGCACTCCTGGCGATAAAGCATGTCTATACTGCCCACGCTACAGTGCTGCCACGGCCACGCTGTAACGTGGGCAGTGTAGACATACCCTAAGGAGAGTGCTTTAGGATGTGTGGAGCGCTTGTCACATACTGGACAGCTACAGTTCACATCTTGAAAAAGTGAGAGATGCATGTTCTGACTTCAGTCAATTGTTCTTATTTAGTGTTATGGTAAACTTCGGGTTGTTTTTTCTCTCTACCCTTAAATATCTATATAAGGAGTTTTCTTCTACTTTCCACAGAGAAGCACTCCCAAATTGTGCAGTTTAGAGTGAGGCAGACCCTATCAGTAAATGACAAATGTTGTCCTTTTGTTGGACAGCCTGACATCCTCTAGATGACTGGAAAAAGTCATAGAACAAAAGGAACTATAAAATTTGGTGCAATGGCTCTGTGCCACAAGGGGAAAAGGGGTTGAGATTTAGGAGTGAACCCTTTCTAACGAACCTGTTTGCCATTGCTTTGCATATATATATTGCTTTGCAACATACGTCTCTTGCATTTTGTTGTACCATATTATGAAGGTGCCATAACTGTACCATAGTTAGTTGTGTTGAGATGTGCATTTGAGGCAGGATTACACCTCTTTATGTATGAGTAATATTATGTACTGTACCCAAACTTACAGCACTAACTAGCTGGTGGGTAAACATGTAAAATGTTACAGTTCTATTGGGATATTATTTTTAGAAAATGTTCCTTAATACTAGAAGGCAATTGCAGGGAAGGGTGTGACTTTGCATAAGCATCCAAACTTTTGGAAGCTTAATCATATTGAATCACTGAAACTTGTGTTGGTCCCACTACCTTATTTAGATACTAAGGTGAAAGGAAACTTAGAAATACCTACATGATATTGTTTAATGCTGTATACTGCTAAGGTGCTCAAATTGTGGTCCATAGCACTCAGGTAGGTGATGAAGCAGTTGCTAGCAGTCTGTGGAGAACACGGTCATATTAAGACACCTAAAAATACATTTAAATACTGTCCAGTTTTCCATGCAAGTAGTTGCTAATCGCCACAGAGTAACACCATCAACTGGAGGAGGCAGTCTATGCAACTTCCTGTGGGAGGAGGACATGTGGTCCAGAAGGCAAACTCTGTACTAAAATGTGGGCCACCCTGTGTGTTTATAAAAAAAAAAAAAAAAATTGAGAACTTTTGCTATGCTGTTATTACATTAAGGACACTAGAATAATGAGACAGTGTGGTCGGGCTGTACTCTTGTCAAGAAAGATGGATGAGGTCATCCACCTTCATTTTGAGTCATTTTGTTGGCTTTCTTATGTAATATATATTTCTGAATCCAGTTTCAGAATTGCTCTCCTGGTTTTAGACATTCTCCATTATCTATCTTCTCCCTATTGTTCTGACCACTGCTCCCCATACTCCCTTCCATCTCACACTGCACCTCTGGACTTAGCCTGCTTTCTGTAAATGTTATAGTTGAGGAAAGAGGTTACTCATTGATCTCCTTTATATCTTATGAGCTCTTCCCATACTTTCCTTCTAAACTCCTGAATCACTCTTTCAATCTCGTCTTAAAATCATCCTGTAGTTTGAAAACTAAAATTATTAGAGTAGAAATTAACCTTGTAGATCACCACCGGGAATGTCCAAACATGCTACCTAATAGCATAATTACATTGTCTAAGAAATTGTTGTCAAACCATTTCAAGCTTCAAATAAGTTGCAGTCATCACATCGTTCTGTCTCCATTCTCATCCAACTCTTTTGAGATTGAAAATGGACAAAGGGAGTGACGATTCTTCTTAATAATCAAGCCTTAGATCCTTATAAAATTCAAACCAGTCAACTCCAGCCTTACTAAAATCTGTTTCTAAAGAGCTTCAGTTAGTAACTTATCAAGCCTAGGCATTAGCTACAGCATCCAATGATATAATTGAAGAGTTCTACAGCCATCTGCAGGAACTCAATGATACTGTGCTAGGATAGATGTTGCTGTTTACAGAGTATTTCAATGCCCAAGTTGAGTGAAAGAGTTGTTGATCAGAATATAATGGACAGACAAGTATTGGGTGATATCAGTTCATTAAATTGTGCTGTGAAAATTAGTTTTAAAGTGTTATTTCAGCATCAGTGTAGCATACAACATAATCTATGCTTTCCAAATCAGCTGCACAGAAATCCAATAGATAAGAATGTTTTTGAGCAAAACATGAAAACTCTTCCACTCTTACCTCTGTCAGGAACTGCTACTTTCAAAGTTCAAGTTATGTCTAAAATGCAATAAACAGGGACCTCCATTATTTACAGATAATATGTGCCAAGTCATAGAGGTACAAAATGTAATCTGGCAAATGGCTTGATGCTTTGCTGAAGTGTAAACAGAAGTCCAAACAAACTGTGGGGAGGAAATGAGGTGTGCATGTATTAACATTGCAATTATAACACATCAAGAAGAGTAAATAATATGGATCTCAAAGCATTACAGCTTGTGAGGAAAGCAAAAACTCCTAAAAGCAAGAAAACACTGGAGTAAGATAACCAACAGGGATGTTGGAGCAATGAGTAGACATGTAAAATAAATACATAAGTAAATGTGTTATTTGTATTGCAGTAGTGCCCAAAAGCCCCTAACTGGAATCAAGGTCTCAGAAAATGTACTAGCACATATGAAGACAACTGCAATACAAACTTAATTCTCACAACACACCTTTGTGAAGTAGCTATGGAATAATTCCCACTTCCAGGGTAGTAGAGATGAAGAAGATTAATTGTTTTTGGAGGAGTACTGTTTTATATATGGAAAAATGAACAGGGTGGTTAGTGATGTCCCCACATCCACACAGCAAGCCATTGGGGAGAACTATGGTATTCAGAAGTAGCTGCCTTCTTATGCTCAGTCCACTGCACTATACTGCTTTGTAATGACTAAAGCGAATACTAAATCTAGAGTGAAATTCTAATTCCATCTGAATGTTAATAGCAAAGGCAGTGATAATACTTGGGAACATCATAAACCCTTAAAAGTAGGAAAAGGAGGTTAAACAAGTAAGTCTGTTTTCTTTCTTTTTTTCTTTTCTTTTTGTTTTTATATAAAATATAATCATTTAACAAAAGTACATGTGCAAAGTGGAAATGGCATATAAAGGTCTGTTTTCTGTATCTGTGGTCCATGAAAGTAGGGGGCCTCTTTCAAAGGCTGGATATGGATTGAAAGGTCAACATGAAACTGATGGCTTTTTGCACAGGACAGGGTGGTGCTAATGACCACTAAGATCCCATTAGATCAAACTCTGACTTGAGCTGCTACAGATGGCTTTGGAAGCCAAACATTCATAGTTTCAGATGAGAAACAGCTCATTAAAAATATTGTATTACCAAGAATACTGAGGTGATAGAAAAATAAGAGTTTGTATGGCAACAGTGTGGGTGGAATGGTTTTTGTCTGGGGGATTTAGAAGATGTATCATTTAGACATATTTCCCGGAATCATTATCTAGAGAAAAAATGGGAAGGCAGACTGCCAGAATGGAGGGGGAAAGTAAAGAAAATTAGATAGCACTGAATAGTGGGATGATAACCTTAACAGCAAATAGTTATGAGCACTGGTGACTCATGTTATCAACATGGAGACAGCCATTTCTGAGAACAGCAGTTTCCACAGTGTAACTTATTTTTTTTATTAATATACATGATTTTGGTGTGTCGTCTTGTGCTTATAGTACCACTATCATCTTTTCCCTGGAAATACTGTATATCAGAGGGGAAAAGGAATAAAATCTGGCAGTATATTTTTCCATTCCTTTTTTGTTTAATATGTTGAGGCATGATAATAACAACAAAAATCTTGGCCTGCTAGTGTAAGTTCACACCAGTCTGGGCTTATGCAGCCTTTTTACTTCCCTCTGCCACAACTTTGCCGCTGCTATGACACTTGCAGGCCTGCTCCACTGTTGTGCAGCTGATGCCCTGTCCATGCTTATATTTTTCTTATTGACAGTGAGTGTTCTTGCCAAACGCCAGGGACCATAGTCACATCTGTTTGTCTCCCAAGCTTGTCTGAGGCTGCTTGGGAACACTTTTTATCCAGAGGGCAGCTTTAACTAGGCCTAATATTCTGAAAAGCCTCTATTTGTAAATGCATACAATGAGGCGACATGTTCCTGTTGTCTTTCCTTTAAAATTATTCCATTTGACACTGCTTGCTCCAGTCCCTGTCACCAGCACATCAAAAGCCAAGTTTTCAGGCAAGGTGGTCTTAACAAGTTTTATTTTTTCCCTAATAAAATGCCTAGTTTCCCACCAGAGCACTATTTATAAATGATAGCTTGCAGCAAGCTATGGATAAAAAGAGAGAAATCAGGCAAATAGCTTTCTTCCTATTTGTAATCCTTGCTTTTGTGTTTTAATGTTAAGAAGCATATTGTTGAACCCCTAGCCAGACTGTGAGGGTCAGAGTTCTCGCTACGTCTACAATTTAGAAATGTAATATTCATGCGCTAGTGTTTATGTTTACAGCCAAAGTGTAATAGCTTGCTTTCTCTAAACTGCAGCTTTCAGATTAGGGACAGTTCTTTGTCCATTGCTCTTTAAAATGTAGCCTTTTGTCTCTCTGCACTTCAATCAACAATACATCTAAAATGGTAGTTGTAAATCCCCTGTTGAAATAAATGCAATGTTTGAAATTAATCTAGTTTTAGTCAAAGGTATAATATTAGTGGTAGCTTCATAATGGACTGTGGATTTGAAAAAGTGTAATTATTGCTTTAACGATTTCTTAAGAATGTTGGTTAGTTTCTAGCATAGAGAAACCTCTAGCTTTTTCCCAAAACCATAGCAAAGAAATAACCACTCTCACCTTGGCTAGTGATCAGATTGTTGTGCTTTGCAAAGACAAATGATTCATTTATGCTGAAGGAACAAGGCTGTCTTTCAGACATTCATTGATTTTGAATTAAAAAGTAACTGCTATGTTCTACATGAAGGGTGACAACAATAACAAAGTAGTCCTTACTTAGTGTTATTTGTTGCAACTCCATTGCATGTGCCTGGAGGAAAAGTGTTGGGACCTGAGTACCATAATCTTATTGATCAATAATCTAGATATCTCAATGCAGTGTAACAGATAATCAATTCTGGGTAGAATTACTCAAGCGCAGCTAGCTGTTACTCCTGTAGCTCAGGTCTTGAGGTTCAATTGGCTGACTTTATTAATTTTTATCTTTCATCCTACTTGCATCCTTGGGTGGTGTGGGTTTGTTTTGGTTTGTTTTTTTTTATCCCCTTTCCCCTCTACATAGGAATGCTGGAGAAAAAAACACAGTCATTGCACTCTACCTAGTATGAGACATGTCCAGGAGACTTTTACAGTCTAAGACCCTGCAATAATATAATGGGATATGGATTTTGGGAAGAGGGAGCTGGTGATCTATGTTTAGTATTCATTGGTAATTCTATTTCTTGATGTTTTAAAAAAAAATTGACAATGAGATATGAAGGTCTTCACATTTTTTATGTGCAGCATATTCATTCTGAATAAAATGAGCACATATATCAGTTTAGTGGTTAAGACAGTTCCTAATTTTAATATTTTGCATTCCTTTATTTGAATTCTGATATTTAGTTTCAGAAAATATATTCTACGGGTGATTTAGTTGCATTATGGATATCAGAGTCAAGTGAGTAATCAAGATAGTCGAAGCCATTCTTGAAGAGACAGTTTTCCCAAGTGTAATATGACTGGATTCATAACCCATTCTCTATATTTTAGCAGGTTTTTTTTTAAAAAGCACACACATATCATGATAATGTACTTACTTAAATGGTTACTTTAATAGAATATATAAAACATAAATTAAAACCTGCAAGTTTAATAACAACTTTATTTAAATAGCTTTTTGAATATTTATTTTGCCTTTATTGACCTTTTCTATACTTTGTTTAAATTTCCAGTTTTCACTTTTTTTACATGTACTACCAATTACAAAAGATTTAGAGGTTTAAACAGTCTTAATGTAAATTTAGCACTAATTGAAATTTACTCTGTGATAGCAGGAAGGGTGAAAAGAGGATGGTTCCACTATACTTAGCTTTTGGATGTTAAATTTGTATTTAAATTCAACTTGTGAGGCCGTTTCAAGGAAGAAAAGTCCATGTTAAAATAGAAAGTTAAGTTAATCGATGCTGACGTTGTGGCACAATAAGTTAATCTGGGATATGCATTGGAGTATTTTATTTTTTAAATTACCCACTGAAGCCCGTCTATGTGAAATAACAAAGTCATTAGTACATTTGTATTAAAAAAGTGGATTTGTACCATAAAATGTTAAACACTATGACCATTTTCAGCCCAGTGTTTTGGTTTTTCTCTTTTTACAACATTATGCAGGAAATCTGAATATTCTTTTAAATCACATAATCATCTGTTACACAATTAATAATGGTATAGCTTAAAGAAAGCTTATGTGCAATAAAGCAAAATTTATAAATCCTAGACTGAACCCAGGCCCCTTAAATGGGAACATATTACTCTTCATTGGCACCAGTTTACTAGATTTGTTTCCCACCTTGTGATTTAACAAAATTCACTAAGTTATAATTAAAAGAATCACAATATTGGGACTTGTGTTTTTAGGTACTCTGTAATGTTTAATACATCTCCATAAATGCCTCTTCTTTTTCCCTTGTCTCCTAATTCTTCACCGAATGATGCAGCCAGCAGTATCTGTGCCTCTCTAAAGGAATGTTAAGTTACTTATAGCAAAATTACACTTTTATTCCATTTGCGTTTGAAGAGTTTTCTGTTTCATGTTACCTCAGACATTCTTCATGTTACCTTAAAAGAAATTGATAATACTTTTCCTGTAATAAATGTCATTCTGACAGTAAGGCATTAGTAACCAATTGATAACCTACAACAATATTGTGATCTCTTTAGATAATTAATCTTAGCTATTTTCCTGTCAGAAGAAACAGTGTTTTATGTTGAGCTAGAAAGATTGCCAGTTTTGAAAATTAAAAAGCATTCCTTTTATATTATTCATTCCAGGAACAATTTATGATGCTGTGTTTAGATGCTGAGCGCTTGTCAACAAACATAATTATGTTTTGATATAAACAAGATTGGTGGCTTCACTGTGCAGCTTCATCTTCATTGAGAATGTTTTGATTTAGGTTCAGATTTAGGTTATACAAGCTGTGTATTTATGTGGCATTTCCCCCCCTTTGTTAATAGTTTTCTCTGATAATCACTTACAGACAAACAAGTGTACATTTAGGATCATTGTGCATGGGAGACATCAAACGGAGAAGGAAAGCTGCACCCCTACCAGGACCCACAGGTAACCAGTTTTACTGTAACCAAACCCCAAAAGTTAAATCTTTAAAATACAAAGCAGTAGGTCAGCAACACAGCAAAGTGCATAATAAATTCAGCCACTCTTGACATACCTTTAGGCAGGTAATATAATAGTATTAGAGATTAAGAAATCAACTGACTTTTAATTGTTGTTTAGACATTTCTAATTTCTCAGCCTTTTCAAACACAGTACTTATTAAAGAAAAGTGATTTGGTTTCCCCAGAATGAAAATCTTAAACAAAAGAGATTACTATACATGTATACTCAACAACACAAGATAGGAAGAGCTAGGGTATTTTTCCAATGAAGAATGTATATGAAAACCTAGAATAAATATAATGTACTGTACAAGATTTGTTGGGCAAATCATTGAAAGTTTTGAGTCAAGTATATGAAAGATAGCTTCAAAATTAGTGCAGCACATTAAATGGCTAACACCTGCAAGTGCATTTTCAAAGATTTTTGTAGATGCAAGATCACAACCATTGCATGCATTTTGCTGATGTTACAGCTGTGAAATGACTTTTTTAATACTTGGCTGTGATTTACAGGATTCTCATCCGTTTGTTTATGTTAACTATATATAGTTAGACTGCTGAGGGTATGGTTGTGCATCTTTTTGTGTATATCTCTATTAGTCTGTCTTCATATATTTCACATAGTTGTAGTATGTGAGCCTCTGGACTACACATGTTCGTATATATTGCTATTTATCAGCATATACTTACAGTACCTTATTATATACAATGTGTACACGCATACAATTCTTTGATTCAAATCTCTCCTAGATATTCTTTAGAGTAACCAACTGTTTGCATTCCAGTTGAATGGCCCCTCAATATTTCAGTGTTTCAAACAGTGACAAAAACAGACCAGGAACAATCTCATAAATACTACATCTTAGTGGAAGCAGTATGGAAAAAGAGAATGTCTGGATCAGGTCCTAAGACTCTGAACATATGTGAAGTGAGCAGGAAAATACTTAATGGCTGAGGAGAGGATAATACAATGATTTCTACAAGGTGATTTTGACTTCACAACTTGCAAGTACCAAAGGAAGTCATTTTGTACAGAGTTGGTATAAAGTATAGTGAAATTTATTTTATCATACATTTTACTGTGGACTTCCACTGTTCACAGGCTAATTCCACTGCCTAGTTTGCAAAGTCAGTCTTTTGATAATGAAGTTACTAAATATTTTATATAAGCATTCAGTGTTTGATATCTTCAATATATACAAGACATTTTTTGAGAGGATTTTTGTCTTAAACTGAGAGACAGAGATACAGGGTCTTTTTAAAAAAGAAAGATACAAAATCATAAAAAGAAAGAGAAAAAGAAAAAGCCTTGTATTTGCTACTGTTTAACTAGTGTGGATTTATCTTTCTAATTCAAGAAGAGCAGTTCAGTTTCCTTCTGTATTAGTTTTTGATAATGTGAAGTGATTTTCTATGTTTGAATCTTTGTGGGTTTTTTAAAGAAACCAGTATAAACTTGGAAAAACATTTAGTAAATTAAACAATGGTAGCTATGTTCACACACAAATGTTTCAGAAATACGTGTGTTCACTACCTCAGTTCACTCCGTTACCACTCCTTCCCACAACTAAATTACTTTTAAAACACTGATTTTTTGAATGTTTGCTATCATTATTTGAAGAAAGAAAAGGATTTACCTAATGTCATTACATTCCAGAAAGGGATTTAGAGTAGGACAAGCTACCATTGTCCTGGTTGGGATTTTTAGGTAAAATATAGAAATAAAAGGATTGGGATTAACTTAAAAAAAAAAGGGGGGGGGGGGAACATTTTTCTTTTAAAAAAAAATAAATTTTATGTACACAGCAATCACAATGATGTTTGTCTCTGCAAATCAACAGAATGAGTCCACCAGTACCTACTCTGCTTCCTAGTTGAATACAGTAGTGAAAGCTGAAAGAGTGACTATAGATCAATGAACAACTATAAGCTTTATCTTGGGATATGATGCACATACTACAAATTAGTAAAGCATGACCTAGTATGTCATCCAGGTAGGTGAGCAAAACAGTTTAGTTCCATAATCCCAATCTGTGTTTCCAGAAGAAAATTGCTTGGATAAATGCATTTCCATAGCAATATGCACGGTATGTTTTATATATGTGGGATAAATAGTACCAAGGAGAATTACTGGTGATTGCTAATTAACTATGGAAATATGTTGTGTGTATTTTTGTGAACAGTCGGGTTAGCACCTGCTCCAGTACATACTCTCAGACATTTTACACGGCTGTAGACTATTGTAGCTAGCAGTG
This sequence comes from Lepidochelys olivacea, assembly GCF_965140295.1. Lineage (NCBI taxonomy): Eukaryota > Metazoa > Chordata > Testudines > Cheloniidae > Lepidochelys > Lepidochelys olivacea. The sequence goes on from NC_140413.1 coordinate 164,319,290, forward strand.
TTATTGGGTAAACATTTATTAATTGTGACAAGAACACCCAATTTATTTCAGTACTCTAGCTTATTTACTGCTCTTTCACCTTTGTATTTTATATTGAAAGAAAAAGTAAAATGAATATTGATAGAGTTAGATATTGATTTCCAAATTTATAGCCTGTTCTCAGCCTTGAGTCAAAGTCACATGCCAATAGGTTTGTGTATATTAGTAACAAAGGATGTAGACTTATTCTTACAGCAATGAGAAACTGTTGAAGCAAGAAAGTTTTAACAGCACAGACCATTTTATAGTTTGAAAAATGTCATCTGTAAAGGTGAGGTAAAGCTGTGTTGAAAAGCAGTGAACAAAATAAGAGGAATACTATTAGATATGGGTGGGAAGGGAGTTTCTAGCCAGCTGACAGCAAAAACAGTAAAGTCCTATTTTGCATTATTTGCTATAGTACATTTTCTGTTTTGGCTTGTTTTAGAAAGCCTCCTCTTTTAATACTGCATGAACTTAACTAATTAGTTTACCAGCTAAAACAAGAGTGATTGCAAATATTGCGTACTTTTGACATGTGACTTCTGTTTCTTAAGACTCAAAGAACGATTGCAGCACATTGTACATCATAGGCAACTAAATTTTTTTCCCATCCAGCTTCTTCTATAGAAATTGATATCTTTTTAAGCAATAGGTTTCATACTACAAAAGTAGTTTAAGCAGTGAAACTTGAGTGCATGTCATTCTGCATGACTTTGTGCTTGTTCCAACTACCTGGGTAGTAGTGCTATTCAGTATGACACCCTAACATGTCTCATTGCAGTGACACAATGCCCTCAAGGTACATTATTTTTATACAAAGTTTTTCCTGTATATTTAATTATTTAGTTTATCTGTCAGAGAAAATGACCCTACCAAAAACATGTTCAGTATTAGTAAAAGTAATTAGCAACCAACAAAATGTAATTATACATAAAATAAAGGATGATATTAACAAGTAGTGTGTTCTTGAAATGTATGCAGTTGAAATATTCACTGAAAGTTTAGAGATTATCCATTTAAAAATTTCTAATTCGTTCTGTAGATGCTACAGAAGAATTCTAAAAGTTTGTACTCAAAAACTGAATAGACTTTTTTAACCCAAGTTCTCTCTTGTGTTCTGACTATCTTTCATTTTCTGTGTACCTCACTCTCTCTCAACTCCCCAAGTGACTCTCTGGTCTCCTTCATATCTCCTATATCCCTTTGATCCTGTGGGTTTTTTCTATCCCTTTAGAACCTCTAAATCTCAGTTGTGAAACACACAACACACACTATTCTTTGTGCACAAATTCTGTTTGACATTAGTGGATTTCTATTAACATAATTTACAGACTACATAACACTAAAGCGAAGTAAAATAAAAAAAAAGTTTTGTGCATAGTCCAGTAAATGGTTTTCAGAAACAAATGGCTTTCTTCAGATTTTGTTCTTCACATTATCATATAATGATAAAGCGCAAATGACTAAAACATAGAATATATAGGGAAATATAAAAAGCATCGCACAGAACATTATCCCATGCAGCTTAACAAATATTGATCACTTTTTGTAAAAGCAAATTTTAATTACAATGTCTTTTTCCAGGCTGAGGGTTTGTATGTCACACTTCAAGATGATACCATTTGAAATGACTGAGTTATAAACCTCATTTTAAAAAAGATTTTTAAAGAAAAACCTGACAGATTCTTAATTATAGCAGCCATACTGAGCATGGTTATAATGCTGTTATGACTCACTTTAACAAGGTAATCAAAAGGCTAAATATTTTTATTCCTTTTTTAAAATTGCCAGTGGAGCAGCTAAGCAAACTATTTTGCTGATGCTTAATATATCAGTGATTAAAAATAAGACCTGAATATCTGCAGTGCAAAAATGATTATTTGAAAAATATTGTGATTACACCTTTGTAACAGAGGTTGCTGAGGCTAAGCTTGTGGTGAAGGTCAACTTTCTGAGATAGTTACAGATAAAGGCAGACTTGGGCTTACCTAGATAAACTATGGAGAAATTTTCAAAACACAGGGTATGAATTGTTGTTCAAATTCCCTGTTGTATCTATGTGGGAAATTTAGAATGTGCTCCATTCAGCTTAGAATTCATGTCTTAGTAATAAAGCATGGTAGTATGAGCAAAGGTTTTTTTTGTTTGTTTGGTTTGGTTTTTGAACTTTTTGTGTAACTTGTTAAAGGACAATGCTAGAGACAGAATTCCTTTGTCTGTAAACAGGACAAGTATAGCACTTGAACCAGTAATGGAAGCTTCCCAATCCTGGTCTTCCTTGTGCCTTAACCCTGATATTAGAAGGACCCTTTCTAGGGATGAGAGAGCATAGCTGCCTTCATGTTCATCCATTTAAATATAAGGAGTACTTGTGGCACCTTAGAGACTAACAAATTTATTTGAGCATAAGCTTTCGTGAGCTACAGCTCAGTTCATCGGAATGCATCCGATGAAGTGAGCTGTAGCTCACAAAAGCTTATGCTCAAATAAATTTGTTAGTCTCGAAGGTGCCCCAAGTACTCCTTTTCCTTTTGCGAATACAAACTAACACAGCTGCTACTCTGAAACCTGTCATTTAAATATAGTTACCATTGTAATTTAATTTTGAAGGAAAGACTCTTACTGATGTAGTTTTATGTTTTGTGCAATTCAAGGTATAATATTTTCTATAATTTTACATCAATAAAAATTAAAAAACCTTTTAACATGTCAGCATACATTTCCATAGTGTAAAAACATAAGAGACATTGATCAGGTTCCTAACACAAACACATTCAGAGCTTTCTTTCTTCAGGAGGTAGTAGTAGTGTCTAAACAGACACCCACTGACTTGATTTCAGGATGGAGACACTTCTTTCACTTTCCAGGATAAGCACCAGGATTTAGATTTTTACAAACCTGAAAGAGTGTACATCTGTGGAGCACACACTGAAGAAATACCTAGATTTGCATTCTGACATCTTTATTACCATTAGAGAGAACTTTGGTCAGCATTAAGTTTGCATATGTAAGTGACAGATTGCATATTTAAGAGAAATTGACATATGATTTCTCCTATGATTTAATTATGGAAGGGAGATCCATGGCAAGGAAGGATTGATAACTGTGCATTGTTGTCTATCATCTTCAAATGGTATGGAGTAACTGAGGATATGTCTATACTGCAATCAAGAGGTATGATTGCAGCGTGTGTAGGCATACTCAAGCTAGTTAGATCCAAGCTAGCTTAAGTAACAATAGCAATGTATCCACGGCAATAGCACAGGCTAGCCTCCTGAGTACAACTCTTTCCAGGATCCTGGGTATATACAGGAGTGACTAGCCCATGCCACTACCCCTGCTGCCACAGCTACCCTGCTGCTGTTACTTGAGCTAGCTGTGATCTCAAAGCTAACTCAGGTACACTACATGTGCTGCGATCACAGCACTCAACTGCAGGGTAGACATAACCCCAAGAGATCCTCCACAGAATTTCATTTTGTTAGAGAGCCCCCCAACTTCCTTCATCTTTACTTTATTTTAGCCAAAAGGCTTAGAAGTATTCCCCTTCTTTTATCTTAATTCCTCTTTGCACTCCCTATGTATAGCATTGTTTCCTGCATCCTGAATATAGCCTCTAGTGGTACACTGGTTGGAGATACTAATGCCTGAGTAGGTAGTTTACCTGTAGATTAGTTTTTCCTTAGTGCAAGTAGTTAACAACGTTTATATTTGTTTTCTAGTTTTGTTTTGATGAATTAATGCTTATGAAAAGTACTAGTTTGACAGAAAACTTCCATTCACAGAATAAGTCAAGTATGGGCAGAAAAAATGAAAGCTTCCTCTCGCTGTCCTGGTAGTCTGTTTTAACCTTGTGATGAATGGATCAGTTCTAAGGGTGACATTGTTAGTCCCTGTGTTGATTCAGTCCCTAGTGTTTCTGCTGAGATTACACGAGGCTGCCAATTTTGTGGGTGACTTTTGTGATGTAAACCCTGTCCTCTAGGACCTGGGCAGAAACCACAGTTCACTTCACATAAGTCACTGAACATATATCAGAGAATAACAACTTTGCCAGGTTTTCAAGTTTTCTTTTTATCTGCTTTGGAAGATTTTACACTGGAAGATCTGCTTCAGAGACACAGTAAAGTGATATTTGCAGTGTTGCCAAAAATGTGGAGTAAATAATGTGCTGCATCATTTCACTTCGATCCGTGTGCAAAGGCAGTTTTTGTCTAACAGCCCTTCTGTTATCTGTAAGGGGGACTTTTCCACCCCTATTGTGCCTTCTCTTCCCACCCAACCTTCAGCTCCTGCAATAGGATGCAACACAATTATGTGTCTGGTATGGGTAGAAAGGACTGAATGGGCTGTGGTGAGCAGGACACATACTTTCCAACTTCTGGCCTGGTAGAGCTTAGTCAGAAAAGAAAATAAGTCAAGGTCTCTGTTATTGGTTCAGTGGATTTCCTTTGAGGGAGTTCCTGATAGTGCAGCTCCAAAGGAACTGTGATGTCTCATGACCAGAAGTCAGTTCAGGTTTTGTGTTGTCATCAATGTAGGGTTTATATTCGTGCAGCATGAGGTTTCAGAGTGAGTGCAGATTTTGTGAGCACAACATAGCTAACCCGTGTTTGGAAATTTGGCCCAAAATGTTTAGCTGAGTAATGTGACATCTTCACAGTTGTGTCTGTTGTAGCTTGAAATAGTCACTTGTAATATATCTGATTAACAGCAACTAGATGTGTAAATTAGACAAATACGTTATAAATATTTGAACATCACAGCAATTTAAAAAATTGTAATTTGTCTGCCAGTTGTGAAGCTGCTGTTAATGCTACACAAATTTTCAATAGTTAAAAAAAAAAATCTAAAAAATCTGAGCAGCAATCCTGATTTTTACTTTTGTTAGTGAATCTCCTTTAAAGAGGACGCAGTCTAAGAGTTTATGATTTTTAACAATGTTTCTGATAGAATGGCTTGCATCAGGATGTTTTACATCCCTGCGTTCAGTTAGATGGTATGGAAACAGAAAACAAAAAACAAAAACCCAACAAAAAAAGATGGAGTATTAAATGTCTTCTGAAAACGGGGAAAGTTCACTGGATTGTAAAGTGAAGCAGCATGTATCACCTCTCTTTCCATTGGCTGTTTATCCAACATCAATACAACACTTTAGGAGCCAAATTACTAAACAAGCTGCCAATTAGGCTTGCAGTCAGCTGGATAGATTAGTGGGTAAGAGAGTCAGATACAAGATTTTCATCTCTTGAGCCAATTACGCAAGTGAATTACCATCCACAATGCTCCTTGAAAGATTTGCGGTAAAAAGACTGACTCTGCTGTTACAGACATAAGTGAGATCCAGGGTAGGAGGTAAGGGTTAGCGGGCCATGTATTGCAAAAATTGCCCAAGCAAAAGGAGATCATTCTAGGAAAGGATTTAAAGGATTTAGGGCTGCCAGGAGCGAAAGAAGAAGAAATAATAGTTGTGGAATGCTCTGCTGAGGCATAGTTGTTCCACTCACAAATCTTTAATCTTATAAAAGAAAAATGAGAGTCCAGGACTCTATTTCAATGCAGTATCATTTTCTGAGAAATTATCCTTAGCATTAAAAAAAATAATAATTTGGTCAAAGTTGAAATTGCACAAATCCACCTTCCTTTATTCTTATGCCTGAAAAAGACTTTGTGTTGCTCTCCTAAAGTTTATTGAAGGTGCTGAACTGGATTCTGATTTTAGTTACACCAGTGTAAATCCAAAATAATTTAAGTGATGTCAGTTTTGTCAATAACCTGAAAACTGATTTTGCCCCATTAGCAATAAAAAGATTAATAAATAAAAAAAATAAAAAATAAATTATAGCTTTCTACCCTTTTTAAATATTGAAAGTCACAATAGTAGTACATTGGGTAACTGTCCTGTTTTTTGATCTGTAACAAATATAAGCCTAGATAGAATGTTCTAAAGAAGAAGTATTTTACAGTTAAGGGAAAATAGATTTGCAGTTTGCCATATAGTTCAAAACTGAGTATTGACACGTTTGTTTCCTGGTGAGATTCACACACTAGTAAAACATTATTTCTTAAATATTAAGCAAATTTAAATCCTGAACTTTTGCAAGCTGTTGTGTCCAAAAATGATTAAACAGATGTGGAGCCTGCAGCAGCATTAGACCTCTGATCTGTTTTTTAGCTTACAGATGGAATTAAATTAATTCATGGCAATCACTGTAAAATCAAGGGTATGGCATTGAATGCTAGTGTACTGTTTAACCAGAATGTATCTGTTTCAACAGCTGTTAAGAAAAATTATGTGCCTCTTTTTTTCATAAGAACGGCCATACTGGGTCAGACCAGAGGTCCATTTAACCCAGTATCCTGTCTTCCGACAGTGTCCAATGCAAGGTGTCCCAGAGGGAATGAATAGAACAGGTAATCAAGTGATCCATCCCATGTCGCCCATTCCTAGCTTCTGGCAAACAGAGGCCAGGGATACCATCCCTGCCCATCATGGCTAATAGCCATTGGTGGACCTATGCTCCATGAATTTATCTCGTTCTTTTTTGAACCCTGTTATAGTCTTCGCCTTCAAAACATTCTCTGGTAAGGAGTTCCACAGGTTGACTGCGTTGTGTGGAAAAAAACCTTCCTTTTATTTGTTTTAAACCAGCTGCCTATTAATTTCATTTGGTGGCCCCTAGTTCTTGTGTTATGAGAAGGAGTAAATAACACTTCCTTATTTACTTTCTCCACACCAGTTATGATTTTATAGATCTCTATCATATCCCCCCTTAGTCATCTCTTTTCCAAGCTGAAAAGTCCCAGTCTTATTAATCTCTCCTCAGCTGTTGCATACCCCTAATAATTTTTGTTGCCCTTTTCTGAACCTTTTCCAAGTACACTATATCTTTTTTGAGATGGGACAACCACATCTGCATGCAATATTATCTATCACTTTCTTAACGATTCCCAGCATTCTTTTTGCTTTTTTGACTGCTGCTGCACATTGAGTGGATGTTCAGAGAACTATCCAGAGTGACTCCAAGATCTCTTTCTTGAGTGGTAACAGCTAATTTAGACCCCATCATTTCATATATATAGTTGGGGTTATGTTTTCCAATGTGCATTACTTTGCATTTATCAACACTGAATTTGCCAATATCTGCCATTTTGTTGTCCAGTCACCCAGTTTTGAGAGATCCTTTTGTAGCTCTTTGCAGTCTGCCTGGGATTTAAGTATCTTAAGTAGTTCTGTGTCATCTGCAAATTTTGCCACCTTCCTGTTTACCCCTTTCTCCAGATCATTTATGAATATGTTGAACAGGACCGGGCCCAGTACCGACCCCTGAGGGACACCACTATTTACCTCTCTCCATTCTGAAAACTGACCATTTATTCCTACCTTTTGTTTCCTATCTTTTAACCAATTACCAGTCCATGAGAGAACCTTCCCTCTTATCCCATGACTGCTTTCTTTGCTTAAGAGCCTTTGGTGAGGGACCTTGTCAAAGGCTTTCTGAGAATCTAAATACACTATATCCACTGGATCCCCCTTGTCCACATGCATGTTGACCCCCTCAAAGAATTCTGGTAGATTGGTGAGGCATATTGACTGTTCCCCAACAAATTATGTTCATCTATATGTCTGACAATTTTGTTCTTTACTATCTTTCCAACCAGTTTGCTTGGAACTGTAGTCAGGCTTACTGGCCTGTAATTGCCAGAGTCACCTCTTGAAAGATACATTTAATAGAAATGTACCTTTAACGCCATCATAAAAATTTCACAATAAAAATGTTATTGGAAGTTTTCGTTATTCCCCCAAACGTTTTTAAATACACAAATATGTTTGCCTTTTTACATTTATAGGTTTCATATTAAGCATATTTCATATATACATTTATGGGTTTCATATTAGGCATGCACATGTATAATAGAGGTGGGCTCCAGAGGCTGTGTGTGTGTGTGTGTATTTTTGGGCTGTGGGTGTTGCTCAGTATAGGTATAGGAATTTGATAGCATTGTCTTGCCATCCAAGCATTCCCACTGTTCCTTCAGTGCTTTCCCCTCACTTATGTGATGGCAACCACTCCAGTGAGCTGCCACTCATCTGGCAAATCAGGAACCAAAGTATTATGGTTGCTATCAAATTTTGTAAGGCAGAAGGGTCTGCAAGTGAAATTCCTGCAAATTATTAACATAGAGTGCTGATTTCCATTCCTCATAACCACTGCCTCTTTCCCACTCCCCACCCCGTCACTGCCTTTCACCTGTCACATTTTGCATAGCTACTTTTCCCTGAGGTGGCAGCAGCGGGTTGTTCTTGTTCTTGCTTCAGGCTGGGTCAAGACTGAACATGTCCTGGAGGTAGTACAACCATTTTTAGGGGCAATATGCTTTTACCACTCTCTGAAAGCCCCTGCTGGCCAGTCCAAGAAGTACCATTGGCATGAGTTAGAAGCTGATGTATAGTTAAGTTGTATATTGCAAGGACAATAACTGCTTTAAATTAGAGAATAAAAGCCCACAGCAAAAAAAAAAAAAAAAAAAAACAAGGTAGCATGGTATTTGTCATACTCTGTTCTTTCCCAATCTTCAACCAATCAGCAATAAGAATGGTATTTCTGAGTGCTGATTGGTCATAGAATGAAGGAAAAGGACTACAATGAATAAAATTACCAGAAACTGTGTTCTTATAGAAAGTGGAGAGGCTCAAAATGTGCAGGATAAAATAACTATAATTTGATTCACTTTTTATAAAAACATTGTAAGATTTAGGCTTCAAAACTGACTAAACAGGGAGAATGGACTGTTGATACCAAATCTTTTTGAAATAAAATACAGCCAGCCTGCACGCTTGCTAAGAAAATAAAAACAGGAAAGTAAATTAGTTGTTTACATCCCAGTTGTGCGTTAATTTTTTTGGTGTTGCACTGACCTCAAGCAAAACCAAAAATATTGTTGGACATGCATGGTGCATGTGTGTTCGTGTGCACAAAAACAAAAAAAAGAAAATAAGCCTTTTGTTGGCTGTATTCAGAGGGTTTGGGGATTTTAGAGTTCTAATAGAAAATCATGTACAATGGAGTGGAAAAAGTAATTATACTGTATATTTTAAAAGTACTTAAGTGTCTTTAAAACAAAACGTATTCCAATTATCCTGTCAGTCACAGAAAGAGGAAATGCATTCTGTTACAGGAAAAAATCAAAAATAGAAGCATCAGTTTATTAAATAGCATGTTTCAGGGTACAAATTGTTCATCTGTATAGCCTCTTTCTGTTCTTGTTGTGTGAGGAATTGGATTTGATACAGGAAGATACATAGTTTATATAAAGTTAACTGTGCTTTTTAAATGGACTCTAGTGAACCAGCAAAGTTGTTTGCTCTGTTTTGAGCTGTTCTCTACCGTTTAAACTCTGGAGTGTGTTTCTGGCACTGCTATGCAAACTCAGGAATCATCTGACACATCCTATTCTGAGATGGTGTGAACACCTTGATTATATGCCTCTGTCATTTTTCCCTTTTCCTTGGAAGCACTGTGAACTTTATTCCCCTCTGTTGTTTTTTTCCATTGTTTTTAAGATATTAGGACCCCACTACCAATTTTATTGTTTAAGTTATCCCCAAAAAAGTGAGTTAATGGATACTTCTATAGTTTTAGTAAGGGTGTTTACCTGTCAATTAGTTTGGACATAGATATTTTTTTTCCATTTTCTGTGCTAGAAGCAAGAGCTCAGAAGGTCCACAGCCTGCTCTATGTATGCTCAGTCATTGTCAGGGACTTGTCTGTATGAAAACTGTCTCTGTCCATGGGAGGCCTGAAAAGAAAGGAAGACTTTGTTATTGAATGTTGTGCTGGTCAGTTCAAGAGCACCCTCACAGGGCCAGGACACTGACTTCAGAGCCTTTATCACCTAATGTTAAGTACTGCTTCAAACCAATATTAAAATTAGCTTTCTCTCAGCACTCTTTCTTTTTTCTTTGACTCAGGGATTGGAATAGTGGCTGTCTAGCTTTTATCTGGCCACAGTGTGACTGAGTATACAGAATAGTACAGTAGATAATTCTTGAGTACTGTAAATTTGTTGCCACAATAATCACAAGTAGGGTATATCATGAAGGTTTCAATATGCATCTCTCATCTTCGGTTTGACTACTGCCTGTGTATGCTGTTTCAATGTAGCTTTCTAGATTTGTATATTGAGGAGCTTCAAAATATTTGTTCAACTTTTGTTTTAATACTCCTTGGTAAAGTTAATGTAATAATGAACCAAGTGCTCATCAGAGGTAAATGATTAGTTTAAAACTTTAGTCTCTCTAAAAACACATAACTGTGCTCTCCCTACACTTGTTACTAGAGTTCTCCAAAAAAAAAAAAAAAGGCAGGCGAGTATGAATGAATGGGAAACTAACTTATTTATTGGTAGTAGAATCTAGGAGCCCTAGTCATGGACCTGGAGCCTATTGTGCTACATGCTGTACAAATACAGAGCAAAAAAAGATTGTCCCTACCTCAATGGCTAATGCCCCAAGTCTGTCAAGCTTTGGAAATTCATTCACAGCAGATTAAACAAAAATCCACCTCCCTGAAACAGCTCACCTTCAGTGTAGACAATGAAGAGGTTTCAAATTTTTTTCCTCCTGCAGGGCAGGATGTTATACACCTTACTTCCTCCCCCATTTCATAACTAGCAGTATCATGCTATCTGCATTTATATCAGGAGTGGGCAGTTACCAAAGACAGTGCATACAGGAAAGCTTACCAGTGCATCAGTTCCAAAACTCTGTACTACAGAAGCTTCAATCGTTAATGGGAGAGAAAAGGCAATAGATTTAAATGCCTTTCACTTTTCATTTTCCTTTGCTACTACAAATACTTCTGTTTTTCTACATTCATAAGAAAAGTAAATCTGTTGGGTTTAACCCCTTTACTATTGGCGGTCTGTCTCCTCGTATGTGTATTGCTTTTCCTCTAACAGGACATCAAGTAGATCGTGGTACTGAGGGAGTACCAGCAAATGATAGAAGTATGGACATTTGTTTTGTAGAAAAGATATTACTCAAAAACATATCAAACAACTTTCTTTAAAAATAATAAAGACTGGGAATGGCTGGGTCATTACACAAATTGAATCTATTTCCTTAAGTTAAGTAGCCTTAACTCCTTCTTGTCAACTGTCTAAATGGGCCATCTTGATTATCACTACAAAAGTTTTTTTGTCCTGCTGATAATAGCTCATCTTAACTAATTAGCCTCTCACAGTTCGTATGGTAACTTCCAACTTATCTGTATGTGTGTGTGTGTGTGTGTGTGTGTGTGTACACATCTTACTATATGTTCCATTCTATGCATCTGATGAAGTGGGCTGTAGCCCATGAAAGCTTATGCTCTAATAAATTTGTTAGTCTCTAAGGTGCCACAAGCACTCCTGTTCTTTTTGCAGATACAGACTAACACGGCTGCTACTCTGAAAACTTTAAAAATAATGTTCTCAAATCTGAGAAACATAAAACTGTACAAGTGGCCACTTCTCACTTACATTGCACAGTAGCACACAATTAGGCATTAATCGGGGATTCCTCATGCTCAGTGACACAAAATATCCTTTCTTTTTTAAAAGGATAAATTGAGATAGAATAGGATAAACCTACTAATCTCGTACAGTGATATTCATGTTCAGAGTATTTTACAGACAGTCAGACAGATTATCTTTTAAGTTATGCTAGTGTAAATCCAGAATAAATTCATGGATGTCAGCTGACTCTTACACCTATGTAACCAAGATCAGAATCTGCTTTTATTTCTGATTAATGGTAAGTCAACCTTTGGCCACATTCACAGATATGTTTTGTGATGGTAAAAATGTTTTGTTTAGAGATGTCTCAGAGTTGGAATGTTACAGTATTATATTTTATTTAGGGGAAGTTTAAGACTGTGATTTATACAAATGACTGCAATATATTATCTTACACAAGCTCTTACTGAAATGGAAAAGCAGTGCATTAGAAAAGTTGGTACCATTTTGTTTAAGAGAAAGTTCTTCAATGCAAATGCATACGGTACTTCCCAGTGTTTATATTTGCCTTTTAAATCTTTCTAATCTTTAGTAAAACAAATCAATGAAATAGGATACAAATGGACTGGAGAATATTATATGCAGTGTTGCCATAGCCATGTTGCTCTCAGGATATTAGAGAGATGAGGTGGATGAGGTAATGTTCCAGAAGTTGGTCTAATAAAATATATTACCTCACCCACCTTGTCTCTGAAGAATATGTCAGTTGTCTGCTCTGCTTTTGTTGCTGTTGTGAGAATTCAATCATAAATGATTAGTTGTTTTATTAAACATCTCAGCATACTCCAGTTGATTGAAAAGCATTTATTGTATCAATGAGGGTGGAAAGAAAAGGTGTGATGTTTCTTATGCCCATGTTTGATATCTATACCTAACTCGGTAGTCAAATAGTCCTCTCCATACATTGATAAATTTATTCAGGTTTTGAGTTTTCTTTGAGTCTTACATCCAGCATTTTTGTCTCATGCATAAAAGATCTGCAGCAAAAATAAATGTGTAATGATTAAAAATTGAGCTACTCTTAAAAAATGGTGAAACTACAGACTATATATGTACAATTAACATACAGCTATGAGGTCAACATATGCAAAGACAGCCTGTTCTAGCAACCTATTAGATGAATTAGGAGAATAAGAAGGGTTAAGGCTTTAAAGGAGATTATCTTGCTCTTTTCTACATGGCAGTACTGATTAATGTTGTATGTTTCTTTTTAATCTCAGGGTTTGTAGGTGAAAATGCCCAACCAATCCCAGAAAACAACATTGGAAACAGAATGCTTCAAAGTATGGGCTGGACTCCTGGCACAGGCCTGGGACCAGACGGCAAAGGGATGTCAGAACCAGTCAGAGCCATCCAGAGGCCAAAGGGACTCGGACTTGGATTTAGCTGACAGAAAAGCACTCCAACTTCTGTACAGAAGTCAGGAAGACCAACCTTAATTTAAAAAAAAAAAAAAGCTAAAGTCTTATATTGTATTTTGTCATCAGCAAATCCAGTTGTTGTTCACTTATGGAGTTCTGAAGCCTAAATGTTTCATGTTGACTACTCTGGCTTTCAAGATGCAAGGTACAGCCACAGTGGCACAAGAGGTGTTTGAATCCTAACTCTGTAATGGTGCTAAAATGTAAAAACAATTGTACTTTTTTATTTTCTGTGATCTTAAAACAAAGTCTGTTCGGTATATGATTCAAAATGCAATGCGTTTATTTTTCCTGAAAAGCTTCTCACACAGCAGATTTCAGCATTTAGGCAAACATTTTTTGGCACCATTTTCTCATCTGAAGTGTTCTGAGAGGATTTGTTATCAAGGAAAATTAAACCTTAGAAAGCTGCTATGTTGGTTCATTTTTCCTTCCTTTAAAGGCAAAAATTTCCAAACTAGATATTTCTAGAAGTTGGCCATACATGAGGATAGGTTAACATGATCTCTGCTTTTCCATGGTGACATACATTAGGTGTCCCCAAATGGCAACATTGATGGTAACTTTGTCATCATAGGAATGTAACCCCATTATCTTGTAAAGCATCATGCTTATCTGTGTGTAAGCCCTAATTCTAATGCTTTTATAATTGTTTTTACATCTTGTAAGATATTTTTTAAGTAAATATTTTTAAAACTTTTAGTGTTCACCCTCAGCTTGGAATTCTGGTTATTTTTTATACTAGTGTTCCCCTGACTCTCCACCTCAAAAACGAGTGTATTTTAAATGTGACCCTTGCATTTGTTCTTAAACTTGGGGTTTTGGTATATTTTGAGTTGAGTTGTAGGTTACAGCGAGGGGTAGCTACCATTCAGTGTTTTTGTGGTCATGATATGGACATCCTGCCACAAACTTCGAAGCATCATGGAAGAAGCAGAGAAAAGACAAAGTGAAGCCAGTAAGAAGGGAGGGAAATACTCTGGTAGCATCTCTAAAGTCTTGAGTGAGCAATTTTAAGTCAAGGGGGGATCATTAAGCATTTTAATCAGTATCCAATATCAGCACTAGTAATTTCATCGAACACCAGCCAATCAAGCTGCCAGGACACTGGTGGCGTAAAGCAAATTCCACATTAGGGTAGTATAATACAATTGAAGAGGAGTCTTCATTCCAATGGACTAAGGGCGAAAACTTGGCCCCATTGAAGTCAGTGCCAACATTTCCACTGACTTCACTGGGGCCAAGATTTTACTCTAAATTAATCATCAAGAAGAAAGCTCTTTTCCTCTCACAACCTCATCCATTTTCCAGCAAACACAATACTAGGAAAGTAGCTACAAGAGAAAGCAACAGATTAATTGAAAAACAGTGTTCTCACTTTCCAAGTGCTAGTATTGTCTGTTTTTTGGCCCTTTTTAGAGTCTGCTTACTATTGACCTAGTGTAGAGTAACTGGTTAGTGTCTGATGTCATCCTTGATGCTGATCAAATGTACAAGTTCACTGATTTGGAGTAGAATACTTTACTTGCGGTTTTAAATGTGATTTTGATTTTTTGAAAAAGCGACTTTTTGGATTTCTTCAGTATTTAATCAGCAAGAATATTTGTTTCTATGGAACTTTCTAGGCTACACTGTAGTGTGGCTTTTCCATTTCAGACTTGTACTGTACAGCTAAGCTCATTAAACAGATTCTATGACCAAAGAATTTTGTGGCCATGTAATTGTGAAGAGCCAAGAATTTTGAATTCTGCAACTAACAGTGGATTCCACATGTATAACTGCCATTTAATATACACACAGGCCGGTTCTATATATGTACAGGCAGATAGCTATATTTTAACTGATGTGGAATTCTCCTACACGCTTGATACTCCAAAGGGCTATGAAGTGCTGTTGAATTCTAAAGACGTATTTGTGAGTATTATATGGAGCAGTGAATAACTTCTTGAACTTTAGACTATTTGTGAATTAATAAGAAGACACATGGCAATGTTAAGTAAAAGCTGTAGGCTTCTATTATTATGCTGTATTAGTAAAAGTTTAAAGAACTTCCTCCCCCCATTATAATTCCATCATGATTGATTACAAAGCCTGTGTATTATCATTTGGTAATTGTAACTGTGGTACAAATAGCATTGTTTCTAGTATATCCAGGCAATATACAGTAGCTGCAGAAATTCAAGAAATATCAGTCTGCAGCTTAAAAAGTATTTGAAAATATTTGCCATTTTAGTGGAGAATTTAAAAATAAAAAACCGCATGGACAAATATTAGGATAAAACCTTGCTGGTTCCCACTCTGCTCCCCATTTCCCCCACATGCACGGGTACAATCGACCTGGTAGACTCCCATAGTGGAGGAATTACTTAGCTTGATGAAGATGTAAAGAATCAGAGCTAGGGTATAAAAACATGTTAGTTTCTAATTTTAAATCAATCAATCTGTTCAAAAGAAATTAATAGATATCAAGGGTATTCAAACTGATTTTATTTAGATATAAATATGCCTTTGTTTTGCAACTGGAATTTCCTAGAAATGCCAGAGCAGACTGGGTGCCAAGTAGAGGGAAATGATTTGTTAAAATATAATGTAGTGATATTTTTCTTGATATTGCTGTACAATTCTCTCCCTACCTCATGCCCCCATTTTCAATTCTGTTTTCCTAGGCCTCTTTACAGTTGCTCTAACAATGTGATTGTGTAGGTTAGAGCTAGTGTGTTCTTTAAAAAGGCCACTTTTTGGAGACACTTGGCTTTGCGATTGTGATAAAACATGCCACTATTTCAAAATATGTCTTAAAATTTGCCTGTTAGGTTTTTCCATTACTAGCTTATAACAATACCTACTACAGTGATGCCTCAGA
The DNA here is from genome assembly GCF_965140295.1 of Lepidochelys olivacea. Lineage (NCBI taxonomy): Eukaryota > Metazoa > Chordata > Testudines > Cheloniidae > Lepidochelys > Lepidochelys olivacea. The sequence continues at coordinate 164,335,154 of NC_140413.1, forward strand.
TTATTTTAAAATACATACACAAGTATTTTGATATGATATACCATCTGCTACTAGATATAACATTGAAATAAATTTTCCTTTTCACATATTAATCGATGTTGGACACTCTCATATCTGAGAGTTCCCAGCACTCACCTGATGCTTTCCATTTATGCTTGATTAATTAGTAGCCTAAAATGTTCTGCCTACATTGAAGGTCTAATAAAAGAAACATACGTTTAGAGTAATGTACATTGAGTTTTGATGCATCTACCAATATACCTCAACATTTTGTGAATTGGGCCATTAACCTTTACTCAAACAGATGAGCAACTGCTGGCAGCATCTTTCTTTTAAATAAATATTTGTTGAAGTAGGAAAAGCATTTTTAACATGCTAGTATATAACAACTTTGTCCCTGAATTTTGGCTTTTCTGTAATTAAGGTCTGTAATGGGTCAGTTGAATTGCTAGCAAATGGCTAAACAATCTGTATAGAATGCATTGCTTTAACACAAGCAAGATGTAATAAAATAAAACAGACTTCATTCTTCATGTTCTTTTTGTATATTGTGTACTTTAAACTGCTTTTTTGACAGCAGCGTTACTGCTAAGATGAGTGGAAGAATGACATCTTTCTGCAACATGTAGTTAAGGCTGCTAATATCTTTAACAAATAAATATTAGCTAAAAATGTTGTTACAAGGCTTGTGAAACTTTACTAATGTCCCCTTCCCATTTTTATATTCCCCAGCAGGAACAGATACACTTAGCTAATTATGTGTAAATTATCTATAGAAATAACTATATTAAACTAGTGTTAAGGTTGCACAAACACCCAAATGTCAGGAAATGCCCCAGTTACGATACGCACACCATTTTTATTGTCATAATGGTTCAGTCTATTGATTTAGACTGTTTTAAATAGGTTTCCTTCTTCCCAACGTATTTATTTTGATAATTTTGTCAGCATCTCACACTTTCTTTTCAATGCAGAGCCTTCCTTGGGTGTAATTCAGAAGAGGGAGTAGTTAACTACAGAGTCAACTGTGAACTCAGGTGACCTATATTTTGCCATCAATCTTTCACTTTTGGTTTGTCATCTCTCAAGGCATATCAGACAAAGGTTCCCTCCTCAATCTGAAGTATGAAGACCTCTCTAATGTTTTTGCACCTTACAAGGTCCCAAAGGACAGTGCCAAACTCCTGCCCTGCCACTGTACTTTCTATTGCAATGCTAAGTTAACCAGGCACAGTAGATACTTAAGAACTTAGTGAAGGACGGATAGTGCATGTCAACTCAAAAGAGCTTATTAAGAACTATTTCCATGCTAAATTTCAATACACCAACTATAAAGCTGATAAAAAAAATTGCAAAAATTTTACCATTTTTTCCCCTTTCATATGCCAGATTAGCTGAACCTTTTCTGCTTTGACTCCTTTCCCACCTCCCACAATTATCAAACTGGCCTACACTAGAAACTTTTGGTGTAGCAGTATCTGTTAGGGTTGTGATCTTTTAGTCACTTCTATGCCAGCAAAAGCCCTACTAAAGACTAACTTGTACTGTCATAAATGTGTCCTTGCTGGCATAGTTATTTTGGTATAAGCTATATTGGCAAAAGCACTTTTTTTGGCCAGTATATGCTGTGCATACACCACGAAGGTTGAGTTGGTAAATAACTGATTTTTTTTTTATTCCACCCCCAAAAAATTTTCAATGGTTTGCATCAAATGGAATCTGGGAATTCTTTTTTTAAAAAAATCAAAGTCCATTTTGGATTGAACAAAAAATGTGTTCAACCTTTCAAAATGTTTTGTTTCTGGCATTTTTAAAACGCTAGATTCAGAAAACAGCCAGAGGATTAGCTGCTCCCTTTTAACCTTTAACCCTGAGGTTAAGGCACTCACCAAGATATGAGACCCCAGTTTGATTCCTCCCTCTGCTTGATGTAGAACAGGTATTTGAACTTTGGTCTTCAACCTCCTCAGAAGTGTGCCCTAACCAATGAGCAAAGGGTATTCTGGGGCAGATTTTTCTCAGTCTCTTCTGTGGAAGTTGTTCCACTTTGTATAAATAATTCAATAGTCAGTGGAGCAGAGACTGAACCCAGGTGTCCCTATTCCCAAGTGATGTCCTCAACACCAGGTTACAGACTCATTCTCATTTATTTTCTCTCTCTCTTTCTGGCCCAATGACTAATCAAGAATATTATACACAGTGGAACAGCTTCAACAGGAGAGATTGAGAGAGACCTATCGAGAATACCTCAAAGCCCAGTGGTTAGGAATGAAATTAAAAGGCAACAAAATTAAAAGTGAGAAAAGGAAATATTTTTCACATAGCATGTGATAATCCTATGAAACTCCGTGACAGGATATGGAAGCCCATGGTTCAGCAGGATTGACATGTATATAAAAAATATCCAGAGTGTTATATGGATAACACTTTTTAAATAAAAAAGCCTTCATGCTTCAGGGCATAAACCAGTCATTAACTGTCTTGAAGAAATTTACCCTCGGGGAGAGATTATTCTATATTTATCCAATATAGAACTTTATACATCTTCCTCTGAAGCGTTTGGTATTGTCACTAGTGCCCAGTAGTGATCTGATTCTCTATTGCAACTCCTATGAGGTTCGTGTTCTATTTCAGTGAGCTATGATTTATTTCTTCCCCCTCCTCCCCAATCCTGCATATAACATGTTTTCAACATGCTAACTTTTAAAACAGTTACCAGTTTCAGTGATGCATGGATATTCTTTGAAATAGCAAGACTAACATTTTTCAGTTAGGCCTGGAGTAAAGCAAGCTCTGATTTGAAACCTTGATTCCAGTCACTCTGAAGATATTTTGTACAGTTCTCAAGATTCAATAGATGTCTATCTTCTTTACAGAATTGTAATTGTAATTATTCTTTAGCTGTGCATTCACATTTAGAGAATTAGTATAGTTGGGGAGGAAGTATCCACATAGTGCTTTGCTGGACACCTGAACATTTGGGGGAAAGTATGTTAATTCGATGAGCATTGTCTAATTGTTTTTAATCGTATCATGTCTTCCTATACTAGAACATCTGAATGTTTTGCAGTTTATGAAGTGAATGCAATACTTGACCAAGATCTTACACTCCTTTAAGTGCCAAATCCTCAGTACACGCATTGCCCTGATTTTTTGAGCATACCCATACAAGTATGGCTAAAACGTCACTGAACTCTATGAATACAGCTCTTCTGAAGATGGCATGTTATACCCAGGGCACTCCATGTGTTAGATTGGATTAAATTTAAGTAATTCTGTTATGTGAAAGACCACTTTTGTAATATGAGAGAGATTTTCATTTAGCTCTACCCCATATTATAATAGTCAGTGAGATGAGCAATTCTGAGACTGAAGCAACGCCTGTTTATGCTTCTTTTTATAGCCATGCAAACACAATAATAAGTTACATCAATTTTAACACATTTTGCCAAAGTGCCTTTACACTCACTCCAATATATGCATTAGTATAGATGTTTTCATTTGTCAGTGACCTTATGAGTAATGAATTGCAGTGTGATAAATTGAATTTAGGCAATTTCTACTCATTATTGACAAAGATGAGGTCAACAAATAAACGGTGGCCCTGAGCCAGTTTTGAGCCTGGCTCTCAAGTTCTCCAATGATCATTTACACTGGGGGAAGGAAAATCCAGTCAAAGTATTGTGCGTGCATTTCCTAGCTCTAAATGTATTAAGCACAGCTTTTAGATCTATGGGAACATCTATTTTTTTATGACTTTTTTTTTCAGTCAGGATAGTATTTGATTAAATTGATACCAATTTTATATTAACCCTTTACCACCACTTAAATCTAGTCTACAGACATAATTAAGAATGCCTATCCCACCTCCGTGGGGAAAGACTTTGGCAGGGGGAGAAATCCAGAAGTAGTGCTGTTTTGCAGTAGCACTTGAACAGAAAGAAATGTTCTCAACGACAATATCCTCCCATCTTTTACGCCACCTGTTCTTTGTCTGGCCAGTTTCCCTGACCTGTGTAAGGTTTTTTGTTGTGCAAGCTACTAGAGGGAGGCTGCGGGGGGAGGGGAACCTTGATTGCCTGACTGTATGGAGTTCTTGCAGCCCTTGATGTCAGCCATCTGGTGTATTTGTTCCAATAACTTGAAAGTGCAGTATTTATTATCACTTTTTTTTTTTTAGAGCATTCAGGGTTGGGGTCCTGAGTCCTCCAGAGACCCAGTGCTTGGGGGACCTGCAGTGAGCAGAAGGAGCTGTAATTTGGACTCGTAGTTTTTCCAAGACCTCTTAAGTAGGCTGGAGAGTTAAGATTGTACTGTGGAGTGCACAGATGGGGATATCTCCCCAGAAAAAGCTGCTCCATATTTCCTATTTACTCCTCCATGGGGAGAGTAGTAACTTGATGAGGATCTGTTTGATCTGTTTACTACCAAGTTAAAGGAAGGTACCGGTTTCATGAGGCTTTGCCCATAGCAGCTTGGCTTCCACTTCTTCAGGATCATTACAGGGACATCAGCAGCTGTGCTTGTTGTGCAGTCTCAGGACATTCAACCCAGTGGCATATTGAATGCTATTGGTCATAAGTTAGAGCATCCTAATTTTAAAGCAGAATTTCTCGGTGGTAGGAGAAGGGCTTAGCATCAGGTTCTGTGTTGTTGTACCTATTATTAGTTTCTTGTTGATACAAATTATGTATTCATTTGTACTTCGACGGTCAAAGGCTCATGCTTCCTATCTGATTGTATGGCCATGGGGCCACCAGTATTACTCCCTGGGCTCACTAGCAGGTGCCAGATCTGCTCACATACAGAGAACAAAGTGTATACAGGATTTGGAACCTTCACACATCTGACCTGAGTGGGGGGCCACTAACAACTGGAGATGTTTATTGTTACCTGACTGGTGGTTTGGGTGGAGGTGTCTCTAAACTAATCATTGCAAGTCTGGTAGTTCATTCTAGTAAGGGCATGTTATTATGACAGAGAGGGTAAGGTCCAATCCTCTGCACAGGGAAGTGGCTATTCGGAGAATTTCAATCAGGACCAAATCCTAATCTGGAGTCCTGTTTATCTATGGGCCTGATGAGACTACAGAACAAAATACAAAGGGACCCCAATGGACTTTTCTGTGCTGGGTTGAAAGAAGGGAATGCTTTTGATTTTATTTATTTATAAATAATTGCACTTTTATGGAATAAGTTGATAAAAGTTGGATGATTTGTTAAACCGTGAAACCACGTGTGAAGTCTTTGTATCCAACTGTACGCGGCTGTGACAAAGCATATGATTCTGCTAACCCTCATTATTTACTATTAAAAGGGTGTGGGTTGCTTACATGGAAGTCAATAAATCTGTAATGCATTGTTTCATATTCTGTCTTTATGTAAACCTAGTGGGTTTTTTTAGTTGTCTTCCTCCTAATCAGTGGTAAAGTACATTTAATAGCTCACTTAAGGTGTCATCCATTACCATGAGTTACTGTTAGAACTAATTAATAGAGCTGAAATTATTTTGTAATGAGAAATTGAAGTATTGCAGTGCTGAAAAAAATTACTATTCATAGCTAATTAATGTTTAACAATGCAAATAAGTTGATAATTAATTTTCAAGTCATAGAAAAATTCTGTGACACTTAATACTATCTTTGTGGTCTTAATTGTTTGTGAAAAGTGTCTTTGGAGAAAAGCAGACTGGAGAAATTTTACTTGATAAAACATGGATCTTAAGGCTCATACTGTGTGAGATCTCTTGATGGTCCACCTCTTTCTTATTTCTCCCAAAGAGCCAGACTCTGCCATACTTATTAATGAAGAGTAAGTGAGGGAGAGCCGGTGGGAACAAGGGTCAAGGATGTAACCAGTGGTTAAATTGTGCAGGACCTTATAGGTGAGTAGTAATTTAAATCTGATGTGTTAAGACATGGGAAGCAAATGAGGGATTTCAAGAAGGGGGTTGATGTGGGAGAAGATGATGGCTTTGGCACCATTTAGAGGGGAGTTGAGATGAGGGGAAGCTGGAGAGGACAAGGCTACTTGGGATTTAGCAGTGAAGAGAAGAAACAATACTAAATGACAGAACTGACTGCGGTTTTAGCTGTACAGATCTCCCCAGTCCCAAAGAGCACTACAAAAGGTGAGGTGAAGGCAATTTGGTAGAAAGAGCGAGCAGAGCCAGGCAAAACTGGCATGTTTCAGTCCAAGCCCAAAACAGCCTAGAGTTTCCCCAGCTGTCCCATTCTTCAATCACCCGGCAGTGAAACACAGACTGGCACATGGTCCATTGGATAGGGCACTGAGCTGGAAGTCACGAGACCCACATTCTCTTCCTGGCTCTTCCATTGATTTGTTATGTGATCTTCAAATCACTTCACCACTCTGTGCCATGGTTTCCGTATCTGCAAGATGGGGATAAAGAGACCTGGGTAAAATGATACCTCCACCTTTGTAATGAGTGTTGGCTGCTAGTGCTGCTCTTATCCATTCTTCGTGGTTTAGCTGAACTGGATGGCTTAGTGGTGCATCTTAAGGCTAGCACTGTAATGTTAAGAGTTCCTAAAATCTCAAGTTAAAATGCTCACAGGATCAGCTTAGCCCTTCCTTCTTCCAAGAAAGGTAAACTGCAAGCTATAGAATCTTTTGGATGAAAACTTCCAAACAGAGGTCTATTCTATTCTGCTTAGACCTTAAAGATGCTTTGTCACTTTGTACAAATGTGGGTTTATACAGGAGTCTTTGGCCAAAATTTCCCCTGCTCTGGGTCAGATGTGATTATCATCTTGGCTGCTGCCGTCTACTACACTGAGTTGCTGCATTTTCAGGGTTCTGTGTCCACTGCAGTTCAGCACATTTACACACTCCAGGATGAAATTTGCCAAGTAAACAGGCAGTATATCTATTAAGTATCTATTAAATCCTGTTCAGATTTTAAGATGACAAAATGTGAAAGGACTGGGAAGTTTTAAAATATATAATGCTTTAGAAATGGCCCCCCCTTTTTTTTTCCAAAGGAGCCCAGAGTGCATTACAAACAAATCTTACAATCCCTGTGTCAGACAGGGAAATAAAATACCCATTGTACAGGGGGTTGCAATGAGGCATAGAGTTTAAAGAGACACTCTCAACTTAAAAGCTAGCCATTTAAAAAAAAAAGAGCAATGATTTCAGGTACCACACTTGTTCCCAAATCCCTTGGCCGATTCATGTGGTTTTACCATCACATTTTCGTATTTTTAAAATGGCTTTCCTCTCCCCCTCCTCCATCGTTGTGTGAAAGAGCCGCAGAAACAAAAGGGGAAACTGACCAATCAACTCTGTATTTGACAGCACTTTGTGTATAAAGTAACAGGTTGGAAAAAATAGAGGAAATATTTTTTTTCTCTAAACTCTTTCATTTATAGTCATCTTGGATGTTACTTGTAGCAGTAGTTTTCAGGTTGGGGTGAGGATGAGTTTTAATTGATGGTGTCCCTTGCAATGGCGTGCCCAAGGTCAGCATGGGCCTGATCCAAAGTATTGGGCTGGTGTAAGTCAAAGGCACAGTTGAGAATATAACCTCTGAATTCTGGTTCGAAGACTCCAGTGTTAATCACTCGACCAAAACCCCTCCCTGTAAACATAAAAACTATTCTTACATTACATAAATTATACTGGGGATCTTTATCAGTCATTCCCTTGCTATTAACATTGTTCTAGTCAATGAAAACCCATGTTAGCCTGCTTTGGGTTTTTTTTAAAACTCTTCTGAATAATTTATTTTATTTTCAGAAATGTGTTTTATGCCACAGGCTTTATTTTATTTTATTAAAAGTTTTCCTAAAAGTAGGCGGGTTTTTATTTTTGTGTTGAGTCAGTAGGTATTAAATACTCATTTATTTAACAGGTTTGTGGTAATATATACTCAACTGACAAGTGGACCATGAAGGCTCCTTCTGTTGGTCTCCTACTAAGCACAGACTCATTACTTTACACACCTGACATTTTAAGTAGATCCAGATTTCTCTCCAGCGAGTCAGTGCCATTAACTGCCAGTGGTATGATCTACTATTGCCCCTTTTGGTTTTATCTGTACATTAGAGTTGTCTTCTGTCTTTGAATTGTCAGACAGCATAAATCATCCCCCGATTCACAGACATCACTAGCTTTGCAGTGGAAGAATGTTCCTTGATGACTCTTTAAATTTTCAGCAGAATGTTAGGTATTTCATGTTGTCACATTTTTATCTGTGCACTCTGAATTTTTTTTAATTACACCTTTCCCTTAGGATTATCATGCAGAGGATAATAGCTGCTATTTCTTCCACTTAGTGAAAGTAATGCTTCTTTCCTGCAAACAGCACCAGCCAGTCTTAACTAGACAAGGGAGTCGGATTTGCTGGGAGCCCTGGCCACTTATATGAGGTCTGGAGGCTGCCCTATGTCTCCATGAGGCTGCAGTATTATCAACTTCCCTGATATTAGGCATTTTTCTTAAAGCCCCAGCTTCTGGAGTCATGTTATTTTACAGGTTTCAGAGTAGCAGCCGTGTTAGTCTGTATCCACAAAAAGAAAAGGAGTACTTGTAGCACCTTAGAAACTAACCAATTTATTTGAGCATAAGCTTTCATAAGCTACAGCTCACTTCATTGGATGCATGCGATGAAGTGAGCTGTAGCTCACGAAAGCTTATGCTCAAATAAATTGGTTAGTCTCTAAGGTGCCACAAGTACTCCTTTCCTGTTGTTTTACAAGAATCTCAACTTTCACTTTTTTAAAAAGGACATTTCTAGCCTTCATGGTTGTGGAAGGGAAAGAAGAATGAACCCAAATTTAATTTAATTTCATTGTTTTTAAACCAGTCTCATGATTTTGGGTGGCTTGACTCCACGATTTTGGAATCCTTGGGGTTGGCAGTTCTGGGGTTGTGACCTCGATCAGGCCTTGGAATGGTTGCAGGTCTTTGAAGGCTTAGAAATAATGTGGACCTAGTAAACCTGGGAAATGTTATGATGCTTTTTATTTGATCACTAAAAAGGGGGCAGGCTAGGGCCATCTTAAAGTGTTGAGGACTTCCCCCTGCTAGGTCAGTTTGCCTTTGGAAGATATCTTCTTTAAGTTACATGCCCAATAAGCTTCCGGCCACAAAGTCAAAAGTACCTAATTCTTGTCTCCATCTTCACTGGCCTCCAACCATCTGCAAAAGATATTGTTAAAATGACCTACATGGATACTCTACTTCGCCCACTCTCTTTCCAAGTCCTACAGGTCTCCATGATTGAATGCATGAATTTCAGATTGCCCCTACCTAGAGTGCCTTCCCTTTTCAGACTAGAATCATTAGTGGCTTTACTGATGACGGACGATAGCACATCTCATGCTAAAAATATTGGGTATTATAGAAATAAGAAATGACTTTTTAAAATTGAAAATGTGAACAATTGTAACAGACATTTAATTTCCTGAAAAATTAACATTTTCAGTATGCTCATTTCTACACCTGTTTTTAAATGATATTGATAGAAGCTCTTTATTGGGTGTCTTATAAACTAATATAATGGCTATAGAGACAGATGTTAAAGGAGATCATTACAAAAGTAGCTGCAGCTTTAATATCTCAAATAGAGTCTTACGGTATCAGCTCACTTAATATATATTCTTTAAACATAGCAGATCTGAGATTTACACATGTGGAAAATGGGATGGTTTTGAATATTAAAATTTTTGCCAATTGTTTCCTCATTTGGTAAAGTTATATTTAGAAATTTAAAGAAACCTTCCTGTTTTGACTCTTACACCATTGTATTTCTCCATTACGTCTGTTAACAGCTACACTAGAAACAAGCAGCAGGTTTTTTTCCACTCTGTGAGTAATTGTCTGCACAGCAGTGACAGATGTGCAATACAGCAGCTTCTTCAGGAAAAAATTAACAGTTTGTCCAGCATGTCAGCTCGCTCTTTTTAGTGCTTCGGAGGTCTTGGCCCCATTATGGATGATTTAGAAATTGAGGCAAGCTAAGACCAGCTGCCTGAGTTGAAAGCCTTCGTTAGTAGGCCTCATCTGCATTCCAGTATTCACTTACATCTAGAAATTGGTAGGGCCCCTCTGGCCACAAGATGAGTATGGGCTGACAATACCTTGATTTGTTGAGAGAGAGAATAAATGGGTTTTTCAGAAGATGAGGAAATATCACCATTACTGGCCAATTTACAGCATTTTATCTGTTCTTCAAACATGTCACTTTTGTTATTGTTGCATGGTAATTACATAGTGAAACGGAAAGAAAACAAATTCTGGTTACATATTCAGATGGATTGCAAAATCATATAATCCTGATAAATGCCCATTTATGATACACATGGATGAAAGGTTCATTTTAATTTTGAATAGCCAGCACAACCATAAATAGGATATAGGATTAGATCCCACAGAATCCGATTACCTAAAAGCAAATGGTATTTTTCTTCACTTTTCTCATAACCAGCAAATTCAGAATGTGCAAGATGTTTAAACAAGCAGGCCTTTCCAAAAATATATAAAGTAAATAGAGACCAATATTTTAAAAAAATTATTTCACCATTTAAGTCTATTCAGCTCAATCTTGCCTCACATGCATATTTGTAGAGAGACATCAACACCTGCAGTGAAAGGCTCTTGCACGTATCCTCTGTACAAGGCATAAACGTAGGGTAAGTGGAAATAGTTTCTGGCATCAGCTATCCAATAATAAAATACTGAATGCAGGACTACTTATACAATTATTATGCCCTATAAAAAAACCCATACATTGTCAAATGTTTCTGGTAATAGCTGTCCTACTAGAATCATAGGGCATTAGATAAAATATTGGGGTGCCTGTTCTTCTCAACAGGAAAACAAAGGAGATCTTATGTGCATAATTCCCACCAATGTTAATATGAGGTTATGCAAATAAATCCTCCCACATGTGGAAGAAAATGGGTTGCTTAGTGGTTAGGATTCTCTGCTTCCTATATCATCTTGGCTCTGATGGCCAAGTAATCTCCCCCGAGTCCCGTTCCTTCAATCAGATGGTGTGTGGCAGAGTTCTTCACTGGTTTGTGAATGACAGGAACAGAAAAGAATGGCGCCCTTTTTGGCTGAAGTGAGCATGATTGAAGCTTTCATTCAATCACCTGTCCTCCCACCAGCAGGTGTCACTGTAGTGGAAAAGAATCCTAACTCCATTTTATGAGACAAGTGAAGGCAACCTAAATGAGAATAAAAAATCTTCATACATTTATGCATATGTAAAGGTAATATTCTTCCAAGGAAAGAGAGATTCTAAGCTCTAGTAACAACTACAAAGGTCAAAATATCCACAGTATGCTGGGCCTGTGTGAAAACTATAACAGTGCATTAGGTGCTGGAACTGAGAGTTAATGAAGATACTTTATTGTGATTCTGTCACAAAGGAATACAATTAGGCAATTACTAAATGCTTACCTGCATCAAAGTCAAGTCTGATTTTTTTTTCAGCTATTCTTATTCAAATGTGTCAGAAACATGACTAGGTGCCAGCAATCTGAGCAACCAGCCCTTAGCTAAATCTGCTCTGAACTGATTAAATTATATCTGCCTGAACTTCTCTGGCCATGTAATCACTTAAAGATTTACAGTTTTAGGTCAGTTATTACAGGTTAGATTATGGTTATAATAAGCCTGAGGTGGTTGCAAGTGAATATTATAAATGACTGGTATCATTTTTCCCCTTTGTCTTAAACCATGTTTCTAATCATTTAACCTTGCTCCTCCCCATTTGGCAACCACTGAATCAAACTCTAGACTTAATGATGGTGGATAGAGGGTCAGCCAGCAGAAGGTAGTACCCAAGCATATAGTACCGAACCCAGATTCCCTCTACAACTTGAGCATGTGCTCTCAGGACAGTCGTGTGGCAATGAATATGCAGATATCATAGAACAGGGAGGCAGCTGTCCTTCTTTTTAAGGGTTTAGAGAGACTGAAAATACTGCATGCAGGTCTAGCCGCCTCAATATCGGAAAGATGTTATCAAATCAGAGCGAGTTTAAAGAAGGGTGACAAACATGATTAAGGTGGTGGATGAACCAATTTATAAAGAAATATTAAAAGAACTAAATATAATCTGGTTGTTTCACTGTAACTAATGTGGATTATTATCATGTACAATATTTAAAGAACATAAACAGCAAAGAGAGAATAACATTTACAAGAGGGGCAGATGGGGCTAATATTCAGACGCACACTTTTTTGGCACTATTTTGATGGCTTTACCAGTTTCTGCCAAATTTTAGGTTTCATAAATGAACAAAACAAATCACTAAATTTCTAACCCATATGTGAAGTTGAGGCAATGCTATTGATTGATTTTACAAATGGAAACAATGGGACTGATTTGGTCACTTGCACCATTGTAACATGGGTGTAACTCGATGATTTCAGTAGAGCTATCTTGTTTCATGTTGGTATAAGATTAGAATCGATTGCTCCCAGTCATCTCAATAGGATGTTGACTCTGGTGCTCAATTATGGCAATGTAAACATAAGACTGTTAACTATTTCATTGATGAAATCTCCATTTAATCTAGGATTGTGCTCAAGTCTGGAATTGTTAGTTGATCTTGAGTACCATCACTCTTCTCTCCTCTTTTCAACCCTTCGTATAAACTAGGGGGAAATGATTGAAAATTTTTAAAAATATTTCTATGACTAGGGATGGTGCACATGCTCATAAAGGTTTCTGGACTACTTCACCAGACTGAAAAATAGATAGCGGAAAAAACTTCCTGGCAAAGAGGGAAGATTCAATTTTGGAGTGATCTCCAGCAGGCAGTGTTAGAAACTCCACCACCTGTGATCTTTAAAACTAGATTAGCAGATCAGTAGTAAATATTATGGCGTTGAGAACCAGATAAGTTCCTATATTTACTGACTGAGGGGGACTATCCTCCATTGTCTGCAGAAGGGTGGATTAGATGACCTGAATGGTTGTCTTCTACTATAGTTTATACAGGTGATTTGGACAGCTATCTAAACAAACCTTGCTCTCTTATTATCACCGTGGCAGAAACATATAACCTTTTGTCTTAAACTGGTTTTGGTGGGCCTCAGCACCTTGTGACTAGGACATTGACCTACAGACACCGTATAAATGCTTGTTAATGCATTTCAGGCTGAAGATGTCAGAAATATGCAAAACAGTTTTGGAAAGAGTGTCTTGGGAGAACAACCACAAAAGAAGTTCCTGCTGCTAGCTAAAGGTATTCAGACACAATAGCTGCTTCTGCTAGCATTTTGAAAATGGAGATTTATCGGTGAACTTTAAGTATTGGGCATTATTCGTTGCTACTTTTGCCATCAAAATTCCTGTTGAAGACTGTAACCAAACACTTGTAAATAGCAAAGGCTAGGAACACAGAACTTTGTTCCTTTATCCATTCATTTCTCTTCAGAAGGAAGGAATAATCCTACACTGAGTCCATCCTTTCTCAGCCATTTAGAAACTGTAACCAAATGTATTCATCCTCAGAGAGACCCAGGAACTGAAGCTTATAATGCTACAGTGCATTCCATTTCCCACATGTATCCCCACTCTCTGAGTGAAAGCAGGCCTTCTTGCCTAAATACAAAACGATTCCTCCATACAACACCCCCACACTCATGCTCACTTCCACAAGTATAGCAACAACTGCTCTTCAAGGAGGTGACAACTTCTCATTGACTGTTTGCTGTCACCAACCTCACTGCAACCAGGCTCTATATCAATTCCTAAACACACCTTCCAGTGTAACCTACCGCTGTCGCTTCCCAGCCATAGGAAGAAATCAGGGATGGGAAGGAGGGTTTCCAGTGGGACACAGATTGAGGGGAAAAAGGCATACAGAGGGAGCTAGGTAGGCAATGTGGAATTGATTCTCCCTAGTATGTTAGCTCTGTCTCCTTATGCACAGGAACTGACTTCTGTTTTTGCCAGTGGGTGCTCCTCTCCGCCCCCTCCCCCTGTGCGAGCAGTAGGCAGGGCCTTGGGGGGAGAGGTTGAATGGGGGTGTGGCCTTAAGGCAGAGCATGGCTGGGGCCTTTGGGGGAAGAGGCCAAGTGGGGATGGGGCCTTTGGGTGGAGCAAGGGGCAGGGCCGTGGTCTGGGCGCCTGGGGCTACAAAAGATTAATCTGGCCCGGTGGGTGCTTGAGTCCAGGACTACCTACAGAGTCAGTGCCTATATTCTTATGGCTATAAATCTTTCCTCCTCCCTAGTGCAGCAACCCCCTGTGGCTATCCAGAACCCCTGCACACATGAACCACTCTCCTAGTGGGTGATCTCCCCTGTGAGTTAGCTAATTTCCAAAGTGATATTTTAAACTATGAAAATTGCTGCTCAAGCTGCCTTGAAATGGTTCTGGGGGCATTACAAAATTGAGCCACTACACAGTTTAAAATTTCATGTGTGTGCTGTTAAAGAGAAGCCTTTAAATTTTAATGCTATTTAGAATAATGTCCAAGTTCAGCCCTCAGAGGTTACTCATATAATTATATACACACAGGTGAGAGAGAGAGAATTTCTTAGCTTTGGCAAAGCCCTGTCTGATTTTTTTTCTCTGCTTGAAGATTTCCTGCTGCCTTACTAAGGCTATACACAATATTAGGTGTAGAATGTGCCCCTGTAGCCTGATTTTTAAACAAGCATCCAAAATGCTTTTAACATTTGAATAATGGTTGGCCATCACCTTTAAAAAAATTGCAGTTTATTCTGAGAAAAACGATGAAGAAATTCTTTTTATATATATTATTATTGGCCTGGATTTGTTAGTGATGCTGGACCTTCCACAATAAACTGTCATCTCGTAGAATTGCTTCCGAATATGGCCTCCTATTTGATTGCAGGGTCTGGAACAACAGACAGTAGGAATGCAATGCTTAAGCTTCACTTATTACCTGCTGGTGTACAAATGTGGGATTTTCAATTTACTCTAAGGTCTTAGTTTTGTCTCCTATGTATACCCACTGTGAGAGGTACTGTGTATGCAACCCTATGAGGGCAACAGGGAAAGAACTGGAGATTCTGATAAAGCTCAAATCATAGCAAAGGTATGTAGAAAGCTCATATAATCAGGATCAAATGCAGTCATCACAAGGAGTCCTTAAAACCACTCACCACCAAAAAAAAAATCCTCATAAATGCTGGAAACTAGCCTCAAGTTGCCAAAGAGAGACTTTAATAACAGGAATAAAAATATATCTACTTCATGTTAGTAATAGAATGGTTACTATCCAAATCACCCACCCTGCGCTACACTTGAGTTACTAGGCTTTAGACCAGTGGAAGTCCCATGGCAGTCAGGATGACAAATTTCCACCCCATTGTCCCTTCAACCTGTGTAGTTATAGCATAGCTGCTTTCTGGCCACTGCTGAAGCCTCAGGGCTGCGCTAGTGTCCACAATACCAAGAGCCCACAGCAGGGTGTGTGAAGCAGGGAGGGGACAAACTGGAGCTGAGTTCCACGTGCACAGATCTGTAGACTATGCTTTCACTACCATAACAACCCTCTAGCGGGGCACAGCTTGATAGTATGTAAGAATTGTGGATCCCCTGCTCGGGAGCCCTGCTACTTGATGTGGGTGGTGGTGTGGTTGAGACACTGGGCTAGATCCCAGGAGATCTAGGTTTCATTTCTAGCTCTGCCATAGCCTTTGAGTGTGACCTTGGGCAAGTCATTTAACCTCTGTGGTCCAGTTCCACACAAATGAACCCTGATTTTTCCTTCTCTGTTCTCTTTAATAGGTCCCTCATTCAGCACCACCCAGAACCCCGTATTAGCTAGAGTAGCCAATGGGCTTCTCTAACTTACATACTGCAGAGAACTGGCATAGCTGAACTCTGCTGCACCGTATCTGCTCCATCAAGAACTAAATTAATTGGATAACTTATTCGTAACAACTAATTCAACCAGCTTTGCTAAACATAAACCTGCTGAACTAGAAGTTGTCCGTTTTATCTTAGAATCTATATCTTCCCGCTCTGGCTTGCAGTGGTTAAATGAGTATGGGCACTAACAAGGGCAGCTTCTTACTGAAGAAAGAGGGCATGTGAAATGTTCATGTAGAAAGAAAGTCTGTGATAGCACATTCCCTCTGTCAAGTCATTTATGTGGGTAGAGAATATGTAAGACTGAATAAGGCAAGACAATTTTAATGAGATAGTAACAGCAAGTTAATTCAGTACCATGAAACCCCATGTGGCTTATCTATGTTAATGAAGGAAAACCAGAGTCTGCCCATTGGCACAGATTATAGTTATGCTAAGCCAGAAGGTGTCTGTAGAACAAGTGTAGCCATTACAAACCATACATATCCCGGGTTGCTTATATTACTCATATAATTTTAGGGAAAATTAGATTTAATTCCTTTCGTTTTTCACTGGCTTTGGAGTGTACCCATAGGTACGTAAATAAAATTTACATACTGGACTCTGGACCACACAGCTCTTGAGGAAGATGAGGGCTGCCTAAAAATCGCTCAAAGTGGTTTGAAAGATTGCAGAGTCGCTTTGGTAGGTTGGCTAGCTTTAAAAAAGAGCCACAGCTTTGAAATCATGGCCAACATTCTCAGTACTTGCGATGACCGTTTGTGTTTGGTAGCTTCGAATAGACCTGAGCAAAATGTTTTGGCTGAAACTTCTTTTTTGCTGCAAAATGCAGACGCAGGTAGACTGAAACATTTCACGGATTTGTGCCAGTTTCGGTGAATTGTTTTAGCCAAAATGAAAAAAGAATTCAGAAATGTCAAAATGAATGGACATTATCCAAACGAAATGTTTCAATTTTTCAGGCCAGATTCAAAAGGGGATTTAGGTGCCGAAGAGTTGGAAGTGGTGCTGCCTCTGCCACGCTTATACCCAATAACCTGGGGGTGAGGGCACTCAGCTTGGATGTGGGGTACCCAGGTTTGAATTTGTGCTGTGGAGCAGGAAATGGAACCTGAGTGTCCCCGCTCCAGATGGGTGTCCTCACCACCAGGCTATGTTGTCATATTCTCTCTCGCTCTCTGGTCCAATGGCTCTTCAAGTATCTTATACCAAGTGAAACAGCTTCAATAGAAGAGACTGAGAAACCCACTCCAAAATATCCTTCGGTCCCAGGGTTAGGGCATTCACCCAGGGCGAGGGAGACCTGGCTTCGAGTCTTGCTGAGTGCCACAGCCACTGGGTTATTGGATATAAGGGGAAAGAGGTGGCACCAACACCACCTCCTTGGTTTTGTGAATCTAGCCTTTCATTTCCTTTGCTTTCATGAAAAAAGGTTTAGAAAACCCCAAAGCAAAATATTTCGTTTGACTTGAAACAAAACTTTTCTTCATTTTTCGATTTGCCAAAAATTCTGAAAAATTGAGTTCAATATGAACAAATTTTCTTTTTTTTAACTGCCAATGAACCAAAAAACTTGTTATTCATGCGACTTTATCAATGAAGCAAAGCAGGCACAGATCACTTGCGAGATTGCCCTGCAATATTTGCTGGCATTTTACTGAGAAATTCCTTGCAATATGGAACCCTATAATCCAAGGTCTTCATAGGCTGAGAGCTGGTATTTCTCACTACATATCTTTGCAACCATGCCAAGTAAAAGAGGGAGACCTGGATACATCTGATAAAACTTTGCTATGTTAAGCAGTGCCAAAGGAATGTTGATCATCTGAGAGGTGCAGATGGGTTACTGGGCAGTAGGTATTTTTTTAGATAGTCTAAATTTAGAGGGCAGTCAGAGCAGGAAGGAGCTCTTGGCTCCAGTGAATTAGTCAAAAGTCAACCAAACACCAGAAGATTTAGATTAAGCTTAAGTTCTATCAGGTGCAACATCTGGACTATGGGGTATCATAGTAAGACCACAGGCAATGAAGTGAGCTGTAGCTCATGAAAGCTTATGCTCAAATAAATTTGTTAGTCTCTAAGGTGCTACAAGTACTCCTTTTCTTTTTGTGAATACAGACTAACACGGCTGCTACTCTGAAACCAAGCAATTAATTGTGTGCTTCCCTTACAGGGCCATACAATTAGTGAAAAACAAAATGAGAAGAAATTGACAGTAGTCTTTTAGTAATGCCTGAGTAGAATTATTTACCCTTCTGACCCAGTCCATGTAATATCAAAGAAATAATGGGGCTTTAAATATGTACATGGATTAAAGTGGTATATAGTTGCCAGATCTTAACTCAGCCAAATCTTAACTCTCTTTCTCAGTTCTTATATGGCAGCCATTAGACATTGTGAAATCTAAGAACCTCCCTAGGCTGGGCTGCTGAAATGCCATCTCCCCGGGACTTATTTTAAGGCTGATAAAAAGCTTGAGTGGTTCCAGGATTCCACAACTCACCTCCTGCTCAGGGCAGTACAGTGACTGAATAACATAGCTGTGCCTTTTGATCTGAACTGGCTCCCCATTCAATCCTGAATCTTCCTCTTCAAAACCATCCCCATTGCTCCAAAGAACACTTCTGTTTACAAGGAGAACCCAGGGTTTAACTCTTGAAGCAAGGTGTTTTTGCAGGATCTTCCTGAACACATTTAAAGTCATGAGAATAAGAGCTCACCAATGGGAAGAAGGGTTACATAATCTACCTAATATATTGATAGAATAATTTAGTGCTTAAAGGGCCAACTCTTCAAATTTAGGTGAGTGGTTAATGGGACTGGTCACCTGAATAAGGTATTGAAGGATCTGGCCCAGTCCTTATAAGACAAGAGTCATCAGTCTAGGCAGTATTCACAACAAAACTCAATAAAAAACAGCTAATTTTCCCAATGTCCTTTGCATTCCCTTCTGAAATAGCATATTTCTGTATGTTAATGTTTCTATTGTTTTAATATTCTTGCTTTTCTCATTCATATTCTGAGAGATTATTGTTAGTGCCAACTCATTTGATTTATTATTTAGAGAAAGCACTTGTTCAAAAAGTCAGCACTGGATATTAAATGATGATTGCTTGCAATGAATTTCTTCTCAACATCTGCAAAGACAATTTTGCCTTTTCTTCTTCCACTTAACTCTAAATGAGAGATCTTAAGCATACTTAAATAGGATTCATAATATCATGCTCACAGAAAATCATCTTAAAATTTAGAATATTAAAATAAAAATAGTAAGGTTATTGGGTACAAAATCTCCACGAATAAAAAAACAGAAGAAAATTACCTGCGTATGTACATTTGTGTACGTTATGATATAATCTGTGAAGAGAGACTGAGATATAGGGCCTGATCCTCCACTTCAATGGAGCTTTTTCTCCCTAATGTTTAGAGAGACATACAAGTAGTTTGGTCTAAAAATGACGATTTTGTGTGTGCTTAATGAATAAAAAAAGACGACGACAACAAACATGTTTAAACAAATATTAAGAGAAATGTTTGGATTAGTTTTTAAAAATTATACTGAGTAAAAATGCAGATTTTGATTTAAGCTTAAACTTTAAACTTGCCTTGCAAAATTCTGTTTATTCAACTGCTTGATCCAAAGCTGAATATTAAGTGGGACTTTTTTTCCATTGACACCACCAGGCTTTGGATGAGGCCTTCACTCAGCCAAAATATTTCTATTTTTATTTTTTGACAGGCAAGTAAAATATTAATAACTGTTTTTGTTATCATTAGCCTTATGGTAAAGGGTACATGTTGCGCACATGCTGGTAAATGTTAGTAACCATTTTGCATGGCTGCTTTAAACAGTCCCATGCAGCCTCTGCAATTCAAATGTTGCATCATCCTTCTGATTCATGGGAATCAGAAGTAAAACCAGCTAGAAACAAAAGTGAAACTGGCAAGTCTTTTTCCTTAATAAGTTATTAAGATGAAACAAACAGGATAAACAGGAGAAGTAAATTCAATATTTAAATTTATATTTTCATAATCCATAATAATGCTAGTAAAAAAAAAGGAAAAAAAATAATCTGTTGTACGAATTTTATCTGGGAAGTGTCTAAATAGTCTAAATTTCACAAATATACATTTATTTTATTTTCCAAGGTAGTACTTTATAGTATTATTTTCCACAAACAAGTATGGCATAAAGAGGCGATATTAGGGACTATCAAGTAAATAGCTATTTTAATTCCTTACTTCTTTGTAAAATGCATTTTGGGATTTAATTAACACGACTTTTTTAAAAGCTCGTCCAAAGTTAAATAGTTAAGCAGAAAATATTTTTCTTGTCATAAATAAGTACACTTCCAAACCCAAATCAACTTTGTTTAAATAGCATTAGGCCCATGGCACACTCTAACAAAAACCAGGAAATTAACAGGGATGACTGGCATTCCTCCGATTCATAAATTGTCCTATTACATCTAGGCCTTGTAGTATGCAATGGCCCTAGCTGCAGTGAATTTTGAAATCCATGGGCCTGCTCCTGCTCACATTGAAAGCAATCAGAGAAGGAGCTGGCCCTTGGTTTTTAGCACCTTTCTATCAAAAACTGTAATTCAGTATGATTTGCTATACAAGTACAAGCACAGTTTACACATACATTGGAGAAGGGCAAACATGATCACATGAAGTGGTTGGAGACTTGCATAATACCGAATTACAATTAGCTTTGGGTTTATATTTCTTTCCTTTTATTAGTAAATTTTACCCGCCTTCCTAGCCATCAGCATACATGATGGAGTCATTTGGCATAAAGGTTTTTGCAGCATGGATTTGAGATGGCTACACTGGAAGGGGAAGTCCCCTTTGTTCTCTGGAAAGAATCCACCACATGCAGTTGCAGTGAGGACATTACTCAGGAGTGGAAAGGTCAAACTAAAAAGTGCCAACAGAGCCTTTTACATCTTATTCTGTACCCTTGTGTGTTCTGTATATACCATGTATTTTATAGAAAAGCTATTTCACAAATATTTTAAAGAGTTTTATTGCTACTACTTTATAGCTTCCTCCCTTAATTTCCACTGGGTCAACTATTTTGGCTCTAGAGGGAGAGGAAAATAACTAATACAATTTAGAAACCTATACAATTATTTTGAATAGCTAGTTTGCATCCATGTATTTAAATGCATGTGTGTGTTGCATATATTTCATTTCATGTAGATTTTAAAAATAGAAAGAGATTCCGATTCCAGAAAACACTTGAGTACATGGTTAAGTCCCACTGATTTCAATTTCAATATGTGTATAAATGCTAACCTGAATAGGAATGCTTTCCTGACTTGGGACCTAATAGAAGAGGTAGTTAAGAAAATCTTCAAACGGAATGAACTCTGTTTTGCTTAGCGTATGCAAACGCATACTTAGGATGTTTTTGATTTCTGGCCTTTGAATATTATTGACTGAACCATGGTGAAGGGCATCTGAACAGAGAAACAGGTAACGCGAAATGAGCTGGCTGTGTTGCAGGAGAGTGAGCATGGATTACATTTACCCCATCTTACGGGGGACCAATAGATGACATAATCAGCTCCTGCTGCCAACCAAGAGGGGGAGGCAAAATAAGAAGCATTGCAAGACCTACTTGACCGCATGTTGACTTAGGACAAAGATGCTTGGTGACACCATAGTGAAGCCTTAGTTCTTCAGGGAACTCAAATGAGCCTATGATGATTATTGATCCAATAGACTATAATGGCTACTCCTGAGCCCTTAGGGATCCATTGTATAAATGTGTACTTAGGGACTTTTAAATATATCTTATTAATGACTTGACAGAGCATAACTGTTCCAAAAGAGATGTTACAATCTATGGTGTAAATCCTTCTTACTTCTCAGATAATTGACCATTGTGTCAAAGGCTGCCTCACATGCACTCTACCCGTGTGGTAAAGATACTTAAAATTCTCTATACTTTTGGGCTTGCTTAGCCAGTTTTATTGATAACCTGCCATTTTTATTATTGACCCCAATTTTTAATGCATCTGGCTGAATAATAACTTGCAGAATTTCAGAAATCAAAACTTTTTTTTTGGCATTATGTAGGCACAAAAAGCATGTGAGACCAATGAGTTGTTTCTTTTGTGTTCTGTAAATTAAAGTAGCTGCATAGTTTACTTTCTATTTAAAAAAATATTTTTTTTCTACAGTGTTCCTAGGGTGGGACTTCACATGCTAAATTTCAGCCTAGAGTAAATTTTTACAGATGAATTGTAAACCCCCCTGAAAATAGGGGTTTATAATGGAAATGCTGACACAACCTTAATGCCAGTCACAAAAACTTGCTTCCCTGATACCAGAAAGAACCATTATTTTCTTTCTTAAATGGGTTCTATTAAGTCATCCACTGATTCTAAATTCTTGTGGTTTTCTTTCATTGATCCCATTTAGAGTTATCTTTTTGTTGTTTGAAAAAGATAGTCTGGACCCTGAACTTCCAAGTCCTGCTATTTGTTGCCTAAGGAGCACACAGAGGTTTAGATTGCATCTTTTCAATGCATTATGGCACTGCAGCCTAAAGCCAATACTTGTTTTTTAACTGGCAACCTGCCTGTACGAATGGAGGAAGCAGATTGCCTCTTTGCTGAACACTTAGACAAGGTACTGATTTAACAACAGTGGACAAGCAGCTGGGAGCTGGGCTGTCAGCCTGTCACACACTGACAAATCTGTTGTTCATATTCAGGCAGGATGTTCCAGTTAGATTGCCATCAGTATCATCCATCTACTACAGGCATGCAAGGAGTACCGGCATCTACCACATACCCATAGACAAAATGCTGTTGATACATCTTTCTGAGGGAATCTCAACAAAACCAGCTAATTTGCTTTTTGTGATGGTCTTCTGCAATAAGATCTGTAAGCTAGCTGGTTCAATTTTTGTCTTTTCTCTCAATTTGTCTCTTCATTCAATATGCCAGAATAATGTGTGTAAATTGATAGTTATTCCAATTTCATGTCATGTGCAGGAAAGTGTACGTCTGAATGGAGCCTCTCGACTGTTTCTAAAATTGTAAAAGGCAACTGTCTAAAAAATCAAATTCAGTGAAACAGAAATGAAATGAATCAAAACCCCAAAATGGTGATTGATAAATGTGCACTGCAATAACATTGCTTTGGCTTCCAGAGCCATTTCTATCACATTTCCCTATAGCCACTGGATTTGAGCACCAAAAATACTCTTTAGATTCATTCAATTTCTGAAAGTAACTCTTCAGCCCGAGAGTGAATTCACAGCTAAAATAAGTCCATCTGTATTCATCTTAACTTGTTGGAATCAATCTATGCTGCATATATCTGGGTGTATATCCAAGCTTTAGAATATGTGATATAATTATTTTAATCACAGACATATACCTCCAGATTTTTTTTAATTTGGAAAAGCTGCTTTTTTGTACTCTGATTTCATATACGCCAGATTATGGTTTTATATTATCTGCCCTTATGTCAAAGTTATCCAATTTGTGGCCCTATGTGCCCTTCATCTTTTCCTGTTCTAGCTACAGATCCATAATCCCAAAGCCCACGGAAAGAACTCTTGAACTTAGCTGGGAGGGGGAAGAATTAGTTCATCGGTACAATTTCATATGGCTGTCATCTGAATTTGATGCTGCTTGTTCATCACCTGTATTGTACAATAGAGTGATAAAAATAATGCACAGCTTTATCAAGGCAGTGATAGAGGAAGCGTTCCATTTAACTTCTTGCTTTATGCTCATAGAGGTATATACCATTTTAAATGTTCAGACAGAATTAGTGTAATTTAAAGCTGTGATGACCCTGAAAAGTGGTAAGCTAGTCAAATTCTTGGTATTAAATCTGTATCTTTTTACATGTTACCTTAATGATGTAAAAATCATAATGTTATCAGTGACATACATTTATGTAGTGTGTAATTTAATCAGCTAATAACGCCTCTAAGTCTAGCAGATGCTCTTCCTTGCTTCTTCATTATAAATCCTTTTCTGATCAAGAAAGCACCTTACTTGACTGCATTTCTTACAATAAAGTTTAAGATCTTGAGGAAAACATTCAGTTCCTGGTAAACTTTACTAACCTGGAAGGGAAAAAAATCAGAAAATATGCTGCCGTTTTTCTGATTTGAGTCTAACAGGGAAGAATGATTGCAATGGAATAGAAGTAGGTGTCAGTGTAGTATGGGACCACTGTAAAATTCCATACAATGTTGGGAATAAATCAACTGTGACTACGGGTATACTGAAAAATGTTACCTAATAATTAGCTGCCCGTATCTCTTACAAAATACATCTTTGTGTTTTTAATTTTTTATCAATAGGGAGTTCAACACAGTCTCTTAAATCCCTTATTTAACAAGCATCTTAGTGAAATAAGTACTATAATGCACATATTTAGAAAGTGGAGAAACCTAAATCTACTTTATAATTCTTTTCATTGTGTTCCCAATTTGTCAAAATTTGGAATAGTCTCCAATGAAGAAACATCTGTCAAGCCCATGAAATGCTATTATGGTGTCTTTGGCTCATATCAGGATTAGTAAACTAAATATTCAAAAACCACCCCTCCCCCCAAGTTGATAGCTATAGTATTTTTCTGTGCTGGTGTCCATAACCGGACTTCATTATTTGATTTTTTAAAATACTCAAAAAGTCCATCAAATTCTGCAGCTGAACCAACAAATGTGGAGGTAAAGGATTAATTCAGATTTATAAATTCTTATTAAAAAATATGATTCAAAATTCAGAGGGGAATCAAACTTCTTTTGTCCTGCTCGAGCACAAACAAAAATAAAAATATTTTTGAGCCTTTTACATACTCTAGCATGTTTAAACTACGTTCCTATTTTTTGTACACAATGATAGCAACATCAATTCCCCATCTTTATAAAAATCGCTGCATGTTCTTTATTCTGCACTGAAAACTCAGTGATTTTTGATTGACAGAAAGATTACCTAATAAACCTTCACCACAAACTAATTAATCACTTTGAATACAACAGTAAATTGGCAAGCATAAAAAAGCAAATGAGATGGGTGTTGAAGACCATTTTCAAATGACCTTAGTTAAAAGCCAAGTACATAGTGTTGAAAGCATCAATAATATTGCATTGCTAGTAAACTTCCTTCTATACCACAGCTCCTAGCAAACTAGTGAGGGAGAGGGACTAAAACCTCACATTATTCCTCCACTCCACAAACACCAGCTGACTTTAATGAAGGAGAGAATAGTAAGAACATGAATGCACAGAAAGTTACCTCCCTCAGAAATAGCCTCTGACACAGGCAGTCAGCTTGCTATGCTGCTTCTGCATTATTTTTGTAAAAAGGTAATTTCAATTTTTTAAAATAATTTACTAAACTGCTGCTTTTTACCCTGATAGAGAAACATCATTTTAATTGTGAACCTAGATTGTATCACACAATGACAGTGCTGTACCACAGCATTGTAACAAATAGGTTTCCTCTAGCTATAGTCACACAAGGCCCTCCATAAGCCCCGAGAATGCCTTTTTCCACACAAAAAGAAAAGGAGGACTTGTGGCACCTTAGAGACTAACCAATTTATTTGAGCATGAGCTTTCGTGAGCTACAGCTCACTTCATCGGATGCACAAATTTAACAAAGATAAAGTCACAGCAAAGTGATATTCCTGTCAAGTTTATCTAAGTCTGAAAATTAGGTCAGTATAGGATCTTAGTCCTCTGCTTCCCCCACATCCCCTGACAATTTAACACCACGTACAACCTTATTTAAAGTAAAGGTGCAGGGTTCACCATGATTGCCTCAAGTTCAAAGACAGAGTTGGAAGATAGTGGTTGTTTTTGCGTTTTTTTAAGGTTTAAAATCAGAGACAGACCCAAGTAGTAAAGTTCTCATCCTGATGTGAAGGCTCCCTCTATTGAGGAGTACTAGGATCAGGGATTTGGTTTGGGACAATCTCTGGCCAAGGTCCCGAGATACTGAAGGACTGTAAGATGCCCTCTTACACCCTAGAGGCCTTTAATACAACAATGTGCAACCACTACCACGCATTTGTTTGGGGAGTCAGAGACAAGAAGGTTCTGATGGGGAAAGTGAAAGAGAACCACAATTTTGGTGGTGGAGATAGATAATTAGAGATAATTAAGAGGAAGCACTGACAGATGATGACGACAATCTGGGTGTGGGGAGAGAGAGAGGAGTCAAAAACGATACCAAGTTGTGAGCCTGGGCAACACAAAGGATGATAGAATTTATGGCAGAGATGGAGAGCAAAGGGACCATGTTTCTGCTGATATTTGTAGTGTCCCTAGGTTTCTTTCTATTTTCAGTCTGTCTTCTCTTTTGTTTGCAACTTATCCAGATTTAGCATCCTTAATGAATTTCATTAACATGGTGTTTAACCCCATCTTCGAGATAATTCTCACACATGTTAAATAAGATAGGTCCTTCAAGTGGCCAAATAGACACCTCTGCACTGATTCTGTCTATTGCTGTTTACCGGGGGGGGGGGGGTGAGAGGTTGCTTATGGTCATTTAGCTACTTTTCCCTCCACAGGACTGTCCCTGTCCAAACCAAACCAATGGGCTTGATTTTGCATGTAAGGTTTTTGTGAAAGACTATATGAAATGATTTATTAAAATGCAGCTGTTCCCTTAGATATGATTCCTTCATCCACAAATACTCTAATTCTGTTTTAAAATAAGAGTTAAAAATAAGCAATCCCATTTATCTGGCATGATTTATTCTTTCTAAATCTCTGATGCCTATTGTTCATGGTTCTGTTATTCTGTGTAATGATTGTTTTTATTCCTTTAAAAATCCATCATCTACGGGGATATTTAATCCTTATTTTCCCTTTTCAATACATACATTCCCCTTTCAATACATACATACAAACATACATTGACATTTTTAGTCTCCTATTTCCAACATCTTTTTTATTTAGCAGGTGCAGACTGTGTAAGGGTGGGGAGGAGAACGGAGGGCTTTGAACAGACCCTGTTTCCAACGTCTAAGGAAGAAAGGAAGGCTCTGATTCTGCAAATACTTACACATGTGGCAGAGTAACAGCCGTGTTAGTCTGTATTCGCAAAAAGAAAAGGAGGACTTGTGGCACCTTAGAGACTAACCAATTTATTTGAGCATAAGATAATGCATCTGATGAAGTGAGCTGTGGCTCACCAGAGCTTATGCTCAAATAAATGTGTTAGTCTCTAAGGTGCTGCAAGTACTCCTTTTCTTTTTACACATGTGGGTAGCCCTTCTGAGCTCAGTGGGACGACTCATGAATGTAATGTTACTTGTGCATGAGAGTTTTTAGGGGCCTAAAGTAGCTGGAGTTTGTTTTTGAAAAGAGACAAAACAAACCCAAACCCAAGTTGTATTAATTTTTATCACTGCATTTTCTTTTCCTTCAGTTATTTGTTTTGTTTTAGTCTCCACCCACATATACTTTGTGTCTTCCTCGTTGCTGTGGTGGGTCTGGTCTGTCTGTCTGTCCCCTAGCTTGGCTGCTTGCTGCAACATAGGTTGGGCTTGGATGGGTGTGAGCTGTCTGGTCTACCGAGAACTGTCTGCTGAGCTCCAAACACAGACATCGCATTTCACGACAAGCAGCAGCAGCAGCAGCCACTTCCAGGGATTTTAATGAATTGGCCACTGCTCTCCAAACCACTTATTTGCTCCCTCCCGCTCTCTCCTCTCAATCTCTTCCCCTCCCCACTTTTATCCTAGCTGCTCAGAGTAGGCAGAGGGTGGGGCGGGGAGAGAGAGAGAGAGGAATTATTTATTGCGTGCCTGTTGAAAATGAAAGGCTTTTACATTTTAATGAGCACTAAATAGGAGTGAGGAAATATTGTTCATTAGCTGTAATCTGCGGAATTGCTTGAGTGAACTTCCTTTGGAGGCCGCTTTAAACGGTTCACTCAAGTAAAGCAGTTTGTATGGTAATTAAGGGAGCATTTTTCTGTCAACATCTGTGCTGCTATTTATAACACTGAAGGTATCTTATTACTCCACCAGAGAAACATTAAAGGGGTGGGCAGAAGGGAGGCAGTATATTTTTTTATATGTATTACTGTTTTCAATCTTCACCACTCCTCTCTTTTCTTTGCCTTCTTCCCTGACTTTTCTCTTCTAATTCCCCAAGAAGAAGAGGAAGAAGAAGAAGAAAAGCTCCTGTCCACTATTTTCTGATAGGAAGAATTATCACTGTGACATCTTTTCATTAATCATATCCTTGCTCGGCAGCCAGGCAGGGAGACTCAAGCTGCTTGGCAAAAATGAGAGAGACCTGTGTCTCTGGCAGCCATTCCCCATCCCGTTGCTCTTCCTGCTAACATACATGCATTTTGACTTAATTGTCGCTGTTGTCTCTGGAGAGACCCAGGGAAGCCACCTCAATCCTGTCTGCATCCTACCAGCATCATGGCACTGAGTGCGCTAAGCCGGGTGCAAAATAATGGGAAACCCAGCCAAAGACAATCAAAGACATGGTGCGCTGCAAGCAGAGGGCAATAACAATACACAACCTTTGAGCCTGTGTAGTTCTGTTTGAGATTTTACTGGAATTTTGAGTTGCTGTCTTAATTCTACTATTCGACTGCGTCCTCACTCCTGGGGAAAAGACTCCGTGTGTAGTGAAAAGAAGAGATTTATCTGGCAAAAATGAAGAATGATTTTATGTATTTGTTTGTATTTAATCACTCCAGTCTTTAAACCCTAGAGCTGTGGTATCCAGGCTTTTCGGTTCAAGGGCCAAAAACATTATGTTATGGAACCACAATCAAAAGAGGAGGTATGGTTTAGAGGTGCCACTTTTTCTTCATTCAGTTGCCTCCTTGCTCTCTCCTAAGTTCTTAAAAATCTGACCTGGGAGCCTGATAGCAGATCCCCACTCAGATTCCTAATGCCAAACTTCAGGTCGGAACCTTAACCTCTTTGTTAAGCTAAATAGATTGAGCTCCTTGAGTCTGTCACTATAAGGCATGTTTCCTAATCCTTTCTTCTTTCCTGTGGCTCTTCTCTAAACCCTCTCCAATTTAACAACATCCTTCTTGAATTGTGACACTAGAACTGAACACAGTATTTTGCAGGGGTTGTAGCAGTGCTGAATACAGAGATAAAATAGCGTCTACCCCTACTCCTGCTCGAGATAGCTCTTTTGGCCACAGTGTTTCACTTGGCACTTATGTTCAGTTGATTATCCACCTGCACCCCCACATCTTTTTCAGAACCACTGCTTCCTAGGAGAGGTTCCCCTAACCTGTAAGTATGGCCTATATTCTTTGTTACTAGATGTTTACATTTAGCCATATTAAAAAGCGTATTGTTTGCTTGTGCCCAGTTTATCAAGCGATCCAGATCACTCTGCGTCAGTGACCTGTCCTCATCATTATTTAACCCTTCCCCCAATTTCTGTGTCAGCTGCAAACTTTATCAGTGATGATTTTGTTTTCTTCCAGGTCATTAATAAAAATGTCAAACAGCATAGGATTAAGAACCAATCCCTGTGTATTCCCACTAGAAACAAGTCCATTCAGTGATGATTTCCTGTTTACAATAACATGTTCTCACCTATCAGTTAGCCAACTTTTCATCCATGTAATGTGTGCCATGTTAATTTTACATCTTTCTAATTTTTTCTTCATAATGTCTAAATCAAGTGCCTTACAGAAGTCTAAACGTATTACATCAATCCTAGTGCCTTTATCAACCAAACTTGTAATCATGTCAAGAGATCAAGTTAGTTTGACAGGTTGGTTGGTATTAATTATATTACCCTCTTTTAATTCTTTATTAATTGAGTCCCATATCAGCTGCTCCATTATCTTGCCTGGGATCAATATGAGACTGACAGGCCTATAATTACCTGTTTACCCTTTTTAAATATTGGCACAACATTAGCATTCTTCTTGTATTCTGAAACTTCCCCAGGGTTCCAAGACGTATTAAATATCAACATTAACAATCTATCCTCAGCCAGCTCTCTTAAAGCTCTTGGATGTAAGTTATCTGGACCTTCTGGTTTAAAAATGTCTAACTTTAGTAGCTGCTGTTTAACATCCTCCTGAGATACTAGTGTGTCAAGGTTCCTTCCCCACTCTGAACTCTAGGGTACAGATGTGGGGACCTGCATGAAAACCACCTAAGCTTACTTTTACCAGCTTAGGTTAAAACTTCCCCAAGGTACAAAATTATTTTACCCTTGGATTTCCACTGCCACCACCAAACTTTATCTGAGTTTACTGGGAAAATGTAGTTTGGACTCATCTTTCCCCCCAAAATCCTCCCAACCCTTGCACCCCACTTCCTGGGGAAGGTTTGGTAAAAATCCTCACCAATTTGCATAGGTGACCACAGACCCAAACCCTTGGATCTTAGAACAATGAAAAAGCATTCAGTTTTCTTACAAGAACACTTTTAATAGAAGTAAAGGAATCACCTCTGTAAAATCAGGGTGGTAGATACCTTACAGGGTAATTAGATTCAAAACATAGAGAATCCCCCTAGGCAAAACCTTAAGTTACAAAAAAGACACACAGACAGGAATAGTCATTCTGTTCAGCACAGCTCTTTTCTCAGCCATTTAAAGAAATCATAATCTAACACATACCTAGCTAGATTACTTACTAAAAGTTCTAAGACTCCATTCCTGTTCTGTCCACGGCAAAAGCAGCAAACAGACAGACACAGACCCTTTGTTTTTTCTCCCTCCTCCCAGCTTTTGAAAGTATCTTGTCTCCTCATTGGTCATTTTGGTCAGGTGCCAGCGAGGTTACCTTTAGCTTCTTAACCCTTTACAGGTAAGAGGATTTTTCCTCTGGCCAGGAGGGATTTTAAAGGGGTTTACCCTTCCCTTTATATTTATGACATAGTGTAATGGAAAAAGTGCTATCATATGATAATACTACATCATCTTCCCCCACCCAAATACAGAACAGAAATTTTTATTGAACACTTCTGCCTTTTCTGCATTACTATTGATACTTGCTCCTCAGCAATACCCCTCACTCCACAAAATCCTTCCCTTCTGCCTCTATTCCCTCAACCACTCTCCCAGGCCAATTCTTCTCCCCCAAATCAATTAAAGTCAATTACTGAGTCCCCCCTAAAATTGATTGCAGTAGGGCATCCTTTCCCACAAAAAATCAATTGCTGTCACCCCCTACCACTTTTTGTGGGTCCTCTGATGTGCTGCTTGCCTTTTCCCTTTCCCTTCCCCATCTTGGGAAAACTACATGACTCATGCCCCTCTTCTCTGTCAGTGCCTGCTCCCCCTCCTCTTAAAGGTGCAGCAGCTCAGAGATTGCGTCTCTCTCCACTATGCCTCCCCTCCTGAAAAATAAAAGGTATTTGTGATCAAATACAAATTTTCTTCTTAATACAGACACCCTTCAGAATCACAATTAAGAGGTCAGAAGACCACAGATTGGAGGCTTCTCTTAGACGTTGTACACAGAAAAGTATTCATTATTTTAAAAAATTAAGTTATGGACATATTAACTTTTTACTAATTGAACTGCCTGTTCCAACATGTAGACATGATTATATAATCATGTGATTATAATAGAATGAGCTCAAATATCAAGGTTCATCACCCATCTTCTCTCAAAATCTTGCCATCTTTCCTGAGGTTGAAATTAGGGCATTTGCACATTCCTCTCATGTGACTTCAAAACCCTGAGTAACGTTGAATCGGGTGTGTAGCTAGAAGTCTAAAACATGGCATGTTCAAGAAGAGAGCAATCTTGAGCTGATGTATGGTTAGGACCTCAAATTTTGGGAATAAAAAATTTGGATGCAGTGTTGTAAGCTGTCATGATTTTATCGCAGTCATTTGGTGTGTTTCTTAAAGCCCCAGATCTTGGAGGCATGTGATTAGATGAGAATCTCAGCTTTCGTTCTCTAGTCATCTTAGGGCAGGTCTATACAACATTTTGGAGTGAGCCTCCCAGCCACCCAATTCTTAATAATAAACCCATAGACCGCTCTAAGTCCTTTCCTGCCTGGAGGCTTTCTTACTCGTGTTCACAAGATGTATGTGGGTTGATACCATTTCATAAGCGAAGCAACAAAAATACCCACTTCAAATTTCTTTGTCATTCTTGGTTTCTGGTTTCATTTATAGGTAACATTTCCTTAGCATTTGTATCCTATATACTTACATGGGGATTATTGTATGTTTCCACCAGAAGACACCAGACTCTCCTTCAATGGAAAACTAAATTGCAAGATTCCAACATGTGCTATGTCTTAGCAGGGGGTTGACACTGGTGTCAGAAGCAAGATAGAACTTCCAGGGAAAGGCATTGTGAGCTGGTATTCCTGTTGGACTGAGATGGAACAAATAATGGAGATACTCACAGAAATCAAAGCTGCCCCAAGAGGTAATAAAAGGTGGCCAGAAGGAATTACAAGATCTAAGGAAGGACCTAAAACAGGGCCTAGGAGCTCCTTAGAAAGAACTAAAATGGGATCTGGAAGCCTCTCAAGAAGGAATGAGAGCTGATCTGGATACAAAGATCAAATCCAGTCAGCTGGAAATAAAAAATGTGCAGATCAGTAGCTGCCAAGTAGATGGTATATTTTGAAAGAGTAACAACATGCCCAGTCCAGGATGGCAAATGAGATAAGAGAGGTGACCAGCAACTTCACAAGCATGGGCCAGTTTATGGATGCTCAACTGGACATGGAACTGCAAATTAGGATCACTAAAAGGAAACTGAAGACACTTCATGAGGTTAAGGAATTTGCTAAAAAATTGGAGTGCTTCCATGAAGCTTCTAATGAGGAAGGTGGAAACTGTAGTAAACCTGATAAGCATAGATCTGTGTCTAATATGCATAATGGAAAAGGGGATTCTAATCTGATCCATGACACTTTGAATGTTTAGAAAAAATGTTAAATTCAGTTAGCACAGCAAGAATGTAAAAATAAATAAATAAAAGTAAAGGAACCATGTCTGTTAAATGCTAGCACTGCGAAAAGATTGGCCATCAAAAAAGAATGTGTCATAAAGCCAAGGGAAGACAGGACAGAACATCTGAGTTTGGGAAACAGGCTGTCATCAAACTGAAAAGGCAAAGTTTGGTGATTCAGAGAGTAATCCCACGTTTTTTGTTTAGGTCTGGGCAGCTGAACAGCAATAATGGGAGCATAGGCATTGAATGCGTAATATGGACTGTGGAAATGCATAGAAATTGTGGACACTAAAAATGCTAGAGGATTAAAAACATCCAGACTTGAACAGCCTAATTGGTCTGAAGTGAAGACAGTGACTGAGGAATGGGCATCCATCCAAAATGAAGAAAACTGGGTAGAGAAACTGGACCTCTCAAACTGGAGCAAGAGATCTGGATAGCAGAGAGTGGATGATCTTACAGGTGGCCTGGATTTCATTATGGCTAATAACTGTGTGATTAACACCAAGTCTGGAGTCCTGCAAATTCAGTCTGTGGAAATTCCCTTTAAAGAAGGTGGAAACAAATGTTTTGTAGGTGACTGCAATGAGCAAGTTGTCTACCCCTAGCAGCTAAAACTTCAATAGCAATCACATATTTTGGTAACTTTATTGAAGGGCAAATGGGGAATGGTTGGGACCTGCTTTGAGACCCAGGGTTTCAGGGAATTTTAGCTGCTAAAATTCTTATAGATCTGAAGTCAGAATGGATGCCTGTTCACTTGCTGACTGTTTTAGACAAACAAGAAGTAGAAAAACAAAAGCAAAAGAACAAGTGGCAAAACATGTCATTCTTGTCTGTGCCAGTGCAGTATAACTTATGTCTTTGATGGATCAGAAGAACAGCTCCTGATTACTAATCAGAAAATATCTTACCCCTTTCTGCTACTCCTTAGTTAAATGTACAGCGTGGCACTGGAATAACTCCAGAAGAAACTCTGGGAGTTTACCTCCACACTTTTCTTCCTTAAAATTTCCCTCTATGCCAGCATTTAGTAGATTCACTTGTTTTGCCCCTGTGGGGCCCCTCCCCTTTATTTTATTTTAATTTTGACTATTTTTAATAATAAATATATAATCTACTGCAGCAAGCACTGGCCTCTTCCAGCCACCCTTCTTTGTTGCTGTGCATCGCAGGAGCATCCATCCTAAAATGAAGGACTAGTTCCTCTGTGGAGGTTCTCTTACCAGAAGGTGACAATCTTGTTCATTCTCACACATATTTGAGGAGAACACTTTGTTTCTTGTTCTAAGAAAGACCCTATTTTATTCCCCCATTCTTTATTCTCCTCTCTCAATAGTTGGCTTGTTAGCTGCGGTTGCTACACTTTGGTTAAGTGTTACGAGTCATTCTGAGAGAGAAGAAAGTGTATTCCTTGTTGCTTTCCTGTATATTGACTGCTTATATAGCTTTGTATTCCAAGTCCTACTATAGACTTCATCCTCTTGTATTCAAGTACTCTTGTCCTCAAGTGCTCTGTCAAGTACTATTGATATGAACCTGAGAAAAACCACTATGATGAATTGTATGTTAGGGCTGGCCCTAGGCTAATCCAGATCCTACAAGCAGGGGATCCATATATTGAGCATGGCAAGGGTGACACATGCTGAGAAGAGATTCAGCTTTATTTCCTGACTCCATTCACCTGACCTAGGTCAGAGTCACAGGTACTAGTACCCCATCACAGTCCAGGGGACAGTATCCTCCAGTCCAGTGGATACTGGTACTCTCAGGAATCTCTCAATGGAAACAAAATACTTAAGTGAATGTAGTTTGCATAATCTTGGAGAGGGGCCAGAGCCCCTGGATTATTATTTTCAGGAATATAATAATTATAAGATAAGGTTTGCCTAATTCATTTTATAATGTCACAACTTGTGTTGAAACAATTGGTTGCCATATAGTAGTTGTAAAACTTTTTATCATTACGGAATATGAGGTGGTATACTCTGCTGTTAATTACTTACTTCATAGAATCAGACTCAGATTACATAGTACAAGTGTTAGGCTATCTTCACGCTCTTATATTATGTGGGGTAGGTGTACCTTTTTATGTATTAGCTGAATTTATGTCTGGTTTTTATTTTCACTTACAGGATGTGTTTATGTTTCACAATCTTATGAACAAAGTTACAACTAATGATTATTCTGAAATGTGTGATCCTAATTAGCATAATGCAGAGCAAATAAGCAAAAAAAAAAGTGTACTAGCAGCTTTCTTATTGGTTCAGAAATCTTGACTATTAATTAGTCCCTTTCAAATAGTTAAACTTTTTGTTCCAAAATCTTTAGGGATTTTATTCAGAATTTCAATATAAACATTGTGAAGAACCTTAGCACGATCTATTTACATCCTTTAACATTATAACAACATTCACCGTCCTTTTCTTTTAAAATTCCCCCTTACATTTTAAGGGTAGCATGATGCAGTGCCATCTATAAAGGCAGTTTCATCATCTTGATTCAGCAGTACATTCCTATTCAGCATGTGCTTATGTATTTAAGTTCCAATTGATTTCAATGGGTCTTAGGCACATTTAAAGTAAAGGACTTTGTTGAACAGGAATAGATTTAACCACATATGTAAATGCTTTGCTGAATTGTGCTCTCTATTGATATGTCTACACTGTGATAAAAAACCTGCAACATCAAGTCTCAGAGTCCTCCCCGCTCATGGGGTCTCAGAGCCCAGGCTCCAGTCCAAGCCCAAATGTCTACTGCAATTTTATAACCCGGCTGCCCAAACCCCACAAGACCAAGTCAGCTGACCTGGTCCAGCTGCGGACGTGCCGTGAGTCTTTTATTGCAGTGTAGACATACCCTATGTCTATTAATGGACTTCATGAAACATCTTTTGGCGTTAAAAATATCTAAAGCTTTTTTTCATTAGGACGCCCAGTGTCCTGTCTGAGATAATCAAGGACCATGAAATCAGAAATTAAAGCGTGTTTTATAAAAGGGTTAAATGAGAGAAAATAGACACAGGAGAGAGAGAGAGAGAGAGAGAGAAAATAGGCCAGGGCTATAAAGAAGTAAAAGTAGGCAAAAGTAGTGTATTCCTTCATATAAACCATTTCAACATCTGTATCGTGTTTGCTTACATAATAAGTCCTTTAGGGCAGAGACTTGTCATCTTGCATGTCTATAAAAGGCCTACTACACTTTGGGGTGCAATTCAATAATAGTTCTCCTTCCATTGATGTCACAGAGCTTATTGCTTGAATATTGTGGAGTAATCCATTGAATACGTGAACAATCCAATTGCCACATGCACATAGGCAATTCTCATAACATTTTTTCCAAAGATCAATGACATTCTGCAGGTTTTTTAAACTTACTTCTGAGTCTTTACAGGCTTTGTAATATAGCATTAACACACGACAGGGCATGTTTTAGTGGTTCATTAATCCATGTCGTGGATGTGCAGCTTCATGCATTCAGCTACCCAAGGCGTGTATTAATGGACCATTAAAACATGCCCAAGAGTGTCTTAATACCGTTACTATATAGCTCTTCAATTTTAAATTCAATTTTTGTTAAAAAAAAATCTTTTCAAAAACATTTTTTCTTGCTATTTTATGAAACATCTTTTCCACTAGGGGAAAAAAAGAGCTTCTGGCATAAAAATAAGAAAGCAGTAGGACACCATTTTTGCTGCCATTTTTTAATACCTTTCTTTCTGGCTTTAGCCTATTGTACGTCAAAGTCCTAAAACTTGATTATCATTTATACTAAGGTACCTTTAAACTGCCCAGGCAGAGTATAGGTGTCTTAAAGTGGGTATAAATGTAAATTACATCTGCATACTTTTGAAATTGTTAATTGCTATTTTAAACAGACGTTTCTAAATGAGTGAGCCTTTTAAGCTGCTTTTGCTTTCTGTTGGAAAAAACTAATGTACAAAATCCAAGCAAACTCACAAAGTAAGTTTTGTGATAGAAAATTAAAGCTAGAGATGGAAACTAGGTGCACAAGGAGTGAGAACAGTTTCAAGCAGTCACCTTTGCCCACCATGAGTGACTGGTCCACTTCAGCACTCAGTAGAATGCAGCCCATGACATGTCACTTGCAAGATTAAAGTAACTGTTAAACAACTGTGTAAAGCACATATAAACTGTTGTTATTATTGTATTATTATTTGTATTACAGTAGCACCCTCTCACTCAGGATCAGGGTCTCATAGTAAATGCTTTACAAATACAGGGGGAGAGATTGGACTGGCTGGGCAAGGGGACTAGGACTGAGTGTGGGGTGAAAGAAGGCTGAAACTGGAAGTTCAGAAGGGTGAAATTAGGACTTGCTGGGCAAGGAAATTGAGACTGGGGTGGGACACCTAAAGAGTAGAGACTTGACAGGCTAGTTGAGGAGCATGGAATTAGGATGAGGAGCCTAGAGTGAGGAAGAGACAGGAC
The DNA here is from genome assembly GCF_965140295.1 of Lepidochelys olivacea. Taxonomy (NCBI): domain Eukaryota; kingdom Metazoa; phylum Chordata; order Testudines; family Cheloniidae; genus Lepidochelys; species Lepidochelys olivacea. The sequence goes on from NC_140413.1 coordinate 164,372,364, forward strand.
TAGGACAAGCAAAGGTTGGAGGGGATGAACAGAAGGAGTCAAGCTTGTGGGAATGGGCAGAAGAGTTTGTGCCCACTAGAGCATGCTCCTCTCCACAATCTGGAATGAAATCTAAGATTTTTTGAGTCTCATTCTTCTGATGTCCACAGATATTTCTGAAACCCATTGACAAAGTGTTTCTCTCACCCTCCTCTAGAGGTGGTCTAAATAGAGAAGATAACCCAGGACTCCATGAGCTCAGGTAGTAGAGGTCTACAAGGGGCTCCTAAAAGTTCCGGTCTTGCTGATGACCCAAGTGGATATTAATATAATGCCATGTGATGAAACTTCAGTTTTTCCAATATGTATTTTTAAAAAGCCTAGGAACTTATGCACATAAAATTTAAAAAAAAAAAAGATTATCAAGGTGGCAAAGTCAAGTACTTAAAAGCTAGGAGATACCAGAATCAAGTTTGCCTATACGACCTTAATTCAGCCCCCTGAATGTATGCAGTATGATACAGTTTTTAATTACACAATCATATATTATTTTTGTACAGGACCCCTGCCTGATTCAGTGCACAGACTGGACAGTGCGCACTTAATGAGCTATTCAGTCAGACCTCCTCCCTGCTAGATTGGCCCTATTGTGACTGAGGGTATGTCTACACTGCAATTGGGACAGTACCTGTAGGCATACCCAAGCTAGCTTTGATTCAGCTAGCTCCCTAAAAATAGCAGGATAAGCATGGCAGCATGGACTAGCTGACTGAGTACATACTTAGGGTCCTAGGCAGGACTATACTCAGGTGGCTACCCAGACTGCTGCACATTACCATAGCTACACTGCTATTTTTACATACCTAGCTCAATCGAAGTTAGCTTGGGTGTGCTTACATGTGCAGTATTTGTGGGTCCTGATTATTGCATAGACATACCCTTAGTGAGAGCAGTGGAACTGTCCCTTGGCATCTAAAGCCATGTTATAATTAAGGAAAGGCAGTGCATCTTAAATGATGTGATAAGGCAGACGGCCAAAGGCCAACTGCCTCTTAAAACCGAAGGAGTTCTGTTATCTTCCTGAAAGGCAATTTCTGGGAGTATTTGCTCTTCAGAAATTAGTAGTATCCATAAAAAGAGGGGAAAGTGTTGTGCATATATTGGTCATTCAAGTCAGACCATCATAATTATAACCAATAAACAAATGAAATAATTACTAAATGTTTGTACAACACTTTGGAAAAAAATGAGGTGCTAACGTGCTCTAGAGCACTAAGTACACCTCTACCCTGATATAATGCCACCCGATATAACACGAATTTGGATATAACGCGGTAAAGCAGCGCTCTGGGGGGGCGGGGCTGCGTGCTTCGGTGGATCAAAGCAAGTTTGATATAATGCGGTTTCACCTATAACGCGGTAAGATTTCTTGGCTCCCGAGGACAGCGTTATATCAGGGTAGAGGTGTATTATTTTAATATTATGATAAATGACATGGGTGTAGCATCACTCAACAGGTACAAATTATCTCTAGAGCTGTTTCAGAATACATTTTTTGTAGCTTTTATCAAGCACTTCAGAAAACAGAGGCATACTATATAGTACAGAGGAAATCATAGTATTTGTACAGTGCTGACAATGTGTTTGGTGCTGTACAGACCAATAAAATGTGGATCCTGCTTTAAGGAGACCACCATCTAATTCAGGCACCATTGTTGTGAATTAAGTGAAGATTACAATATTACACTTGCCTTACTTCTAACTTTAACATAATAAATTAACATTTAGAATATGGTGTTGTTCAAAGCCATGCTGTGTGTGAAGCTGCAAGTTAGAAGTTGCATCACTTGGAAGTCTTTCCCTTCTGAGCAGAGTTGACATGGACCAAGAAGGCTAGGTTTTGGTTTTGCAAAAAATTGTTAGTTGGATTTAGGTTTTCAAAAACCAAATTTTTGTCGAAGTTGATTTGGTTCCCAGTTCCACTTTATCTAACAATGTCCAGAGACTGACAGGCGAACAAGAGTGCTTTTGCAAAATCTTCTCCAGTTTTGTACCCATTTCTAGACCAAAGATGTATGAATTTCATGGTCTTTGCACTGAAAACACCTTTAGCAGTTTTGCTTGAGCTCCTCACCTAATGGAAAAACGACGCAAGTCCTGAGTCTCATAAGTCACAGTAAAGAGCTTGTAATTGAGTCCTCCATCTCGAGGTACTGGTGACAGTGATCCACAAAATGGGTTTCAGCTTGTCTTTTCAGAGGCCTTCCAACTTCATGATGACTGGGAAGACCCATGCCATTCACATGGTTTGTGGTCTGATCTGGCAAAGAGCTGTGGCCAGCTGCATTTAAAGCTCTCAGCTGGCACACTGATGCTGCTGGCACACTCAATGAACCCCTCAGGTGCTTCTGATTTACGATTTTTCCTTCCAGTATTACTGACCGGTTACTTACCAAGTGAACAATTTGGCACATACTCTACCTAATATGTTTCAGAGTGGCAGCCATGTTAGTCTGTATTTGCAAAAAGAAAAGGAGTACTTGTGGCACCTTAGAGACTAACCAGACTAACATTGGTTAGTCTCTAAGGTGCCACAAGTCCTCCTTTTCTTTGTGCGTATACCTAATATGTAAACTAGTCCATGATTAGACGGGTGCTATACTTAATTATTTTATTTTATTTTGGGAATTTAGATATGGGGATGACAGCACCACACAGAGACAATCGGATTCCAAAACCATATTATATTGCACATTATTTCACTCTAACATCCAACAAGAAGGCGGCTTTGGATTACTTGAAATAATTTATATGCTGTAATGCTTCAGCCTTAGTAACCCCCCTTTATAACATTTTATTTTACTAGTTTGAGCAAGGCCATAATATAGGATTATAAACCATAAGAAAACAATAACAAAAGACAACCCTATTAAAAATGTCTTGCTAGGATTACTGCACAGGAGGATGTATAAAGACAGATTGGATAATTTTTAATAAAGACCTTTGAATTGACCGAGTACTGTAGTTACTGGAGCCCCAGTAATTGCCAGCAAGACACTCCTGTGAAACCCCTTCAGCAGAGTGGCTCTAACTAACATTAGATGATGTCACTATGAACACTGATACTGTGATAAATGGCGGGGGGGATGGGAGAACTCCCTTATATGGACACCCAGCCAGCCAGTACTATAAAATCCCTCTTAGTTGCTGTTCTTTAATTGCTTCACCTGTAAAGTGTTAAAAAGTCTCACTGCTACGCCTAGGTAAAAGGAAGTGAGTGGGCACCTGGCCAAAAGAGCCAATGGGAAGGCTAGAGCTTTTTAAAATTGAAACAAGACTCCCCTTTTGTCTGTCTGTTGTTGTTCTCCCAGGGAAGAGGCAGACAGGGCAGAGTTATGCGCTGAGAAGCATGGGCCAGGTATGAAAACCCATCAGGATTATACCGAGAAACTACTCATTTAAAACCCCAGATATGTAAGTAGATCAGGAAATGTCTAGGAAGAGGCGATTAGGTTTATCCCTTTTATTTCTTTATGGCTTGTGGACTCCTCTGTGTTTGTTTTGCTTTTAACCTTTAAACTGGACCTCAATAACGACCAAAATAATTTTTTAAAAATTAAAATTAATACAGGTATTAGTAGCTTCATTTTATTAATAAATGAAAAAATACAGTTAAATTGGTTAAGTAAGTATCCTAAATATATGAACATCATAATATTTTACATGCTGTGTTTTATACAGTTAACATAAAATAATTCTTCATTTACAGAAGGGAAGTGTTGATGTTTGTAAATCAAAGATGGCAGAATTGTTGTGCACACACCTGATTGTTTTGAAACTGCTAAATGTTTGAATGGATAAAATATATTCTCTAGCCATTGACATGCAAGTACAAATTTTAAGTTTAACTTTTTTTTTGGAGGGAAAATCACTCAAGAAGTGCTCATTTTTCTGAAGTTTATTTGGTCTGCTAACATGTTACTAAATTATCTTTGAGTGTAACAATTACATTCATGGAATATTTAGCATACAGTTCTGCATACTGCACCAGTATTGTAATTTTTTGAGTAACATCTCCGTAGAATGTTTACATTGTTATGTTTATAACAGTCAGTAGTTATGCTGTTTAAGTTTAAATATCCTCTGTGCAGCTATTCCCTTATAAAAGCAAACCCCTGAATATGTGAACTCTTTATGAGCAGAAAATGAATATACTGCGGGATCCTCATTAGCAAAGGCTATATGCAACCTGTTTATTTTGCTTATGTGTAAGACCATTTGAATTTAAAACATGCAGCGCATCCTAGCTGGGTGATAAAATATATTCATTTTATTAAAACCTGATTAATTTCCAACCTCAACCCCCTAAACACTTATAATCCGATCCTGCAGCTGAATCTTTTGAGCACACTAAAAGGGTGTTTTCAGAAGTTAGTTTTGGAGATTTAGGCCAAGAAATAGAAATAGAATTATAATACATTGATCTAAAAATGCAAGAAAATGCTATTTAAACATGGTTCTTAGCATACAAATGAGATAATGATAGAAACCAGAAAAGTGGGGAAAGAACAAAATCAAAAGGAAGCACAGTCCCTGTGCCAGTTATAAAGCCTTTTAAAAACATGGTTGCTTCTAGAATTATACTGTTAGCATTAACTACTCTGCTAAATGTAATTTCAGAGCAGCTTGGCTATGCTGGGACCAATAATGTTTCAGCAGATGTTAACAGTGAGGGAATTTAAAGATTACAGAGTTTCATGGGTGTAGTAAAGCTGCAGTGGGAACAGAAATATTACCGTAGCTGTTATGTTCTGAGTGCACCACATTTACTGACAAGTAATACATGAGTGATAGTGAGGACCAAGGGAACAGAACTTTATACTTACTGGTCAGCAGCATATAAATTCCATAAATTAAACAAAGTTTTATGTATTTTTCATTTCTCTCCAGAATGAGCCTCTCTGAGGACCTTTGTTTCATGTTAATTCCATTGACAAAGCATCGTTGTAATGTACAGCATTTTTTCAAAAGGGTATTTTCCCAAATAGGTGTCTCCATTCTCTCTGCATCTCCATTATCCTTTCCACCTGTCACCCATTCATAGTTTCCATGAAGACCGCCTCACTGCAGTGTTTCCCATGATAGAATCAAGTCATAGTGACCATGTACAGCAATGTATGCCCATTCATTTGGGAGGAAGTCCCCCTATAAATTCCTCTTTTCCAAAGGTGGCAGCTGTTTGCAGGGTGTGCTGCTTTTGCCCAGTGTGTCAGCACAAAGAAATAACTCTCTTATAACTGAGTGAACCCACAGGAAACTGAACCAGCGTCACGATGAAATGCCTTTTACTAGGTCTCATGTCCAAAGCATTAAACTAGCAAACTTCAAATAAAAGAAGAAACCTAGCTGTTTTGGGGTATCTATTGTGTTTAACTGTTTTAACTGCTGTTCTGTTACTAAAGTGAATGTGGGAACAAGTGAAGTTGTTCGATAGTCTAGTATGTGCTTTGCGTGTCTATTTGTAGATCTAGCTTCAGAGACAGAATAAAGCTAAACAATACAACAGAGGCTAAGTTTAGCATGTTGAGGTCACACACATTCTCTCTGGATGGAACAGAGAGGACTTAGAAATATGACATTCATTTTTTTAATTCAGTTTAATACTTTGTCATGACCAAAGTTTTATATTTAGCTCACACTCAGCAAGTAGTTAAGTGTTTTGTGATCACGTTTGTGAGCAAGAATAATATAATGAGTTAATTGGATTTTTTCAGAAGAACGGGGGGAAATTTAAAAACTCCTGCTTTTTTACTCAGACCATATATTATAATTTACAGAGAATATCTGCTTTCTTCTTTCTGGTCCTGTAAGAGTTGTGGTTTTTTTAACTAATAAATCAGTGTATCTTTTGGTCTTTGCATTTTCCAAAGCCCATTTCAATGCACTATCTAGGGTCTTCTGACTTTTCCCCTTGTATTTGCCATGCTGGCATTTGTATGAAAGAAATGTAGCTTTGACACCTTACGCTGGCGTACCCCAGTTCAATATGATTTTACTACTAATATAAAACAGGATAATGTATTATCATTTTGCTTGTATGTGGTGCTGACCATGCAAAACCACACAAGTTCAGTGCCACTGTAGGTACTGTCATAGATCTTTCCTTCACTAAGTCAAATGTCTTTATAAAAGAAAACAATACAGTACCACCATGATGCTAATTAAGAATGGAGACCCCCATACAGCAGATGACATAGTGAAAGCCCTTTTTATTTTGATGGCACTATTTCACTGTCTATCATAAACTTAGCAGAGCAGGCTTTCTCTATCCAGCTCTCCTTTTATTGGGCATAAATCACTGCTGACAGGAAGTTTTATGCCTAAATCCGTTTACTGTCCTTGTTGGTAGTCTTTAAATTAATATTTATAAGCTGAGAGAGGCCTAAAATGATGCAGCCGTCAAATATCTAAATGCTTCGGTTTGGCTTGAACTGATTTTTTCCTTCCTGACCACTGACATTCCTTAATTACTAGTGACCCAGGCATGCATTGTCTCTGCTAGCCCAAGCCCACAAATCACTGCCTTTCATGGTATTGTGCCTGATAAAATGAGAGGTTCAAGAAGAATCAGTTTGTGCAATATATTGGACAAACAGGCATAGGTACAAGGGAAAAAGGAGATACAAAGGAATAACTTATAAAGGTAAGAGAAACAACTAAAAGTTGAAACAAAGCAATCATGATCTGAAAAATGGGTAGTATTTTCAATTGGCAAAAGTACCAACCTAGTGTTAATTGGGATTTTAAAACAATAGAAACAATCTGCAGGGCATCATATACTTACAAAAACTCAAATGGGCATACTCAGCTCCTGAATGTACCACACACAGACCCACAGCAAAATGACCATTTTCATTAAATCAAGATGAAGGACACATCTTCTGCATGTCAAAAATCTTTCAGCAGGTTGCATGGTTATCTCAAATTAGAACATGTCTGCTTAAGAAAAAAACATGATAGATTGGCCAAAAGTGCAAAAAAAAAACCCCAGTGTTTGTCTTTCTTAAATTCTACTTATTATTTATTAATTCGTCTCTTTTTAATGCGGTTCCCCTGCCAAAGCACCAGGGGAGCTGTATAACAGAATAAAAGCAAATATAATAAAAACATAATCAAATTCCACCCGCTTAAAATACATGTACATAAAACCAAATGAAGCTGACCAGGTTTTAAAAAAATCTAAAGATACCAAATTCGAGGATCGCTCTAAAAATATCTAGCGAAAATCTTTAAGGTGCTTTTTAAAAAATGGGAAGGAACAACGGCCTTGAACCTTCAAGGTGTGCAGCATTCTGGCTGTAATCCTGGAAACCAGCTAAGCAAATATTTAACTTTGATCACATGAGTAGCCCCTGTGACTTCATGGTGGCGGGTGTTGGGAGGGGGGATTCTTAAATCACAGGCGGCTCATAAGTACAGATACTTATCAGTACAAAGTTCAAGGGGGCCTGATTCACCATTGCCCTGTCCCTTTTGTTGTTACTGACACAATATGTGAAATGCATGAGACTCTCACCTTCATCAAGTATGGCAGAAAGGACAGAGTTACATTTTAATAGCAATAACTAAAACTTAGATCAAATAAAAGAGCCCCCAGCATGTGCAAACTGTCTCAATTGGAGCTAGGTGCAATTTTTCAACCAACATTTTTTCTGCAGCAAAAAAATGCAGATTCGGTGGCATTGAAACGTTTTGTGAATTGGTAGCAATTTTATGGAATTGTTTCAGCTGGAAAAAAACCTTAATTTTTTTTGGAAAAAAACCAACAGTTTTATTTTACCATTTTCTGAAAAAAACATTTTGATTGGAAATGGCTTTTTTGTTTTGAAGCTTCCTTTAAAAATTAAATTAAAAATGTTAAGTGCTCAATTCCTAAATGAAACATTTTGTTTGACTTGAAATTATTCTTTTTTAATTGCCAGTGAACTGACAAAATCTGTTGTTTGCACAATTCTAGTGTCAATCAGCATGCACGGGAATCCCCCAGCTACCATTAATAAGGATTTCCAGAAAACATAAGTTTCCTACTAATTGATTTTTGGGTATAAACAGAATCTACCAAGCCCTTTAACTTTCTAACAATGATACATTGATTTCCATACAATTTACTGTGTATGGGTCTTTCAGAAGAGGCCAGAAAACCCCACACCCTACGTACTCTGCATGGACTGCATCCCTCCATGTGCCTCCTCCCCGTCCCCGTGCAATTGCTTGTGCTCAGGTTCTTCTTTCTAGGGGGATGCACTTCATAGGTGCTGTATTTATATATTTACTTTGGAATATGTTGGGATGCTGTATAAATGTAAGGTATCACAATATTGTTTGATTGCCTGGGAGAAGATTCAGTAAGAAACCATGTTTTCTTCTGTCTCCCAAAACTCTACTACGCTTTTGAACTCAAAACCCAAAGCTGGGTTCAGGTAGTCTTCAGTCATGGTTAAGAACACTGCTCCTGTCAACTGAGACAGCTAATAAATAGGCATAATCCCACACTTACAATTATAACACAGACACAATTATATGTTTTATTAGAATGACTCAGACTTCTCCTAAATCCTATTCTTCCTGAACAAGATAAAATTATAAAGGCTAGTAGAATAAGCCGATCATCTGCTGGGGCAACTAATTCCCATATAAGTCTCTCTCTGCTCTTGGGTAGCTAAGCATCCAAAGCGATTTATTATAGAGCTTAAAAGGCTATAGCTTTTTGGCACCTGGGACAAGTAACCAGAATTTTCAGACACACGTACACACACAAAATGAGAGATGGGTGCCTGGCTCACATCTGGCCATTACAGGATATGTTAGATATAAAATATTTGGTAATGATGACTCTGTGAGTTGACGACAAACTCTAAATCCACCAATTAACTATTAATTAGCACCCTATTTTCTGACTCAAACCCCAACTTGCTTCTCTTTCTGTCATCCTAAAATATTAATGGCATGAATAAGCATCAAAATTGAAGAGAAGCAACTCCAGACTGTCCCATTATTATCCACCTCCTTTTCTCCCCAAGTCTACCAACTTTTCAAAACAGCAAGAATGTTGCAAGTAGCCCAGGCAGTAGCTTTGCCTAGAGACGTCTGTTCTGTGTCTGCGATCAGATGTGTAACCATCCTCAAAATTATGCTTTCATCTGACTAAATATGTAGTTATAGCAACATTTTCCCCTGGCCCTCACCATTGTCGGAGAGCTTAGGACTCCCTTCAGACGGACTCTGGTTCCTATGGCCATTCTTATTATTACCAAACTGGTTCTTTAAAGGTTTGACAGAAATGTGTGAACTGCTTCACTTTGTTCATGTTTATATTTTTAGCTCTTCTGCTGTCAACATTATCCCTTTCAAAATAAAATATTTATTTTTCTGTTAATGGTCAAAAGTACTGCAGCTTTCAGCACTGTGTTCAGCTGGGTTGAAATACTGGTTACAAAACTAATACTATGGTCACAATGGCCCCTTCTTATTCATATAACCCTTACTCCTATCAGAAGAATCTAGTGTGGAGCTTTTCCACTCACAGCATTCCCCCCAAAAAGCGCTTATCCTTTCTGGTTATATTTTCCCTACAAAATGGATTACGAATGTATGCACAGACAAGCGTACCTTTGCTGAAGGGACTGGAGTGTCTGTGGCAGAGAGAAGCTTGTTAAATGGACTGTCATGCTTTTTAAATGTTCTTTCCTTAGTGTCTTGACCTGAGCCAAAGCCACATGGCACCAATTTTCCATAGTTGGAAGCCCCTAAAATTGAAATGTTTGGAAGTTGCTTTTCCATTGGCTCTGACCCCATTGTTCTCAGTAGCCCACTTACTTTAATTTCCAGCTGTCCTAATAGAGACAGAATAGTCAGTTCCCTGCTTTCTGCTGTGATATCAAATTCCTCCCTGTGGCCCAATATGAAAGCATTGGTGCCTTGTTAGAAAATTGTGTAGAATGTAATAGAGAATAACACTTGTGTCGATTTTTAGACCAACCGAGAGAATGCTAGAGCAGGGATGTTACGTTTTTATTAAATTCTTTAAGTTGGTTTTTAAAATCCTATAGAAAATCTATAACTCACTGTTTAATTCTGTTGGTTTTTAGAGTCAAATTTAGGCCTTGATTCTGCATAGGGATATGCTAGTGTGGATCCCTGTATCCTTGCAGTGTCCAAGCAGGTTAAGTATCTTATCCCCTATATTCTTCTCTTGCTGTTTCTTCTCTGGCCCTTTAGGTGACCAATCATTCTCTTCCCGTTTCTGTTTAAGTCTCTAGCCTCTTGCTGCTCTTCCCTCTCTTTCTCATCCAATATCTAGTTAGAACTGGAGGGAGTATCTTCTTAGAGTGAATGAAAGCCTCTCTTCTTTTTACAGCTCTTTCCTTGTTCTTCCAGTCTGAGGCCTTAACCAGAAATAGGGTTCACTTGGTGTTTTTCAGGCAGCTGACTCACACATGGTTATGACCTGGGTTACGGAAAAGCAAGAAAAGCTAGGGCCAGCCTTATGTGTATTCTTGCTGTAGTGCAATGAGCAGGACTTTTGCTTTGGGCTGTGAACTCTACAGAGAGTGTCTGCTTTTCCCCTGGGTTGGAAAGAGTGCTTTATGTCACTTTATGTAGCTACCTCTCCATTTCAAGACTGAAGTTGACTGGCTTCAAAGTCAGAGGGAATTGTATCCATCTGTGTTTGGCCAGAGGGATGGGATAATTGGTGTGATGGGGCTTGATGATGAGGAAGTGGGAAATAAAATAAAAATGGGACAGATTCTTGGGGCTGCAAGAAGGGTTTAGATGTACACGCCCACCCCATCCTCTAACTGAGCCTCTGGGTCACATAAAACTGTAAATAAGAAACACTGGTGTTACAGTATGAGGCTTTTGTGCTGCCACATTAACAGCAGGAAGGCAACTTTCCATTAACCTCTGGGGGAAGCAAAATTCTGCCTGAATGATGCATCAGTGTGTGTCGGTGGCACTCTGGCAAACAGACTTCTGGATGTTTGATGAGTATGATGGCCTCGGAGTAGAAGGGCTTGAGTATGTGCGTGCGTGCTACTCTTTACAATTCTAAGCTAGCTAGCAGCAGAATCAGGGAGTGAAAATGTCGAAAGAAGACAGTGTTCATTGCAGGCATCTCATTTCAGCCTGAGGACCAGAAGAGTGAGGGAATATTTAAAACAAAGAAATGGGGTGGGGGCGGGGTGGCAGTAAATGGAACAAAGTCCCTGGGAAACATAGATCTAACTTTGTTTCATTTACCAGTCACTGGTGGCAGACTGGATCAGCCCAGCTGAGGTGCATTTCAGCCATCCCTACTACCACTTGTGTTCACTATGCAGCCTCTGCTTACGGTTTCCCTGCATTCAGGAAAACAGGCCTCAGGTTTTTCCCCTCTGTTGATTGGCTCTTTTCTGTGACCTTAGAATCATAGATTCCGTGGCCAGAAGGGACCATTGTGATCATCTAGTCTGACCTCCTGTGTGACACAGGCTGTACAAATTCCCCAAAATAATTCCTAGAGCATATGTTTTACTTAAACATCCAATCGTGACTGAAAAATTGCCGGTGACGGTGGATCTACCACTTCCCTTAATAAATTGTTCCAACTGCTTATTGCTAAAAATTTCCCCCCTTATTTCCAGTCTGAATTTGTTCCATTTCAACTTCCACCCCTTTTGGATCACCCATTTTCCTGCTCGACCCTATTAAATACCCCAGGGGGGTGTACTTCTACAGCGTGACCAAATCACCCTTGAGCCTTCTCTTTTTTTAAAAAAAAAAATAGATTTGAGCTCTTTGAGTCTATAACTATAAAGCGTGTTTTCAGATCCCTTCTCGTGGCTCTTCTCTGAACCGTCTACAATGTATCAACATCTTCCTTGAACTGTGAACATCAGAACGGGACACAGTACTCCAGCAGCAGTTGCACCAGTGCCAAACACAAAGGTAAAATAACCTCTCTGCACCTATTCAAGATTTTCTTATTTGTCTATCCCAGGATTACCATTAGCTCTTTCAGCCACAGAATTACATTGGGAGCTCATTGTCAGTTGAGGACCTACCCTCACCCCCAAATCTTTTGCAGAATCACTGCTTCCCATCATTGACGTATGCCCTACATCCTTTGTTCCTAGATGAATACATTTACATTCAGCTGTATTAAAACATATATTGTTTGCTTGCACCCAATTGACCAAACGATCCAGATTGCTCTGTCAGTGACCTGTCCTCTTCATTATTTACTACTTCCCCATTTTTTTGTGTCACCTGCACTCTTTATCAGTGATTACTTTGTTGTCTTCCAGGTCATTGATAAAAATGTAAAATAGTGTAAGGCCAAGAACCAGCCCCAGTCAGACCCACTAGAAACACACCCACTCAATGACAATTCCCTGTTTACCAGTACATTTTGAGACTTATCCGTTAGCCAGCTCTTAATCCATGTAAATCCTTCTCCTGTCTTCTCCTGCACAGGCCGTTTGCTGCCAGCCTCACCACTCTGCTCTCCATGCTCCTCTCTAATTTTCCCGCTCACTCTCCTGCGCCTTTCTTCTCCCCACCCATTTGCTTATCCCCATCAGTGTTCTCTTTCCTTTGTCTTTCAAGTTACCTGCATGTCTTTCTCTCCGTTTCCCCGCACACGCACCCAGACACTCAGGGCAAGTCTATACTACCGCTTAAGTCGATCTAACTTACTTTGCTCAGGGGCTGTGAAAAAGACACCCCCCTCCCGCCCTGGCCCCTAGTGACACAAGTTTTGCGTTGTCCACGCCGGCACTATGTCAGCAGGAGACGTTCTCCCACCAGCACAGCTTCTGCTTCTTGCAGAGGTGGAGCAATTATGCCGACGGAAGAGCGCTCTGCCGTCAGCATAGTGCGTCTTCACCAGATGCGCTACGGCAGCACGGCTGCATCAGTGCTGCCGCGCCGATGTAGCTCTGCAGTGTAGACTTGCCCACTCGCACGCACATACATATAAAACAAAACACTCCCTCCCCGGAAAATTGTGTGGCTACCATACCATTTGCCAACCACCATACAGATCATTGTACACACATGTTGCATGCGTTTCCCTCACCCTTTGTCTGTCTTGTCTATTTAGATTGAAAGAATCAAGAATAGTGATGTCTTCAGATCTCCTTTCTTCGCCCTGTGGACTGGAAACATTACATCAGATTCTGTTAGCTGCCAGTGGTGTGGATTGAGTTAAGTATGAAGATACATATTGGCTTCCTCATTGCCCTAACTCTGAATTCCTTCTGAAAACTTAAGAGCTAGTCAGTCATCTGGAGTAACGTTGCTTCTGCCTTGCACTTAATCCATCCAGCTGTAGTGGTTGTTTCCATATTGTTGTATGTCCTTTTAAATTCTCTCATAAGAAAGCTTTTAATGAAAATCAAGTAGCAAGGGCCTCAGCTTTTACTGGGAAAAATATACTGACATTCATGTGTTCCCATGGAGATATGCTTCCTGCATAAAAGTCCAGCTTTACAGAATATTCCAACTGTACTGCTCACCTCGCTATCCCAACCTTTGACTACAGGATGTAAGTTTAAGATTTGCTAGTAACAGCAGAAGTCTGGTATGCAAACATTTTATATCTCCCTTTTACAGATTACAACAATTCTTTCCCTCTAATTTTTGGTAGCACTGGTTCTACTTGAACATCACTCTCTTTAATTGTTCTCCTTACATCGTCCCTCTTTCCTCCTTTTGCTAAGAGAAGAATTTTAGAGGGGGGGTTGTTTTGTTTGTAAAGGCATTTGAAATGGATCCTTCAGCATTAGATGAGCTATGGATACCTAGGGATCAGGCTGGTTCAGACTAATAATTGCTTTTTCACCTCTGGGATCTATGCTCTAACATAGCCTTTGACTAAAGTGCCTATAAATCAATCTGGTAATCATTGTCCTTATTATAAAATGTGTACCACTTGAATCTGTATTGAGATTGGATAAGAAGGTTTTTGATTCAGGCAACTGCCTTTATGGCAAAGCTCCTGTAGCCTTCATTTAAAATAAATCTGAGAGACCAAATCTATCCCTGGTGTAACTCCATTGGCCTCTATGGAATTACACCAGGGATGAATTTGGCCAGATATATTTGTCATCAAAAATATTTTATACCAGCAGTAGCATAGATGAACGACGCTAGTCATCGCATAAGTCCCATCTAGAGATTTTAAGTTGCCTCTGTTATTACCTCAGGCCCCTTCCTCACCTTAGGCTGAATGGAATGATAAGGTCCAACTTGTCAGGACTTATTACTTATTCACAAAACCATCACACCTTTGACACATCTGTCAGTTTTTATACAAAAACCGAATGAGCAAGGATGCTGAAGTTTCCTTTCAGCACACTGGAAGGCAGTCAGTCCTTTTTAACCACACCCTCAAGGCTTTCATGTCAGGGCTTAGTTACAATGACAGAGCCATGTGAGGGAGCTATCATTTTGCCTGTCTGTACTGTACTTAGCTTCTGGACAGAGTATATGGGGCTCCTTGTATTTCAAGAGAATTCAACTTTTGTCTCTAGTTTTTAAAAACAATTATTACAGAATGTAAAAGATATCGGACATCCCGTTTTATGTTAGAGGTGTGGCTTAGGCAAAGCAGTTGCTTTTATTTATTTATTTCTTATCATGAAAAATAAAAACTCTATGTTGCTACCCTCCAGAGATCCCTGTTTTGGAAGAACAAGCAGCAAAATACCTGCACCAGTAATGTAAAATAAAAAAAATGAAAAACTAAGAAAGCCAAAGAGGCAGGAGCACAGACTAGCACAGTTTGTTTCTAATGAGTTTATGGTCAAATCTGTAATTTTAAATGTAACAGTGTTGTTATTAAAAAAATACTAGATTAATGTGAAAGTCACCAGGGACTGCAGGAAGCATTATATGGTATGGTGTACATGACTAATGTTTATGGAATAAAAGAGAGATGGATAAACATGGGTGATTTATGAAAATTCTAAATGTTACAGAATTTATGTATTCCAACAATTGGTTTTAGGTGGCATTTAAAATTAAATTAAATGTGCTGTTTCATTTTATGTGAGCTTTATTAGCCACCTCTGGCCAGATCCTGAGCAATTTACTGAATACTTATTCATACACATTTCCACTGAAGTTGAGGATTTGGCTCCAAGTTTTCAACTCCTAGATAATCCTGTTTTCACTGTCATCTTGCCTTCTCGGTACAACAAACAGCAATTTTTATGTAAATTATTTCAACTTTAAATTTTCTTGTTGTAATAATATACACTAAACACATCAAAGGAATAAAGTAAGGAAGAAACACACACTTTCATTTTTTCAGTTCCTGTGCCAAGCTAAACTAGTGGTCACAATAAATAGGAACACTGCAATATAGCATTGGAATGGAATATAAGATGAGCAACAAAAGAACTTGTGTAAAAGAAAGCTCTTCAGTCATGTTGTGTGCAGAACTGGGTCTGAGCTTTACTTCAGAACTCTGCTAATGCATCCAAACCCTGATTTTAATAGGCTAGGCAACCAGGGACTTTTTCCATATTTACTATTAGTTTGCCAAGCCTTCCTGAACACACTTGGCTTTTCCATGTTACAATATGTGTGGTTTTTTCATTGACAGTAGAGGTCTAAAGAGAGAGTCAAGTTTTAAATGATATTTTCCCTTCATGTTTAAACCCTTTCAAAAATGCCTGCAAATTTTTGTTGTGGTGTTTTTAATGTTCTATTATTTCCTTGCAGAGCAGTTCATAATATGAATAATGGGATAGTTGAATATATCCTAGCTCTTTCCTATAGTGTTATTTCTGCTATAGTTTTTAATTTGTGGTGAACACACATGTTAACTAACATAGACCTAGTAAAACTGCTCTTCCTTTTACACCTATTCATCTTTGTTAATAGCTCATCTTTAATAATAGTAAATAAAAAATCCCTTTATGGTCTCTGTTCAGTGACATAGAAGGAAATCAACTCAGCTCTGAATGTAGAAGCTGGAAAAGCTGCTACATGAAACAATAACGTAGACCAGAGGTGGGCAAACCACAGCCCATGGGCCACATCCGGTCCACAGGACCATCCTGCCTGGCCCTTGAGCTCCGGACCGGGGAGGCTAGCCCCCGGCCCCTTCCCCCGCTTTCCCCCCCACCCCTGTAGTTACGCCGCCGTGCGGGTAGCGGGGCTTGCTCTGTCTGGGTAGCGGGGCTGTGAGGTCCTGTCGCTCTGAGCGGCATGGTAAGGAGACGGCAGCAGGGGGAGGTTGGGTAAGAGGTCCCGGGGGGCAGTTGGGGGACAGGGAGCAGGGGGCGGTTGGATGGGGTGGAGGTTTGGGGTGGGGTGGTTGGGATGGGGAATGGGGGGATTGGATAGGGCATGGGAGTCCCGGGGGGCCTGTCAGGGGCCAGGGTGTGGATAGGGGTTGGGGCAGTCAGGGGACAGGGAGCCGGGGGGGGTTCAGTAGGTGGCAAGGTCCCGGGGTGCCTCTCAGGGAGCTGGGGTGTGGATAGCGGTCGGGGGGCAGTCAGGGGACTGGGAGCAGGGAAGGTTGGATAGGGGGTGGGGTCCCGGGGGGGCCTGTCAGGAGGCGGAGGTGTGGATAGGGATTGGGGGGGACAGGGAGTAGGGGGGTTGGATAGGTGTGGGAGACCTGGGGGACCTGTCAGGGGGTGAGGATGTGGATAGAGGTCAGGGCAGTCAGGGGACAGGGGGGTTAGATGGGGGTGGGGTCCCGGGAGGGCAGTTAGGGGCAGGGGGTCCCGGGAGGGGATGGTCAGGGCACAAGGAGCGGGGGGGCGGGGCGGGGCAGTGGATGAGTCAGAGGTTCTGAGGGGAGCAGTCAGGGGGCGGAAAGTGGGAGGGGGCAGATAGGGGGCGGGGGCCAGCTTGTTGGGGGGGGCGCGGCCTTCCCTACCCAGCCCTCCATACAGTTTTGCACCCCAATGTGTTCCTAGGGCCAAAAAGTTTGCCCACCCCTGATGTAGACCAAACCCCCCCCCAAAGAGCACTTTTAATACTTTTGTATGCCTGTTGTGTGTCATTGCTATTGAGCCTGATTCTGATCTCTCACCAGTTTTACATTGCTGTAATTCCTTTGACTTCAATGGAGGTATTCATGAAGTCCACTGGGGTGAGATCAGCATCATGCCCACTGTGTCTACTCGTTTATTTGTGTGTGTGTGTGGGTGGGTGCGTGCATATATGTGTTCTTTTTATTTTAAAATATTACGTAAAAGGATACAACATACTCATCAACTGAGCCTGAAATACACTGAAAAAACAATGACTTGATCTGTTTCGTATTCCACGCTCACCCCCAATTTATCAGAAAGATGAATGAAGGTGCTACATGGACAGAGTAATAAAATGTCAAACCATTAGATCACCAAAAATAATGACATATTCCATATTCTAATTTATTAAAATGTGATGAGCTGAAAATTATACTTTAACTCTTTAATCTAAATCTCTTGACTGTAATTAAAACCACCCAATGTTTATGGAGCAAGAAATCCCAAGAATTTTTTTGTCTGTTTTTGTTAAAGAAAATCCCCTCACCGTGCTGGTTTTCCCAGCCTTAGCGTCTACATGATTTCTGCAGATTCATACAGGATGCCAATAGAGGACCTGATCCAGCTGCTACTGAAGTCAGTGGCAGGACTCCCATTGACGTCCATGGCAGCTGAATCACGCCCTGATTGAGAGCCAGGAGTTACATTCTGGATGTTTAATAAACATATCAACTCTCAGAAACAAATTGTGCCCAATGCAGAGTGAGGATAAGCAAGCATAAAGTAACAATCTGAGAAGAGAGGAGGTATAAGAGGAGGTTTCAGAGGAGCATTATATTACCACATAACAAGGACATAGGACTGAGTGATTAGGGCCCCAGCTCAGCAAAGCATTTAAGCAAATCCTTAATTTTAAGCATGTGAGTGATCCCACGCCTCTTCACTTAAGCATATGATTAAAATTAAGCTTAAGTGCTTTACTGAATAGGGATGAGATAACTCACATGCTTAAGGTTAATGCATGCTTAAGTGCTCTGCTGAATCTAGGCCCAGATGCATACACCATTAAACAATCACATTCAGAAAAAGGTGGAAAGCTGTTACACAATTGCCAGACCTTCTAAGTCAAATCTCCTATCTCCTGTGCCTCTCTCCCTATCTTTCTTTCTTGCTAGCTGGCGGAAGATGTTTTTAAAGCTCCAGTTCACCAAAAATGATAATGTTCATTGCTCCTCAATTGTAATTCAAATTGCTCCATGCAGCCCCAAGCATGTGTTCAAACATATAATCAACGAAACAGGAGACTTGAATCTTGCCAATTGGAATACTGTAGGTCACAGATGCCACACATATTTTTTTTTTCAAAGCATAAACGGAGATAGGAAGATGATTGATAAAAGCTGGCCTTTGCTGTCCATTTCTGGTGTTCTGTTTCTGTGGCTTGGATTATTTGGGTTCATGTCTCTTTGTGTCTGGGAGGGCTTTTTTTCCCCCCCTTTCTTTTTTCAGTATGGTCAGAGAAGCAGTGTTCATCACCTGGAGTGAAGGCTGACAGGAATGAACACAGGCAGGAAGCAGCGTGACACACACATTGTCATGCATGACTGACCAGCAGCCATCAACAGCAATTAAACATTGAGAGCTCTGGATCTTTTTGGACAGGTTCAAGTTTCCTGGCACTGCTGTGATTAGATGTTTTGCACTGTTTCCCTGTAGTAAGTATATGACACATTCCCTTTTGCTTGCTCTTTTCAGTTATTTATTTTTGCACAGTAGTACTGTTAACATATTTTCAAAGCAAATCACGTCACGTAAAATGGGTCCATTTTGAATGAGATTTATGAGGCAGATTAAAGGACAAACAGATAATACAAAAGTTAAGCATTTAAAAACAACAACACTGCACTGTACTGTGTTAAAATTCTTTGATAAATCTTAGTTATATACAGGGGCCCCCAAGAGAAAAATCAGTTTTATTTTGAATGGCAAGGGCCAGTGAAGATGGACAGGATTATTGGATTTAACCAAGTGACTGTAATTTTATTATAATTTAAGGCAACAACAACAAAAAACGCAGGGGCTTAGTCTGCACTAGCAGGTTGTGCACTAAACTAGCTTGTGTGGACCCTGGGATCAGGTCAGTGGCTGGGATTTCTAGGGAAGATGTAGGAATGGCAGAAGCTGAATCTGCTGGGTAAGAATGGCTATACTGGGTCAGACCAATTTTCCATCTAGCTCAGTATCCTGTCTTCTGACAGTGGCCAATGCCAGTTGTTAAATGCTTAATTTTTGTATTATCCAGAGGGAATGAACAGAACAGGCAATCATCAATTGTCGCCCATTCCCAGCTTCTGGCAGATAAAGGCTAGGGACAGTCAGAGCATGGGGTTGCATCCCTGACCATCTTGGCTAATAGCCATTGATCGACCTATCCTCCTATCCTCTAGTTCTTTTTTGAACCTTGTTATAGTTTTGGCTTTCACAACATCTAGTGGCAACAAGTTTCTGTGCATTGTGTAAAGAAGTACTTTTTTGTTTGTTTAAAGCCTGCTGCCTATTAATTTACTTGGGTGACCCCCTAATTCTTGTGTTATGTGAAGGAGTAAATAACACTTCCTTATTCGCTTTCTCCACACCAGTCATGGTTTTATAGACCTCCGTCATATCCCCCTTAGTTGGCTCTTTTCAAAGCTGAAAAGTCCCAGTCTTTTTAATCTCTCCTCATACGGAAGCTGTTTCATACCCCTAATAATTTTTGTTGCTATTTCAGTGCATGCTCAGGAGTGGGGTGTGATGCTGACAGACCAGGTGCCAGCTCATGCATTGGCCTCACCGAACACTGACAAATGCATGGCTGGAAACCAGTTAGGCTCACCTGTGTGTTAAGTTTATAAGAATGTGTTTAGTGGTTAGACTTTATGAAATGCTTGTAGGATGCTGCATGTATTAATCTTATTTATAATCTGGGGTACAGATATTATATTAAGTTTTTGCACTGTAAGCCTCTATAATTATGTAAGTCATCAAACAGGAAAGCAGTGTTAATTAATGTGGAAATGCTGGCGGCCTACAGAAGGTGTTAGGTCCTGCCCACCAAGGCTCATTGAAATCAAATGAGCCATTGTGAAACATCAAAGAAAAAAGACTTTGTTGATTGCTTCCCTCCCCCCACACCAAGAGGAGACATGGAGGTGCATTCATTGCATCAGCTTGAACACTGGGGGACAGGAATTAAACAACCCTGACAAGAAGGGACTGTATCTCTATGCGGCTTGAACTCTGAGGGGAGTAGATTAGTAAGCATAAGCAAGAGTTCTCCAGTGCCTGGCCTGGATTAGCCCTAAAGGACATAGAGCTTGCACATTACAGCATCTTCCATTACTTTTTGGAACCTAAGTCTGTAACTCATTTGTGTGTATATGTTTACCTGCTTTAACCTTGTAAATAACTCTTGTTTCTTTGTTAATAAATATTTAGTTTATTATAGGACTGGCTGCAAGCATTGTCTTTGGTGTGAGATCTAAAATACAATTGATCTGGAGTAAGTCACTAGTTCTTTGGGACTAGGAGTAACCTGAATATCATTGTGATTTTTTTGGTGTAGGGGACCATCGATCACAAAGGCAAACTTACCTAGGTGGCAAGGTAGACCAGAGTACTCCATGTTAAGGTGGTTATAGTGCACGAGGAGTGTATGCTTGATACTTGGTTGGTGAAGTCTAAATATAGGAGACACAACCAGTTTGAGGTTGTGCCCTGATTTGTAACAGTCTGCCCTGAGATTGGTACTCACTTTTATGAGCCACTCTAGGCAGGTTGAGGTAAGCAACCTGCTGGTGTGAGGCTTGGAACCTACCCACAATGCTTGCTGAAACAGCGCAGTGTCTGAAGAAGAGGTAGTGTGACCACCTGGAGGCTGGGTTGTTGGAACAATTTTTATGCCGGGGGGGGTGCTGAAAGCCATTGAACCAAACTGTAAACCCTGCAGATGATGGAAACCACTTCAAACCAGGGATGTTGCTGCACCTCCAGCATCCTTAGTTCCAGCATCTCTGTCTTGGGGGCTATAGTGAGCAGGAACCTTCCTGGACATGAAGGTGGGGGAAGAAGGTGACAGTGTAACCACCCCAAATGACAAATAAGTCTCTTTGTTTTGGGGGGGGTGGGGAGGTGCTTGTTGTTGTTAGGGGTGAAGGAGCAGGAACCAGTTGGGGGACGGTAAAACTTGTAAAATCTTACTTCCACAGTACATCTGAGGGTGGCTGTCTCCCAGAAGATCACCAAGAGAGTTCTAGCCTACCCACTCAGCTACAGAATGACTGGCAGGTGAGGAGGGGGGATTAAGAAGATACTCTGTTTAAGACAGCGGGTGAAGGAGGGGAGTAATAGTTGCAAGAGATTGCTTGGCAGTAATATGACCCTGTAAGTCATGCAGCATGTGTTCAGTTGTGCTAAGGGTGAATCAGGGATTAACCTCCTTCCCCCGATGCTATCTAGTGTGGACAGCATACCACCATCTAGTCAAGGCATCGCTGAAAGGCAATGGCTGGCTGGCAGCTTAGTACTGTCTCAGAGTGTGAACTGCTCTCTTGGCCAGGCTCTGCAATCCATGGCTGGTGCTCTTTTGTTTGTTGTTTATTATAACAATGCTTCTATATTGTCATTCATCTGGGAATTACAGTGTTCCTCACAAATACGAAGCAAGCCTCAGAAGAACCCTGTGTGGGAGAGATGTAGTATTCTGATAATACAGATGGGAAACTGAAGCACAGAGAGGCTAGGGCCCAGATCCTCAAAGACATTTAGGTGCCTAACTCTCAATTTTAGGCATTACTATGAGCCACAAACCCCTTCTCCCAGCCTTCCGCTGTTGCCTAACCCTGTAGGCACCTACATTTTCAGGGTACAAGGTACAAATTTCCTAGGTGGCTACGTTGCTGACTTTGGGCATCTGCACTGCAGCCTCGCTCTAGGTGTCTGGATTCCTAGCTCCACCTCAGCCACTAACTAGAGGGAGGAGTGCCCATTGCATTCTGGGCCCAATCTGATAGGTGTGCTCCAAGGCCATCGAGCTCCCAGGATAGCAGGGAAAGGCAGTGGCAGCCTTCCACATAACCTTGAGCCCAGTGATTAGGGAACTTGTCTCGGATGTGGAAGACCCTAGTTCAAGTCTCCCTCTGCCTGATGAGAAGAAGGGGTTTGAAAAGGGGTCTCCCACCCCTCTAGTAAGTGCTCTAACCACAAGCCTATGGGATAGTCTGATATGGGTCTCCCTCCATGTCTCCTACTGAAGTTGTCCCATCATAACTGACTAATAATTAACCAGGAAAGAGTGAGAATCACTCTATAGCCCAGTGGTTAGGGTACTCAACTGAGAGGGGGAGACCCCTGCTCAAATGACTTCTCATCAGTAGAGGGGGCATTTTAAACCAGGGTCTCCCATTTCCTGAGTGAGTACCCTAACCTCTGGGCTAAAAGTTATGAAAGAGGCTCCTCCTTCTCACCATACTAGGGGGAGCTAGGCAGACGCCTAACTCATTCCTGCCAGAAACTATTTAGGTACCTAGACACCCTGATGCCGCAAAGAGCGGTTCCAATTTGTAGATGGCTAGGAGAGATCAGCGCCTCCTTCCAGCCCGGTCTTACGCACTGAATTCCAAGCGAAGGGTGTGTGTTAAGCTCTGCCATTTGTCAGCATCACCCACCAGCTAGTGCATGTGGCTCCTCATCTATTGTGCTGGCTTTTGTAGATCCCATTCGAAGGCACCTGTCTTTCCCCATTCATTGTACACGGAGGCTGGGTACATAGTTCAGGCTCATGGATTCCCATTCCTGTTCCAGTGATTTTTTTTTCCCTAGGTGCCTAAAATGTAGGCATTGCAACATCTAAGTCCCTTTGTAGATATGGGCCCAAGTAACTTTTCCAAGGTCACACAGGGAATCAATGGCAGACCTGGGGCTTGATACCAGTACTTCATACTCCTGGTCCTGTGCTACAACCACTAGATTACGATCCCACTGATTTTTGTGCGTGCTATTTTTTATCTTTCGTATGATTACATCATTTTGCATCTGTTTAAGATTCTGAGATGTTTCATCTTTCTCCTCACAGTCTATCCTCATATCAATTTTTTAGAAGCACATCTACAATCTTAAGGAAAGAGGAACAGCAGAGGGTTATACATTTCTTGAAATTGTTACCCCAACAGTTGACACAATTAAACATGCTCGGGAATCTAACCTTGTGAAACATACTTTACTGAACAGCCTGAAAGTCAGTTCTTGGACCTTGATGCTGATGGTATGGCAATTCAACTATACCACGAACAGTGAGGTTTTGGACTTCCAGATGGGGTGGACCTGAGGGACTCTTCCTTTCTCAGCTTCATTTGACCTAGGGTGGTTTTCTAAGGAAATGAAAAATTGCCCCTGCAGTGATGAGACACAACCACAATGATAACTTCATCAGCACTGCTTGTAAAGCGGTTATGTCACAGCTGAGCTACACCAGCAGATGTTGCTCTAGGCACTGCAGCAAAGCTATGGAAGCCTACAGCACACCAGCAGATTAAAAAGTGCTGCCGTATGTACGTCAGTTGATAGTTGCTGACATCAATAAAATATTGTCCTTTATTATAGTCATTAGGGAACCTTTTAACAGTGATTAAAATTTCTTAATACTGTAGTAAAAATTTTAGCTGTTGCCTGGAAAAAAGGAAGATATTCTGAAGCATATGATGGTGGAATATTTCAACCAAATGCCAGCATGACAGGGGGATTAACAAGCACTTGTTAGTCAAAGTTGACAGATATTGTGTTTTTAGAGAGCACCCAGAAAAAGTTACTGTACAAGAGCATTTGGATTTTCTGGATGTAGACACTGATGAACAGCTTAAGTCTGTTATCCTTGGAGACCGCAACCTTATCACCTATAGAGTTCTGATACCTATCAATGGCCAAGCTTTGATGTTGGCTCAGTGTTCAGGAGGTCACTTCAAGCATTCCTAAGGTGTGAGGGCCATGAAGTTAAACTGAGCAGCTCTACCACCTTCAGAGGGCATAAGGGGACGCCTCCGAACTGAGAAATGGCATGGAAGCATAGTCAGTGATCAGGACTGTCTTGGCAAAATAAGAGTTTCAGTGGCACAGCAGGAATTTATTCTGATAGAGAATAATACAAGAATCTGGGAGTCTGGTTTACCTTTGTTAAATTTGCACTTTAGCGGCAGGATTGACAAAAGCAGAAAGGACTACGTGCCTTATTTAGCAACCTTTTGTGATGGTTGTGTTGTTGTTGCATTGCTGTACGGTTCATGTGAGGTTCATAAGACGACTCAGGTGCCTCACTGAGAGAGAGAGTTTTTTTAAAAAGGGGGTTCCACAGATACAGCCTCCTCCCACTCCCATAAGAAGCTGGTTTGAATAATCAAAGTCCTCTAACATCCAGATGCAGGGGGAGATTTCTTTGAAAACTGGTATGCCATAAAAGGGACTGGGGTACTTTGCTGTCAAAATTTGGAGTCACTAGATTCCTCAATTACAACCACCGTATACCAATAAGAAGCGGATTTTAATATTCAAACTGATCTAAAACCCATGCGCATAGTAAGTAAAAACTGGAAGTCCACATCAGAGACTGGGGTAAACTTTGGGAGAGGGAGGAGGAAAACACCTATGGAGATGAATGGGTCAGTTCACACCTCTCAGGACTGTTGCCAGGAGGTATTAATCTCCATGGCATGTTCTGATTACCTGAGAACCTCCTACTGAGATGAATGAGCCACTTCACATTTCTGCGATCCTCCTGTGACAGAGAAGAACCCCTTCCCCCACTGTTAACATGCGAAGTGGAGTCTGGGGCTATGTCTACACTGAATCCGCTGCACTTGCGCTGTTGTAGAGCTTCAGGATAGACACTCACTACTCCGTGAGAGGCGATAGCTAGGTCAGCAGATGAATGCTGCCATCAACCTAGCGCTGTCTACATTGGGGGTTAGGTCGGCTTAACTACGTCACTCAGGGATGTGGATTTTTCACACCCCTGAGCGATGTAGTTGGGTTGACCTAACTTTTAAGTGTAGACCTGGCCTGGGTCTCCCTTTCACTCTCCTTTGCTACCTCCAGCTGGTAGATATGCTCTTCGCAGCCCATTAGTTACCACCTTTCCTCCTTCCCAAGACCCTCCAGTCCTACTGGGGGCATGAAAGGGCCAGGAGGAGGGCAGAACTGGTAGCTGATTGGCAGGGAGGTGTTCCCAGCAAGACTCCCTGTGTTCCTGCCCAGGTGACTTTCAATCATATCCCCCTACCACCACTTCCTCAAAAAACAAGGGGAAATTGCTGTACAAAAGCTTCATTAGCCCAGAATTAAGGTTGACTGGCAAGTCCCTCATATCTTTCCAGAATGTCAAGAGCACCTATACTTGAATCTCTGAAAACCAGGAAATACAGAGTTATGGGACAGATCAGCCCTACCTTCTTTGAGCAATACCCCAACCACTCTATCTTTCCAGATGATAGAGAGCACTTTGGGGATACAAATACAGGAGGAGAACCTTAAAGATCATGTCCTCACTAAGGCAGAAGTTGCATTTAGGCCAGGATTAGTGAATGCCAGCAGGCTACACTTGGTTTCTACTCAGCCATTTCATCTACACTATGTTGCCAGAGGTTACTCCCCTTGACTCTTGTCCTCTGCCCTGTATTGCACTATCATGTAGGCTACCAGATTGCTACAAATCTCCACACCAAGAATAGACTATTGTGCTCTTTTGCCTGTACAAACAACAGAACTCCACACAAGGACTTATTTGGCAATCTAGTAAAAAAAATCCCCCAAACCCCAAAAACTCACATCAAAAACAAATACCCTACCCCAGGCAGAGATTTGATCCCAAAAAAGAGAGAAGAACCAGATACTCCATGAAGTCCACGAGGGACTTTGCTGTTGCTATTACCTGGAAGGTGCAGACACTACAGTGATGGGCAGCAGTATAAAAACCTTAGGTGAAGGCAGCATAAATCCATTGAAGACAAGCCAACCGATAGCCCCACTTAACTGAAGTTCATTCAGGAGTGTAGACCCAGATCCATAAAGGTAATTAGGTGCCTAATTCCCAGTTTTAGGATCCACTGTGATCCATAAAAGTCCTGTTCAGCTGCTGCCTAACCCTGTAGGCACCTACTCTCACTCGGCACCTATATTTTTGCTATAAAGTTCCCTAGCACCTAAGTTTCTGTCTCTGGGCATGTACACTGCTGCCTCACTCTTGGCCCCTGGATGTCTGTCTCCAGCCCAAGCCCCAGATCAATCCGTGAACGTTCTAAGGTACCTACCTCTCCCCATCCATTGTATAGAAGCTGTCAAGGTTCCTCCCCCACTCTGAACTCTAGGGTACAGATGTGGGGACCTGCATGAAAAATCTCCTAAGCTTATCTTTACCAGCTTAGGTCAAAACTTCCCCAAGGTACAAAATATTCCACCCGTTGTCCTTGGATTGGCCGCTACCACCACCAAACTAATACTGGTTACTGGGGAAGAGCTGTTTGGACGTGTCTTTCCCCCCAAAATACTTCCCAAAACCTTGCACCCCACTTCCTGGACAAGGTTTGGTAAAAAGCCTCACCAATTTGCCTAGGTGACTACAGACCCAGACCCTTGGATCTTAAGAACAATGAACAATCCTCCCAACACTTGCACCCCCCCTTTCCTGGGAAATGTTGGATAAAAAGCCTCACCAATTTGCATAGGTGACCACAGACCCAAACCCTTGGATCTGAGAACAATGAAAAAGCATTCAGTTTTCTTACAAGAAGACTTTTAATAAAAATAGAAGTAAATAGAAATAAAGAAATCCCCCCTGTAAAATCAGGATGGTAGATATCTTACAGGGTAATTAGATTCAAAAACATAGAGAACCCCTCTAGGCAAAACCTTAAGTTACAAAAAAGATAGACAGAAATAGTTATTCTATTCAGCACAATTCTTTTCTCAGCCATTTAAAGAAATCATAATCTAACACATACCTAGCTAGATTACTTACTAAAAGTTCTAAGACTCCATTCCTGGTCTATCCCCGGCAGAAACCAGCATATAGACAGACACACAGACCCTTTGTTTCTCTCCCTCCTCCCAGCTTTTTAAAGTATCTTGTCTCCTCGTTGGTCATTTTGGTCAGGTGCCAGCGAGGTTACCTTTAGCTTCTTAACCCTTTACAGGTGAGAGGCGATTTCCCCTGGCCAGGAGGGATTTCAAAGGGGTTTACCCTTCCCTTTATATTTATGACAGAAGCCTAGGCACCTAACTCAGGTTTTGTGGATTGCAGTGTTGTTTCTTTTTTCAGAGTAGCAGCCGTCTTAGTCTGTGTCCGCAAAAAGAACAGGAGGACTTGTGGCACCTTAGAGACTAACCAATTTACTTGAGCATAAGCTTTCATGAGCTACAGCTCACTGTGATTTTCGAGACACTCAAAAGTTAGATGTTCCAATGCCTAAGTCCCTTCACAGATCCAGGCCACAGATTCTAATTTACATACCACCTCCTGCAGCAGCAAGGATAGGAGTAGCTGAGGGTAAAAGAGGACCTGCCACCATTTTCAGGGTGAAAGTGGGGGATCTTTTGCCAGAGAGTCTCTTTCACGTTAGAGTGAAGCTGTGCCAAGATTGCAGGGAGCATTTTTTGTGACAGGAAAAAAAACCTCACTTCACTCTAAAAGTTCCAGTGTATTTTACAGAATTTGTTGGTCTCGCACTTGGAATGTAAGATGTGAGTATACATGCAGCTGGCTCAGTTAACATGAATGCATGCATACCTGGTGGATAATAAAGTAATCAGGAGTTGCTTCGCATTACTGGATAACCAAATAGCTCTTACAGCATTGCTATGAAGAAGTTAAAGCTGCCTGGGGCAACCTTACTTTATGCATCTGAGCTTTCCCAAACTAATTTTGTATTCATTAATTGTTGCAGTTTGTTTGTGGAGAGGCTGAACCCTCTCATGCTTTACATTCCTTCCCCGCCTTTTTGAGGAAACTCCTTGCTCCCATTTCCCTGTTTGAATTTAAAAAAAAAAAAAGACTGTATGGAGTGGAGTAGGGAAAGCCATCCATATGACCACAATAGTGTAAGCCTACCTGTGTGCAGCGCTGTTCATAAACACTTTTCAGTATGCATCATTATTAACATAGAATATCTCCTGTGTCACAGTAACTCAGTTGTTTAATTCACTAATATATCCACTTGATGTCACTATCACTGCCCAGTACAATGGTATGTCAAAGGGCTCTGGTCATAACAACTTTTGCACCCGTAAATTGCTGAGCAGCACACAGTCTACAGCCAGACTGATTTTGGTAATGTTCAAAACAACTCTACTGTATGATAAACCATTCGTTTCACTTGGGCACACTCCTGTACCAGCAGTCTACATTCAGATGTTGAACCCCGGAAAAACAGATATGAAAACTTTCTGCAGCTTGTCCTCTCTAACAATTAGTACTGTAGTATGCTCTTTTACTATTACATCTGAGGGTAGTTATTTTTTCTATTTTTTTTACAAATAACGTACAGCAAGATATGATTATTCTTGATGTGTCAGCAAATTCTCTGTATTATTTAGTAAAACAGAGTGTTGAACTCTGACTAATTGTAACCCCATTGAAACTCCTTTGCCTTTGCATAGGGAATATTAACTTTATTATAGGCTATATTTGCTATATAAGTTTGCTATATTTTGCAACTTCCTTCTCTTCTTTACCTAGATCTTAATCAAATCATAACAAAGCAAGAAGTAATGTTTATTCATCCCTCATTCAATGGCATGAAGCTAGAGTATTTAATGCTTTGGAAAGCATATGAAGAAAGGATTGCAGAAAATGGTTAAAAAAACTGATTTCCAGCCCATTTTTTGTTTGTTTGTCCTGCCACAGACTCCTCAGACAGAGGTGTCATGTGACAGAGAATGGAGCACTTAACTTCTTTAAGCCTGGATTTAAACAATTGTCCACAGTGAAACACAGCTATTCCATGTGAACTGTTCCTTGCCAAAGCCCACTGGTAGGATTAAGTGCTTTGGGGATAGCTGTATCCTGCTTTAAGGGGCCTTGATCCTTTCACTGTTGCCTTCTTGCTGCGTGGGTAATAAACACTTTCTGTCAGTTCAGAGTTATCTCTTCAGTGCCACAGCAAAGATCAGATCTGACAAAACACTGGAATATGCTATTTTCTATTCCTTGGTCCAGACAGCAGCTACTTAGTTCTCTCTCTCACTTCCTTTCTAATATCAGTCTTCTTTAGCCTTCCAGTCCCTCAAATAATTCCACAATTGGCATGTGTAACTGCATATTAATAAATTGTACCCTATTATTTGAGTGTGCCTAGGTGTAATTGCAGGTGCTGGAAAGAGAAAACACAAGAGTCTCATGGAAACACACACTCAGAGCCAAATCCTCATTAAAAGTTGTCTTAATGTCTGGGCCAAGAGAGAACTGCAAGCTCAAAGAAGATCTGCGTGTCCTGCAGTTTTAGAAGGTCTCTGCAGTTTGTCTTGCATTCTACAGTAGTCCACAAGTTTTAAGCTTCCCTCTAAAAAGGAATTGTCCAGGTTCTCCTCTGTGGAGGCCTGACTGCTTTAAGCTGTGCCAACAGTGCAAAGCAGCCTTAAAGCAGCCTTAAAGTTTCAATGACTTAGAGCTAGCATAGCATCTCCTATTCCATCACCACTTCCTGTTGCCGATGCATGGGGCGTTGTGGGCCATCCGCACGCCCCACTTGATTTCTGCCTCTTGTATGAGTAGCAGTCAGAATAATTCAGAGTAGCCCTTAGACCAGGGGTGGGCAAACTTTTTGGCCTGAGGGCCACATCGGGGTTCTGAAACTGTATGGAGGGCCGGGTAGGGAAGGCTGTGCCTCCCCAAATAGCCTGGTGCCCAATCTGCCCCCTCCCACTTCCCGCCCCCTGACTTCCCCCCTCAGAACCCCTGACCCGTCCAACTCCCCCTGCTCCTTGTGCCCTGACCTCCCCCTCCTGGAACCCCCCACACTAACAGCCCCACCGGGACCCACCCCCATCCAACCCCCCCTGCTCCCTGTCCCCTGACTGCCAGGAGCCCTATCCACACCTCCAACCCCTGTCAGGCCACCTTGGACTCCCACACCTATCCAACCCCCGCCCCCATTCCCCGTCCTCTGACCACCCACCTGAGAACCTCCTCCCCATCCAACCGCCCCCTGCTCCCTGTCCCCTGACTGCCCCTGGAACCCCCTGCCCCTTATACAACCTCCCCCCCGCCTCACTCCCTGCCCCCTTACCATGCCACTCAGAGCACCAGGACTGGCAGCCGTGCTGCCCAGCCAGAGCCAGCCACACCGCCACGCAGTCCAGAACACCAAGGCAGGCTGGTGGCTCTCTCAGCCGCGCTGCCAGGCAGGAGCTTGCTGCCCCGCCACCCAGAGCGCTGGTGGCATGGCAAGCTGAGGCTGCAGGGGAGGGGGGACAGCAGAGGAGGGGCCGGGAGCTAGCCTCCCTGTCTGGGAGCTCAAGGGCAGGGCAGAATGGTCCCGGGGGCCGGATGTGGCCTGCGGTCCGTTGTTTGCCCACCTCTGCCTTCGACTCAGACACCAAGGGGCTGGCATGGCATGCAGCTGGCCCAGGATTGGGGGAGTACAAAGGCCACTCTTGCTCCTGAACTATGCTGCACTGTATTTCTAGGTCAGAACCAGGAATCTGGTTCTAAGTTTCTCGCTTTGTCCATTGCAAAGTTACAGGGCTACATTCTCTCCTGCACTAGAGCCCTTCTCAGCGTGGGGATGGGAGTAAGGGGTGTCCAGGTGCTGGTTCTGGCTCCCTAATTCTAAAGGTATACCTACACTACAAGCAAAGGTGTGACTGTAGTATGGGGTAGCCATAGCAGTGTAGGCATAGTGGAGCTGGCTTTAGCGCAGGGCAGCAAATTGAATATATACCCAGGCTCCCCGGAATGCTTGTCCTCAGATGGCTAGCCCAAATACCAAGCCTGTGCCACCATGTTTTCGCTCCTACTGTCATCCGCACTGGCCAGATTTACCTGTGCTAGCTAGTTGCATTTATATAGCATATTCTTTTTCAGTTTTCCAGTTAATTCCCCAATCCTGCAAACACTTTTGCAGCTGCACATGAGTGGTCCCATTGGCACACTACTTGCATGCTTAAAGTTAAGCATGTGTATAAATGTTTGCAGGATTAGGGCAGAAATATGAGGCTGTGTAAAACTGGGGCCACTTCTTTCAAGACCCTGGAATTTTTTTGCTGGTATACTTGCATAGATCAGATAACCTCCCCCACCACACACAAATTTCAGAAGGTTGAAATGTCTCATGCAAAAACTTTAAAAAGCCAATTTTACTCAAAATGTTGCAGCTGAATAAACTTTTGATCATTGATACTGTGGGTTCCCCTACAAAACATATCATACTGGTTTGTAATAGACACTTATATGGCACAGCTCACCACACATGGCAGCTCACATAGGTCAGCTTAAAAGTAAATCAACTTTTGCCATGCACAGGAAGTGAAATCTCCATTACCACCTGTAACTGTGCAAATCAACGAGACCTCACCTGAATACTAAGGAATAATGGAAAAAGAAAAGGAGGGCTTGTGGCACCTTAGAGACTAACAAATTTATTTGAGCATAAGCTTTTGTGAGCTACAGCTCACTTCATCGGATGCATTCAGTGGAAAATACAGTGGGGAGATTTATATACATAGAGAACATGAAACCATGGGTGTTACCATACACACTGTAACCAGAGTGATCAGGTAAGGTGAGCTATTACCCCTGTTCTCCTGCTGGTAATATAAAGGTGTGTATATAAAGTCTGCTGCAGTTTCCACAGTATGCATCGGATGAAGTGAGCTGTAGCTTACGAAAGCTCATGCTCAAATAAATTAGTTAGTCTCTAAGGTGCCACAAGTCCTCCTTTTCTTTTTGTGGATACAGACTAACCCGGCTGCTACTCTGAAAGGAATAATGGGTCGTTTTAAAAGGTCTGGGCAAAGAGGTGTATCTAACAGCACTCTGTTAGTAGCCATCCTCAGCTGTAGAAATATTCGTGTCTGGAGAGAATTCTAGAAGTGTCTCCCCCGAGAATGCCTCTGCTTGCTTCCAGTCCTGCCCATGGGGCAGTGAGCTTATGGCCGTGTTTTCAGTGGGAAAAGACATGTTTTTAAAACACGTTAATGAGCCTATTTTTGTTCAAATACACATTGCACTGTCTACATTTGGCTCTGGCACACTTTAAAAACACACTTTTTCCCAAGTCACTCTGGCAAGTGACGGGCAGCCAGGTAGAAACCCAAAGCGTAAATACAATGTATTCTCCTGAGTCCGCCTAGCAGCGATACTTCAGCTGTCCTTTGTGGTTTGCTCCAGACAGAGCTATCTTATAGTTAACAGAAAATGGATCCTGCCTGTCTATTCACAACTGAAGTATCGGAGCTCCATCCGATACTTAGAATTAGAAAGGACAACTATCATTCTTCTAGCCTGTCCAGACTGTAGGACAATTGGCTTGATGAGTTTACTTCTTTTGTGTGTGTAAGTTGAGGGGAAGTGGGGAATTATAAGCGTGTTTAGACCTTACTGAGGGAAAACCAAGTCAAAGAGATGGGTTTCATTCAGTTCTGAATGCTGTGAAATCTGGGCTCACTCATCATTTTCAAGAAGGAATTCTACCCATCACACTCATGAGCATCCTTCTCTGAGTCAACAGTTCTGTGCTTCCACTGGGACATAGCTATAGAGCTGATTCTCCCTCTCTGGTATGAGTGTCCTGGGTAAGCAGATGGGGCAGAAGAAGCAAGACTCTGGTGATTCATGGCTGCTTTTCCTGTGGTTTCTCCTCCCTCGGAAGTAAAAATCCCCCTTGCTGCTGTTTTCCCTCCCTCTCTAGTGACCGTGAATATTCACTTCAGTGTCAGACACAGCATGGAGGGAATAGGGGACTCCCTTGGTGAGGATTAATGGGTAACGGCTGGTTGTCTGTGAGTTTATGGTGGCATGCACAAGTTGAGTGGGACATGAGGAGATGTCATGTACAACTCCATGGCTACCGGGGGCTATAGAGCATAGTAGTAGTATACACACAGAGAAAGAGCACCTTCCTATGGACTGGATTGTTCCTAGCCTTTGCTCAGCCACAGCTGGAAAAAAAGAGAGAAAACACCCTAGTGTTTGGCTATGCAGCCAGGGATTGTTCAGATTGTGGCTCCATCCACAGGGTCTGCTTTCTGACACTTCCCCTTCCAAGTAAGTGGGGATGGGCTGGGGAGGGGGAATTGAGGAGCTCTGGCTCTACTCACGAGACAAAGTAGCTGGTCTGTTGCACCCTGAGGAACATGGTACCCCTAGAAAAGGGATGAAGCAACTTACTGACCCACCAACACCAGGCAAGGGTGAAGAAAAGTAGCACTGTGCCTTAGAAAGCCAATACCTCTGCCGTATATGTCCTCCGTGGGCTACACTTACAAAGTACAGCCTCCTTATTGTCCCCTTACTCTGGGCAGAACCTAATAACTCAAGTCAGCCATAAGTGACTGCTTAATATTTACTAGTTCTCCCTAATGCAGTATTACCCTCTTACAGGAACCAATTTGCAGTGTGCCTTGCTGGTGCTTGCCCTTTAAATTTGGCAGAACGGAGCAGCTGTACCCTTAGCAAAGCCATTTTCCATCTGCCTGCTGTTTGCTGCACTTCTCTCAGATCCAGCTGGTAAGTGTTCATAACTCCTGGTGGGTTTTCACCCAGTTTTTCTTTTCACATTCTGGAGGTGGTGATACATTCTCACAGAGGGCCCCAGGCCCGTGGCTAATGAGGGAAACATTTCCTAAGTGTTGGCAGTTTTCCTACTACATATTTTCAAACAAACAACAATTCTTAACATTCCTGCATGGAGAGTGTATAAATTCAGGGCGAGCCTTAGCCACTGCAATGACAAAATTGTTATGATTAGAAATGATTATTTTAGCTCTGCCCCAGACCACAGCCTGTCAGAGACCCCCTTCTCTCCTTTTCCTTACGGCCCTTGCCAATCCACACTGATGTGGGTTAGCTCCTAACCAGGCTGCTTCCAATCCCCTAAAACTGCACACCAGCCGCTTCAGAATAGGTGGAGAGACCCCGCCAGTAGCATGAAATGAATGCAATGAGTTCCCCTCACACAGTCACTCAGCTCACAACACCTTGCAGAGCTCCACAGCAGAGCTTAGGAGGTGCAGAGGTCTGTAAGTTGCCCCTCACCACGAGAGTGAAATTTAGTCAAGATTATTTTTTCCCCATATAGGGTTGTCTACATTTTCAATACAGAAGGGCAGTGTATCAACTACAGGCCTGATCATCAGCTGGTGTAAATTAGCATTGCATCAATGTCGTCAAAGGAACTATGCTGGTTTACACCATCTGCGGATCTGGCCCTATATTCCCAACACTCATTTCTTCATCTTGCTCAGAGGTTAACAGCTGCTGACCATGTACTGTGAGTTTGTGCCAGTATATAAGGAAGGCCTCTCTGATCAAGCTAAGACACACAGGACCCAATCCTGCTCCCACTGCAAGCGCTGTAAATCTGCAGCAGGAGCAGGTCCATAGTCTCTGTAAGTTGAACTGAGGTATGAAAGATTGCCCTACTCATACACAACTTCTCTTGACTCAGAGGTGGACCCCCATTTCTGGCAAGGTACTTAAAAGCAATAATTCCAGTTATGCTAGAGTTTTGGGTGCCCAACTTGAAACACCTGAAGGGGGCTTGATGAGCACAGGATGGGTGCTTCAGTAATTTCTGAAAATGAGGCTCCTTCAAGATGTCTCAGGTTGAACACACAAAAACTGAGGCACACATCAGCTCTGGTCACTTCCGAAACGCTTGTCCAATGTGTCCTTTTGGAAAGGCAGCATTTGGCTGGGCACCTCTGACAAACAAAATACAAGTATCTTTATTACGTGGCCAGGACTTTTGTGCTACTATGAGTGGCGGAACCACAAATGAGAAGTCACCACTGATGATTTAAAAACAAAAAGCAACATTTCAATTACATCATGTAAAGTCTTCTTTTGACATCAAGGTTTAATTTAGTTTTTAACTTGTGCCTGTACTCCCTTTGCCAGTTAGCACTGAGCTGTCTGCCCATCTCTGTGTCTTAGCCCCGCTGCTCTGCTCTGATTTCTTATACATTTTTTAGCTGCTGCTGTGGCATGTTCAACCTCTAAGATAAATCATTTACTGTACTTTGAAAGTTAGATAATGTGTTTGATGCACCCAACATTAAAAACACACGTCTGTTTTGATGTAGGGTGTATCGTGCCAGTAAATAGTATCATTTATCTTAATATCCCTCACTTCACATATAAATGAATAATGAATATACATTCAGAGAGGCATTTCCAAGTGGTGGTGGGGGGTCCCCCCTAATTTAACACCTGCCATGTTGTTAAAAGTTTAAAAGAAACGTTGATTCCCAAATCTCTGGGATCTGGTTAATCCCCCCTCTACTTATATTATGTCACATCAATTAAGAATGGCTGGGCTGCTCGTGCTGTTGGTTTCTAGCAAGAGCTCTCTCTGGCTTCTGAGGGGAAGTTCACAGCCATTGGAATTTAGCCTCTTGGGGCCCATCTAAGCCTAGTGGTTGCCCAGCTCTGGGATATCATATATGACTCAGACATCTGGATTATTTTAGTTGTTTTGCTCTGTATTTTGTTGCTGATACCACTCTGACATGGGAAGGAAATGCAACACAATTGTCAAATGAGTTAACGACCAAGGTGCAAGTGGTATTGAAATACAATTACTTAGGCATCAGTGGTACCTGGCTGCTAAGAGGTCCTGCAGTAGCAAGTGTTCACAGAGCCCGAGGGCTCCCACCACATGCCCTGAACAGCCAAGCAATGTGACCCCCAAACCACAGCAGCATTGACAAGGATCATGTTTTCTTGTGGGAAGTGCTGTGCACTATTGTTAGGTCCTATCCACATTCTGCGTTCTCCTTTTTCCTTTATATGTGGAATGTGATAATAGTGGGCTAATTCTAACCTTACCTCCAGCCGCAGAGATGTCAAATCTCGGTCCACTTTCTACTGGCTGAGTGTCTACATCACAAAATCTGGAATTAACTGAAGCCATTTCTAGCCTCACCAGGGAGGTCAAGGACTGAATATACAGAGACTGAACTACTCACTCGCCTTTAGAAGTAATCGTCCAGACCAAGATAAAGGCATGGGGGTGGGGGCTGCTGTGTAGTGTTAGGAACGCTTGCACTGGTACTATCTTCTACTCTGTGGATAAATATACAATCTTAATCTTTAAAATGATCAGATTGTCACTTCTTACTATCACTAAATTCACTAAAACAAATTCTAATTAGATGGGAAGAGGAAAAGGATTAGATTCAATGTCCCTCCTTGGTTAGCTTCTGTTTTCCTGTGGTTAAGGACACATAATACTGTAGTTGCCCTCACACTATAGTAAGAGTGAGAGAGAGAGAGAGATGTGCTTTTGTGCTAATGTACTGGCTAGTGTTTATGCCCTCTACTGGATAGAATCTGAAAAGCAGAGCTGTGTGTCATAAGCCCCATACTAGTAATGGCTAGCAAAGACCCTTCTTTATATTACATAGCAAAGGAGGATCTGAGTTTTATACCTGCTCTTTCTGTAAACTTCCAAGAGATCACATTGTACAGTATAGCGGCAACCCAATCATCCCAAGAACCCACAGATGACTCATTACAGCCATGCCAAGGGAAGGCAGGAAAGATAAACTTCCTTGAAGTGTGTGATTCGATACATAATGTATTTCTTTAAAATGCTTCAGACTTAATAACATTTCATTAAGGGGGCTGTACTAATGAAACATCACAGAATTCTAGAGACTCCTGCTGGTAGGTAAACACCACATTTGTTTTCTTTGCTAAGGGCCTCACTGCACTTCAGTGGGTTAGTGTTTCCTATCACATAAGTACTTGCATCTGAGCCAGCTAGGTTTAGTAGCATACAGACCAGTCTTTAAATCTGTTGGATGGGAAAGTTCACAAAGGAAATGGGTTCAGAGATGATCTTGACTCAGTCCCCCAGTGCACATGAGTACACATAATAAAACAGCAGTGCACTGACACAGATTTCTCACTCTTAGCTCCACAGGGCCCAAGAAGCGAAAGCAGAATAAAGAAATGAATGTCTATGGGGCCAGCAGCAGCTGGTGGCACCAGGTCAGGTTTGATGAGCAGTGATAGGTCAATGGGAGGAGAAAATATTATTACAGCCTCCTGGTGCAGCAGTTCTCTCTTATTGCAAATGGTACAAAGGGAACAAAACATTTCCCTTTTTATATCTGCAATACTTAATGGCTCCTCTCCATAACTTCAACTAACGTGACAGTGTGTGAGCAAACTGATGCGCCTGCACAGAGCCTCGCTGAAGTCAATGGGGCTCTGCGTGGACACAGCTGTTGGCCCACGTGCTGTCAATTCCAGGATCAGAGCCTTAGATTATATTGTTCTATAACTCCGATGCAATTTCAAATCTTGGTTGCTGTTAGCAAACAAAACAAACTTGTTGCTACTTTGTCTTGCCCCCACCCCCAATTGTGATCATAGCAAGAAGGTTGACAGGTGAAATTGAACTGTTCTGTACCCTCCAATTAAACTGGCCAGGCCAAATCTAGCTAATAATTTGAACTGTAAAATGGAGCAACCAAAAAACACCTTCAGCATGATTGTTCAATAAATTTATTTTGATGCTTTGCATCCTGGTATTGTGCATACACACTAATGTAGACTTCCCCTGTTTTATCTTTTACAAAAGGGTTGGAGACTGCTCCCTCTACTGTATAAAATTTCTGTTGAATAAACTCCTTGAGCTATGAAACGCTTTTTTTTTAAAACCTATATCCTGATGGACAGCAAAATCCAGGGTGTGACAAATGGCACCTGACATCCAGGAAGGAATATATCCTTAAGAATAAATCTGTATCTCCAAACTATCTCTAATTTTATAGGACAGCCTTTCATTCTAGATCCGTATCTATCACAGTTCCACAAAGACCAGATCTTATTTTTCAGTTCCTGTGAATTATAAGCATTAGAAAAGTTCAGTTGTGAAACTAAGTTTATATTTACTTTTCTTATCTGGCTGGAGTTTCCTCTTTTTTTGATTCTGTATTTGGGGTCTGATCATAAAATGTGATCACACCCTGATTTTGGGTGGGGAAGGAAATTTGGGGCATGGCATAAATAATGAGGCTCTTAGACCACACACAATGTATGTCCTATGATGATCCATATTCTTGGCTTAAAGTAAGGTACCTAATTTTAATTACTTGGGTGGTAGCACAAGAATGACATTTTAGGATGAAGAGCTAAATAAGGAGGGCCAGGGTAAGGGCTCCCTCCTTTAAAATTAACCCTGTCACAGTGATTATGATTCCTCTTCCTTTAAATCTTTGAAATAATTTGAAATTGGCCTTTTTCTGTAGTTTCATGCAAATGCATGAAAGTTTTGCAGAAGTCCAATTAGATAGGACTAATATATTCAAATACTCCATAGTCTCAATTATTTCAGTTATGAAACTCTTTCAGATATAATGGCATAGTACCTCATCATCTCTAGACCCATTATCAGAGACCATCCTTTCCTTCGCTGTCTGTATAAACCACCCTTGTTTTATCGTCAAAATGCTGGCTGCCCTACTATCCCTTTATAAAAGTGTTAAGTATTATAATCTTTGGTATGTTTTATACTCTCCCATCCTCCCCTTTTTAATGTGGGTGAAACTTCACTATCTGGAATTACAGTACATCCCTGTTTAATCAAAACATTTTGGAGACACTGCAAATATTTGACTAAAAGGGTCCAGATGATGGGAGGAAAACTAATCCCCACATATCAGGGGACACGAGCAGTATGGGGAGGGTGGAGTTCTGGTTACATGGAGAACATGTAAATGAAATTTTTCTGTA
The DNA here is from genome assembly GCF_965140295.1 of Lepidochelys olivacea. Classification (NCBI taxonomy): domain Eukaryota; kingdom Metazoa; phylum Chordata; order Testudines; family Cheloniidae; genus Lepidochelys; species Lepidochelys olivacea. The sequence goes on from NC_140413.1 coordinate 164,411,364, forward strand.
GTACCTAAACTAGATGTAAAACTGTTCTACTTTAATTTCACTAACAGTGAGTGACCTTAAAGTACTTGACTAGAGTTTAGGGGGGGAAAGTATGAGGTCGAGTGTGGGTATCTCGCAAGCCATAGATATTCTGCCTGGAAAATCTGTCAGTGGTTTGCAAACATGAATACAACAGAATGGGTGTCTGAGAGGTGGGTCAGAAGTTAACAGGATTTTGCCCTACTATGGAAACTTAAGCCGCAGATCGGAAAGTGTTTATGTGATATCACAATTTGAGTGACAACTGTCAATAGGAGTTGGATGGAGGTGAGGTCAGTATGGATTTTTTCAAAGGCTGTCTGCTGCTATTGCCTGTCATGAGATAGCTGTCATTGTCAAATCATTCTATACATTCAACAAATGTAATGCATCAGCATGCTAGCAAAAACACTGAGGAGTTACAAGTTTATTTTAAAAAAGGACTGGCTTTTTTATTTTAATTGTGCTGGTTCTGAATTTTCTACATTTATAAATTGTTTAGGACTCAGTTTATGTTTAGACGACAAGCCTTTTTGTTTATGGCATTTTGCTATCTTTTGTATAGTTTGTAAATTTATGTTCTGGAAATCAGTTCTGTCAAGACTTTTGTTAATTAAATACTGCAATGTATTTTACGTTTCCTTTAATGGACAGAAAATGACTTTTGTTCAAAAGGACTTCATTGTACGATATGATACATTTTTCATTTGATGTGGAGAAAAATCAATTATTTTAAGAGTTCTATTCTTCTGGCAGTTCATTTAAGTGAATTCTTACTATGTTAAATGATCATCAGTATTTTTTCTTTAAATATCAACTCCTGGAAAAGTACTGTAATACAAAAGAAAAATGTAATTTGCTGTCATGTAGATGGCATTGATTTTGCTCCCCTTTTAAAAGAGAGAGACACTCAAATTCAGCCATAATATTTTTAAATTTTCTTAGAGGAAATAAAAATGAATGATTAAGTAACACAGTAGAACTCATAGGTCTGAATATGTGTGTTATATACGATGGTTATGGGGCCTGGTTCTGGTTAGCCAGATGTACACCAGTGTAATTTAATTTAGTTAAGTGGAATAAATCATGATTTACATCAGTGGGAGATAAGAATCAGGCCTGTATTAGTAGCTATTTATTATACATGTGTATGTTGAAAATCTATTCTTCACATGTGCAATAAGGCTTCATAGAAAAGTTGAATCAGACTTTGTTGGTGCTGAATAAGAAAACATGTTTGTACAGCCTTTTTGACAAGCATGTGAGTAAAAGATTAATATGAGCTTTTATCTAAGATTCTGAATTTTATCTTCCAAAGCTGTAGAAAAGAAATGAAGACTTTCCCCCTTATCTCCAAACCAACAGATTTTTCCAGGTCAGGGTCTGCTTCAAGTGGTTTGGTGATGTGTCCTTAATGGTTGTATGGGGGCAAGAGCCTGCAGCATGGAGAATATAATTCTCAAAACAGGCTTTTAAAACAGTCTTCACAAATGCAAAATGAGAAATGTAATTGCTAAAAATGACCTGTTCAGCAGACCCTGCAGTACAGCGGACCTGCACGTTGCACACCTTGATTTGGCGTGTCTGATGGAGTAAACTTTGTTCTTCTGACAAGAAGAAAATGATTATACTTACGTCAGGTATAAAATACACCAGGTGCTCTACTGTGCTAGCGAGGATTGCTTTATTCGTACATTCTATATTTAGAATAATGTTATAATGGTTAAAAGGTATTTTATTTGACGTGAGTCTACTAAAATTGTTTTATCCAATTTCTCAAACACTAAAATTAGTTGAACTTTGTAATATAAGACACTTGCATACTAATACTTTTACACGTTTGTCATTTCTCCTAATCCTTACTTTATATGAACAATCACAATCTTTTTGGAATTTTACATTAACAATAACAGTCTCTTGAGACTCAAATTTCTGTGTCAAAATCTGAGATTCAATTTTTAAAATCCAAAAAACCTCCTATATGGGTATGCAGCAGACACTTTTGGATTCAGGTTTATAACCCATTTACAGTCTCATATTTTTAAAGAGGCAAAGTAGTTTTTATAAGGATCAACTTGAGCATTCTCTGCACTGATACGTTTTCTCAAAGTGATCACTACATACAAACAAGCGCACTTCCCTAGTCAAATATGTACAAAGAAACAAAAGGTTCACTTTGCAAGGTGTGCAAAAGGAATGCCAAAGCAGGTCAATCAGGTAATAAGTAGCTCTCCCAAAAGATGTAACATTCTTTACCTGCTGCCGAATGGCAATAAACAAAGCCTGAAATTCTTTCCTACCTAAGAAAAAGCAATCACGCTGCAGCAGCTAGCCATTCGCCATCGCTACAAACAAGGGAAACAGCACCTGTAAGTAATTTTTTATCATTATAGTGGTGATCAACAAAACCAAATTTCACTGTCACAATAAATAGTTACTAATTTGAGTCCCTCTTTATGCAGCTATATAAGATGCTACTTTTCTAAAACTTGGTTACATAGGTGCTAGTCCAGGGGTGGCCAACCTGCGGCTCCGGGGCCACGGGCGGCTCTTCAGAGGTTAATATGCGGCGCCTTGTCTAGGCACCGACTCCGGGGCTGGAGCTACAGGTGCCAACTTTCCAACGTGCCGGGGGATGCTCACTGCTCAGCCCGTCTCTGCCGCAGGCCCTGCCCCCGCTCCACCCCTTCCCGCCCCCTCCCCTGAGCCTGCCGTGCCCTCCCTCCTCCCACTCCCTCTCCGAGCCTCCTGCATGCCACGAAACAGCTGATTGGAAGGTGTGGGGAGGGAGAGGGAGATGCTGGGAGTGGGGTGGGGAGCTGATGGGAGGCTGCTGACATATTACTGTGGCTCTTTGGCAAGGCACATTGGTAAATTCTGGCTCCTTCTCAGGCTCAGGTTGGCCACCTCTGTGCTAGAGTGTAACTTTAAAAAGTGCTGTGTCTAAGGGGTGGTGGGTAATCCTGCAACCACGGGAACAGACCTGAAAACAAAACTGAGTCTCAGACTCTCATTTCCTCCCTTGCTCCCTCTTTTTTCCTGGGGACAGGGTAGATAACTTCACCCCCTCTTGTGGAGCGCTTTGTTCCCACTGTGTGTGCCCAGTCAGTTCCTCTGGTCAGCAAGCAGGGGAGGCAGAGCCAGGACTAATCCCACTCCTTACCCTTCCTGCTCCTATCCACCCACCTGTGGGAAGTCTCAGGTAAGCGTCAGAGCAGAGCTGAACAGAGGAATAATGGGGGTGATGGGGACTTACTTTTTCTTGCTCCCCGGTGCAGCTGAGTAAGGGCTGTGACAATGGTAGCCCATTGTAACCTGGCTATTGGATGCGGAATTGGCCACAGTGATCCATGGCTTTGTCATATCAAGACGGGAATACTGCTGTGTACGTGGGGCTGTGGCTGACCACCTGGAAGCTTCAGGAGGTGGCTTCCTGCTTCCATAGCAGTGTCTTACTTACTGGACACATTGTGCTTGTACTCCAAAGACTGCAGTAGCTTCCAGTTAATTTCCAGGTCTATTTCAAGGTGTTGGTTTGATCTATAAAGCTCTTTATGGATAGGATCCTGGATATTTTAGAAATCATGTGTCTCGTGTGCTTTGTCCCAAGAGTTCAGACCACCTGTGACTGTCTGCGCTAACAGTCTCAAAATTTGTACATTTGTATTTTCTTAGTCAGTGGTTTTCAACCTTTTTTTCATTTGAGGACCCCTAAAAGATTTCTAATGGAGGTGTGAACCCCTTTGGAAGTCTTAGGCATAGTCTGCAGACCCCCAGGGGTCCGTGGATCACAGGTTGAAAACCACTGTTTTGTGGTAACAACCTTTCACAGACCCCTTAGATGTAGTCTGTGGTCCCTAGGGGTCCACAGATTACAGGTTGAAAACCACTGATCTTAGCAGAGGACCTTCAGTTGTATTATACATTTCCCATAGTTCATCAGAGCCAGTATCTGTTGCTCTTCTGGGATGCTGGACATACTGTTAGGGTTTTCCTGTAATCGGGTGTGTTACGCAGGAAGGGTTCAATTTTCTTTTCTTGTGGGCAGGGGAGTATGTTCTCATTGGTTTAATCTGGACTATTATTTTTGTTAGGTGTTTTAATTCTATTGTATGTGCATCTATAAAGCCAGGGAAAGGTTCACTGTATTCACGTGGGCTATGAAGCTGACCTTGGGCACTTGGTGTCTGTCACAGTTGGATAATGTCTCTCCCATTTCCATCCTACATCATTTTAATTTGTTTAATTTATATTTAAAAACTTCTATAACTCTTAAAATCCTTTTACTTATCAGCAGAGTTGAATAATAACCTCAGCAGAGCTAAGTGCTATGTAGCGCTGAGAATCCCAAAGTTGTTTCTATGTAATGGCTGTTGGTTGCCCTGGCTGAACTGTAGGTTAGAGTGAACTGAGTGTTCACATTCCAGAAAGGAACTGGACCTCAGCATGATGACTTCAAGGTTCTGTAAAGTGCTGATAGTGGAAACAACAGACAAGGTGCAGGTAGTAGAAAAATTAAGTGTACAGTTTGTCTAGTGTTGCAGTCATTTGACTTGGCAGGAAGAAGCTCTCCCAAAGTCTCATGGATATTGCCATTACTGCCTGGGTTTTCATTAGTGTAATTGTACAAATATTCTGCTAATTTGCAGCATTCTTTTATGGGGCAATACTTTTTTTATGTATCACATTTCTTTAGGGCATATCATCTTTCAACTTCACTTTGCAGCAAGAGACTTCTTGTTATATCTACATCCATATTGATTCCTGGGACGTGTTCTGAGGCATATTTACCATAGCCTTTATCAATAGTTTAAAATATTTGTATTTATTGATTGGCAGAGTCTTTGATTAAGGGAAAAAAAGGTAAACATAAATTAAATATTCAGGTAAAGATTAGAGTATAATTGTCAAACTTAAGTAGTGAAGAAAATGTATCTGTCTCATTTCTGTAGGAAAATGTGGAAAGACTGAAGCAGAAATATACATTCTGTTGTTTGAGTTTTATTCTGTTCTTTTAGACAGCTTTAGGACCAAATCCTCAGGTTCTTACCCAGGCAATTTCCCACTGACTTCTAATTATGGAGGCTCCCGTGGCAGGGGGACCCATGCAATTCTGCTTCACAAGTGGGGTAGGTTTATTGCTGCTTGAAAATTTTTCATTAAAATATTCTTTTTGAAAGAAAATGGGAAAGTCTTTGTGGAAAATGTCCATTTTCATTGAAATATTTTGGGTTTTCATTCAAAAATCAGAACATGTTTTGGTTTTCTGCAAAAAACAGTTGGTTTTTTTTTGTTTGTTTTTTTTTGATAAAACCAAAACCACTTTCATTTTAATTTAAGCTTTTCCTGGCAAGGTCAAGGCAGAATTCTGGGTGGGGGACATAAGGAGCTGGGGAGCCAACACCTCGTTCATGGACCATGTCTGCTGCCACTCTGTGGCCTCAAAAGACAGGAATTTCCCCACACAAATCTGCTGGGATTCCAAGCACAGGCAGAGGAGTTCTCCCTAAACAATCTGTTCCACCTTGTAGTCTCTTGAGTATGTTTCCCAGGTCTGAAGAAGAGCTCTGTGTAGCTTGAAACCTCATCTCTCCCACCACAAGGAGTTGGTCCAATAAAAGGTATTACCTCACCCACCTTGTCTCTCTCATATCCTGGGACCAACACAGGTACAACAACACTGCATATAACATATGTCCAGCTTGTCTGTTCAGTTGCTTGCATTCCTTGTGCCTTAGAGATTCAGCCTTACCTGGGAGATACTCAAGAGAGGAGTCAGGTAAATTGAAGACTGCACTGCCTGGTAGGAGTCCTGGCCATTCCTCACCACTTCTGTAAAAGCTAACACCCACCATAGCTAGCCATGTGGAATGTTTTCCCTCCCTGAACTCTAGGACTAGTTGTGCTAGGCCCCTCTGGAGAAGGCACAAAAAGGATCCTCTTGGAATCTTTTGTGTATGTACCAATGTGCATGGACCCACCACAGTTTGACCTTTAGAATGAAGAGAAATGTTACATTGTCCAGATATGTCCCTGCTTTGTGATCCAGTCCCTGTAGTGGCATTTCTTCTTTAGAGAATATGAAGTACAGTACAATACAATGCACTTTCCTTCTGTCTTCTCTGTATTATGCATAACTGAAGTAAGGGAGGGATAATAGGATGGGGGTCTTTCTCCTGTTCATCCCTTGTTCGGATTCAGCCCAGCTAAAGTTGTTACCATTTCACAGCTAGAGCTGGGCAAGAAATGGTTTTCCCCCCAATGAAAATTTTTGACAAATTTTGACAAATAACAAATAAGAGGCAGAGAGACCCATAGGCTGCTAGTAAGGGCACTTACCTGGGAAGTGAGATGGGACTTGACCCTGGGTCTCTCACTTCCCAAGTAAGTGCCCAGCCACTGAGCTATGGGGTATTATGGAGTCTCTATCTCTGCCTCGCTCTCTGATTTTGACCAGAAATCCCATCCTGGGCCTGAGAAACTCTTTTGTCCAAACTGGTACATTGCATGAAAAGCTTCAGTTTTGACAAACTGGGCATTTTCCAACAAAAAACATTTAGTCAGAAATTCCCAATCAGCCCTACGAAGAGCAGGTCGGTGTCTTAGACAAGTTGCTCATCTTGGTCCACTTTCTAGCAGATGCATTTCACATTACCAAAAGTCCTGTCACTAATTAGTACCAGCAGACAGGCCATGGACTGAATAGACATTGAGAATACCCTTAGGCCAAAAAATGGCCTCTCCAAGTAAGGATGAGGCAGACTGGCAGAGCAGCTTGCACTGCCCTTTCCCATCCTATGTGGAAGTGGCTCAGCTGCACACAGGAAATGTCTAATCTAAAGCTATTAATAAGCATCTGAGTATCAACCTGTTCTTCAGTTTTGATTGTCACCATGTAGAGACTGTGAGGAAACGACAACCTGCCCAAGGCATACTGCTCTCAGAGGTACGCAATGAGAGAGGTGTATTATTATGCTCATAATTTTAATAAGACATCCCCTCTCCCCAATGATGTACCTGCATAATGAAACTCATGCCAAATTATCACTCCCTTTAGAGGTACGAAATTGGACTGAAAACACTATTCGTTTTAAATGCTGCCAAATCCTGGATCTTTAGGCTTAAGCAAAAAACCAAGTGCTGATGAATGCTGCAAAAGTTGTACTAGTCTGTGTTTATTCTAGCCAGCCCGGACGTGCCCAGGCCAACCTTTGCACAGCTATTTAGGCAGTTTCCTAATGCCAGGCACATAGTAATCCAAGCCAAGAAGAGGGAGGCATGGAGATAGGGGTCATGGAAGGGTCAAGGTTATGCACTAAAACAAATTGACCTTGTCTCTGGCTTCTAAGCCTCACAGTAGAATGCCTCCCTGCTGCTCAACCTTTGCAGGACTTGCAGCTGTTCTGCAAAGTGTTCAGGTGTGCGTTTTTTGAGATCTAGGATCAGGACGCCAGAGCTGTGTGCCCCAATATTTCTCTTCTGACTGGGGCTTGCAGGGGAAGGGTGTAGCTCATGAGCTTTCAGAGAAGCACCATGTATGTCAACACAGAACTTCCCATTCAAACGAGACAACTTGCTTCTGCTTGTAACATAGAATGAAGTGTCTCATGAAGGTGTACTGCGCATACAGAAGGCCAGCTCCTCGGCTGGTGTAAATCAACCACTGCAATCAGTGGAGTGACACTGATTTACACCAGCTGAGATTCAGGCCCAAAGGGTATCTAAAAACCATGGCTGCAGTGAGCTACCTGTGTTCATGGCTTAGGAATGGTCATATCTCTCAAGAGGTGGAGCCCAGCAGAGTTATAGTCAATTATCACTGGTAATTTTTCATGAGAGGGAAAAAATGGTTTATTCCATCTCTCTTCTGGGGTATTTGTATTAATACTACATTTAGCTATAATAACAATTATATGTATTCTGGAGATCACAATGTTTGTATCCATTTTGACATAGTTTTACATTTATATAACTATATACATGTTTTGTGTGCATGGTATCGAGTTCTTAATCTTTCTTCTTTTGTCTGTAAAATTTCAGCCCTATTTACATTATTTTATGCTTCACATACTATATTTTTTGAAGTTACACCTGCAGATTATTATCTGTGTTCCATCAGCATAAATGCTTCAGGATCAGCACTTTTCTGTTCTCCCATGAAAAGTGATGAGGACTTGCAGTGGCTTAGGTCATATGATCTGTCTCAGTGCTGTCTTATGCAGACACCAGAAGCGGGGAGAGAAAGTGAGTGCTATTTTGGCCACACTTTTTTGAATTCCCTGTGCAGATGCTTTGCATATTTCACAGCAGAATTAGTAACAGTAATCATTGTGGAATATTGAAAATGTCCCTGCGTGTGGCTGCTATTAGCACTTGATGATGACAAACTTGTTCCATCCATTTGACACCACAAAAAGTCCACGTGTTGCAGAGCTGTGTGGTTCTGAAGTGATTAACATCATGGGAATGAGCAAAACTTGGCTTCAGTACCTGAGACTTTCTCAGTCTGACATGCAATACTGTTAGCAGGCTGTATAAGGTACAGTAGATCCCTAAATCACAGCACTGTTTTACACCTTGTACTCTGAGGAGAACTTGTCAAATACATTCCTTTTTATACCAACTACATGTATTCCTGATCTTTACATACCCAGTTTAGCAACAGTCCATTTTAAATATGTGGTCTGCATATCTAAGCAGTCTTTCTAAAGTATCATTTGATGAATCCTAAACAGTAACATTGACTCATACTCTGAAAAAAATTGCAAGCTTTTCTTTCACTTGAAACAGACGTTTGCGTCAGTAGCTCAGGAAAGCTGGTGGTAACTCAGTAATACTCATGAAAACCTGTGTTTAGGGAATAATTAGACTTGCTTACAGAGCAACAGTGAAAGACTTGTTAGTGCAATTGTTTTGGGTTTTTTTTAGTATCTGTAGAATGACTAAGATATATGGAAACAAAACAGTTTTGCATACAGAGATGTTGTGTAGGCCTTAGCTGTGACTACCATATTATTTAACTCTTGGTTATATTTGTTTTCCATGCAACTGACCTAAAATAGTGCTACCTTAAAAAAGTAGCTTTCAAATATTTGTTTTCCTGATTAAACTGTCAGAAAGGTGGGAATGATCAAAAGCACACAATGTCCAGGAGATAAAGAGCAGGATTTTCCAGAGCATGAATGATGGCTTTAACATCTGTACTCTAGATAATTATAAATGCTATGGGGATGATTGATTAGTTTCATTACATGTCTTTTTAAAGGTATCACATGTCTTTCTGTTGCAAATCTCAGTTTCACTACTTTGGTTTATAGAATTTAATGTGGAATTGGAATGTGAACTCCACACCACAGTATTGAAAATGTTCAATATTTTTAAAATTTCAATCTTTTATTGAGTAAATCGTGGTTTATATGTGACCTGCAACTAATGAAGCAGCAGAGGAGGCTAGAATGCTATTAGAAGTTGCTATGTGAATCTGATCAGTTCCAGCATGGGGGTATGATTTATCACCTGTGCAATTCCAGTGAGGCCAAATGAGTTGAATGGGTGATGTTAAATAGGATTTGGTCCAGAGAGCTTTAACACTCAAGGCTGTTGCCATGCTGGAACCAAACAGGTGTCCTTTCCCTCTCTAAAAGCCAAATCCTCAGGTTCTTACTCAGTGTGATGCTAGCTGGAGTTTTTGGCCCCAAATAAAGACTGAGTAGAAACTGAATAAGCATCTGAAGATTTGGCCTTATACCGGCAAAACTGTTCAGAGTTACAGATACACTAATGAATCACAAACTCCTCAGCTCTGCAAGAGTATCATTTTCCACAACTGTGAAGAATGTTTAATTTGGGGGGGGAAATTGGTAATATCTGCAGTGATCTGTCTGGATGCAGTGTAGGGTCAGGCACTAACAAACACTCACCTTTCTTTGGAGGAGCTCCATGAGGGAGAAGAGGTCCTGTGGCCCACCTCCAGTGAGTCAGCTCTGCAGATGGCAACAATTCATCTCCTTTTCATCTAGCCCAAATTCTGCTGTCACCATATCTGACCAGCACCTACAGCAACTCTTGTCTCATCCTTGGTCCTTCAGCCTCTCTGTGTATTCATCCACTACAGCCTGATGGCAGCACAACTCACTGGGTTAGGACACCTTTGTCTAGGCCCCCTGGCCAAGACTGAGAGGGAGTTATAGGTTCCAGAAACACTTTACCCTTCAGCACTGCTCCTGAGAAGTTATAGGGCTCTTTCCTTCAGGAACATTTGCATGAAAATATCCAGACAACAGTAACATTAACCAAAAACCAAGATTTATTATCACACAGAGAGAATGGAAAGAAAAGAACAGACATTTGCTTAACATCTCTAGATCTGCACTTTTCATAAGCTAAGCTAGATAAAAATCCTTAGCCTGGTTACAGAGAAAAAGGAAAAGTGAATAACATAGTTTTCATGAAAGCAGTTCTCTCTTCCTTTGGTCAAACTGTCACCATTGCTTGCTGTCTGATAGCAGCTCTTTACTTCATTCAGGGATCTCTTGTATCAAGCCCACTTGTCCAGACGTATGGCAGCCATCCCTATTCTCCAAACCAGTTACCTACACATACAACAGCAGTGTTGCAAGCTCTTGCAATTTTATTGCAAGTTTCTTGGTCCATGGTATTTTTCTTAAAGCCCCAGGTCCTGGATTCATTTGCTGGCATAAGAATCTCAGCTTTCACATTGTTGTTTTAAAAAAAACAAGTTTCTAGCCCTCTTGGTTATGGACAAAAGCCTGAAGACATGAACCCTCAACGTTCCAGAAGTAAAAAAATAAAACCAAACAAACAAACAAACCTCAAATTGTATTATTTTTAAAATTGCATGACTTTTAATCCAGTCTTATGATTTTTGAATATTTGAGTTTGGTAAAATGGCAAAAGAGTTTGGGACTAGCTCCTTTCTCTGAGATGAGTCACTGAGGTTACAAAACCCTTAACGATGATTAAAGGTTTTGCGACCTGTCTGAGAACCATATTTCACAGATCCGTATGCATGTCTCTATCCCAGCCAGTTTCTGAATTCTGCTTTCAAATAGGCAGATGGACATTTTCCTCAGTCCTGCCCTTGCCCCATTTTCCATTGTCATGAACTATAAATGAGGGATGGAGGTGTAACTCCGCTGTCCCAATTTGTTTTCTCTGTGTCAGCCTGAGGATGAACCTGGGCGGGAGCAACCTGCCTGAAAACTGAACCAGCCAAAATGACATTGATGGGCTAGGGGGTTCACAGGAGACTGGAGGGGGATTCTGCTTGTATTTTCTATTGGAAGGGTCATGCTACCCTTTGCCAACATGATGTGCAACCTTAAGGTCCTATTGAATCCTTCTCTACTTCTGGCTGTGCAGATCACAGCTCTGGCCCTTAGTGCTTTTTTCCCATTTGTGGATGACTAGGAGATTGACTTTTTTCCTTCTGAATGTAGCCTTTGCCAGAGTCATCCAAGACTTTGACATCTCTAGGTGGGATTAATGTAGTTAACTCTAATTGGCCCTGTGATTGATGAGCATCTGGAAGTGTGGCTGATACAGGACTTGTCTGTTCATCTTCTGAAGAGGTTAGGTCATCACGGGCACTGAACACCTGTGTTCCACATGCCGCACTAGCTATCTATTAGACTGGGTGTAATTTAAGCTGCTTGTGATCATCTCTAAAGCCTTTGGCCTGGGACCAAGTTATTTAGAGAACCAACTCCTAGTCTTACGCTACATCATGACAACTGAGGAAAGCTGAGGCATTATTGCTGTGAGTTTCTGAATTTCATTTATCTCTGGCAGACCATCCTTATTGAAGGAGCCGCGTCTTAGGAACTCATTTCCCAGAATTCTTTGCCAGAGTCTGAGCAACAGAGCATTCCACTTTTTTGCTCAGTTAGACTTTTTAGGGTTTTGTCTACACTAGACTTCTGTATTTGGACTGAGCCCTAAGGTAAAAGGTAAACATTTGTAGAGTGGAATAAATATTTGAGAATTGTTCACACTAGCCTTTACAAATGTGTGAACTGCCTCGAGTTAATTGGCAATCAGGTAAAAATGTCCAGTGTAGACATACACTGAGTGGACACGGAGCATGGGATTTGCAAAGGTGCTTAGGGCTTGCCCAACTCTGCTTCTACTGAATTCGCTTTTACAAAAGAGTATCATTATCCCTGTTTTACAGATGGGAAATTGAGGCAGAGAGAGGTGAAATGACTTGCCCCAGGTCACTGAGCAGGCCAGTCGCAGAGCCAGTAATAGCACTGGAGTCTCCTGAGGCCCAGTCCAGTGCTCTACTCAGTAGGCCAAACTTGAATGCTTTTGTAAACCCTACCCTTGAACTTTCCTCCTGTAGCTGACTGTTTTAGAGAGGTAAATGGGATGCTGATCCTGTGAAGTCAACCATTTTTTGACCCTAGACAATATTTTTGAATGTTTTATGGAAAATGCCTAGTTATAATTCTGACAGGCGTTAAGTACATCAAACAATGAAAACGTTCAGCCTAACTTTTACCTGCGCTAGCTGTTTGGTACTGTTTTTAAAGGGACATTCTCAGGTTAAAACTATAGAGAGAGAATATTACAACTGAGAGAATGTTAAGAGTCAGAATTTGAAGGGAGCTTCCACTCAGCCTCTCTTTTTCAGTGCTCACAATCTTGGTAAAGAGAGATGTATCTCAATGGGACGTCGAAGTTCCGAAACATCTACTTGACATCAACTGTGCTTGCAGTTATTTATACCTGCACACTGAAGATGCCAAAAATGAAGCTAGGTTTTAAAAATATGGCCCATCAACCTATTTTGATTTTTCACTAGTCTCTCTGTGGTTCCCATGAACTAGCACAGAGCTTCTATGTTTAAATTTTAAAAAATGGTTTATAGTGACTTTAATTGTAAAATCATTTCTACTAACATTCAGTTTTCTAAAAATCTTTTAAAAAAACAACAGAATATAACTAAACGACCTAACTCTGTCCCTTTAATATCCTATCACTTTGTTCTTTTTAAACAACTGGTTTGAACACCGGGGTGTAGATTAAGCACAAGGGACAATCCCTGCAATTTTAGATCATTGGTGAGACTATGAGATGTACTCTATGCTGCATTTATTGTATATCTTTGAAAATACAGAGGACTTTACCTCAGAAGTGTATGTCTTGGGTTTGTCCACATTTGTGAGAATGTTAATACTGTGTTGTGGGAATAGTGCTGCGCTCCCTGTTATCATGCAAGCAATTGCTAACTGTAGACCTCTGACTTTGTAATTTGTTCTTTATGGACTAGCCTGCAGCCAATAAGCAAAATCAATAGTCTTTGCTGAAAAGTAAGCAAGTGCCAGTGTGTTATGTGACAGGTGAAGATACATGTGCTTACCAGGGGTCAGGGGGCCACATCAAATTTCTCTCTGACTTCTTTTCAAAAAGCTAAATCCATTTAGGGAGCATTCGTCATTGGAAAATGTTGCAGTGGGGAATTAGGCAGGCTCCTACTCTTCTTTTCTCATTTAACGATGTTTGTTTTCAACAGCCTGTTCAATAATGTCACTGAGAAGAAATTATGTGAGAAGAATAAAGTGCTTATAGTCTATTTATTTATTCATTCATTTCTGCAGAATAACACTAGCTGTTGCATTCTCATGTTTATTAATACTATTGTGGTAGTCCAAACATTTGTTTGTTCTCGTCTCCCTTTGAAAAAAATAAGGTGGGACTCATGGCAGTATGGAACTGATTACCTCCAGTTTAAGTCTGAGGTGAAGGTTGTACAGGATTGATGGGAGCTATATATTTCTATAAGCTACCATTCTCTGTATTTGAATAGGATGTAAATATAGTCCATCATCTCTGTACTGCTGAGAGATTGGAAAGCTTTTTGTTTTTCAAATTGGAATGATAGGACTTGAGGCATATCAGAAAAAGCTTTAAAAGAAAAAAGCTCTAGTGGGCTAAAATAGATTTAGATGGACTTCGTTAAATGGGCTTATCATCTTAGAGATTTTACCACCACAATTCCCTCCCCCCCCCCCGCATCAACTAAGAATGTGACTGTTCTGGCTATTAGGGTTATTAGGCTATTAGTATTTGAAAGTTCAGGTTATTAGGGAAACCGAATCCAGTCAAAAAGCATTGCCTCTCAACGTGACGTTAAACTGTAACTAAACACACTGGCAGGTGTTTTTAATATTAAATTCTGAAAGGGGGCGGAACAACCCAGCAACTCAACAGGGCACCGGTAACTTTTTCAAAAGTGCCTAAGTGATTTAGGCTCCTATGTCCTATTTTAAAATGTGGCTTAGACATTTACAAGTGTAAATCCTACTGATTTTTATTCAATGAGTTTTAGGGTCCTACATGCCTAAGTCGCTTTTGAAAATGGGACACAAGCTCCTAAATCACTTAAGCACTTCTGAAAATGTTTCCCCTCATCTAATGAAAATGAAAGAAGCCTTAGTACCATAGTCTGAATTTTAGTGACCACAGTTGCTCCATTAGACAGCCTGGCTTGCTGCCATTATGTTACCACATCTACCTGCATATATCTGGTCAAGAAAAGATGATAGTTACCATTCAGTTGCGATCAGATTAGAGGTTTCCTACATGAAAGCAGAATTTAAAAAAAACAATCAGATTGCTGTTTTAAAAATCCAAATTTCTGTTGTGCCATGTTTGATTCTAACACGTAATATAACCAAACCTAATTTTTCTTTCCAGACTTTGCTTTCTTTATACAAATATTTTTTTCTCCGACTATTAAAAGCATTAGAATTAATATTTTCTCTCAGCTGTTCACTGCCTTTGAAGATGCTGAATTACTGGATGCAGTTTTCCAGCAGCCTTTGGAACTGGGTGCTGCTACACTGTGCCCACACCAGGCTCTGGGATTTTATGAGCTGCTTTTGAAGCTGTGTGTTATCTAGTGAGTATTTGTCTTGCAACGGTATTGGGAAGAAGTAAGAAAAACTTCCAAGCTGACTCATGGGGATCCTATAACACGCTGTAATAGAGAGGCCAAAAAAAAAGCCCTTTGTCAGCCTGAAAACAAACAAAACCCACACTGGTGCTTTTTTAGTCTGCAGGCTGCAAACATTAAAATAAGGTTGGAGTTTCAGCTGTCAGAGTTTTGGACTATGGAAATTTTCTTTGCCACTGAATTCTGTCAGTGTGTCTGTTTGTCCCATTTTCTATGCCCTTTGTGCATTATATGATAAGAGCAAAAATTTTGCATATTTTTAAACAGTGTTGTTTTTATTGGATGTAATGCTAGATTCTAACACCTTAGAGTTTTGGTAGGAATTTTGGCAAAATCGGGATCTGGATTCGGATGTCACAGGTGGCTGTGCCTTGGTGAGTGAGTCCATGTGGCAGGCTGCAGACAAAATGGGAATTACTGATCTCTCCACCCATTGTTTATAAAAATATAGATATGAGGATTTATTGGTAATCTAAGGAAAAAACAAAACCAAAGTACTAGAACAACACTACTTCTGTTATACAAAGACAAGAAATAGTGACTTTGGGTCTTTTCTGAGTTCCTCGTTGCACAGGGCCTAGGTTAAACCTAAGATTTACCAGCTCAGCTCTTTTTTAATGAGGTCTTAAACCTTTCCCCCAATAAACATATACCCTCTTACAGGCTGTTTTCCCTCATAAATGGCAAGTTTTGTGACCTCATGCTGCTGATACAGCCTAAGTGCTGCATCATTGCTAACAAACACCGACTGAGCCAAAAGAGTCTCTACCCCTTTTGCAAATGGCTGCTGGTCTCAAGAGAAGACTAATGTGTATCCTGGGGCTTTCACAGCCACAGGCCTCATTGCAGTGCCCCATCTCTATGCCATCCCTGCATCGGAACGTCAGATCCATACTCCCTTGAAATTTCCCAAAGTTCAAATCTAGAACCAGACTTGGTCCCTTGAACTTATCTCTAGGTCTTATGCTATGGTGCAATGTATGTGAACTTTTTGAGGTTACTATTCAGCATCTCCATCTGAACTTCAATTCAGTGTTTGGCTGGGAGACGGTTAGTTTGACTACAGATCTTTCTTTTAATGTTCATAGAATCCTATCAGTTTTTGTCTTGGCTTTCTTTTGTTTGTTTCATAAATTGTGGGTGCCTCAATAAAAGAAATCAATGGCAAAATAACTCATTCTCTCTCTCTGTTCTTATCCTGCTACCAGAACATAACACATACTACTTACAACAACTCCTATCATTTTTTGTGTGACAGGCAGTGCTACCCATTTGGTATGAGACACTGAGAGAGAGACATAGATAAGTTTGGAAGTAACACAAGGTATAATAGTTAAAATAATTAGCCTGACGTTTGAACGTGACAGTGTTCTTCACAATTTGGCATTGCTGGAATTTTAATCTGACAGGTGCTTGGCCCTTGTACCTTAAATTCAACTTTTGGTTGCAATTTTCCAAATGATCAGATGTAACATATTTTTAGAATGTCCTTGATTATGCATCTTAAAACCTAACAATCTTTTTTTAATCCCTCTCATTGCAATTTTCCCCTTTGTTTCTCACTTTCCTGCTGCCTAACACACCAGATACTAGCACGACAGCACGCTAGTTACAAGGGCAGTATAAAGGCCTAGAGAGAATAGACAAAATATGTCCCTCCTACTTTAAGCCCTGATCCTGCAATGAAATCCACAAGAGACGCATCCTGCACCTCTGCAGAACCCGTACTAGAAGCCGATGGAGATCCGTGTCAGTACAGACACCTGCCTGCATACATCCCTGGGAGACAGATGTCTTTATTTAAACCTTCCTGTTTGGTTTTCCTGATAGTGTACTCCCTTGCCCCTCTGATGTGTAATTTACACCCACACGCAAACCTAAGACTGCTTACTTTTGTGTAACATGATTCACTATTTATGCCCGCTCTGAATTTGGCTTATTTCTCAATATAAAGTTTGACGCTGAATGAAATCTTGATTTGCTCTCTCTATACATAGATGGATCAAGATATATCCCATTGGATCTTGCTGCTGAGCCTAGTTATGTTCTAGATCTGTATTATTGAACCGAGCAAAGAATAAGAGTGTCAAGTTCTAAAATGTATTTGATAAGGGTTTTCATACTTGAGGTGAAGAGAAAAAAAGTAACATAGGGGCTGATTCTGATCCCAATCATCCTGATGCGGGGTAGTGTAGCTCTTAGGGCATTGTTTGAGTTACTCCTGATTCAGTTGCCTGATCCAAAGCCCACTGAAGTCAGCGGGAAGATCCCTGCTGACTTCAGTGGACTTTGGATCAGACCCTAACAGAGATATGAGTGAGGGCAGAATTATAATAATAATAATAATTATTATTATTATTATCAATAATTATTAAAAGCCTTCTTTTTCCTCCCTAGCAACTCATAAATGTAGCTGGTGAATGATTAATAACAAGTACTTCATTCAGTTAATTTTGCCTTTTTCTGTTCTTGAATTGTCTATGGTCAGACTGAAATAGTCTAATATTTATTTGTTGTTTGAAATTGTTCACAGAATAATTCTTGCAAATAATTCTTGGGCCCTGATCCTGCAAAGACTTACACATACACTTAACCATTATGGGTCTACTCTCAGTGAATATAGTTAAGCACACACACAAGTCTTTGCAGGAGTAAGTCATAGTCTGTAATTCTTTCTCAAGCAGTTCATTTTAAATATTAATATTCAGAATTCAAGCTGTTTTGACTGGACACATAGGTCACATGATCATTTACTTTTCTCTGACTGGATGAGCATCATTTAGAATCAGGTTTATTATGTAAACACTTGACCACTAATTCAAAATTAACTATCCATGGATAATCTATGCTATCTTCTTAAAATTCACTATTTTGTCAAACTTTCCAGCCAGTAAATTTGTTTGCTAGAATATTTATGGAAAACAAACACAACAGGGATCTGAATATAGCTGAAGAAAATTTTAAAAATCCAAATAGTCATGGAAAAAATGTTGCAGTATTACCCTTTTTCTATACATAACTTATTTTATTTCAAGAGAAAATTGGATCAGTTACTACTCTAAATTGGATCAGAACTGCCTTAAAATGGGATACCAAATATACATTACATATATATTTTATCTTGCTCAAGTAGCTTTCAAAAGGAGATGGGGGGAAAGTCACAGTGAAGGGGATCTCTTTAGAAGCACAGGGACTGACCAATCCTTTGGAGAAGTTTTAGATCAAAGCATCAGGCACCTCATTTCCAGTTTTCTGTGCCAAGAGCTCTCTGCAGCACAGCGGGGTAATGTTCACTTCATTTTGAGTTTCTAACCCCTCTGAATAAAAGGTATCAGTGTTACTTAGCTGCGATGCAAATAAATATTCATAACAATGGCACATGCATAGCTAATTGAATAGTTTTTGTTAATATTATACTAGATATTCATGGGCATGTGCCTTTTTCTATAATGAAAATACTGCCTTGGGCTAGCTTTGTTTTTCTTGTCAAGAACAATTTATGTGCTTTCATTGAAATGAATATAAACTCCTTATTCTCATGACAAAATAATTCACCATTAATTTGGGTAAAGATTTTCTTTATTCCCTTTGTGGTCTATTTTTTTTAAAAAAGAAAACTCTAAATATATCTTGAATTTTTTTTCAGGCATTGTGTCTAATTTCACGACACATAATGTGAATAAATAGTGATTCCTGTGATTATTTGAGGCATGTATATTATGTTTGTGCACATAAGACATTTTGCTTAAAATTAATTTGGAAAGTAGTAATAAAAAATACAGGATTCCCCGTGGATGTTAGGATGGTGATTTGGCTTGTTGGTTTATTTAATCCTCTTACTCATTTAAAAAAAAATCTCCCATCTGCTCCTTTTCTGTACTTACTACTCTCTTATAACTTCATTCCTTTTCTAAGGGTGGCTGAGATTCTGATCCTGAAGAGCTTTTCAAAAGGGTTAGGACCTGGGATATCAAAGAGTAAGATAAAGGAAGAATTTACATGTAAAACTGAAAAATTAATATAAAGGGAGATGCTTTCTTACAGTCTGGATCTTTCTGGCTTCCTTAATAAGGTTTTTTTTTGGGGGGAGGGGGGTGTTGTTTTTTTCTATAACAGATACTAATGCCTATGGCCTTACTTTCACAGACTCTATTTTCTCCTCTTTTACTGACTGTTTACAAATTTATCTAATTTAAATTTCAGTGATATTTCAGCAACAAATGGTGCTAAGCATTGAATTAACTAATCAATTACCATACTTCAATTCAGACAGCAAATTAAGGTTGTCTAGTAAATAGAATATAACTCTTTCCATTAAAAGACTGAACCCGAGGCTATTATACTACCATCAATACTTTTATTACTGGTGATGTAAGGTTTCTTTAGCAGATGACTATGTTGTGATCCATAGTGATGCCCTTTTGATCAAGTGCTGGTGCCCACCATAAACCTAAAGATGGACATGATGCAGTGGAAAAGATAAGGCTTAGAAAAAGTAGGCAATGCTTGACTATTGCTGGAAATAGTGTGTTCAAAAATATAGGGTAAGATTTCTTGCTTTTTCAAATATCTTTAAAAGGTATATGAATGTAGTGTTTGTGAAAGATGTATTTGACAGCCCTGGAGACCAAAGTCTCTACTTCTCTCTCTATATATATATATCATAGTTATTTTACAGGCAATCTGTATTTGCAATACACACTAATATTTCATCCAATATGGTTGCTGGTAATGCAAATTGATTCATCAGTGTGCCTCCTCTCTGACTTTACTTCTGTGGGTAAGAAGATAATCAGAATGCCCATTTAGTCATTGGTCTCTCTGATGAGACTGGAAATGAGGTGATGCTCTTTGTGATTTGAATTGTCCACTAAGAACTGGAGTGAGGCAACCAGATTTGCATAATTGAACAGCCATTGGATAACAACTTCAGGCTGGATATGAACTGGTGCCATAGAACTGACAATTACTAATTGCTCATGGGCTAGTGATAGGTTTAAGGTCCAATATCCAGCATCCTTCAGGCTAGAAAAAGAAGCATTATAAATGGGAAATCTCCAGTGGGACTGTGGAATTCGTCCTAGCCCTGGAGTAGCCCTATATATATAGATAGATAGATAGATAGATACGGTAATATTCAGACGTAAGTTATATGAAATTCACTTTGAAAGCAAGGAGGACTTTAAAATGCATTACCTATTACTTAGATACTGTCTCTGTTCAAAGTTTCAACACTAATACTTGTGGTTAGCACACAACTCATTGCCCTTATTTGTCCAGAACCAGGGTTTGGGTGATCAGTTCCAGAGGTCAGAGCCATAGGCAGTTCGGTCTAAGGGAGTTGAGCCAGAGCCAGGAGCCAGGGTCCAGAGCACAGGGTCAAACTGGACCCAATAGCCAGGAAGCATAGCCAAGAGTCAAGATAGAGACAATAGCCAGGAACCATTGGACAGGGCAAGGAAGCAAGGAGTCTGTCTCCACAGCAGGTCAGGGATCTGTCTAGTTGCACAGACAACTTCCTGGTACTCCCTCCAGGCTTAAATAGTGAGTCTGGGCTAATCAGAGGTCATGGGAGGAGCTGCCAGTCATTTCTAACATGGACGGCACTTCCTGAAATGACTGGTCTCCCAGGGAGTGTGGTGTATTGACCCTCACTCTGCCAAGGCTGCCTGGTGGTGAAGTGGAAGTGCTGCCTGCCTGAGACCCCACAAACCCAGATCCAAGTTTCATGAATCCTCACATCAACTATCTATAACTTTAGCTCCTTGACTTTTTCCTTTACAGGATTACTTTACGTGAAGGTAGTGGAATGCTTAAATAATTATAAAGCTACCTTTTTCTACATATGTGACACCAGTGCACCATGAGAGGAATGCAGCAAGGACACACATTCTCATCCCAGCTATCATCTAACACATTACAAAGGTTTTTCTCGGCATCTCAATTGTTTTTTTTTTTATGAGTAAACAATAAGTTCAGTAGAACTCAGTAAGTGGCACAAATAACTGAGAGATCCATTGAGAATTTTGTGACTTTTCCTAATTAGTAAGCAACACAGGTGTACATTTAATACATCATGATAATACTGTGCTCGACCCATTCACCTCACCTTTACAGTCCTTTTTTATCCTTCTCCTTCTCTTGTCAGTGACATAGAATCAGGGTATTTTCTTTGCAAAACTTGCCCTGCAGCAGAGGTGGTCACAAACAACATTCAGGCAATCCCCTCTCTCAGGAATCTCAGCCAAAATACCTGTTCCCAGTGAGCAACTCTGCCTCAAGAATTGATTCTAGAAAGCACAAGACAGAACAAACTGAACTCTCGTGTTTGCAACAGGTTCCCCCAAAGATCCTGTGTCAAAAAACAAATAATAATACATAATTTTTCAAAGACTGCACTTTGCTGGCATGCTAAAAAAAGAACTTGTAAGACTATGTGTGATGGCGCCATCTGGTGACTCCTGGCATTGGGTGAGAATTTAAAAAGTGCTCCATGTTGGCCTAATTCTGCTCCCACTGAAGTCAATGAGAGTTTGATTTCAGTGGGAGCCAGAGTTAGGCCAATGATGAGCACTTTTTGCAAATCCCACGGTGTGGGTGTGTGTTAATTTGTGATCACCTTTTCTCTTTCTTTGTCTGTTGTACTCACTTCCTGTATTTTGTCTGAGTTAGTGCCCAATCTTACAACTACTTAACCACGTGATTAGATGTATTCAATACTATAGCTGGGCAAAATTTTACAGACTAACAGTTTATTCACTAATAATACAGCTTTGCGTTGAACAAAACTATTCATGAATTGGTGTTAAGTTCAAAGAGTTTCGACTGAACCAAAGAAATCCAAATGTTTTAGTAATGTTGAAATGTTTCACTTTGACCTGAAAAATTTCATTTACATATTCAGGCATTTTGACAAAAGCAAGCAAAGGACGTAGGTGCCGGAACTAGGAGTGCAGGGGTGCTGCAGCACCCCCAGATTTTATGCGGGGCTCTTCTCCAGACCCCGCACATGTGGTCCCAGCTGCTGGCCCACTCCTGGGACTTCGCTCCTAGTTGTGCACGCGGGCTCCCAGCCCCACGCCTGGGCAATGCTTCTGGCCCCCCATGTGGGGTCCTGGCTGCCAACCCGACTCCAGAGGCTTTGCTCCTGGTCCCAGACACAGGCTTCTGGCCCCGTGACCAGCATCCCGGCAGTCGGCCCCATGCCCTCCTCCAGCTGTGGCCCCAGCCTCGGCCTCCTTACCTCTGTCTGGTCCCCCACTCCCGGAGACATGGCCCTTCCCCTGTCCCAGCTCTGAGGGGGAGGTGTAGACAGAGGTAAGGGGGCTGGCTTTTAACACCCCTACTATTAAAAGTGCTTCAGCACCGCTGGCAAAGGAGTCACAAAATAGAAGGGAAAGGAAGAGGAGGAGGAAATGCTGCATCCCTTCTAAACTTTAACGCTGGGATTAGGGCACTATCCCGAAATGGGGGAGACTCAATTTCAAATCCCATCTCCATATTAGGCAGAAAAGGGATTTGAACCCAGGTCTTGCACATCCCAAGGATATTTGAGTTTGGGGGCTTTCTCAATCTCTCCTTTAGAAACTGCTCGACTTTGGAGCAGGGGACTTGAATGTGAGTCGCCCAGATCCTGTGTGAGTGCCCTGACTCCCAGGCTGTATAATCATTCTCACTTTCTTTCCCTGGCCCAATGACTATCAATTGTCATTCATAATGACAGTGAATAATCACTGGGCCAAAGAAAGAGAGTTATATAGAAGCAATAAGCTTAAGGCCCGGTCTACATCTAAAATTTAGGTTTCAGAGTAGCAGCCGTGTTAGTCTGTATTCGCAAAAAGAAAAGAAGGACTTGTGGCATCTTAGAGACTAACCAAGTTATTTGAGCATGAGCTTTCGTGAAGTGAGCTGTAGCTCATGAAAGCTTATGCTCAAATAAGTTGGTTAGTCTCTAAGGTGCCACAAGTCCTCCTTTTCTTTTATCTAAAATTTAGGTCAACCTAGGTACATTGCTCAGGGGTGTGAAAAATTCACAGAGAAAGATAGTTAAGCCAACCTAAGCCCCGGAGTAGACGCTGCTAGATCAATGGAAGAATTCTTTAGTCAACCCTCTTGAAGAGAAATTTTAGTACAGTCCTGGACATGCCCCTTCCGTCACTGTAGTAATGTCTACTCTGCAGTGGCATAGCTGCGGCTGTGCCTCTGTACGGCTTGTAGTGGAGACATGCTCTGGGTAACATGAGACCCGAGTGTGTCACCCTGCTGTGGATTCCTGGGTTCCCAGACTGGGTGAACTGAGAATGACCAAGATTCTACCGCTTAAACATTTAACTCCAAAAATCAGCTTTCAGATTCTTTAACCCAAATATCAGGACCTGCCCATAGCTCTATAAAATAGGAGGGGCTTGGGGTTTGTCATATATAAAATATGTGCACATGTTTTTATGCACTAGTTTATTGTGAAATAAGAAACTTCTCACTATATCCCGATAAGATTTTGCCACATCGTATCTTCTTGTCCAAATTGTACCTGTATTAGCTATTTAAATAATATTTCATATGGGAATGGTAAATATGGTGGAAATGTTTTTACCTGATTTCTCATGCAAGCAAAATTGAGAAATTTCTACATGTAAATATCTCGAATGCTATATTTTTGATGTGAACCAGTAATAGCAGCAGGGGTATCTAAAACAGTTCATTGTGTGATGGGCTTTCCTGAAACAGGGTGTGGGTTGAAATACCAACTCAAGTAATGTCCTTTACCAGGTATATCACTAACAAAACTGGTATCTTCAATCATTAACCTTATATACAGTGGGACAATTGGAAGGTGTATTCTTGCCCGAGGCCCCTCTCCCACTCCCAATCAGCCATACCAGACAGAAGCAGATATGAAATTGGATAAAGTTCCTGATAGCGTGTTAGAATTAAAAGTAAAATCGGCCCATGTTATGTTCCTCTTCACATAAACAAAAAGGCACTTAACTACCAATTAACATGGGTCCTATTAGGAGACTCAGAACTAGATGTACTATATATAAAATAACAGTTTCTCTCTCACTCTCTCTCTCTCTCTCTCTCTCTCTCTCTCTCTCTCACACACACACATATACACACCCCACCCCACCCCTCCATATGGAGAAAGTTCCATTCTTATGGATCATGAGTCTCATAAAACTTAAAACTCCTGGGGCAAGAATCTTGGGCCATATTTTCAAAGGTATTTAGGCACCTAACATTACTGATAGGTAAGGCTAAGATTTTGTCATGATTATTTTTAGTAAAAGTCACGGGCAATAAACAAAAATTCACAGAAGCTGTGACCTGTCTCTGACTTTTGCTGCTGTGGCTCCATGGTTTTCCCTGCTACCGTGGTGGCTGGGAGCTGTGGGGTTCCCCCTCCACCCATAATGGCTGGGAGCTGCAGGGTGACCATATTTCCCAAAGAGAAAATGGGACGCTCCCAGCTGCTCATCTGAGGTGTCTCCCTACCCCCTGCTCGAGGCTGTCGCCAAGGAGAGCCCTCTCAGGAGTCCATCACCTGTTGCTGGAACCCTGCCGGGCCCCGCAGGCTGCCAGTTCCGGAGTCCCGCAGCCCCTGGGACTGAAGCAGAGAATGTCGGGGAGGTCTCCAGAAGCCACAGATTCTGTGACTTCCATGACCTCCATGACATAAATGTTGCCTCACTGACAGGTACCTAGTGAGAGTTTCATAAATGCCTTAAGCAGTTTGGGCAACGAACCCCCATCAAAATCAATAGGAGTTAGGCGCCTAATCTGTTTTGAAAATCCCATTAGGTGCCTATCTGCATCTTTAAGTGCCTAACTATCTTTAAAAATCTTGCCCCTTGTCTTTATACCTGATGGTAAAATGCCTACTTGGTGCTGCATACGTAAGGAGTGGTGGATCTGCTAATTTAGCAAAGCAAAAGTACTAGCACATTGGAGAAATAGATTGATGGCCAAAGTAAAGGCTCTACAAGGGAATAACAATGCAGAAGGAGTAATTCCACGGCTACTATGTACAACCCACTAGCCCTTTTTATTTGGCTTTTGTTTTGTTTTTTGCTTCCCCCCTGTAAACAATTACACTTATTTTTTAGGAGTACGTGCTGAAAATTTGGTCTTTCCATTGTTTGTTGCTTCCTGCCTGTGAAGAGATTAATAGCCTTAAGTCCAATTCATCACCTCTGAGTGCATTAAAGTGCTCTATACCATTACATAGTTTAATGGTGTCTTTTATATTCACAATAAGATATTTATAATAAGAGACTTAAACTTTCATGTTTCTTAATTAAAGAGATTTTCTAAACTAGTTGTAACCTGCATTTGGCCTTATGATACCTCCTGGAATAACAATGATCTGCCTGTTAATATGTAAGGGCTCACGACTGATTGTTGCTCCTCTTCTTCTGCATATTAAGTAGCGTTCATTAATTAATATTCAGCTAGCTTGCCTCTTGCACACAGGACATCATCTTTTCACTGGGTTCCCAATAGACAAAAGAATAATTGTAGTTGAATTGAAAAGCCTTGGAGTGGAGTGGTAAAATAACAAACATGAAAAAGTGTGCACAGGCTACAGAATTGTAGGGGGGGGAGTAAGACAATAAAAATGTGCTTCTACATGGTTTGGGTTGGTTTGAAATATCATCCCACTTTGTATCCCAAAGGTTTATTATTCCTGTGGATGTGTCTTCCATTTGCTCTCTAGGGGCTTGTCTACCTGGTGCCTGGAAGAGAAATACCTAAATTGGTTGTAATTCACACCTACAGATATTTCAGTATGTGTCCACTCTGATTTCAGACTGAGTATCCTATTTTAATACAATTTTATTTAAATAAATTTATGTTGAAATAGGGCGCTCTTAATCTCAAATCAGTGTGTCCTCACACACAGTTGCACTGCCATAACTAAAGGTGTGTATTACAACCAATTTAGTTATCTCAAATCCAGTTTATGTGTAGACTAGCTCTAAATACCCAGTTCAGCAAAGCACTTAAGTTTGTGCTTAAGTCCAGTTGATTTCAGTGGGACTTAAACATGATCTTAATATTAAATGTGTGCTAAGTGCTTTGCTGAATTGGGGCTTAAACTATTTCTTGAAGAGGCAAAGAATAAAATGCTCTACCCACATTTGCAATTTTCAAATATTTGCTTTGGTAAGAAGAGCATTCCGGTGATACCCACTGGTTATTTAATTCTAATAATTCCTGAGAAGTTGAAAATAGATACTACTCTGATGATGAGATCCATGTAATGTCCATTAAGTCATTTTCATGTACTAGGCAAAAAGCCTAGATTTTGCTGCACATCCATAACTTTACGTACATGGATAGTCCTACTGAAGTTGCATTATTAAAATTGTTCTGTTGAAAGTAAATGATACAGATAGGACATATCAAAGATGAGTCCACAAAAATAAACAAATAAACAAATCCCCAGATCCAAATATGCTCCAACTTTTGGGGAATTTGAATCCAGATCCACAGTATGCAGCTTGAAGAAAAGGAGTACTTGTGGCACCTTAGAGACTAACCAATTTATTTGAGCAAAAGCTTTCGTGAGCTACAGCTCACTTCATCGGATGCATACTGTGGAAAGTGTAGAAGATCTTTTTATACACACAAAGCATGAAAAAATACCTCACTTTAGATAAGCTATTACCAACAGGAGAGTGGGTTTGTGTGGGGAGGGGGCGGGGGGGGGGGGTGGAGAGAAAACCTGGATTTGTGCTGGAAATGGCCCAGCTTGATTATCATACACATTGTAAGGAGAGTGATCACTTTAGATAAGCTATTACCAACAGGAGAGTGGGGTAGGGGGAGGTATTTTTTCATGCTTTGTGTGTATAAAAAGATCTTCTACACTTTCCACAGTATGCATCTGATGAAGTGAGCTGTAGCTCACGAAAGCTTATGCTCAAATAAATTGGTTAGTCTCTAAGGTGCCACAAGTCCGCCTTTTCTTTTTGCGAATACAGACTAACACGACTGTTACTCTGAAACTTGTCAGTATGCAGCTTGGACCCCTTATACAATAAGGATGCTGGCCCTCTAGAATTGAAAAGTTTGGGTTTGTGCAGAGTCACACAGAAAGCAGACCTGTTTTGCCACTACAGCTGTTATTTTTTTAAGTTAGCTCGCTATTGTGGAGGAGTTGTTTTTTGTTTGTTCTGCTATTTTTTTCCCAACAATGTCTCCCTCTGGGACATGTCACTTGAAGCTTATGTTTGTCATGCTTATGGTGCAGGGGAAAAACACACACTAAATTCAGTCTTTAAATTAAGCTGTAACCAAGCTTGTATATTCATTAGAGGAGAAAAATTCTCTTCTGAGAAGTTCAAATTGTTTATTGATTTTCATTTCTGTGTTCAAGTGAAGCTTGAGTAAGTCTGTCTCACTGCAGTCCCTCTGGGGCAGCACCACCAACAAGTGCATCACATTTCAAATCAAGTGAGCAGTTACCAGCAAAAATCTGAGAATTCCTTTAAAACCGTATTAATAAACAGTTAGAAGGTGAGAATTCCAGTTCGGTAAAATTGATTCTTTTGCAAGGGGAATAACAAATCTTGAATTGCAAGGACAATATTTGTGAAAAGCCTAAAACTGAAATAGGGTGAGTGGAAAGGGCAGTTAGTGGCATGGACTTGTGGGGAAACTGGTACGCTTTTAAAAAATGTTGTAATGTCATAAAAATGATCAGATGTTTCAGGGCTCTTCTGTTGTCATTGCATAGGTTTGTCAACAGGGGAAAATACACACAGTGGGAGCTGCTGACAGTGACATCTTTCTATTTGGTTTCTTTTTAAGAATGTGTTGCAACAAACAGTCATAAGATTATGAAAATAAACAATTTCTGTGCCTTAACATGAAGCCTAATGTCAGCCTTGAAAGTGGACTGAAGCTTAGCTTAACTTTCAGTGCCTTTTACTAGCAATTTCAGTATTACTCTCCTTATTAGAAAGTGTGTTGAGGTGTTAGTCTTTTGTTTCTCAATTTAATAAAATCTCTCAATTTCTACTTAGAAGTCTAATTAAATGAACTTTAATTTATTAAGTACATAGTCAGACTTAGGCAGGGATGGAATTTTCTACCTCTTCTGAGTCCAAGTTTCCATATGCATTGGAAGAACTCTTTAAAAAATAAACCACATTTGTATGTTTTAGAATTGTCAATGGCCAGAAACTGTTTGTGTCAGGAATGAAAGATAATTCCAGCTTTTTCTTAGAAAGATAAGATAGCAAATAGTGTGTTACGCTGAACAAAGAGAAATCAAATAAACTAAGGCACACACAGGCTCAGCATACTTTATTTAAACATGTATAGGGAAAAAAAGGGATCGGTGGGAGGGACAAATATATAAAAATGTACCTGAGAAATGAACATATATGTTTTTAAATTAATTAACCCTGATAGAAAAAAACCTTTTATAGAAAAAAGACCAGCATAAGTTGTGCTTCTGCTTTGATGTATCAAATTGCTTGCAAATGCACTGCAATCTCAGCTAGCTGCAGGTAGTTACATGAGCAACAACAGTGAATTAGGAATGACCTGGGGGCTCTGTGTACTAAGGTGAATCGGTTTTGGTGTGTATCAGTCCTACAGGCAGTTACTTAATCAAAAACTTCTCTATGAAGGGAACAGGAGAAATAGTAATAGAAGAATCATAACCTCTGTTCTAAAAAATGTTCATATTAAGTTTATCTTTTTAAACAAAAATATTTTTAAAATATTTTGCATGTGATTCCACAGGCTACAGTATATCACTGTCTTTGTTGTTGTTCTGTGCAATGTGTCCCACTGATGTCTCTTTCTGTATATGTTTTAATGCTCATTGAACAGAATGTATTTAACTGTTCCTGCAGCTGTCTGTTTTCTGGTGTTCTGACTTCCCTTTCATCTGGTTTGTCCTCCACTTGTTTTATATGTTTGCAAGTTTTGTACCTTTGAGCTCTGTATGCTCCAATTGGAGCTGAAATGCTTGATGTTAAACATATTTTTTTTCACCAGTGTCAATTTTCTCTAGGACCCATTTATGCAATTTTTGAGACTCTTGGTTGGTTGTAGTGGTACAAAAAGCAATACACAGAGTGCAAATATGATAATAGGTTTCAAAGTATGGATTGTATGCTCAGATTTTTATAAGTGGTACATATGGTTATTCCATGCTTTTTTCTTTTAAGGGAGGCATTCAGCTTCTGTGCAAACATTTCAGATTTTTGAAATGCTCATTTATATGGATGTCCATAACTATTTTTCATTCCTAAATCTATTATTATTAAGTAGGACTTTCAGAAAGATCCTGATTTGTAATGATAATAAAGTAGGGTTTTAAAAATTTCCTCTGAATGGTATTAAAAAAAAACCCAAACACTATTTTTGAAAAGGCCAAAGGGATGTAGGAGCACAAGCCCCACTGACTATTAACAGTTATGACTTTGAATTCAGTGGGATTTGTGTTCCTGATTCCTTTAAGCATCTTAAAACCCTCTCCCTTAATGTATAATGCACAGGGTTATTTTTGTGTTACTGGAAAGAACCAATTGTGTTCGGCTCTGATTCTGCAAATGTTTAACGTGTCTTAGTAACTTTATTCATGTGTGTGTTTGCAGGTTCAGTTCAATATCATGTGCCTGCTGTATTTGTTAAAACAGATTGCCATATATGCACATCCCTTTGATTTAAATGTTTGTTACATTTTAATTTGACAAACCTGCAATTGGATCCATATGGATGGGGCTCCCTACATGCAGATGGATCGCCCAGCTTGTGGAGAGTTGCAGGATCAGGGCGGGGCCTCGATTTGATTTTTCATTTGTTCTTGTCAAAAATATAAATGGTTTCATAGAAAATAACTCAGAGAACGTTCCCCCACATTATTTCACATATTGTACCTTATACATTTTAAAAAACAAACACCATATATTTTATGGCCTAATCAAATTTACATATGATTACATACACACAGTACTCTTCCTTTCTAATGGGACGCAAGGATGTAGCAGGGCATACTGAGGTGTTCAGTATAAATAACAACATGGATCAGGAGGAAGAGTATGGATCGGAGAGGGAGCTTTTCAAGGAGCTAATTTGTAACAGACCAACTCATACTGAATAATATTCTTCACTTTTTTGGAGGCGGGGGCACATCAGAGACTGATAGGCAAATGGGCAAAGCAAAAGATGAAGAGGAATAGTAATGGTAGAGCAGCGCTATGAAAAGATATGAAAGATATGAAAGATTACTACTTTCTTTAGCAGACAAAATCAAGCATGGTACTGAGGGTCTGTTAGGATATCTTGCACCAAAACTTCAGCCAGTGTAAATTCTTGTGGCTCCAGTGAAGTCAATGGTACTATGTGGATTTACACCAACTCAGGATCTGGCCCACAACGCCATCATGCTTTCGTACATCTGGAGCAAGCTCCCTGAAACTGTCTGCAAAACTAACTCATTATCCTCCTTTAAAACCCTCCTTAAACTCCTTTGTCATGAGGCCTGCTTAAACACTGACAACAGCTAAGCTATTAGTGTGCAGAGACCACAGCACACTACACTGATCATATTGCCTCATTGTTTCCTTGTTACTCCCCTCTTGGTCTGTCTGTATCCATCTGTTATCTCTTGTATTAGGTTGTAAGCTCTTTGGGGCAGGAATTGTCTTTGTGTTTTGTGTTTGGACAGCACCTAGCACAATTGGGGTCCTGGTCCATAATTAGGCTCCTCGGTGATACCATTATTATTTATTTGTATTATTGTATTAATAACTTTGTTATGGCTTGTTTAGTTTTGTTTTTGGCATTAGATCTCTTTGCTGATTTGTTAGAAGCACTAAAGTCTAAGGTTTACAAATGTTATATGATCAGGTTAGAGTCCCCAGTATGAGTGCAACTGGCGCACAGTTTTCAATTTGTTTTTGAAACTTTGCATTCTTGTTTTATGTGCACATATCAACGGCATTTTGAACAGATTGTGCACAGAGTTTGCAATCTCCTGAACATGTCCCCAAAGAGAACGGAAAATGTATGAATAATTGAAAAGGTCCCTCCAGATTTAAAAATGGCTTTTCTCTTTACTCTGATTAATACACTCGAGGCTTTCTCCAGCCACAGTTTTTCATGGCATCCTGGGCTTTGCCTGCTTGCTGCTGAGCGCAGTTCTGGAGGCAAGCTGGCCTACTGCAGAAAGAAAATTCCTTGGCGTTGCACAGCTGTTTGGGAAGTAGACAGCTCATTTAAATGAGGTCACTGACATAGGCATTAACTCATCCCACTCCCTGGAATAACTCACCCCTTGCAGGTCTATGGATGGAGAGGGACCTGGCCTGGCTAGTTCTGTTCTGTTTAGCAATTATAAAGATTTGGGAGGATGAGGGCTCTTCCATTCCAGATTGCTGAGAGAAGGGAGGGGAATATCCCCCAGTTGCTGGGGATGTTGTTGGCCTCACCATTCATTATTGTTGTGGGATACCCCCTCAGTGAAAGTGGACGGCTTTCTCATGATCTCTCTGTCAATTTCTGGCCTTAGCATTCATGTGTTACCATTGTTTGGCTGCTTCCAAAATCCCAGAAAGTCCTAGAGCATCTGGTCCATGGGCCAGCTGCCATGGATGCTAATTTGTGCTGGAGAGAGCCCCAAATCCAATTATTGCTGCTTAAGGACAGATTTTTTTCCCCTCCATTGTTACTAAGTCCTGGTGCATTTTGGATTCATCGGGGAAAAATTTCACTAATAACCTTGATATTATATCATTCTTTGTCCCATACCTCTCAACCTTCAAACATGCCAATGTGTGACATAAACCATCCCGTATGTTTGTGACAAATGACGATGATCTGGAACACCTGGGTTTTGCTACAATTTTTTTGCTACAATTGACAGATTATAATGTTTTTAATAATTGACGGATTCTAATGGTTTCTGTTTTTAACTTTTTTATTGTTAATGTAACCCATTAGAATCTGTTTATTTATTTATTTTAATTAACAGGTTGAGTTTTCATCTCCTTGATGGGAGACGTTTGAGTGAATATTTTAAAGAAAAAAGACAATCCTATAATATCAGTGCTTAATTAAAATGCAGAGAACGAAGGTGGGCAATGGGAAGGTTCTTTTAGCAACTGCCCTCTAGTCTCTGCCTTTTAATAAACAACATCCTACATCTCCTTTTAAAAAAAAACATCTTAACCTTTCTGTCCCTCATCAGCTAACATATCATCTTTGGCTGCCCTTCATTAGGAAAAGTTCTGGTTTGGGTGTGAGGGGGGGGATGTTTAGCATATTTAACCTCCTCTCCCAAAATGAATCAGCTTGATTGTTTCTGGTCTGTTTTTCTTTCTGTTCCACAGAAATTACTTCTATGTGTGATCACCTGTCTCCTTCTCAAGTAACTCTGGTCTATTCTCTTGACTCATCTTCACACTCCTCATTGAACTCAGTACTGCATTTGTTAATATCAAGACATAAGTTTCTCCCTGTGCACCATTGCACAGTTCCCTAGTGCGTTATAGAATTTCCCACCTACGCGCACACTTTTACTCCAACCCTGTCTGTACCAATGATTCAATTCATTCCCTTATTCAAATGTGACTTATCTTTATTTGTGTCTCTCCACAGTACTCTTCCACCACCCTCAGGGAAGAGGCTTCCTCCTCCTTTGTGCCTGACTGAATTCCAGGCCTTATCTCAGATCATAAAGTATAGATTGGTCTTCCAATTCCTAACTCATCCTGTCTAATAAAAGAATCAAACTTGTGCCCTTAGATCTTTCTAACTTCCCATGTTTTCCTCCAAGCTGTATTCTTCTTTACCATACCTTACTATATGTGTACAGGTTGATACAGGTAGCTCACACACATGAACGAGATTTTTACAGCTGTCTAGGCAATGTAGACACATACCCTTCCATTCATTTTAATCCTCTAGACTGCTTTGAAAATCCCAGCCTATGTCTTTTACTTTGTATAACATAAGCTGCAACATAGAAGTTTCCTGTGATCGCTTTTTATCAACAACGTTTTACCAACATGGAAATTGTGATGTATATCATGCATCATGAATAGCTGTCCCTGCAGCAAATTCACACGTTAAGGTTTATCACCATACAAGCACCATTACTCAAGGGCTTACTGGTCATTCAAAAGAGCCGCTTTGTTTACAAACTTATCAGTCATAAATTATGTCCATCCTGCACTAACAGAAGTAGTGTTATTGGGCCTGATACACACGACAGCTTTTTCAGTGGAGTTACTCCTGATTCACATCAGTGTAAATCAGAGCAGAATCAGGCTCCTTGTGTGATGTGCTTAAGGAAATCTTGTAGTCAATGGGAGCTTTTCTGTTGATTCAAACGTGACAAGGATTTCCCCCTATCTTGAATCTCTTTTAAAGATGATTACAAGGATGTTTGTCTCAGCATCAAATTCACTTTCGACTAGATAAAATGGGCAATGACTTCAGTATGTGCTCCTGGTTCCCAAGCAAGCATATTTCTGTACTTAACATCTGAGACTTGTGAATATTGTGGATATAAAACTTCTTCTCATTCAATTAGTTCACAAACTACTATTTTTATTAGTGTGAAAACCTGCCATATGCTTTTTATAGTGAGCATACTAATCTGAAAGCTGACCTTCACAGTACTGTCACTGGTTATGCGCAAAGCTGACTTTGTGGGGAGCATTTTCACTGGTGGTATCAAAAGCCTTCAATAATTAACATTACTATCACATATATGCATTTTTTTCTTTAGTTGTAATAAAAGAAGTTTCCTCCAGAGCAAACAGAGAAAAAAAATTAATTGATCTGACACTGGCACTATGAAGATGGACTTTAAGGAATCCTGTTTAAAAACAATACAAATTAAAGGAATTTGGGTGCGCCAAATAATTAAAATGGGTATTTAACCAAGCAAATGCAGCCATATCCCTCCCTGTCCTGCTTTATGCAGACTTGTAAATGTTAAATGTTTTTCAACGTGTATGGCGCTACAAGGATTTAATTTCAGAATTTGGAAGAACAGCAGGATTAATCTCAAACTTCCTGTTTTCACTAGTGGGATATGAAGACACAGTTGAAAACCTGTAGCTTTATACTGAATGAGATGGGGAATCTGGGTGTGTAAGAGAGAGTGAGACTATGCTTACGCTTGGAGATAGGGGCGTGACGCCCAGCTCACGTAGACATACTTGTGCTAGCTCTCACCGAGTTAGCACACTACAAATAATAGTGTAGCCATGGTAGCACAGGCTGTGTCGAGTGGCAGCCCAAGCTAGCTGCCCCAAATAGAAACCCACTGGGACCCTGGGGGTACGTCCTCAGGGTGGCTAGCTCATTCCATTGCCCATGCTGCTGTGGTTACCAAAGCCCTTACAACTCCCGGAGGCTAAGTCCCTTAGCTTGAACTGGTAGAGGCCTGAATTTTTGAAAACGAAGGTCCTAGGTTCTATTGATTAATGCTGCATGTATGCAACTTGTCTGGAAGTCATGTTGTTTGTGCCTAGGGAGTTAGAGACATTTGTGCTTTATAATTTCATTAATTTGACCCTCTTTCTTTGCACCTAGCTATCAGGAGAGTTTTTCAAATCCTGCAAAACCTTTTCCCAACATCAGAGCAAGTTGATAGTTTACTTTCTGAGTCCTAGATAGTATCAAAGGCAACTCCAAACTTGATCTTGTGAATTGCTGATTGCCCTCAATTCCTGTTGAAATAAATGGGTCCGCTCTTGTGAGCAAGGGTTAAGCCTTAAATAGACAATCTGTCCCAATCCTCTTCATCTCTACTCCAGTCCACCAGCTCAAAAAAGGAACTATGGAGGGAGCCAAACAATATACTCTAACAATAACAATGTCCTCCTCTATTAAATGAATAAATAAAACGAGACAGGAGTATGAAACAAAATAACTTCTCTGTGATCCCATTAAAGGCACAGAGGAGAAGACAAACATTTCAGGGAGGAAAGGTTTTCCCCCTGCCGTAAAGGCCACAATAAATATGTTTGTTGAAGAGAAATAAATGTGAGGAGGAGACATAAACACTTGATGTTAAAGAAAGCCTGTTCATGTTTAATTCTTTGGAAAAATTGTTCAAGAGCTGTTCATCCATGTTAAAAGATATTACCCCTGTAATACTACCAAGGTTAGCAAGAACTATGGGGGTCAACTAAATAAGCACTGGTCACTCGTGTTTAAGTGCCTCAAGGGCAGCTATAATTTACAGACCCAATTTTGCCAACACATCAACAACATTTTTTTTAAAGAAACAGGCCAGATCCTCAGCTGAGGTAAATTGGCCTGGGTACATTAAAGTCAATGGAGCTATACCAGTTGGCACCAGCTGAGGATCTGGCCCAAAGTGCATATCTTTGGACATTTGGGCCACTTTCACACCTTTAACTTTATCTTCTAACTTGTGGATTTACATACCCCAGTATTTTTAATATGCAAATTTTAACAATCAGGATGCAGAGTTAGCTTAATTTGAATAAGAGTGTACTGGCACTTATTTTATTCAAACTGTGTGAAAATCTGAAATACACAGGAGGGTCAGCAAGGGCAGAACAGATCCCTTAGTCTACAGCAGGATTTATTGTGATTAGGCAAGCTTTATGCCAATCACAATTATTATCATGGAAGTGGACTGGTATTTCAGATCAGGGAGCCAATTTAGAAAGGAGATTTGACCAGATGGATGTGAACGTAATAGATCTGTATTTTTATAAAAAAGGCCACACTGACCTAATGACAAGGTTTCTTTTTTTTTAAGTGAAGATTGATTTCATGATAAAACACCATGTGCAGGCTATGTAATTTACAGGGCCCAGCAAAAGAAACAGGAGTTCCAGTAAATATATGGTATGGGGAGAAACAGGGAGATGTTGGCTGAAATGGCAGAGTCCAGACTCTGAAATGGTAAACTTAGTTCTGAGGCAGGGCTAAGTTTGTTCTTAACCTCCAGTGATGGAGATTCCATAAACTTCGTAGGTAATTTGTTTCAGTGCTTAACTACCCTGACAGTTAGGAAGTTTTTCCTAATGTCCAAACTAAATCTCTTTTGCTACAAATTAAGTCCATTACTTCTTTTTCTAATCTCAGTGGACACCGAGGCCAATTTATCACCCTCCTCTTTGTAACAACCTTTTACATAATTGAAGACTATTTTATCTCCCCATCCCCAACCTTCTCTTCTCCAGACTAAACAAACCTAATTTTTTTTCAGTATTTCCTTGTAGGTCATATTTTCTAGACCCTTAATCATTTTTGTTGCTCTCCTCTGGACTTTATCCAATTTCTCCATCTTTTTCCTAAGTGTGGTGCCCACAATGGACATAATGCTTCAGTTAAGAAGAACTACTTCTCACATCTTGCTTTCAACACTCCTTCTAATACATCACAGATGTTCACCTTTTTTTGCTACAATATTACATGGATGACTCATATTTAATTGGTGATCCACTGTAATCCCCAGATCCTTTCCTGCATAATCCTTTCTAGGAAGTCATTGATCAAGACTTCCCAGACCTGCATGATCAAGAAACATAAAACATAACTGTGTATAATAGAGATGGACCTGAGCTTCAAAACTTGTCTTTTGAAAACCTCAGCTGTTGGGGTTGTTGAGATCTGATATTTGCTTTCACCTATTATGGGGAGGGAGGCCAGTTGTTAAAGCTGGGCCCTGATCTGGCTTTATGACTCTGAATGCCATCGAAGATAAGGGAAATTTCCAGGATTTTGATCTTGATCTCTCTTTCTAATATTAGTCTGTAGATGTATCTATATATTTGCTGTCTACTCTCATATACCTTGTCTGTGTGTGCACACGTGCACTGAAACTTTTTTTTATGTTAGTGATCAACCAAGGGACCAGCAAAAATCAGTGGCCTAATACAAATGAGTCCTTACATTAAAACAAATTGCAGTGGAAATCTTGGGAGTGCATTCAAGTGGTCATTTTAAATAGATTGCAGATGAGAGGTGTCCCTTAGATTTCAGTGTGTACATGTATCTCACATCTTGCATACTCCAGGTCTTAGCCTGTTTGCGATGAAAACTGTCACAAAGTACACATAGTCTAGAAAGAATAAAATTTAAAAACCTGACTAGTTTTTATTGCAGCATATTGCACAATTCTTGTGAAATGAAAAACAAACTCAATGAGATGATAGTTATCAAATGGAATGGGCTGTATTCTGAGGTTCTTATTCAATTTTTACTTTGGCAAACCCCTATTGAGTTCAATGGAAGTTCGCTTGAGAAAGAACTTTAGGATTTGGCCCATTGTTAGGCTTGAAAGAATATACACTGTTTATCAGAAAAGGAAAAAAGTCCTTAAAGCATAGACCCCCCCACAACTTCCCATCTGTGCAGTAATATCTCAGAGGAAAAAGAGGGTGCTAACTGGATTCCAGAGATTTGTCACCGATCATTTCATTAAGATAGCAGAGTCCTCCTCCCCCCTGAACAGGCATTGGGATTTACGTACAAACACTACACCTCAATTTCTTCCCATCTCTACTGCCAGGCACCTGGGAATCCTGAGTATCTGTAATGCCCCTTCTCTGCTTTCTGGCTGTGCAACTCCAAGTGAGCCAAGTTGATGGGGGTATCTTTAATTAGCAGCTGCCCCATGGAACATAATTTAAGGGGTATCTCTCCACCATAGCATTGTGAGCAGTACGAAAAACTAACAACCTAAGGCCTTTTTTCCTGTTGGGTGCAGATTATGTGTGCCCAACAACCCCCAACTTGCCTACACATTCTGCCAACTCCCTTTCCCTTGTAGATCTGGAGAGCACTCTCCATAGAGTCTGGACACAGAGTTCTGCCACAACAGCTGACTCTTTCCTTCTGTGCGGGGGGAGTGTGATCTGTGCATGGAGGGTCTGCTCCATACACAGACTGGGGTCACTGCAAGTGCAAGTGTCTGAACAAATCTAGTAAATAAAATGTAAAAAATCTCCAGATCCTGTATAACAGCCAGTAATGGCAATAAAGGTTTCACATTATCTACCTTGTCCACATTTCCTCCAGGATCAATACAGCTAAGCACATCTTCCGCATGCTTCCATAAGGAGACAAATATAAAACTTACTTTCATCAAGTGAATTTTAGATATCAGCTTTAAAGGGGGCGGGGGGGGAGCGGAGGTGAGTGGAAAAAAATATCAATACCATGTTAGAATTACATTATTTGGAACAAGGATGAATGTGATGGTGCAAAGTCAAAAGGATTTACTCAGCAACTTTCCATCTGTGATAAATGATATTTGCTAAAATATGGCTTGTGCAGTGTGTTTTACTAACATGTAACTTCTTTCAATTGGATATTATGAAAGTGTCGCAATGTTGGACTAACCTGACTGGCTCTATGGAGGGGGAATATTAATACCTGATATGAGAATGCTTTCACATCAGCAAACTTCAGGTCAAATTTTAGTCTTTTGAAGAGTCCTTTGCAAAACCTTGCAGATTTTGGGTGATCTTGATGGATAACCAGAACAATAGAATTTCTGTCAGACTCTAGCGATGGTCCTGCAGAGGTACAGGGCTGGGACTCAGGTGATGTGTTCTTTTCTGGTCTCTGCCTGTGTGACCTTCAGCAGTCACTTAGGGGGAGATTTCAAAAACACAAAGAGCAGTTAGGTGCCTAGCTCCCAATCACATCTTTTTGGAAATCACTCCCTTTATCTCTCTGTGCTTTAATTTTCCTATCTGTAAGATGGGGATAATAGTACTTCTCTGCCTCACAGAGGTGTAGTGAGGATAAATGCATTAATGTTTGTGAGATATTACAGTGGTGGGAGCCATATAAGTACCTAGATAGCTCTTGCTTTGAGCTTTTGGGTTGATGTGTATACAATGCACTGTGGACAGGCTCCTGACCCACATTTTTACCAAACACAGTCAAGGGTAGATTGTGCCTATTAAGCATTGCCTTGTGTAAGGGGTGATGAGTAGCTGCACCAGCCGAGCAGGAGCCCTGGGGAGGAAGCCTGACTCAGAGTCACGGTGTCTCCCTTGCTCCAAGGGAGTAGTAATTTGCTCCACCCCCTCACCCAGGTGTAGTATACTGCTCCCCACACTTATGCAGTCTCGGCTCTACTGACTGGGCACCATCCCATCCCTGCCCATTTGCTCACAGGGGCAGCCATGATCTGGTCCTTAGTGTTTCCCCAAAAGAGAGATCAATGGAGACATATGCACTTTTGTGTTTATCCAGTACCTTGTTCTGGCTGCCCCGTCTAGAATGTTTCAGAGTCATCCTTTCATTGGCTAGAACCCCAACCATTGTAATAAATGTGATGTGCATTACAAGGCAAATGCATAATCTGTAGGTGTGGAGGCCCCCTTTGCACAGCTTAATTGATGTGGTTGTGCAGTGCAAGGTGTGGCTTGGTGTGTGGGTGAGTGGCAGAGGCACATATCCCTTCAGAAATGCAAAGCCCTCTCCTAGAGAGAGTTCGTCATGGTAGAGTGAGTGATGGGCAGGTATGATGAGAGGAGAAGGCCCAAAGGGCTACTTCATGCATCGTCTTGTTCTTCCTCCCACCTCCACCCCCATATGGGGCCCTTGTTAGAAGTACACCGGACTATATCAGCCGTTCAATCAAACTGAAATACAGTATTTGGGAATACATTTTCACTCTATTTAGCAAGCTCTATGTCCAAATTATTATGCCATATCCTACGTTCTTATATGCAGATCTGAGAGGAGAATCTGACCCTTAGCCACGGTCTACACTACAAACTTATGTCCGTATAATTGCATCGCTCAGGAGTGTGGAAAATCCACACTCCTGAGTGACGTAGTTATACCAACCTAATTCCCAGTGTAGACAGTGCGAGGTGGGGGAAGTGACGGATCTATGCTGATGGGAGAAGCTCTCTCCCAGGCATAGGTAATGCTCCAGCTGCACTGTAACAATAGGCAACCCATCAGTTACCGTCACACCAAAATGTTTACGTGATCAACAGAATTTTAATTCACAGTCCCACACTGACACACTCTTGTTGTTTTTAGGTATTTATTATTCTTGATATTCTTATTGTTGTATTTTATTTGTTGTCTAGAGAACAGTATGACATTTCAATAGAGAAATAAGATAGCAACTAATGGTAGAGCTGGTTGAAAATGGGAGTTTCCATCCCACTAGAAACTGCAATATTTCAAAATTTGCTTTCATTCCAAATTGGAATGAAAACGTAAAATACAATTTTTTTTCATGGAATGGAAAGATCTGAAAAACTATGATTCAGACTCAATTAAAACATCATTTTGATGATAGGCTAATGTTAGAGCTGAAAAAGGGCTGTGACTTTCTTCACGGGAGTACAGAAAACGTTCTAATGGTCCATTAGTTTTGATTGTCCAGTCTCCAGTTAGCAACTCATTTTCCCACAAACCCCATAAAATGACCTGACTTTTCTGTTTGCAATACACAAATGTTAAGGAAATCATGTTGAGTTTATTTCACATCTTAAACCTATAACTGCCAAGGGCAGATGTAAAATGCAACTCAGAGTATTTTATACGCTGTGGAATATACAAATTGCTGGAAAATTACAGGTGCAGATACTTAGACTCTCTAGGACTCTCGACATGTCATTCTGCAAATTTCACAACACAGGTGGCCTTTTTATATTTATGGATGACCTACAGTTTATGATTATATGACAATGGAATTCAGCTTAGAATAATGAAAAATTGTAAATTAGCAGAAGAAAATCATTTGTGAGCAATAGTGTTTTTGTCTTTTTAACCACAAGTATAAATGTATCTTATTTCATGGGGGGAAGTGACTATTTTTTATTATTTATTTATGAAAATAGATGTGTGGACTTCTAGAATAAATTCTAGCATTTAGAAACAGCACATGAAGTAATAAGAGACAAATTCAGAGTGGAAACAAGGTGTACATTTTTAATAGTGAAAGTAAGATGGAAAATATCATATTGCCTCTATATAAATCCCTGCTATGCCCAAATCTTGAATACTGCATGCAGGTTTGGTCATCCCATCTCAAAAAAGGATATATTGGAATAGGAAAAGGTTCAGAAAAGGGCAACAAAAATTATTAGGGGTATGGAATAGCTTCCACATAAGGAGAGATTAATCAGACTGGAGCTTTTCAGCTTGGAAAAGAGATGACTAAGGGGGGATATGATAGAGGTCTATAAAATCATGACTGGAGTGGAGAAAGTAAAAAAGGAAGTGTAATATACTCCTTCTCAGAACACAAGAACTAGGGGTCACCAAATAAAATTAATAGGCAGCAGGTTTAAAACAAACAAAAGGAAGTATTTCTTCACACAATGCACAGTCAATCTGTGGAATTCCTTGCCAGACGATGTTGTGAAGGCCAAGACAGTAACAGGGTTCAAAAAATAACTAGATAAATTCATGGAGGAAAGGTCCATCAATGGCTATTACCAGGATGTGCCGGGATGGTGTTCCTGTTTGCCGGAAGCTGGGAATGGGCAATGGGATGGGTCACTCGATGATTACCTGTTCTGTTCATTCCCTGTGAAACACCTGGCATTGACCACTGTCAGAAGACAGGATACTGGGATAGATGGACCATTGGTCTGACCCAGTATGGCTGTTCTTATATTCTTAAGTTATCCATTGCAGCAGTTTACCAAGCGTCATGGTGAATACTCCATCACTGACAGTTTTTTAAATCAAGATTGGATGCTTTTCTGAAAGATACATGCTCTAGGAATTTTTTCAGGGAAGTTCTATGGTCTGTGTTACAGGAGGTCAGACTCGATGACTATAGTGGTCCCTTCTGGCCTTGGAATCTATGA
Organism: Lepidochelys olivacea; assembly: GCF_965140295.1. NCBI lineage: Eukaryota > Metazoa > Chordata > Testudines > Cheloniidae > Lepidochelys > Lepidochelys olivacea. The sequence goes on from NC_140413.1 coordinate 164,453,175, forward strand.
ATCTCTTATGCCAAAGGAGGTTAAAACTTAGAGTGAGTTTCAGAGCCTGTTCCTGCCCTTCACATTAAGTAGTATCTTACTCCGGGAATAATCCCATTCTAGACTGTAAACTCTTTGAATCAGAGACTGCCACTTTATCTGTATTTGTACAGCACCTAGCCGTATTTTTATTTCAATATTTATTGAAATAAAAATGTTCATTAATAATTATTTGCAGGAATACTCATGGAATAAAGTACTACTCAGTAGTGCTGGTCAAGAATTTTTTGATTAAACTTTTTTTGTTGGAAAATGCTGATTCATTGAATCCAAAATATTTTGTGGGTAAAGGTTGATTTTAACTAATATCTCCTTTTAAAAAAGTTAGAAAAACATTTTGAAATTGTCAAAACATCCTTTTTAGAGGTCTGAAGTGTCTTTACATTTCAAAATTTAAGTTAATTTATAGGAAAAAAGAGTCATAACAAAAACTTTTGATTGACCTGAACCAAACTTTTTTGAGGGGTTCAGTTTACAGAAAATTTTGAGATATCAACTTTTCATCTCAATTTGGACTGAGAAAATGTTTTGAATCTCAAAACTATTTGCAGGATGGGAAAAACATTTCCAACCCAGCAATACATACTCAGCATGAATAAATGTGGCAGAATGAAGCCCAAATGGAAGTAAACAGATAATATATTGATTTTTATGCAGAAATCTTTTGACTGTCTCTTTTGCCTTTTGGAGGAATGCATTGTTAGGCTCCTTTAAAAAGGGGACAAGCAAACCAGGTCTTGAGGTCTTCTTTGATGCAGCTTGCTGAAGATGACTTTATAAAGCCAGAAAGTAGAAAGCCATTTTAAAGTGATTTGCGAGAAGGATGTGTACCTCCACAGAGAAACCTTCACTTGGGTCATTTGGATTTCTCTCTCTTCCCTGGAAGCAGCTAGTCAAAACTGTCTGTATGCAACAGAAAGATAAAAATTTCAATTAGGTTGAGTGCTGTCATAAGCAGACTACATGAGAAGGCTTGAGATAATATGCATTACATATTGATGCCTATCAGCACTGAGAACACAGCCATGTTTTATTCCATGCCCCTTTTGTAGGTTTGGCAGCAGTGGCACCCAATAAAGGCCTAATCATATTAATTTATGCCCCTATCAATTATGCATTCAGATTCCCCCGATAGCTTGTCAGTTTTTATTCACTATTTTCTGAAAAATACGCCTATTACAGTTACTGAGCAAATAGGAGGACTGTCAAAAACTGAGATTTAAAGAATATTACTTAAAAGGGGTGGGTTTCTTTAATTTATAAATCTTGTATTATGTGTCATGCATTTGTTAGTTTTAAAACAGGTGACAGTGCGGGGACAGATGTCACACTAAGGACTTTCTGGAGATGAGGAGAGAAGTCTGCTTTCAAGAAAAGTTTAATAAAGTGGTGCTTTTTAAAGCAAAGTGTGATCTCTGGTCTGCAGATGTAGTAAAAATGTATCAGCTTTGTTATTTTAATGTGAATTTGAATGTGTGGCTCTCAAATGATGTGCATCAATGAAGTATTTTTTAAAAAGTAATCATTTTCAGTTCATAAACTGATCTTTTTGGTGTGTGAGAAACTTATATACTATAACTAGTCACTAAATTCAGGGTCCTCCTTGAGTGTTGGTAAAGGTAGTAAACAGAATGTGTGTATAGAAGGACTGTGTGAAGTGAATGAAATTGCACTCTTTACTACCTTGTAGTGGGCACCTTGTCTCCTGTACTGTACAAGTCATTTACAAATATCCAAATGGCACTGAATGCTGAGTGGCCAATCCTTGCATACCCTGTTCATCTATAACTCTCGTTCAAGTCAACAGGGCCATTGAGTTTTGATGTGAGTTTTGACATGCAAGGAATGCAGGGTCAGGCCCTTCACACATGGTGCGGTGCTATAATGTGCCTGATCCTTCTGCAACTGAAGTCAATGACAAAGGTCTACATTTTTAAAAATGGTCGCTGATTTTAAGTGCCTCGGTTTTTGGGTATCTCAAGATTGGCACCCAAAATAGGTAGTAACTTTTCTGAAAATTTGGCCTTGCTTCCCCATTGGCTGACCAAGGTCAGACCCTATGTGTCATTTCAGTTTACATAATTTAGGAAGGCTTATTATGTTCTATTTTATCAACACAAAGTCAAGCACTTTGACTTCAGGAAAGTTACATCCTCCAAATATATTATACTAAATTATCCATATGTATGAAACTAATTAAATTTACAGGACTAGATTTAACCCTGGGTTATGAGGAGTCCTGAAGCCCAACCCAGGGAGCAGGACACCTGTTGGCATAAAATCTGTGCAGAAGGGCCTTGTGACAGCACCAAGCAAATATAACCTCTCTGTGTGCCTACACCTGGTGCAGTGCTGGCCAGAAAGGGGGTGTATGGTTTGTTTGTGTTTTTTTTTACATCGCTTCTTTGAAAGGGATTTAAGTTTATCTCCAAAATACAGAGGCACCTTCTGGAACAGACCCCATGATCTTTTGAGAAAGATAAGGTGGGTGAGGTAATATCTTTTTTTGGACCCACTTCCAATATTATCTCACCCACCTTGTCTCTCTAGTATCCTTGGACCGGCATGGATACAACTACACTGCATACACTCATGACTGTTAGGACACTGGAAGTGTATTTTTGTGCTTGCTAAAATTAATATCCAAGGAAAAAATGGGTCTTGGCACTAAAAGTCACATGTTGTTTACTCACTTTTTCCATACTCTTTATACATGTTATTTGTAGTATTGTTCTTTACACCACTTTCTACTCCCACCAATCAATCCAAAATGCTGGTGCCAAGAACATCTTCCTTTCCCACCACCCTGACCATCTCTCCCACACTCCCTGCCTGCTTGAATTGCTATAATAGCTCCCCCCTCTTCTTCTCCATTAAGTTCAGGCTTCTCCTTTCCATATTTAAAGCACTCTGGCCCTGCTCTCAGATTGTCCTATACCACTTCACACTCCCTGTGTTTCCACACTCCTCTCCTGACAGTTTCCTTGAGGGAAAATACTTTTGTCCTTACGTGGGGCCCCTTGCCTCCTTAGGTGGAAAAACTCAGAGGAGGGAGTTAAGGGAGAAGGGAACTCAGTGACGAAAACCTTGCTGAGTTTTCTTATGAGATGTTTCATGGGTGGGTGAGGTTTGCTTATCTTGGAACAGATAATAGGGTCAGCCCAGAAACCCAGATTCACAGATCCTGGGCCATTAGTGGGAGACCTAGACTAGCTACACAGAGGCACAGGGCTTCTCACAGTCTCTTTGTCCCCTGTAGGTCCTGTTTCTGTTCCCTGATGGTATGAGTTCAACGTAGCTATGCTGACATGGTGTCTGCAGCTAGTGGCTTTTTAGAGGGGTTCCCAGCCTCAGGAGTGGGGGATATGGGAAGATAATTCATCCTGTGGCTGTGTTATCTTTCTAGGCAAAATTCAGCAGGACCCATGTCCCCTCCCACACCCTGCCTCCTCCTTGTGTGCTGAGCCTCAGAGCATCTTTGGCTGCTGCAGAGAAGGCTACCCTCTCCTTACCACGAAAGGGGGAGATCTGAATGTGGAACTTTGTGATACAATCACACCCTCAGTCCTCACTTTGGCAAAGCTCCCATTGGCTTTAATAGGAACTGTGCTTAGATATCTAAGGACTGGGCTCTTTGTTTCCTTTACCAACTCCTGACTTTGTGCCACATTTCACCTCTGTCCATATACTAAGGTAATTAAGGTACAATGAGCCCACATCTGTTGTATAAACCCCCTTCCTCTCCTCCTGTAAATCCTCCTATCCTGGGAAGTATTCCAATTACAGTGACCAGGTAGCACCCTGTATTGTACAAGTTCCATTGTATTCTCTCTCCTAATAGAATCCTAAGAGCCTAAGCTCTTCAAGGAAGGGACCTGTTGTTTGTTCAGCAGAGTTGACCATTTATACAGTTCCTCATACACTTATGTTGCTATCTAGAGCATCCTCCTGTTAATTTTAGATAGGCCTGACATATATTTATATATATATTTATATTTGCACTTTTACAGCCTTTTAAATCCTCAAAGCATCTTACATATATTAACTAATTAATCTGAACAACACCTCTTTGACATAGGTAGTTATTATCCAAATCTTACAAATGGGAAAACTGAGAGATGTTAAGGGATTTGCCTAAATCCACAAAATAAGTCTGTGTCAGATCCATGATTCAAACTGACGTGTTCCTGGCTTTTCATTCCAGGCTCAGATGTCTGCCTATGTCACCATTTTCTTTCTCCACTGATGGGTGGTTTGTAATACTCATTTCAATAATTCCATAAGTCTGCCTTAGCAGTTGCCTTCCTTTCAATATTAACTATTTTTGGGTTGTTTCCCCACCTCCATATATCCGATACACCTGCCTAGAAAACATGAAATTCTTCATAAGTTGCATATGGAATCTGCAGTTTCAATTAAAAAATGTGTGATAGGAATTCAGAGGGGATATTTATAATACCAATAGTACCATTAGGATAGAATCCAAGGGGATTCTCCTGTTCCAATGGAAAAACTGCAGGACTAGATGACCTCCTGAGGTCTCCTTCAACCCTAATCTTTTATGATTCTAAGAAGAGGGCAGCATTATCTCCTGTAAATGTAAATAAACTTGTTTGTCTTGGTGATTGGCTGAACAAGAAGGAGGACTGAGTGGACTAGTAGGCTCTAATGTTTTACATTGTTTTGTTTGATTTCAATTTTGATTTTTGATTTCAATTGCAACACAGAATACAATATATATGAAAATGTAGAAAAAATCCAAAATATTTAATACATTTCAATTGGTATTCTGTTTTTTAACAGTGTGATTAAAACTGTGATTAATCGCAATTAATTTTTTGAGTTAATCACATGAGTTAACTGCACTTAATTGACAGCCCTACAGAAAATATGTAAATCAAAAAAGTGATGAAGTAATAGTAAGCTGACAAGACCTGGCCTGATCCGCTAAAACTTTGACAACAATTGGCAAGGAGGAATAGTCCAATTAATGGGGTGCCTCTGGGCAGCTTTAGCTTACATGACGGGCACTTCTAACACAAGATCTTAGTGCACTTGGCAGCATTACCAGGGTAATAGTCATATAAGGATGAACAGTTTCTCCAGTGTACTAGTCATCTGCAGGCTCCTCTTCATCATTCAGCATGGATGTCTTTCTGTTTCACCTTTTATTTTCTGTCAAAAGTATATTTATTGTGGCAATGTACAATATAATCTGCTTCTTTGCTTCTGTCTGAGCTCTCTTCTCACAGTACTTCAGGGTATTAATGGAGTACAGGATTCTGTGTTACACATGTGCCTTCTTAAAGATCCCCATTTAAGACTGCAGTGCCCTTGGGCTACTGGTGGTGTTTAATAACTTTCTACACTAGTAGTTCTGTCTTCATCATTACACTAGCTCTTTTTTACCTTGGTATATAAAGATCTTAAGTGTTTCCCTTGACCAGTGGCCCAAGGATTATGCAGTGGCACAAGCAAGAGAAAATATAAAAGCTACACCTTTTAAACTATTAGAGTGGAAGCACCAGAAACAGCCACATGAGTAAATTGTACTAAAAGGCACTTCTTCTCTCCCGCATCAATATAATATGAACCAATTAGCTATACAAAGGAACCTACAAAGGTTAGAAACATAGAATATAAATAAATGAGATTCATCTTGGAGAAATAGATATCAGAGGCTGATTTAAGTGATAGGATACATATCACAGTTAGTAGTTCTTCAATTTCGTATCTGAGTTCTTTTGGAACTTTTGAGTGAATACCATCTGGTACCAGTGACTTATTGCTGTTTAATTCATCAGTTTGTTCCAAAACCACCTCTATTGACATCTCAGTCTGGGACAGTTCCTCAGATATGTTACCTAAAAATAATGGCTCAGATGAGGGAATCTCTCTCACATCCTCTGCAATGAAGACTGATGCAAAGAATTAATTTAGCTTCTCCACAACTGCCTGGTCTTCTCTGAGATAAAGCACAAGATGGGGTATTAGTTGGTGACTGCCACAGACTACCAAATCATACTAGGGAACAGGAAGACTGGCTCCTTAAGCACCTATCTATAATGTTGGGGCAGGGAGAAGCTGTGTGATCCTGGGGGAACTTCAATTTGAGTAACATATGCTTGAGGTCTCATGCTATCATTCCCTCAACCCAGGGAAATTCTATATTCGATCTCATTGTGACAGTTAAAGAAGAATTGATTGCAGAACTAAAAAGTAATGATCACATTTATAATATGCAAACAGAATAAAGTCCAAAACAGTACTAGATATACTTGGAGCTATAAAAGCGCCAATTTCAGAAAGCTGAAAATAATTATGAGCCAAATCATCTGTAAGGAAGAATTTAATCAGAAAAATGTGAATGATAATTGGGAATTGTTTAAGAATACATTAATAGATGCCCAAAAAGTCACAATCTCAAAATCAAGGAAGAAGGCCGTACTGGTTAAAAGAACTAATCTGGTTTAGCGGGGAAGTGAAGACCGCTATAACAAATTAAAATAAATACACACATACACATATAAGAAAGGGGAAGTGGATAGTAATGAATGTAAATCAGAAGCTAAGAACTGTAGAAAATGGATCAGAGCAGCAAAGAGACACCAGGAGAAATCTATGGCCAGCAGAGTTAAGGACAAGAAAAAGTTTTCCATGTTTACATAGTATAGGTGCAGTTTAGGAACCAGTTTTTGAAAGTTTGGCCCCAGCCTTCCAAAGGCACACAATCTCCCAGTATTGCTGCCGGGGCAATCCCACCTTTCCTTTTCCCTTTACACAGTCCAGCCTCATAGGAGCTGATAGTTGAGCTGACAGTGTGGTATATGCTTGTGAATTTTGTGTTTGTGTGAATGAGAGACAACACCGGGGAGACCAGGAAAACAATTGCTTAGTAGAGTTGGCCTTTAATTGCACGCTGAATAAACTGCATTGTAAACTTGGAAGAATAATAAAAGGGGAAAAGTCGAGCTGGGGAATTGCTTACTAGAGATGGTCCTTAATGAAGGTATACTGTACAGATGTACCCCTTTTATAGGCTCCAATGCTATCATAATAGAAAGAAAACCTCTTTATGCAATTTCCAACCAAAGTTTCGAAACTGTTCCCTGTCTAGAATTCCTAAACAAAAGGAAAATCCTACCAAGACCTGGGGGAAAAGCACATTCTCTATCCTTGATATACTTTACCCTATCTTTACATGTTGACCTTGTTTATGTTTTCAGAAACTGGATATAGAGTTGTCGAGTTGGTCAATAAACTAATCCAGCCATCAATAAAACACACCTTCTTGTTTATTAATACATGATTAAAAATGTATATGATAAAAAGATATTGACTGCAGCAGAGTTTGGGTGACAAGAACAATTATGGTTTCCAAGCCTAATCACTACATGAGCTGTTTAACCCAATGAAAGTCAATAGTCTGTTTATGAACAACCATGTTTTTTATTTTAAGTACAGTATTTGAATTTTATTAGGATTCTCATTCTTTCTTCATTTACTATTGTAACTTGTACAAATCTCCAGAATGAAACAGTCAACTGATAAAGCAGAAATGTAACAAAAGTTTTATGCTTATTGTATGACAAAGCTGTATATATGTGCAAACGGTATTTGCTTTCATTATAGATCTCTATCTGCAATTAAACGAAGGTGATAATTCAGTATTTTCCATTTTTCAGTATATTATTAGTTACACAGTTGATAAGCAGGTTTTCAGATCCTCCTAATTTACTTATAATCCATTTTAATAATATTATTTTAGGCTTAATTTTACAGCACTCAGGTGTAGGGCTTAATTTTTATCTTATTTAAAACTGTGTAAATCAGTGGAGTTACACCAGTGTAAAACTAATGTGAGATTAAAATCAGACCCTGTTTTTTTTCTGATCAAGTGAATTTCAGCTTTTTTACTCTTTACCACATAGTCTCATTGTACTTTCTCTTCCAGTAATATTCCATAGAAACCAAACCATTCTGTAATGAGTTGAAAATCTGAAATGAAAAGGCGGCTAGAGGAGGGATTTTTAAACACAACTCAAAGAAGCAAATCTCTACATTTTATTCCGCATTTACAAACAAAACTGAGTCAAAATATAGCTTGTTTCTTTAAATCTGACCCACGTCAGTAGTGGCCAAAAGTAGTAAAAATCTGAAGTGTGTTCTTTAGCCTTTGTGAAACAAGGAAACTCTAAGAGACCATGGTGATGGGCTTCAGAGAAATTAGATCCATCTACTTCCTTGTGGCCAGGTGCCCATATCACAAAGGATCCCATCATGCTTTGTGGCAGAGGGACCAAGCAAGGGATTAGGTAAGGAACCTGAACTATCCCTTTAAACTTGCAAGGTTGAAGGTTCAGTTGTAGGGTTGTGTGGGAGACTTGCACTTCTGCTGCCTGGTTGGTTCCTGTTCTGTAGCTAGAAACAAGACTTCCAGACTGCTCAAGAAAGATGTAGAATTAAATTCGTTTTTTAAAAAAACATCACCACAAACTACTGACTTGTTTGACAGGGCAAAACGGGGATGTGTGCATGGGGGGATGTATAACCAGATCCAAAAAAAAGAATCCTGTCCTCATCCCTGAAGTGGCTACATTTTATTTTACACTACATTACAAAATAAAATATATACAAACTTTTTTTAAAAAGTATTTGCTACTTTCTAGAGGCTTGATTCAACTCCCACTAGAGATTGGAAGGATGGTCCACTAGATAAGGCACTGTACTTGGACTGAGGAGACTTGAGATCAGTTCTTGGCTTACCCACAGGTGTATTGTGTAACCATGAGCGAGTCACTTAATCTACTCTGTGCCTTAATTCACCATATGTAAAGTAGGGATAGTGCTTCTTTTCCTCACAGAGGTGGTGTTAGGATTGTGAGGCCTTTAGGAAGCATATAAAAACATAGAAATACCTGGATAGCTAAGAATAACATCAATAGGAGTCTTTCCGTTGACTTCCATAGGGATTGGATTGGATCCAAGCCACATGGAATAGCTTCTCCAGTGAATGCATAATCATGTTGTCATCTCCACTTCTGTCTTAATTTAGGGGCTTGGATTCTGAAAACACGTATCAGGCATGGTGCTTACTACCATTAGTAGTCCTGTGGAAGTAAATATTTGCAGAATCAGGCTTTTAAACTGTAAGATCTTCCTGGCAAAAATCTTTTTTTATCACTACTCTAAAATGCCATGAACATCAAGAAATAATAATGACTAGCACTTACATAGATACACCTTCCACCTATTTATGGCATCTTCTTAATTCACTTGTCGGGTAATTTGGTAAACACCTCAGTATCAAAACCATTTGTTTAAAAAACTCTCATCCTTTACTGTGCTCAAATTTGTTTATTTTAGGCAATGGGCTAATTTTATCACTGGCGATAGTTGCCATTTAATGAGGAAGAATGAAATTATGAATGAACTGAAAGAGGAAAGCAATCAAGGTACTCACGTGTTCCTAAATTTTATTCTGAAATTGTTATTGACATTATAAGCACTATTTTGCTACACACTCTGGTATCATCTGAGAGCTGATCCAACAAAACTGAAATCAATCAGCCTTTCCATTGACTTAAATTAGAATTCAGGTCTTAAGTCAATGAGTTTGGGGGTGGGGAGGGCGGGGAGAAGGGAATTATTACACATCTTCCTACTGCAGAGTCCTTACACCATCCATTGAAGCATCTGATTCTGGCTCCTGTCAGAGACAGGATACTGGACTACATGGCCATTGGCCTGATCCAGTATCGCAATTCCTATGTTCCTAATCAAAGATATAAGAATTGACTCTGTCAGCCAGGAGGAAGGCAGGAAAACAAATAGGATGACCTGACAGAAAGGAAACTGCACACCAGTCTTTGCTGTAGTCACTGTTTGGATGTCCATGCTTCTGTTTGGAGCTCAGAGAGTATTTATCCAACCTATTTTCTGTACAAACATTGAATTGCTCCCATTAAGGATCATCCCTCTTTGACTGTGTGATACAGTAAGAATACATCATTGGCTCGGAAACACACATTTGGGAAGAAACAGTCCATATTAGATCAAAGGAGTCTGAAAATCTCAACAGGGAAAAGTAGAAATAGTATGAAGAGACTAATTTTTCCTCCCACTTATACCAGTATAAAACCATTGCAGCTCTGATTTGATACCAGTATGAGAATGGATTCCAAACCAGCAAAAATGGAAGAAACAAAATATGCAACCAAAAACACTGAAAGAAAAATAATTCCCTGAAATAAAAGGAAAAAAAATTCAGTGCACCTTAACACTAACAGTATTCTATTACCACAAAGGAACATTACCAAACAGAAGTTCAAACTATATATATTTATCAGAAGTTACATGGAATAAAATGTGTTCAAAGCATAAAGAAATTGAAATCATTGGACAGCGATCACTTATTTAAAAATATTATTGTTTGAGTTGAGACCTTGCACTTGTGTGCTTATCTTCAAACTCACTTTGATGAGGACATTACTCACAAGACACTTTGTTCCAGTCTGTGACCTGATTCACTCACATGTTTAAAAATATTAGTACATTTAAGGAAGTCGGTACATTTGAGTCTAATTAATTATGTACATTGTAGATCTATAGTCTTTCCACTCAATGAACCAGAGTTTAAATTCATTTTAGGTTTCAATGTTTTGTTGGGACTCTCTGCCTCTGCTTTAAATCTAGCCTCTAGCATTTGATCGGGTTACTTTACAACTCATGATATTCAGGAACTCCAAATGTAAAGCTCAGAGAAATTCTGAAAAACTGACATCCCAGAAGTATTGATATTGAAGAAAATATGGAACAGTTCTAAAAAATTACCCTTCAGGCACAGATAATAGTGATTAAACCCATTGAAATAAGACAGTCTGGGAATTTTTATGGTGATTTTGGAAGGTAATATATATTTTAATTTATCTTGGCCTCATTAATTGTCAAACTACTTCATCATCAGGTTCTACATACATTCCTACTGATCCTTTATCTTCATCATCACAGTCTCATTCCATCCAAACAGAAGAAAGACCACGCTGAACATCTCTGTCCTGGCCCATCCGTCCTATATATTCTAGGGTACCAATTTGTGTGTCTTCTTCAATGTGTGTGCTGTCTGCTGTTGTGTTGGTCTCAGTTCTACAGTTTATATCACACAGAACTTTCAATAACAGTTGTGTTTATCTGGTATATTTCCTTGGAAGGTCTCAGAGAACTATACCACTAATAATTACAGCTGTGAAGCAGATATGTTTGGTTGTTCCCATTACTTTGAAAATGTGTGAACTGAGATGCAGATTCAGTAAAAGGCAGATTTTCAAAGGCACAAACGGCAGTTAAGCACCTAGCGCCCACTGACGGTCAGGTTAGGTTTCTAACTGCCATTGAAAATATTCCCTAAATGAACTGGCCAAGGCCACAGAGCTAGCGATTGGTAGAATTTGGAATTGTCTAATCATCCTTAATCTAACTTTGCCTTTCAATTTCTACAAAAAGACGCTGTTTGAATCAAAGATGGTATCCAGCAGGGAAATAATTCCAGAAAGGTGAATGTGACAGAGATGAATTAATAATTGCTAGTAAAGAGTGAGCTCCTCATGTTCAAGAAAGCTCTGATAATAATCTTATTTCTTATATTCTTCTATTTTCTCCCTTCCCCGGGTGTGTGTTGGAAGGGTCCAAAGCAAGAGCAGGTTTCATTCATGCAGCAATAAAGCCAAGGGCCTTCACACATGTGGTCATTAATGATCCCACTGTAACAGCTATAAACCCTGCACTCAAGTGATTCACTGTAGGCCCTGCTATTGCTCTGGATCCCTCCCAGGTACACCTAGCTAAAGTACAGATTATTTCTGTAGTTTGTATATCATCTAGCACGGGGGTGGGCAAACTTTTTGGCCCGGGGGGCCACATCTGGGTATGGAAATTGTATGGCTCACAAAATTGGATGTTGGGGTGCGGGAGGGGGTGAGGGCTCCAGCTGGGGGTGTGGGCCAGAAATAAGGAGTTCAGGGTGTGGGAGGGGCTCCGGACTGGGACCAAGGGGGTTGGAGGACAGGAGGGGGATCAGGGCTGGGGCAGGGGGTTGGGACTCTGGAGGGGATCAGGTAGGGTGACCAGATAGCAAGTGTGAAAAATCAGGACAGGGGGTTGCGGGTAATAGGAGTCTATATAAGAAAAAGACCCAAAAATCAGGACTGTCCCTATAAAATCGGGACATCTGGTCACACTAGGGTCAGGGGTGCAGGCTCCGGATGGCTCTCACCTCAAGCAGTTCCCAGAAGCAGCAGCATGTCCCCCCCATCCGGCTTCTACGCGCAGGCGTGGCCAGGCGGCTCTGCGGACTGCGCTGTCCGCAGGCACTGCCCCGCAGCTCCCATTGGCCACGGTTCCTGGCTGATGGGAGCTGCAGGGGTGGCGCTTGCGGTGGGGGCAGTGTGCAGAGCCCCCTGGCTGCCCTTACGCATAGGAGCCGGAGTGGGGACATGCCGCTGCTTCCGGGAGCCACAACATTTGCGGAGCAGGGCAAGCCCCCGACCCTGCTTCTCGGCGAGAGCTCAAGGGACAGATTAAAACATCTGAAGGGCCAGATGTGGCCCCTGGGCTGTACTTTGCACACTCCTGATCCAACACCTTTCCCCCAAAACAGTTGTCCTGTGTCAAAATTCTCCTGTGTCAACAATATGTATGTATGACATGTATATCCATTATGTAGGGACACTTACCAGTCTTTGAAATACAGCCACCTCTGTTGTGGGATAAGATGGGCTGATCATCACAAGCAAAACTAATACTTTGTTTACATGAATATAAGACCTTGACTTGGTCAGGCACACCTAGAAATCAGCATTTTGTTCCTTTTACAAATGGTTGTGGTTAGAGGAATGCAGGGAATACAAATATAGGATTTCTGTTGTAAGTGTTTTTTGTCATTTGGACTTTTGTACTATACCTTAAAGTGAATGATTTTAAAATCCAGACTGGTGTATTTTGCTAATTCTAAATAATTATTTAACAGAGACTGGAATGGCTTAGGTGTATCTTTTCTATTGTTTGTAATGAATGAATTTTCTTTTACTGGCTGGGAACCAAATATAAGAATGACAACTAAGGCTATAGGCCCATTGCTATTCAACATAATGATTCATATTTATGGGACCCGATCTTGCTCTAACTGAAGCCAATGGCAAAACTTCTGTTGACTTCAGTGGGTGCAACATCAGACCCATGGCTCATAACAGTATTCATATTCATAGAAGTGTAGTGGTGCATTATGATCTCCCAGTGGTGAAAGCTATAACATCAGTGAAATCAGAAGTTCTAAAATCTAAACTCATCTACATGAGATTAGAATCAGGCCTTCAGTCAAATTCTCATAAAGTCAGTGAACTGTTTTTTGTTTTCCACAATTTCTTCTTTTAGACAGTTCTTGGAATAACGGATCACGTTCATAATAGGGCCTGTAAGACATGAGAAGCCCATCTCATGCCCCTGAGAGATGTAGTTAAGCCGACCGAAGCCCCAGAGTAGGCCTAGCTACCCCCTCTCGTGGAGGTGAATTACCTAAACTGCGAGGAGAATACCTCCCACTGGAGTAGGTAATGCCTACTCCGAAGTGCTGCCACAGCGTTTCAAGTGTAGACAAGCCTTCAGAGAGGTTTTAGTACAGCAATGGCAGACCCCCGGCCATCCCTTTAGTGTCTATGCTACAGTGCATCTGTAGCATTTCTAGTGTAGGCATACCCTAAGACAGGGAAGCGCTCTGCTGTCTATGGTGTACCTGATCAGGAGACAAACAGAGAAATACTGCTTCCAGTCTAGCACCTTTCATAAGCACTAAACTAAAGGCCAAATTTGAGTGAATTTTCATGCAGCTAGCAAAAGGCTCATGCCTGGCACAAATTCTACCAAATTTCAAGTCTCTTTTCCAATGCATTTTAAAGAAAAATGCTCACTTTTTAATAGGGGCAAAACAGTGCCTCATTCTCAGAAATGGTTGGACCATTTTGGCTGAAATTTTGCAACATATTCAGCCTGAGGCAGACAGCCAGCATGGAAAAATTCAGCCTAAACAGTTAACTTCTGGCAAAAGTTATAAGTCACTGAAGTCAGGGTCTGACTTGGGCATGGAAGTGTCAGGGAATCTTAATAATAAGTGATGTTATCATCTCTGCCTCTCCTGCCCATATAGAACCTCTCTTCTGAGGGTCTCAGATAGTTTTTTCAAGCACTGGTTAGTAAAGCCACACACAGAAGCGCCATGGTGGGAAGGTGTTATTAGTCCCTTTTACAAACAGGGATACAAACAGAAAGGGAGTTAGTGTGAGAACTGGGGACAGAACCCACTACGCCTAATTCTAAATCCCCCGTGGTGTACCTCCTGGAGCAGGTTTTCTCCCGGTAGACTGTAATCTACGTCTTTACTCCTGGATACCTGGCTCCCTCTGGCCTGCCAATTTATTGTGCTGCTCTGCCCCACAAGGGCATATATATTAGACAGAATGTCCCTTTTTTTATTTCCTCACTCTGCTCTTTAGAATGTTGTGATTTAAACTATTGCTGGGGGGGGGGAAGGGGGAGTCTGAATAATAAACTCATTCAGGACAGCTGCCTGCAGTTCAGTGTTGTGGCTTCTATGGGTATGTCTGTACAGTATGGAAAAAAGAATTTGCAGCCTGAACTGAAGTGGCCTAATACACAGCCATTAAGGAGAGGCCTGAGATGAACAACTCTGGGATCCTGTGGAGACAGAATGTGTTGCCTGTGTGTCTAGCAAGGACTTCATCCTTGTTTCAAAACCCCTTGCTTGGTGCACTTCATGTGAACGCATACATTGCAGGGGCCAGGCCCTGAAGCTGCATAAAAGTTCATGCCATTGTCTGACTTCCTTAGAAAAGTGAGAAGAATAGTTAAGAGCTAACAGTAGAGATAGCGGGGACCAGCTGGGAATGCATTGTAAAAATAGTCCCAGCAACAACAAATTCCTTAGCTTAAAATTGCAACCATCTTCAACAACCCAGAGTTTTCCCAACCAAACTGCTGACTCCTTTTTTCTTATCAAAACACCACAGCACCCATGTTAACAACCCGGAGACAATCAAATGCAGGACCAGCTGGAGCTAGCCAGCTCTTGTCTCTCCCTTGGTATCAGGTGTGTGGTGCACTTCTGTGGCAGATGAACCTATGCTCTGAAAGTAGGGTGCTCCCCTAAAACTTTCAAAAGCACTATTAGAGCGGTGCCAGAGATTTCCGACCCAAAAGACAGAGCTCTTCCGGATTGCCTCAAACCCGGCTCCGAGGTGGGTCTCCTGTAGTCCTTTGTTGAATCAAACCTCTTCTTCCATCATGTAAAGACTTAAATCCACAGATGTAAGAAGCACTTGGAATTTGCCTGTGTGCATCTCTCTCTCCTCTTGCCTTTGGATTTATTTGGGTCCGGCAAGCTCTCCTGCAAAACACATTTTTAAAAGCTCCCTTTTAAATAAAAATAAACGCGGGGACGGAAATCCAGCCAATGTTCGTGATCGCAGTGAATTTAAAGCAGCTTTCGTCCCAGGTCGTATCTGTTCAGAGGTGATTCTGATGAGTGTTTCTGTAGGATCAGTCTATTCTATTAAATAGAAACTTGTGTTGCTATGAGGGGGAAATGTTGGGGTTTTTTTTTTAACTAAGAACTTTAATTATTGCCTTCAGGGGAAGTTACTATTTAACTCCAGAGTTATACACTCCTGTGTCTCTGGCTGCATGTAGCTACTTCAAATGAGGGCTGGAATGAACGACCAACAAAAACCATTAGCGAGATAAAAGTAAGTAAGCGAAACGGGGTTAAGATTTCAGACCACTGGCCCTATTTTTGCCTTGCATAGATAACTCTCTCTCTCTCTCACACACACACACACACACACACAAGGTTTTATCTGTCTTGAACCTTTCTAAAACGCTGGTGGCTCAATTACTACACGAGTATTTCTCAGCTGTAGCCCGATCCGTCCATCCACCCTTCTTTCCTTCCTGATGCTGCTTCTACCTATTGCACATCGCTGAATGTCTCCAGTTCCTCCAGCCCCCTGGATACAATCGCCTGGAGGTAGCGATGGCTCCTCCAAGGTGTCCGGCAGCCACAGGGACCCTTTCCAGGTTCTCGGAGTCCTTAAAGTAAAAATCTTTCATGATTTGGCTGTAATTTTTAAAATCCCTCTTCAGGTTAAGGATCTCTCTGATTTCTCGTCTAAATGGCTGTACAAAAGCACGACTGCAAAACTCTGCTTCATTAACATGGCCAGTGTGTGTGAAATAACTGTATATTTCCACCATGTGCACAGACAAAGACTCCCCCATTTTGGTAATTATCCTCACCAATCTGGTAATTTATGCAGGATGTTTATATTTATATAACATGCACATTTTTGAAGGAGTCTGCTTCTTCATCAGGTCAATGTGTTAATTAAAAGTTGGTCCAGATTGGTCACTTTGCAGTCCCAGATGTGCTTAACAGCATGCAATTAACACACAAGGAAAATCTTTTTGAAGATACTGGAATGTAAAAACTGAGTAGAAAGCCTTTCGCTTCTTAACATGAAATAGCAATGGCAGCCCCCCCAAAAGTCATTAGAGATATAATTAAATATGGAGTATTTTTGAAGCGCGCCCTGCACAATCATCCAAAAATATTAAATAGTAATTTGATTTTTTCCCCTCTATCACTACAGGTGCTAGCTCTGTTTTCCCTTCATTTCCCACACCATGTATATTAAACAGAGAGAGAACATTGCTCTATTGTTGATGATGACCTGAGACTTGGCTGAAATATTTTGCTCCACGGTGTAAGATTGCAAAGTGGGTCTCTCTCTAAAGTGGCTAGTTTGGCTTTTATAATTACCTCGTGGTCCAAACTTCTCTGCGATCCTTTTTTTTTTTTTTCAAAGAAGAGAAAAAGAAGAGTTTGTCCCGGGTATTAACATTTCTGTGTTCAGGTGTGTTCAAGCCAGGCTCCCAGTAACTGCACGGGCAAACTAGCCTAAGTAAAGACTGCAGGATCGGGCCCTATATTTCTATACTCACCCTGGTCTACCAGTCCATTCACAGCACCTCGACTGCCTGCCTGTTCTCGCATTCAGCTTCGCCTAACGGTATCAATTTACAGGCCTCAGTGCAGCCTCCCCTGACATCCCCCCGCCCACGTCCCCCCGGTATGATGCCTTGTCTCCCGTAGTCTCGGACCCTCGCTTCGCGAGGGTGTATTCCCCACGTATGCACCAGGGAGCTGGCATTTCACACCCTGGGAAATGCTGGATCGGATTGGCGTGGCCAACAAAACCACTTCTTAAAACTCTTCATTTATTCAAGTCGACGGAGACCTTTTTCAACCTATTCCTTCCCCCCCGGAATATTTCTCCCCGGCGCAGTCCAACCGCCTCCTCGTTTGCTTCTGTTTCATGAAACTGTTGCGGCAGTCGCGACCTCTGAACAATAATCCCCACGCAACCCGTGCCCCGAGGACACGGTGGTGGGCGCGGGTAGGCACACACCATGGCAAAAATACTTTGCCCCGGCCCCAGCTCCAGACAGACGCCCGGAGGGAGGCTGCCGGTCCTTGCAAGCTGACTAGAATTGTAGCTATCAGACTGAAGCCGCAGAAGGGGGCTATGATTTAAACCCAGACCCGTCCTCGCTGTTACCAAGAGTATATATTTTTTTCTCTTTTGTAGGATACAGAAGGTGAATGAAATCCTTTTGCTAATAGTTTATGAGCCATGAGATTGGAAATGTATATGGATAGACCAGAGCGCCAGACTAAAAATCACTTGAGAGAGCCTGGTAGAAGAAACCCTTTAATATCCCCAGCACAGAGCAAAGGGAAACAGGGGGTTGCTAATGCCGGGGGTTGTATGTCTCTCTCTTCCTATATCCCTACTAGCGGATTACAGCCGTCTTATTCAGGGAATAGCAATGTCCATACACCACTCATGCCATGTATATGTCTACACAATATATATAATACTCTATAAAGAAAGTCATATATATATATAATGCCATGTATATGTCTACACACATACACACAATGTGTATGTATATATATATATACACACTCTATAAAGAAAGTCATATATATGACTTTCTACATATATGACTAAAGAAAGACTCTATAAAGTCATATGTGTATATGGCTTTCTTTATAGAGTGTGTGTATATATACATACACATAGTGTGTGTGTGTGTAGACATATACATGGCATGGTTGGTGTATGGGCATTGCTATTCCCTGAATAAGACCGCTGATTATATATACACAAGCTGTGAAGAATGTTTATACATACGCGTTCTTTATAGCTTGTATGTACATGGTGCGCGCATTATATATATATTATATATGTGCAGTCACGCTGTATTTTCTATGTGCGAGTGTGTACGTAGGAGTGTGTAGAGTCTATATTCCAGGTAGTGCGTAGCCATAGTTTGTGTGTATACACGCACTTTTTAGTGGCATATACAGTGTAGTCTAGTGCGTGTTGGACAATTTGTTGTTCCAAAGTGATCTTTCTTTGGTCCCCCCCCCCCCGTGGTGGAATTTGAGGGCTTGTGCGGAGCCCAGCGGCACCAGGGTAGAGGCTGCAGGAAACACAGAGTGCAATATGCTTTACCCCCCTCCAGCCCTCCCCACCCAAGCCACTTTTTCCTCGTGTTTTGCAGCACATCACTTATGAACAGGCCAGCTCAATGGGGGACAGGCTGCCAGCCCCGCTTGCCACACCAGCTCGCACCTTCCTAGGAACACAC
This sequence comes from Lepidochelys olivacea, assembly GCF_965140295.1. Classification (NCBI taxonomy): domain Eukaryota; kingdom Metazoa; phylum Chordata; order Testudines; family Cheloniidae; genus Lepidochelys; species Lepidochelys olivacea. Next base: position 164,471,997 of record NC_140413.1, read on the forward strand.
AAAGTCTGCGCCGCACGACGTCTGGGGGCATCACATGCAGCCCCGCTGCAACAACAAACTCCGCTCGGTGTATGCCAGGGAGGAAAGTCGCCGCTGCGCGAACTGGCCCCCTGTGGCCTGAGATTCCCAGAGCCCCAGCACCCCTGCCTGGTAGAGGAGCAAACCTCTGCATAGCGCCCAGGGGTAGGCTCCTGAGCAGCATCTCCACGGGTGACCCCGCCTGCAATTCAGCGTCCCCGCAGGCAGGGAGCTGTCCTCAGCGGGGGAGACCCAAAAGTGCCAACGTTGCTAAGTATAGTCACCAAAATAGTTGAGGGAGGGGGGATGGAGCCCCGCCCGACTTGCTTGTAGGGGCACAGCCCCGCAGCGGGAGTTGCTCTGAAGTAGAGGATGGAGCTGGAGAAGAGCGGCTCTGCCCCCGGGCTTCTGGCCGACTCTGCGGAACCCCGTGTTGCAAGCCGGGGGTCAACCTCGCACAACCGCCCCATAATCGCTCCCCCCTTCCCCGCCCCGGACCTTCACAAAGCTGGGCAGAGGGATGAAAGGAGACCGGACGAGGCAGAGACACCCCCGCCCTCCTCCCCGCCGGACTGGGCGGCGGGGGGTAGAATGGGCCCCTAACGTTGCTGCTGTTTGCTGGGTGACCTGACCCCTCTGCTCCCGAGTTTGTTTCTTCTTGAGTCTTTTTAAATTAGGGGTTTGAGTTTATGCAGGAGATTTTTTAAAAGACTAAATATATCGCAGAGCTCACGGCTGGGTGAAGAGTAGTAATCCCCGCTCACTCCCGCCGGGGGCTGCGAACGTCCCTCGGACAGTGCCCGGCCAATGGAGTACCCAGCTGGCCGGCCGCAGGAGAGATGGCGATCGCCTGACACAGCCCAGGCTCAGTCCACGGTCCTGTAGACAGAGCCCAAGCTCAGAGAAAGGTGGTGGGGAAAGTTTGCCTAAATTAATACCTGTCTGATCCCCAAAGAAAGGGGAACAAACCCCCCTAAGGCCAGATCCTCTCCCGGGAAAGAGAGCAAGGGCTGCGCGTGTGTCCTGGGGATAATCCCCTCTGGGTTCCAGCCCCAGTTACACACTGGCGGTGTGTGGGAATGGGGCGCATTTAAGTGAAAAATTTGTACTAGCTACACCACAAACTGTTTCCCCGGGTCTGGGGAAAAGGGCATTGGATTGAGGGGCACTGTCCCCTCTCAGGTTTGCAACCTGAGAATTTTGCAGAGGGCTTGACCAGTATGTGTTGGGCTTTGGTTGATTGTAGTATCCTCTAGCGCTTTCAGGGTGGTAGGGATCCCCCTCCCCCCCACCACCACCAAAAAAGCAAAAATCTTGGCACCAAAGCGGAAGAGACAAGCAACGCCAATGAGCCGCATACCCCTGTGCAGCCACAAAGCTTAAACAACAAGGAGGTTGTCTTTGCAAGGAAACCCGTCCCTGGACCTCACATCACCCCCCTAGCTCAGGCAGGAGGAGTCAAACTGAGGAATTGATCCCAGCTGGGGGGGAGAAATACAGAGTGGCTCTGGAATGATGCAGGCAAACCAAGTAAGCAGCAATTTTCAGAACAACCCTCCAAGATGCCCTCTTTGCGGGGGGGGGGGGTGTCCCAGCCCCCTGCCCGTCGGGCTCAAAGCTGGTGCCAATAATTTAATAGGCTCCCGCATTCTAGGATTCCTGGGCGCATTAAAGCTCCAAAGCGAGGTGTTTCTCAGTGTTTTGTTTTGTGGGGGGATATATGTATGGGTGGCTGGTTAAAAGCCCCAGCCAAACACCCCCCTCCCTTCCGTCCATTCTCTCCCAAATAAAATCCCCCCACTAATAATTTCAGGCTGAATTCTCCAGTGTTCCCCTTTTTATTTTTCAGGTAAGTGAGGGTAAACTCACTAATCCTCCCCCCTCCCCCCGCAGCCTGATCCATCACCATCTCCTTCACTTCCACACGGACAGGTGTGTGCTTTCTTGACCCCTCCCTCCTAAACACCCATCAAACGCACCACAGAACCCACTGGGAGTGAAAGTCCGTGCTAATCCAGGTCAGTTTCTCCCCTTGGTTGGGAGGGGGGGGCTAATATAAATGTCCTAGGGAAAAAAATAAAAGCAAACAAACAAACAAAATCCCTCACACACAATCCCAATAAAGTCAAATTCCTTCCCACACACCCACAACTTTAGCCCTGGCTGCTGCCTGGGGGGTTTTTAATCTCACAAAGAGAAAGGGGGGCTCCATGCGCAAAATTACGCCTTCTCCTCTCATTTGTTAGCTGATTCCATCAAAAAGTTCGGTATTTATAGGCTACACACACGAACCTGGAGTAATACAAACCCTCCCGTGTTGTTCCCCTTGCAAAGTGACCGGTCCTGAAGCATCTGACCGGTTCTGTGTGTGGAAGAGAGCGCGAGAGCGAGAGAGAGAGACACACACACAGAGAGAGCTACAAGCAAAACCGGGGAAGAAGATCTCAAGCTGAGAGATTTATTAATTGCTAAGAGCAGCTCTGCCATCCAGCCATGTGAGTACCTAACAATGATCACCTTTTGCACAGATGGTCAGTGATCAGACGCAGGCACTGTCTTCCCCTCCTCCCCTCCCAAACCTGTTATTATTATTATTATTTATTATTATTATTATTTTCGCCTGTCCTTTCCCTTTCTCCCTATTTTTGATAAAGTTTTAGTTTGCCTGGTTTATGCCTCACGAAGAGGAAGAAGTAAACGTGGGAGGTGGGGGGCGAAATGTGCTGGAGAAAAGGAAGGAAGGAAGCAGTGGTGGAGAGAGAAGGAGGGTTTATTAAGCGATCGCCTTGTCCCTTGAGTCCGATCCGACTGGGAATTAGTAACAGAAAAATAACATGGGTTATCGCCCCCCCCCCGCGCCCCCCGCTTTCTTTTCCTGTCTAGTTTAGACCCCGGGACAATCACCCGGGTAGCGATACGGGGTATCCATCTGTATTCATCCAAACCCAGGGATCGGTGGGTGGAAGGAATATAAAGAAGACAGAGAAGGGGGCTTGGCGATTCCGCATATAGAAGCGACTAGCGGCCAGCTCCAAACGTGATGCCCAGACAGGTAGGAAATGCTGCAAACAGCAGTCAATGCTCTCTCTGGCTGGCTGTGAATACAGTTTGAAGGGGAGAGGGCGGACACAGATCACACAGTGTGCTCTGCTATCCTGGTCTCCATTATTCTCCCGCAGTAGGTGCCCGCCTTAGAAATCAAATTTCACGTGGAGGGAAACGGGATTTTAGTGGGGTGGCCATACGGTGGTTTAGAGTTTGTTCCCCGATCTATCCGGTGTCTTGCCTCCCCTCTTCCGATAGGTGAGGCTTTTCAGGCAGTCACAAAGCTCAGGGTGACACAATAAGTCAAGTGAAATCAAGCCACACACCGCATGCAGGGCACGCCACGTGCGTTTCAGATAGCACACGGATGACTCTTTGGAGCAAAATGCAACCTGTAATAGGAATGTGACTCTTGGAAAGGTTGGTATGTTGCTTTATGCAACGCTGGGAGACCCTAAGGCTGGGAGACCCTCAGCTGGGGAATGCGGAGCGTGGGAGAGTGAATTCGCTTCCAGCTTTTCTAAACCAATGCTTGAGCTCCAATCATACACTCCCGGCTTAGTGCAGCATTAAATTAACAGTCAGGGTGATCCAGGGCGTTAGACTGTGTGCCCGGGCTGGAACCTCTCTCTTCGTTTAGCCACAAAGAAGAGAGCGAGAAGGAGTTACCCTGGAAAGCCAAAAGAGCACGGTGAGTGTCTGTATTTGTTCCCCCGCCTCCCCCCGGCCCCATGATCCAAGTTCAGTGAAAACCAGCGTGTGTTTGTGTTGGCGCCCTTCGGAATCCCCCGATCACTTGCGGGTTCCAGCGCACTAGTGGTCATGCCTGGCCTTTAAACGCAGCTGCTTCAGACTCCAGCGCGCGCACAATAGCAAGGAGAACGTGCAGTGCCTTGGCTGTAACTTTGCTGCATCATGTGGAAAAAGTGACTTGGATCCAATGCCATTTATAGGTGGCCGTGAAGTCTCCTTTTCCATACGCCGCCGTGGAGAAGCGGCATCGGCAAGCCGGCTGCCTTATTGCTTCAAGGTGGTGGACCGTCAGATCCCCACTCCCCACACTGCACCTACAAAGCCACAGCTCTTCTTGGCTGGGGCAGGTGTCAACAGCGGGAGGGGATCGTGGTTTACTGACCCCTCGTTCGGACACGTTGAATTGACAATCACAGGCATAGGGCACAAGAGTGCTAGATGCAAGGCTTTTCCCTTGCCTTTCAGGAATACACACAATACAGGGCACCTGCAGGGCTGAAAGTGGGCCAGGGCCACACGGTAGGTATCAGATCACACACAGCAGAAGAAAGAAATTCAGCTAAAAATACATTAGTTCATATCAAAGGGCGAGCGTGATTTTTTTTTTTTAAACAAAGGTGCACATTAGAACAAGCTCGAAGCGTTTTGTGTCTGGTACTGTCTCCCACGCCCACTGGAAATAACGCACAGCCTGCTCTTTCTTTGCGTCTTTTAAACTCCCTTTTAATTAGAATTGCTAAAGTAGGACACCCCGGTGGAAGATGTTTTCAGTATCCACCTACATCGCTGCTACAAGCAGAATTAGTGCCTGTTAAACAAACTGTTTGAAACGCAGCCCTCCTGCAAAACTTTTCCCCGCCCCACGTCCTATTGTGCCCCTTTCTCATCCGCACAAATTGCAGGGTATTTAGGGAAAGGTTACTCTATTTAAAACAACCCCCAAGCAACAATGAGGAGGGTGGATTCAAAAAGCCGGGGCTTGTTGCACACACATGAGAGAGGCTGAGGTTGGGAGTATCCCTTAGAACTCATTTAATTTTTTTTAAGAAATCCAAACGTAGGTGTGCCCCTCCCCACGTCTACTTTAATTTATTTGATTAGATCATACCGTCTGCTTCTGTTTATGTGCCTACACAGAACTAACACCTGGAGCTGTGCTGAGCTGTGGAGTCGGCACTAGTTAACTAAGGGCCATGACTGAAATGAAGTTTTAGCCCTTGCTTTCCAAAGGACCAGTACACTCCCAAAGCGGGTTTACAACGGAACCTCATACACTTCTCCTAGTTCGCGCAGCTTAGTTTCTCTCTACCTCCCCCCCCCCCGCCCCGCTCAGATGTTTCTGATGATGGCGAAGGCTGATCACATTTCTGCTGATGAAAGTGTCTGGCGAAACAATTCTTTTTGCTTCAATGTTATAAATGGCTTCAGAGAAAAACTGAAATTCCTTTTGATAATGAAACACCTTGAACGTGTTAAGCTTAGAACCACGGCTGGCCCATTACAGGCTAACATGCAGTTTACATTTTCTATACCAAGATCACTATTTATTTCCTATGCTAAAGAAGTATTAGATTATATTCGCCTTCAAGGAAAGGTGTCCTTCTTAGAGCGCTAAAAGCATTTTTTAAAAACCTGGATCCCCCTTTAATTATTATCTGTGTGCAGATGAGTCTAAATTAACCCTTTCATATGAAAACGCCTGTCCGCAAAGAATTATAATTCCCTTTCCTTCTTCCAAAGATAATTACAGGGAGGCATTTATTGTATACAGTTCATCAGTAATTTAGCTGAACTATTATCGCCCACATTCAGTCTGTTCAAAACGGTTTACTCTTTCCCCTACCTTTTCTTTAAATAAATTAAAACGTGTTTGAAGTTGTGAAATTACTGCGGAAAATAGTTTAGAATGTAGCTTTAGAATTAGCGTGTGATCGCAATTACTGTTCTGTCCTAACATGATCCGAATCATCTGAGCATAATTTACAGTCTAACCTTTGCTGGCACAAATGCGTAGCAAGCAAATAAAACCCACCCCCCACAACAAATGCATAACAAACAGGCAGGAAAACCCCAACATCTTTTGCATAGCAACAGGTAACAAACCTGCAGAATTAAAGGGCTAAATACAGGTCTTTAGCTGGCTAAAAACCGCTGGTATGTTTAAAACAAACAACACCATCGGATAGCAACAGAAAAATATAGCTAATGCCCAGCGAAATTCAAGCAGGGTTAAGCTACCAGTGAGATGAATAGGAAATCTGCCAGGAAACCAAAAAGATCGGCGAATAGCTACACAGTCTTGTTTGCAACTCACACCGCACCGCTAGCTTGTCAGTCGGCAGAGGGGTAGATTTTAAGCCCAGACACGTGTTGATAGCGAGCAGTCAAAGAACAACACCGCCTTCCTGATTCCCCACCAGGCTAAGGACCCGTCAGGACTGAGCCCCGCTGTGTTCATCCTGTCCGCATCTGGTATCTTATTAAAGCGCCTGGAGCGAAGCCCTGGCGTGTCCGGTACAATCCCAGCTCCAGAGCCTGGCTCGGCCGTGCTTTCCACGGGGCAGTCACACGGCAAAGGGGCACTTCAGCGGGCGCGGGTGTCGGTAGCTGGTTACTTAAACGCTGGGAACAGATAGGGGTGGGGCGGGCGCCCAGTGCCCCTGACAAAAGTAGCGGGTCTCCATCACCGTGAAAACAGACGCCCCGGCTTCGGGTTCGGGGCCGTGCAGAGGTGAGAAAGATCGGCCACGCTCCTGGCTCAGCCGCGAGAACTTCCCGAGAGCCGCCCGCTGCAGGGACAGCTCCTTGCTACCAAGTCCAAGCACAGCCGCGCCGGGACATAACTACCCAGGGGGAGTGTTGGGTCACTGCACCTGCGTCTCCAGTCCTTACCCAGGCAAAACCCTCGCTGAAGTCAAGGGGAGGTTTGCCGGAGTAAAGCTTGTGAGCTCTGGCTGCTAGGAAAGGGCCGGCGATGTTCCCACAGGTCCTCCCTCGCCACCCCGGGCTGGGTTTACGGGTTCACACACTTTTGGGGGGCGCTGGGGAATGGAGCTAAGCGAGCAGAGTCCCCTTGCCTGGCTCGCTGAAACTTCTTCCAAAAGTCTATCCCGGCTATTAAAAGCTGTGTCACTCTCGCCAAGGAACCGGTGCGCCGCACTGGGAACTGGGCTACAACTGCGGTGAATACTAATCCAGAAAGGGAAACTGAGGCTCAGTTTGAGAGAGACCTTAGAGATCCTCTTGGCCCCAGGAGCCCCCATGATATATTTTATGCATTTTCCTCTCTCCTTGAAATCAGTTATTATTGCTGCTACAGAGAGAGAGAGAGAGCGCAACCCACAATACTATCTGCAACAGACAGAGTGTGTATTTCAATAATGAGCAGGGAAGGCAAGTTGCACAGTTGCAGAACTTTTTGAACAGCATTTGCGTTTTCAGACTTCGGCTGTTTGAGCTGCTCAGAGTCAGAATCTGTTTGGCCTAATCCCTTTCTTCTGGGCGTCCTCTTGGTTGTGACGCACAGCCCTTATTATTATGCATCCGATGAAGTGAGCTGTAGCTCAGGAAAGCTCATGCTCAAATAAATTGGTTAGTCTCTAAGGTGCCACAAGTACTCCTTTTCTTTTTGCGAATACAGACTAACAGGGCTGTTACTCTGAAACCAGCCCTATATTAAATGGCCCTGTAGTTTAAACACTTTTAGGAGATACTGAAAATTCTCCTTGAGAAACAGAGCAGCTACAAAGGAAGCCATGGCATTGTTAATGAGGGATGATGTAGTCCTAAATAACACTGACAATATTAATGTGACTTCTTTGGCATATGGAAACCTTCTCAAACAGCAATACTATAGCCATACTTTATCTTAAAAAATCCTAACTCATTGTAACAATACTTTGCAACTGTATCCATGGCTCTCAAAGCACTTTGCAAGCATTAATTAATCAGCCATCACAATACCTATGTGAAATAGGTAAGTACTACTACATTTATTTGAGTGTTGTGAAAACTGAGGCACAGAATGATTATGTGGGACATTGGGCAGGGTACAATGAGTCATTGGCAGATGTGAGCACAAAACTTCTGAGTCCTGAACCCCAGTTCAGTGCTCTAATAGATTATCCTTCCTTCCTTGTAACCAATAATAAAAGACAAGGGCATTGTATTTTGAGATTCTGTTGAAACACTAGTTTAATTCTCATTTTTTATATTACCAGAACCCCTAAATGGATTTATATAAATGTATTACAGTTACTTATTTTGTGTGTGTATCTCTAAGACATGCACAAACACATAAATATTGCAATATAGTATTTTCACAATATTGACATATTATACAAATAATGCAAAAGTAACTTTATCACAGTGAGCCAAATTCCATAAAGCCTGCATGGAATTTAATTGCACTAATCTTCCCAAGACGAGGAAAGATTGAAATACACAGTATGTGACATTCACCTGTTTTACAGTAGGCTCTCCTTTTTTTATATACATGTGTTAATACAAGTTACACTAATGTCTACTGCATATGATAAACTTTGTGGCCAACATTTTCACAGTGGCCTTTAGTTATGGGTGCCCAATTTAAAATCCCTTGGGCTTTTTTTTCAGTGTTGAGCACTCAACTCCAAATGTAGTCAATGGAAGCAGTAATGCTCAGCACCTCTGAAAATCAGCCTCAAAATGTCTCAGACTGGAAACTCAAAATCTGAGATTGTACTTGAAAATGTTGGCCTGTGTTATTTAGGAGCCTTGACTCCGAATTTACTCTGAAGTTACAAGATCAGGTCCTAGAAGAGGTGCAGAAAAAGATGCAGGTATCCGATTAGGTAACTTGATTATGCTTTACTGCTTCTAGCTCCGTATCTCTCTGCATTTGTCATTTTTATTAGCTTCTTGTTTAAATCCAACCAAGGATCAAATAATCAGTATGATATTAGTATTAGTATTTCAAAGATATTAATGTGCCATGATATCTGGGTAAAATACATTCAATACAATTTATAATGGGAAGTCTCCGTTATACAAATACAGTAATCAATAATGGCTAACACAACTGAAAAGCTGAAAATATAAGTTTTGAAAGATGAAATATCATCACAGAAGTTACTGAAGGTACCTCTCTCATTCTGCTGAAAACTGTCTGAAATAGAACCAGACTTCCAAGGAAAACAGTATACAGCTAGTTGAAACAAAGGGATTAATCAAAACAAACCAGTACCTTGCTGATCTCACAAGATGCTGTATTTAATTAATGAAAGCTGCTTCTGTGTTTCAGAAGTGAAGATGGTTGGGAGACCAGTAATATTGTGATGTTGGCCCAACAGAGTGTTTCCACAGCTTGGGACAAATTTCTGATGCAAATAGATTCAACTCCACTGAAGACAATGGAGTTGCACCTATTTACACGTTGGTTAATTTGGCTCTTTTTGTCTAATACCTTTTCATGAATCATACATATTACTTCCCGATGGCTGAGAAAGTCATAAAAACTCTGCTCTGCCTCTTGGAACCTTTGACATTCTCAAATACAGACATAACAATGGATTGCATCAGGCAATGCCTAAATCTACCATTGATTTTTCTCTTTTTTTTTTTAAAGAAAGTCAGATGTTCATGGCCAATTGATCCCTTGAGTGAAACCTTTTATCTCCACAGTTATTACTTTCATCTACCAATAGATACTCAAAACAAAACCAAGAACCTCCCCACACCTGGGATTAAGTCTGATTTCATTTGCAGTGGTTTCTTATCTGTGTAACACCACTGAGTTCAACTGATTTACTCCTGATTTACATACGTGCAACTAAAAGTAATATTAGGCCATAAGAAGACCACATAAACCAGTTAACAATGAGGAAATTTAAAAATTGAGGCTGACACTGTAACTTTGTTTTGTAATGTGCCAACAGAAACACAGACACAAATAAGCACCCTGATCCAAACATTTATACAATTCCTAATTGGGGGAACACAAAGTTAATGATAAAGGTAAACTGTGAGTCATAATATAATTAGCAAATGTGCTAACTTCAGAAAAGTGTATAGGGGAAGGTAAAGGGCCTTTCCCCACCTTCCCTATAGAGAAATCAGACCTTAGCCACAGAAGGAAAAGAGAACATATAACAATGTGAGCTATTTTGAGGATGTAGGGTTAACAGCTTACATATGGTATTTCTTTTCTTTCATCACTTTATTTTGGATTCTTAACATTATTAAAACATTTTTCTATTGAATTTCCTTGTTTTATTGTATTGGAATTTACTCAAAAAACAAAGAGGGCTTCTTCAAAATAATATAAATCTCTCTCAGACATACAAGCATTACAAGGGCCATATCATGTCATCACCACATGTGTAGATTTCCCACTAATGTCAATAGCTAGTGGTGTATGTTGGCCATGACTCAAGAGTATGATAGTCCCTAGATTATTTCTGCAAATACATACAGTCTGTTATATAATTTATCGGCTCTCCTATGTGCACTTTTACCTGAGGGATTATACACACTTTTCTTCAAAACTGTTCTGTGTCTACTTATTTAGGCAATTTTTTAAAAAATGATGCTACATTCAATAGACAGCAACAGCTAAACTGATCTCCTGAATAAATACAGAGCTAGATAATTTTTAAAAAATGATATGTCATGTACCAGGTGGTCTGGGACAGGTTTCACGGTGTACTGTTTTAAAATGTACTTCGGATGTAGCTTGTGCATAGTAACCACATTCAGAAAAATGATTTTCAATAATGGCAAATATCTAATCTGTTTTGAAATTTGTTGTCCTCTTTTGTTCAAAATGGACAGAGCAGTGAAATCAGACTAAGAATTGATGACTTCCTAAATGTTACATTTTGAAATAAAATATATTTTGGGCCACATTATTATTATAATTTATTTCTATTTTGTTTGTGCCTCGAGGCCCTAATTCACACGCAAAAGAAAAGGATAGTTCCTCCCCTAAAGAGCTTGCAATAGCAGTAAACTGTAGTCTAGGTGACCTTTTGCATATTTAAACCAGTAATGTAAAAGTGGCTGCTACAGTCATGCAGTTAATGAAAGCTGAGTAACACAAGATGACAAATTAGTATAAGCACCCTAAATAACTTCACTAATTGAGCTAAGGGCTCAGTCCTGCTTCCAATGCCAGAACTCCCATGGACTTTAAAAGAGCCTGCTCTCGTTGTTGGTTGTATTGTGGTATCAGAGCATTGTGGCTCCATTGTGTGAAAATTCATACAAACACATAAATAAGACTTTCTTTGCCTGGAAGAGCTTATGGAGTCAGGTCTCGATTTCTCATACACTTGTATTTAGTATTGTGGTGCTCTCGTCAGGTTATCTAACGCTCGTTTTTAAATATCTTAATTTTCTTGCCAGGAAATTGTTAACATGCCCAAGAGCTGGAGTAGTATAGCTGGCATTAGTGTTTGGATATGTCATGACTTCACACACATGCTGGATAATGATGATATTTCTTCCATTGAATACAAATTGTTAGATTGGTACCATATCTGAGAAGCTGCCAATGACACGTCACTAAGCTTAACATCTGTCAGCAACGACTTTTACATAGCATGGTGTCTTTATATATTGTTCTCAGTGTAAGTAAAAGTTATGTATATTGTTAAACCTATGAAAAACCCAAGCCCATAAACAAGAAAAACTCTCACTAATATGGAAACTGATGCCTAAATGAAGTCAGTCTGTGTACGTGTATATACCTATGAGTCAAAACATTTTCAGTCGATTCAATCATACTCCTTTTTATTTTATATCCCCTCATTATAAATATTTTAATATTCATGAGAAAAGAACAAGACTTTTAAAAAGTGGTTACAATATAAAAGAAAAAAATGTACATTCTAAAATTTAGATGGGGAATGATAGTAGTATTCTGAAAGCACAGAAAGTAGTATTCTGAAAGCACAGGCTGGGATAGTAGTATTCTGAAAGCACAGGCTGGGATTTCTATTTTTACCAGGATCAGTGAGTTCCTAAGTCACCATGTGTACTTTCCCTTATCTCTCTCTATGCCTCATTTTCTCCATCTGTAAAATGGGTAGAATAATAGTTTCTTTCTTTAGGTTATGTCTATTCAGCAGCTGGGAAAGTGCTTGCAGTGTGGGTACACAGACATGTGCTAGCTCTGCTTGAGCTAGCATGCTAAAAATAGACATGTGGCCACAGCAACATGCAGGGCAGCTCAGGTTAGCCACTCTAGTACAGACTCCATGGGAATGTACTGCAGTGTAACCCCATAATAGCTTACATTGATATAAAGGAGCCAAAGCAATTTACAGCTCTATACATACAGTACTGTTGAAATGCAGCCACCTCTGGGGTGGATGACAACCAACTGGCATACAGTAGTGTAGAGAGGGAAAATTTTAGCCAAGGATAGCAGGAAAAACTCTTTTTAAGGGAAGTGTCATGGAAAAAGACTCATGCATAGTAAACTGCATGGAACTCAATTTGTCTATGTTGGTAGAATGAAGAAATGTGTAAACCTGCAGGATCCTTCCCCCCTCGTGTGTTCATAACTAACACTGATGTCAGTGAAGATGACAGGCAGTATGCCTATGTAGATGAAAGAGATTGTAGTATGCAGCTGATCACTGAGGTCACACTCCTATTATCCAGCAAAGAGATCTTCATAAGTGTTGAAATCAAACTCTAGTTTTTTAAATACTTAAATGAAATCTTCTGTTTTCTCTAACAAACAAAACCCATAAATATGCCGGATGGAAGAGGGGACTCATTTATATACGTTGGGGATTATGATTGGACCAACACAGATCTTTCCTAATTAACTGCAAAAAGACACACCAATTGCCATTAGAAAGGTGAAGGAAAGTCCTTAGCTTTGCCGTGAGATGTCATTTGACCTATAACCCTGATGTCATGATAATGTGGATTTTTAACATACATGTTCTTCAAACAGGAACATCCTCTAGAGTGTACAACTTTAAGTCAAACTTGTTTTTTTATTACAGTATCTATTAAGCTAGCCTTAGATGCTTTATAGAAAACAGACACAGCAAACTTGAGACTGGTAATAATACTAAAACACTTACATAGGGGACTTCATTTGTTGATCTCAAAGGGCTTGACAGAGGACGGTAAGTATCACTATCACCCTGTCCATACAAAGATGCTGAGTCACAGAGTGGTGAAGTGATTTGTCCAGGGTCATATGGTAAGTCAGTGACAGAGCTGGCAGCAGAACCCCAGGTTGCTTGTCTCCCCTACAAACACATTATCTGTTAGGATTCTGATTGCATCACAAAGCACAAGAATTTTCTGGTGACATCATAAACTACTCACTCACATTGCTCCAGTTTTCTTCAATGGGAGCTTTGCACTTACATCCAATGACAGCATTTCATTCAGTATCATAGAATCATAGAAATGAGGTCATCAAGTCCAGCCCCCAATGCTGTGGCAGGAACAAGTAAACCTAGACCATCCCTGACAGTTGTTTGTCCAACCTGTGCTTAAAGATCCTCTAATGATGGAGACTCTACAATCTCCCTTGGAAGCATATTCCAGAACTTAACTACCCTTACAGGTAGAAAGCTTTTCCTAATATTTAACCTAAATCTCCCTTCCTGCAGATCAAACCCATTACTTCTTGTCCGACATTCAGTGGCCCTGGAGAACAATTGATCACCATCCTCTTTATAACAGCCCTTAACATATTTGAAGTATATATCTGTACAGTATAGGTATGTGCCTGTACAGCTTATAGCTCACAGTCACCTGCGTGTTAACTAGAGATGGTTGATAAACTCCACCAAATATTTTTGACTGAAATTAAAATTTAGAAAATTTCAACCATCTCTAATGTTAAACTCTATATTTCCATGTTTTTGATTCTGCAAGCCCTTCATGGGTGGAAGTACCTTTTGAAGTCAATGGGAGTTGCTCACATGGATGGCTTGTTGGACTGAGGTGTAGAGAGGATACCTAGCATCTGATTATATGTTGCACCTCCAGGGCAGCCCAGGGGGAAGGGGCAAAGGTATGGCTCTGGGGAAATAGCAAACAGACACGTATGCTGTGCCAGCACTAGGAGAATTCTCCATGGAAGCAATGTATAGGGCTGGAGAACAGGACAGAATCTGTCCTATAATATTTCAGCTTTCAATAGTGCACTCAATTAGAGAATGATATAATATCCCACCAGTACAGGCATTAATATATGGGGACAATTTTCTAGCAACTAGATATTACTGCTCCATAAAATAGTAAACTCTTAAATGCGGTATGATTCATATAGGAAAGATGTAAAAACTCAAAAGCGTCAGTCAAAATGGTGGCCTATGTACATATGGTTGGTGATTAGGGATGTGGTTTTAAAATGGCAATTTTTGTGAAAAAAATCATTGGATATTTGTTGTGTAAAAGATAAAGGTTATGGAAATACAGAGGCACCCAGCTAAATCTCACTTAACTGATGTGCAAACCTGATGTTTCCCAACATGCCTGGTATGACTCTTGCTGAAGCCAATAGAAAGGCTCTGACTGACTTCATCTGGGAGCTTGAAGCAGGCTCCAATAACCCAGTGATCCCACTTCTTGGCAATGATTTAGCGGCAAAATGCCCATTGAAGTCTCCTACTAGGTAGATTGCTTTGATTTTACACAATATACAGTAGTGATGCTACAGAGTATTACCTTAAGTAATTAAAGTTATACATGTCAAAATAAATGAACATCGCAAATTGGGCATGATTGTGATCTGACTGGCTCATAAAAAGTGTAACTCCAATGAAGACAGTGGAATTAGCTAAGTGTGAAAATTGGGGTGAGATCAGAATCAGGCTTACTAAGCTCACTTCTGCATTCCTCTCACATCCCAAACAGTAATTGACTTCAGTAAGAGTTTTGTGTGTGAGGGAATGCAGGACTGGTCCCTTTTGTGATGAATTATCCATTGATTCCTTTTACTGTGCTTGTGAACATAGCCACTAATTCATTAAAGGCTAGATTGTAACTTTACACCCTGAGTAAGAGGCAGCAAGTAGCTGCACTTGCCACCAGGGCAGACCAGAGAAGGAATAACAGTGTTACAGTTCCACTCCTGCTTTGCTCTGGAGGGTCGGGCAAAGTAAGTTACTTCATCCCTTTCCTTGGAACAGCTTACTCCTCTAGATGTGTCCAGCCACTCTGGAGCTCCTTCTACTTCCCATACTTTCCCAACCCCTTCCTGCCCACTTGGTTGCAGCAGGGGAATACTGGGTGACTAGCCCCCATTCTTCCTCCTTGCCCCCTGTGGCTGGAGTTGAGCTGAGTTGAGTGAGGAGAGCTGAACTGAGGGGTAGAGGGAGTGGGGGGCTCTATTCCACTTTGTGGTCAACAAGGGCTGTGCCAATCTAGCCCCAAATTCATAATGGGTCTCCCTGGTATTAAAGTGGATTAGTGAGTTTCTACCATATAATTACAAAAAGGGTAAAAAGTCATGGGCATTGTGTTGAACACCAAACAACCTTTATTTTTCCAGTGTTAGTGAAATTAATCAGAACTATACTTGTGTGGTTTTGGGGGTGGTTTTTTCCTAATCTTGTACGAAGGAGAAACTCCCAGATCTGACCTGTACTAGAGAAGTTGCATCTGTTTAATTAAACCGATTCCTGATCAATCTAATGAAATGGGTGCAAATCCCTAATCTAGATAAATTTTAAATCAATGTAATTAAACCAGCACAAAAATTCTAATATAAACAAGGCCTTGGATACTATGATGATGGATGCAGTGGATACAGCTTGACAGGATAAACAATTTGTCACCCCAAGAATTAACATCAAGTAGTATGCATAGGTAGCCTATGTAACCAAGCATTTCTATTGCAGTTATTTCCCCCGCCCCCTTACTTCCTATTGTTTGTTACACTCAGTTGTGGCATCTTTTTTTAGCTTGTAGGTTGGTGCAGAGACCTCTGTGAGGCTCTGATCGTGAATGAGGCCACAAGGTGCTACCCTAATACAAATCAATAATAATCTTGCAAAGAGGGCAAAAGTCTGTTCTCAGCTATGTCGCTGTAAATCTGAAGCAGTTGCACTCATTTCAGTGGAGTGGCTTTGGATTGACACTGGTACACCTGAGATCAGAATCTGGCCTGGAAAGTTCACTTGTCCGGTCCTGCTGTCTTTACCTGTCCATTTCTGCGAGATACTGAGCACCATCTGTTTCCACGTAAGTGTTGGAATTGAGGGCACTCAGCACCTCAGAGCACTGAGCTCCGCAAGTCTTTTGCGCCACCCAGAAATTACCTTGGAAGCTCTCAAAATTCTCATTAAAATCCCATTGTTTACTTTCACATCCATACACTCACATGGAACCCCCCCACCCCTTGCAAAACCCCCTCAAAATGTTAAAAATCAGGATTATTGGTTTCTTAAAACCTGAAAATCAAGGAATCCGTATCACTCATGACGGGGATGACACAGCTGCAGCCCTAATGATGATGTATCAACCACTGAAACAGTAGGGACAGCTAAAATGAGCACGCTTTTCTCTCTGCAAGTTGAACAGTATTCCACATGGGTGCAGTGCTGAAATATGTGATTGTAGAATCTGCCAAAGATTCTGCATTGGTGCTCACTTCTTCCTTCGCTGCTGCATAAGTGTTTATTACCAATCGTTTTATAGCACTGGTAGTGCTCTATGATTGTCACTGCCCTGGTTCCATGACAGAAACAGCAACTTCTCAATTCTCAACCCACGAACGGTCAGAAGGCCAGATCCTCAGCTGATATAAATTGGCACGGCTCCAATGACTTCACGAGAGCTACGCCAACTTTCACCAGCTGCAGATCTGGTTCCCAGGCTGTCACCCTGACCAGCCAGCCACTGAACAAGCCTCCTCCATGAATGCATGCAGCCTTGCAACTTTGTCTGTTTGTGGCTAGTATAACAGAATATGGGATTTTGAATGGGTTTAATTAGTTAAATATAATTAAATATATTTAACATCTATTTTATAATAAGGCATTTTTTACTTTTCTCACAATTTCCCAAGATAAACAACTTAATTAAAATATTTTGCTATTTTCCTTTTTTCTTTAAACGACTAGGATTAATTCCCTTAGAGTCCTAGTGATGTAAAAATCTGGCCCATTTTTTTAACACCCTGAGATGGGCCACTTCACATCGGCACCAAAGGCAAATTTATAATGGGAAGTTTCTTGCCAACGTTCCAAACTGATGAATAGAGCTATGGTTTGTTGGCAGTGTTGTTGTAGCCATGTTGGTCCCCAAATATGAGAGACAAGGTGGGTGAGATAACATCTTTTACTGGACCAACTACTGTTGGTGAAAGAGATGGGTCTGACCTGAAGAAGAGTTCTGTGGAAAGCTTGTCTCTTTCACCAACAGAAGTTGGTCCAGTAAAAGATATTACCTCACCCATTTTGTCACGCAGCTATGGATTCTCAGTCAAACATCTCTTGTAACAATCACTATTGTTAGGAAGCCTGAAACATAGAGTCAAATTTTCAGTAATGTACATACAGCATTTGCCACCCATATCTAGGCTCATCCTCGAAAACACAGGTTTTTGGGCATGTCAGTGGACGAGCTTGCAAATTTTGTGGATTAGGAAGACTGGATGAAAATTATCTCTTTACAATGGAATTTTACAATTGCTGAAGATAGAAAATATTGTACTGCCTTGCGAACAGCATGCCTGAGCAGGATATGCCTTTTGTTCGACTTGTTAGGTCAGCTTGCCACTTCTGACTTTGACACAGAATCTCTTTATTATCTGCACATTAACCTTTTGTGGGATAGGAGGACATCTTATTTTGCATCATGGGCATCCACAGAAGTCCCACCAGTGGAAATTCTTGGGAGCTGTCTAGTGGATGCCCTGGCCACACGACCTCTCTAAGTGGTCATACCCATTTGCTGTACCAGCTGGGTCTGATACTCCCTGGTGGAGTGGCAGTTTTGGGAAGCTTGCAGGGGCCTGTGCTTTAAACTGGGAATGAGTCATGCTCATGGAGTGCTATATCTGTACATGCAAGAACAATATACCTTTGCACATACAACACTAACTACAAATCATTGTCTAGTCTGATGTATATATCCTTCACAGTATGATAGATATCAGGTCCTATTCTGTATTTGTGTTTTAGAGGCTATGTGCTAGTAGTTTCATAATTCAGAACAGCTGGGGCCAGATTGTGACAGAGCCACAGGCTGCTATCAAGCCTATGTGACAGATGCTTACGCCGACCCTATGTGCAAAGTCCCTCTTGGTAACCCCCACAAGGCCCAGTCACAATTGCAATCCCTCCTGCTCCAAGGGAAGTGCAAAGACGACTCCATCAGTGTGTCCCAAAGAGAGCAAGAGGAGGTGGGGAGATGGTCACTCCACTTGCATGTGGAATGAGCTGGCCATATTAGGGGGTATACCCTGAGCAGTCCTGCTGCACACCAAGCAGTTCAGGGAGGGAATCACTCACTGAGCTCCCAATGAGGTGGCATAACATTGCATTCTTGGGCCAATGGCTAGATGCCGCAATCTGGCCCTCTGTAACCAACATCCAGCTTAACAGCTTGTTTTTCTATTTAAGTGAATTTTAGTGTTCAGGAATGATGCCAGATTGACTACTAGAAACTGGAATTAGAGGAACCATCTCTAGAAGTGGAAAGGATCAGTCTCAGTACCAGTTTGGTCCTCAGCCTACCTGCCAAGAATATCAGAAAGAGTGCCAGTTAGTGCCAACTGGGATAGTAGACTTTGTCTACTATGAATGAGGCCACTACCATTACCTTTATGTTGTATTACTACTTCCTGATGGCAGCTTGGCAACTTGCATCATTATCAAACTGAGCAGCTTCTAATCTCCTTACAAATTCACTGAGCTACCCAGTTCTCCTAACAACAGACTCTGTTCTTATCAGAGATGGGCCCAAACTGTGAAGTTTAGATCTGATTCGGAACTTTTTCAGTTTGAGGAGGCTTGGATCCAGTATTTTGGTGAGGGCCCCAACTCTGATTCTGTACTATGACAAATAGTGGCTACAGCATCTGTACCATATTTTTTCACATAGTCTTACAGCAAGCGTAGAAGTCGAATAGCTAAGAAACATGCTTATGTAGGTAAGATCAAATGCGATCCCACTGTCTCTGATTTACAGGTATGCTTATTCTGCATATGCATTAAAAATGCATGCATCTCATCCCCTACAGCTATAAACCAAAGTAAATTTGCATGACTCAGGGATTTCTTCAATGCCCATGTGTAAACTCCGGTTAGAGATGGTTATGGCCAAAGAGTAAAATAAGACTATACTCTTTAATATTAATACTATTGTTCTCATTTAATGGGTAATTCACACTACCGGTACAAAAAGAAAAGCAGTCAGTGGTTTGTTATGACAAGTGTTAGGCATTGGCATTACCAGCATACTCCTCCAAAAAATCCTTCACTCACTTTATTGCATTGACTGGGTGCTGTGGTTGGTTACGTTTGTTTGTTTGTATATGTTGTGCCATCATTTCATTGTCTTCAGTGGTCTTCTGGTGTTATTGACGTCCATTCCAGCCATGTTTTCCCAATTTGTTCTTCTATCCTTTCCCTCTCACATACAGGACTGGCCCTAAACACATGGACACCTTGCAACTGCAGGTGGCTCCACTTCTTGGGGGTTCCTCACTGGGAACACAGCTTAACATAAATCTAGTTTTTGTGACCTCATGAAACATGCAAGGATCTATTCAGTTGTTTGCAGGAAAGCTCATGTGGTCTCAGACCAGGCCCACTCATATAGGCCCCAAACTCCCATTGTCTTCAATGTTACTCTTGCTTGAGTCAGGCCAGAGAGCATAGCTGATACCTAAACTGCCCAACAGCAATATTTTGATTCTTTTTCAGATCCCTCTGTTTTACCGCTCCTTCATTACTCAGTGTGGAGGAAAGCTCATTTTCTTCCAGAAAGTAAGGCTGTATGTGGGAGACGTATAGATAGGTGAAAATCCCTTCCCCGCCCTGTCTAGGTCTAGGGCTGCAGTGCAGAGCCCTGCCATGACCATCAGTCAAGCTTATGGTTTAGGGTACCATCTGAAGACCCTCATTGCCTTTTGCATGGGACGTGGGGCCATTCAATCTGCTTAAATGTGGATCTCTGCCCATGCTCCAGTCTGCTCCCACTGTAGCATCAAAGCAGAGCAGAGACCCTTTTCACAGCATACAGTAGGGGCTCAGCTCCTCCATGCAGGCTGTGTCTTCATTAGGAAAAAACATGCTTTTGTAACTCAAGTTAGCTAACCATCCCAGAATGATTAGTCCAGTTCAGGTCCCTGCTCTGCCTGATTTGGAATTGGGACTTGAACCTGCATCTCCCAGATTAATGCCTTAACCACTGGGCTAGAGACTGTTCTGGGGTGGGTTTTTCTCCTCCCCTCTCCCGCGTGAAAAAATGTTTTGTCAAAAAGAGTCCCTACCAGCTCTAGTCAGAATGACTTTTGAACAGTTTTCTGCTTAGCATTAAACTATAGGATATTTTTGTTAGACTCTCATTTTCATAATGTTCCTATAAACCAGTTATGCTACAGGTACCTGATTCTGATCTCATTCCCGCTGATTTTATACTGGCATTACTGTACTGACTTCAGTGGAGTTCCTCCTGACTTAAACTGTATGAGTTCCAAATCAGAACCTTATTCTTAAAGTGTCTTCTAAATGCCATATTAATTCTGCAACCCATTCTGTGGAAGTTTATTAGAAATTCCTCTTTAAGGTAATGATTCACTTTTAATGGTGCTTCAGTTAGACCTACTGCTTTAAATGGAGCAGTGTATAAAGTAAAAATGGACCCTGAGTATTTAAAAGGATATGGCCAATCTATTTTTCATAGTTTTAAAATGTTTTTTTGCTTTTGTTTCTCATAACCCATTGGACATTCTTGCAGTTAAGGGCCTAACACTGCCTCCAATGAAACCCAATGGCAAAACTTCTACTGGAATTCAAACAGGAGTAAGAGTGGGTTCTATAAAATCTAATTGTTTCCCTTTGTGGAGTATACCCAGAGGTGAAAGTAAGCCAGTACGCCCCAGTATGGCGTACCGGCAAGAGCCGGTGTGCCGTACTGGGACCGGCTTTCCCAGACATCAATCTAAAGCCCTGGGGTAGCAGCGGCAGGGCTCCAGTGGGGATTTAGAGGGCCCCGGAGCTCCAGCCACCGCTACTGCCCCGGCCCTTTAAATCCCCACCTGAGCCCTGCTGCCCAAGCCTTGGGGTGGCGGCGGCGGGGCTCTGGAGCTCCAGCTGCTGCTACAGCCCCGGCTCTTTAAATCCCCGCCAGAGTCCTGCTGCCGGAACCCTGGGGTAGTGGTGGCGGGGCTCTGGCGGCAATTTAAAGGGCCGGGTGGTAGCAACGGCTGGAGCCCCAGGGCCCTTTAAATGTCCACCGGAGCCCCACCGCCGCTACCCCAGGGCTCGGGCAGCAGGGCTCAGGCGGGGATTTAAAGGGCTCGGGGCTCCAGCAGCCGCTACCACAATGGAGCCCCAGGCCCTTTAAAGCTCTGCCAGAGCCCAGAGCCCCGGGTAGCGGTGGCAGCTGGGAGCCCCCAGGGCTCCTCAGTGATTTAAAGGGCCTGGTGTGCCGCTGCGGTAGCAGCAGCTGGAGCCCTGGGCCCTTTAAATCACCCCCGAGTCCCGGGGCTCCCAGCCGCCTCTGCAGCTGGTAGCTCGGGGGTGATTTAAAGGGCCCGGGGCTCCCAGCTGCCACTACCGCAGCTGGAGCCCTGGGCCCTTTAAATCAAGATTAAAGAGTCTCCGGATTTAAGGCTCTGCCTCTTCCGGTTGAGGCCACGCCCCTGCTCAGGACTCCGGCGTCCCTTGAGACCCAGTCCTGAATTGTTTCCCTGTGCAGGACTGTCTGCCACTGAAGGCAGACTAATTTTTACATGTGAACAGTCTGCAAGACTGGGCTAAGTGGAAAAGGGTTGACTGTAACTTCATATTCTAATCACACTGGAGAAGACGTAGTAGGCCTACATTGTGCATACATTTTTAAGCTATGCTCCTTTGACAACTGAATAAACTGTCTGCTGTATGACTCGATAGGCTAAAGTTAACTATGCTGCAAAGGGGCACAACTTAGCTGATTTCACCAAGGCTGAGTTTGGGCCTACAGCTAAGTTCTTACTTACAGAGTTAGACTGATTTCTCTGTTGTTGGTTTAGGAAAGGCCTGATACTCATTTATTTTTTGGAAATTTAATATATTTTAAATGCATAGACTTCTTTAAAGATACTTACTTTAAAAATTAGTTTGTAAATAATCACTCCCACAATCACAATCGGTCCTTTGATCTCACAGGGCCAGACAGTGAGAAGTGTTGAGCAACTGCAATTTACCTCTCAGGCAGCCATATCATGCCCTTAATTGTTAAGGAGAACTCTCCACTGCAATCAACAGGCAGTCCTGCTTAAAAACTGATGGCACACTATAGCCAAGAAAACAATATATTCAAATCCTTTAAGCAATGCATTCTGTTGCTCCAAGAAATATTACATGCAGGAGAGTGTAGAAGTCTTATTTCAATACAGCAACAAAACGTTTTTAAAAAATAACAAACCACCAAACAAAAAACAACAACAGATCCTGCAATTTTAGAGTCTGGCTGTATCCTACCATATTCTGAAAGTTCTAGGTTTTCATTTAAAAAAACCAGCTCTCTTTCTTTCAAATTGAAAGATACAGACATCACAATGTAAATCAATGTGGTGTTGCCCTATTAACCCAGCCTTGCAGAAAATTGTCCAGTCAAACAACAGCAGCAGGAAAAGTGGGAATTTACCTCTGTTTGACCCCATCTTCTCAATAAAGTGTGAATGCCAACACCTAATTAGGACCATTTACGTGCTAATAACATTAAGCACAGACAATTTTTCCTTTTTTCTTTACATGTAAAAAACCTGGGAAATTAAATGGAAAAAAAAGTTCGTTAATCTAATATTAAGGTTGCATAGCTGAAATCACAGAAATGCAAAATGTAAAGTTCCAGCAATAACTTTACATCATCCACATTGCACACATGCAGTATTTGCGATTCCTGTTTTTCTGGTTAAATGTGTAGCGTAGCATATTATAATTTGCTATTAAAAATAGGTAATAAAGCACACAAGAAGGTGCAAATGAGCAGAATTAGCTCTGCCATAGGATCCTTAATTTTTGCATTCTCTGAATTCTGCGATTTAAGTGTGCAGATTTAATATGCATTAACACAGTTTTGGGTATTTAAGGTGTATGTGTGTGCAAAATAATTAGTCTTTAGTTCTATAGTGCAAAAACCTAAGGTACTGCTGAGGTTGCAAAGTTAGTGCCACTTCTGCAAACACTTAAGCATGTGAGTAACTTCACAGATGTGAGAAGTTGCTTGAGTTTAGTGTAACTACTCATGTGTCAAGTTGGTCTACCCTTAAAAGTTAGGTTGACATAACTAGGGCCTGGTCTGCACTACAGAGTTAGGTCAATGAAAGCTGCCTTGCATCAACCTAGCTGCAGAAGTGTCATCACTAAAATTTGGCTCCAGCTGACATAAGTGCCTCTTTACGTCAATTTAGTAATATAATCTCCCTGATCAGCGCAGAGTCATGGTCGAGGTAATTAGGTCGACTCAGTGTCAATGTAGACACTGCGTTGCTTATGTCAACTGTTACTGGCCACCAGAAGCCGTCCCACAATGTCCAACACTAACAATACAATCGATGCAAGCACTCCAGATGAGGATGCACAGCGCTGACACAAGAAGCCAAGTGTGCACACACATGACTGATTTAATAACTGCAATGGCTAGATGCTGACATAAGTTAGGTTCACACAATTTTGGCCTTCATTGGTCAAGGGTGTCAAAAACCCTGACATAACTATGCCCACCTAGCCCCAGTGTGGACACAGTTATCTCAACAGAAGAATGCTTCTGCTGATATAGCTAACTTCATTTGAGGGGCGGTGTTCCTACACCGATGGAAAACCCCCTTCGGCTGCATCTACATTACAGGGTCATGCCGGCATAGCTACGCTGACATAGCTATGCTGATATAATCACTGTAGTGTAGACACAGCCGGATGCGGCCTAAGGCCTGGTCTACACTGGGGCGGATCAGTCTAAGTTACGCAACTTCAGCTATGTTAATAACGTAGCTGAAGTCAACGTACTTAGATCTACTTACCGTGGTGTCCCCACTGCAGTAAGTCGATGGCTGACACTCTCCCATCGACTCCGCCTGTGCCTCTCACCCTGGTGAAGTACCGGAGTCGACAAGAGAGCGCTCGGCGGTCGACGCGATAAATCGACCCCTGTTGGATCGCTCGCTGCCTGTCAATCCAGCGGGTAATGTAAACAAGCCCTAAGACTTACAAAAGTCAGAGAATGAAAAGCTAAGCTTCTTGTTGCAACTTTAATCCAGTCAGACTGCACATATGTGCATTAAGGCAAACACTAAACTGACTAAGTAGATTTTTTTTAAAAAGTACCTATGTGCAGTGCGAGCAAATTGACTTTAATGGTAGTTGCAGGATTAAGCCTCTCTCTCTATATAAAACATTTTATTACATTTTCAGAAATAAATACTTTGGAAGCTTTGCAGCTGATGTAGTGAAAGATAATCTTAAATAATAATATTTGAGGAAAATGGTGTTCAAGGCTTTTTTTTAAAAAAAGAGACACCATTATGCTGGTGAATTTTAAAATGTCTTTCTGTCTGCCCTGCTGTGTTCACTAACACTAGGCAATCCCTACATTTAAAACTGTACCATATGGATACACTCAACTGGGGGCTTCTCCCTCCCCTTCCTCCCAAGGAGCTCTAAAGCAAATTTCTGAGATACAGAAATAACCCTTGTGCAAGGCCTATACACGTGTGCCTGGTAAACGCAATTCTGCCAGTGCAAAGCAAGAACATTATTGGACTCTCTAGATCCATCTAGCTTTTCTGTTGCTCTTTCTCTTTGGCCCCCGATGGCTTAGAAAATGGCTTGTTTTCCTATGTGTGAGTGGGAGAAGTGTCCCGTTTGTTGCAGGAGGGATTTACTACCCAGCATCCGGGCTGCCTGAGGGTTGGCACCCCCTTCCCCACCACCCTTTTTTTTTCCAGGTGGGACTTGGCGATGACCAGAAAAGAGCACTTGGCACTGAATGTCACCCTGAAGGTAAAATGAAAGACAAAAAGACGAACGCATGCTTGATTCCTTCAGCAGCGGCGAAAAACACACACAGCGACTCCATCAATGCAAATACAGCAGAGCCGTCCGCTAACGACACCACCAGATTATGTATTTATTTAGAAAGTGTCAATTCCCCCCCCACAAAAAAAATGCATGCAAAGAAACGTGCACATACCAGGTTATGAGCCCAGGGAAAACCTGGCAGCTTCCCCCTTCTCCTGCCAAGTTATCATTGAGAAAACAGACAGGCAGAGTGACGTCCTGGGTCAGACTGAGTGCGGATCGACTCTACCAAGGAAACAGGGAGGCCTCCGCATCCTCCGAGCACCCGCCGCTCCCTTGATCCCCTTGGAACCCGCCTCGCCCGGCGCAGAGCAGCCGCTTAGGTGGCCCCGGTGCCGCGGGGCAGCCCGCTGATCCCCTGGCCAGGGCATGGGGAGGTGGCCTGGGCCTGCCTCGGCTAAGCCTCCCCCCTTCGCCGGCTGAGGTCGCGGGAGCCCAGTTAAAGGAGGCGTGTGTAAAGATTTTGCAATGTCCCTGCATGGTGTTGTAGACTTTCCTAGCAAAGAAACCGGCTTCGGCTTCTTTAAAATTCCCGACGACTCACCTGATTAACCTGCCTGCGGTTCTGACCTGACCAGGTAAACCGAGTCCCAACCTTACCATCATGCACGCCTGCAGACTGACACTGCATCTGGGGCATGTTTTTGATTTGAGACTAGCAGCTGATAGAAGCTCTATTACCCCCCCTCCCACCTTCAGACCTTGTCAATTTCACTTGCTTAGAGTCAGTCCCTTAAAAAAAAAAAAATAAAAACCACACAACAAAACCCAGGCCCCAGGAATGATCGATTTTCAGCTCTTTGGCGTTTTTTAAAGAATATATTATAGAGAGAGATTGGCATTTTTTCTGCTGACAGATCCAAAGGCAGCAGGGTTTGTCCTGCGGGCCCCCCCCCCACCTCCTTTCCCCCCTTCTTTCCAAAGGATCAAGAGTGCTGTGAAAGTGACAAGGTTTTACCGAGCCGGAGTTAGGGGACAGGGTCCTGGGGTGGCTTTTGCTTTTGCAAAAGGAGTAAGGGGACTTGACTTTACAGCTGTTGTCACTGTGTGTGGTGGCCGCGGCTGCTCCTGCTCCGAGTGTGTCTCGCAGCCTCCCTTAGCTCCCCTCGCAGGGAGCTCAGAAGTTCCGCGATCCCCAGCTCGCTGCTGCTACTGCTTTGCTATCTCGGCCCCCGGGTTGCCGAGAGCAGCCCCCATCGGCCAACACGATGCAGTGGTTCCCCCTAGATTAAGCTCCGTTAGGCTCTAAGGAGAAAGCGACGGACCCAGAGACGGAGAGACGCTTCCCTTTCCTCCCCCCTCCCCTTCTTCTTCCTTAAACATTTCCATGAGTGATTCACAAGAGCCAAACAGGCCTGGTGGAAACTCTGTTTGTCACTGTGGTGGAGGGGATTATTGTTGTTATTATTTATTATGTATTCATTTATTTCTGTCTGTAGCCTGGTTGCTTCAGTGATGTTGTGAATTTGCCACATGGGGCTGCTTGGCTAGGAAAGCACCTTTGCTCTGTTTGTGTTGTAGTATGTACCAGAATCAGTGGACATACAACCTGACACGTCTATACACATAAAGAAAGCAAGTCATTTGCAAACAGAATCCGGGCGGACAAAAGGGAAGTGTGGAACGTAGGATGTAGTTTTCATCTTGGCGGTACCCCAGCTCCAGTCTGGAGGGGTTTTAGAGAAGTGATCTCATGTTGCTGTCTAAATGTGATCTGCCTGACAGGGTTTTTTTTTTTTTTTTAATGTAACAGTAATGCTATAAAAGATAAAGTGGTCTGAGGATATGTTGTGAAGTGCTGCAGGGGCAGTTCTCTGACTGCTTGGTGTGCTGTTGTTAAAAGATTTTGCAGGGTACCAAACATCACATAAGAGAAATGCATTTCAGAAATGAGCAGAATAATGAAAGCAGCAAATAAAAATGAGTAGAATTTAAAAAGAAAGTAAAGTAAAGGTGGAGGGTGGGGGTAGAGAGGATGGAATGGGGGGCCTTGATCCCTTTTATTGTTGTTTTTAACCCCAACTGTGTCATTTTGATGTAGTTAAGAGGACTTTAACAAAACATACAAATTGAGACAGTACCACAGTCTGTACGAGGGAGGGAAATTTGAATGCCCTTCAAATAAAAGACAGTGAAGAACTATGAACATAGCTCCTTGGTTGTATAAGGGAAGTACGTGAGCTGTAGAAGGCAGTTAGTGGGGAAACCAAGATTTTGGAATCTTCTGTTTTCCTTGCCACCCCCATCCCATTTTAAAGGTGAAGAAGTGTAAAGCTTTGATACACTGCATCTCAAATGTCAAGCTAAAATGTGAGTACTTGCAAGATAACCCAAGTTAAATTGTATGCATGGACAGTCAACCCCTTATTGCATTTCCACTGAAAACATCCAAGGGCTTGGGACCAAGAAATGATTTGTATGGTTACATTCTTGTTCCCTGTATTTTAAAGTACCAGTGTAACAAGTGAATTTTTAAATGCATAAACTGGAATCTGACAGGTCTCCCCTAGGGGGACTTTACAGTTTAAAATGTTCAAGATGCAGCAGGAGGTAAACATGGCATTTGATGTGTTCAGTATCAAAATACAACTAAATCAATGACAGTAACTGTGTGCAATACCTCATTTATTCTGCACTATTTTTCAGAAATTAAAAGGTGACTATTAGAGTACTATAGCCATATCTCAAACCTACCACCACTTATTACTGCAACAGTATTTCAATATTAAGTGATCTTAAAGATAGTTCATCTTTCATTTTGAATCCTGAATTTGAATCAGCATTAGAATGTCAGTGCTGCAAGATAAGGTATAACAAACTAAGCAGACAGCTGAAGGGCTCCTGGTGAAGGTGTTGCTGAGAAGGATATCTTGGTCTGTTCTCAGTAACCTTGTTTACAGGGACATTTCAGTTGCAACCAGAATTTCAGCAAGAGGCTGCCTAGACTAATGTCTGTGTGTTTGAAATTGATCGTGAGTGTCTTTTTCACTATAGACATTATATATGCCTTAACAGCATACTCATGCAAAACTTTGCAATTGTATAGGATAGGGGAAAAAAAGTATTTATAAGATTTGATTTTGGTTTTCTGATGTGTCATCCGGAGGTAGATATACTGGCTTTTTAAATGTTATATATAGGACACACACACACACACACACACACACACACACACACACACACACACACACACACACACACACACACACACACACACACACACACACACACACACACACACACACACACACACACTTTGATTTATTAGATTACAAAGTCTCCTGGGTTTTGAATGTATTTTACAGCCCACCAAGTAAGTTTAAGGTAAAATATGAAAATACAGCATTTATGCTGTGATTTACTGAAGTTTAGATAGTTTGTTTTAAAATTATATTTGGAAAATTATCCAAATGTAGAGACTTGGTGTTAAATGCCAGCAGCCACATTAATGAAGAAAAATGCTGTTGAAATACTTTTGAATAATAAATAGGATATGTAATGGTCAACCGCAAGATAAAATTTTTACAGTGTTTTTATGGCTCTAAATTGACTGCATTGTAAACCAAGCTTACTATTCTATTAAGTCATCATACTTTTCAATTATTTAACATTTCTAGACAGGCAATCTAGTATGGTCTTCATTGTGCATATCAGAAAATTATATATAAGGTAGTAATTGCTTGTTGTTAGTAAGTGAGGGCTTCGTTTTGGATCAGGGTTGAATTTTAACTTAGGACAAATATTACAAAGTATGCACATAGAAAAAATGATATGGAAATAGGCCTACTCCTATGAAATGGGGATAGTTACTGTGCTGAAATGTACCTAATACAATTTGAGATCCACTCACTAAGAAACCTTGACAGTATCTGCCTTCCAGGTACTGCGCATTTGGAAATACTATATCTCCATTTAAATGCAGATCTTCAGTTTTCTCCAGGGGGCAGTTGGTGAATCTTTCGATTGAACCACTGGTACTAGAAAAACTAACTGAAGATTTCCCCACGAACAAGAGACTCTTTCAAGTCTGCCTGTTTGAAATAATGATTATAAATTTTTCGGATATTGCAGTTTTATATTGATTTTAAATACCTTTCAAAATCAAACTAAGGGAATAGTGCATTTTACTCTAACAAAGCAGTTTCATGTTTCCACTCTTATGTGGGAGTCTGAGGAGATATTATAACCATTAAAATAAGTTCTTTGTTTTTACACTGGCATCGTGTTTGCAAATTTCATCAAATGGACAGGGCACTCTTCCTCTGATTTTGACCTAGATTCCTCTTGATTATTCCTTGACAACTAATACCTGATTATTTCCCACTGTGAAAATAGGTGAGCAACTGTTGATGCTCTCTAGATGCGGCTGCATGGGTAATGGGCACACATATGCAGTTAACTCCGTCCCTCCTCAAAGACTTTGTTACTAGAACTGTGTGAAAAATGGTGCTCCACCAACCAGCAGATCATGCAAATATTTTCCTTGGTTGCGATCCATGTGGGTTTGCATCCTTTGGGTGTGGGGTTCAAACAAATCCAACATCTCACAGCCAAACCCTATTACAGCTGCTGAGTTTATTCCAGCTGGCATGCTGAAAACAGGAAAGTTGGCTGGTCGCTATGATAAATTGGGCCATGTTTGCTTGAAGCAGAAACCAGCATTACTAGAACCCAGGTCCAGATTCACTCCCATCTAGGCCCATATTCACCTAAAACTTAATGGTCGTTCATGGTCATTAGGAATTAGTCCTACTCCCACTGAAGTTAATGGTGACTACTCTCCTTGATTTCAATGGGAAAAAAGATCAGCCCCTTAACAAATGTTTCCACAAAAATGCTCAGAGTTTAGAGTTTCTAATGGAAACCAAAACTAGGCAAGTTTCGTACGCAAACATTTTAGATGTCTTAGTTAAATATGTGAGGCCTAACTCTCCTCTCACTTAATGCCAGTGTCACTCCTTGGACATCAGTGGAGAGTTACTTCTGGTTGGCAAAGGTATGAGTGAGAGGAGAATCAGGCCCAAGAGTTTCATAGCATGTACACTTTTATTAGTGTGTCAATCAACGAAGATGGCCCTTTTCTGTAAACTTGTGGTAAGACTAGCTTGTTGATGTGAGTTAAGATTGGCACTTATTTTACAAAAGCATTTTTCCTTTTTTAATATGTGGGCACAGTCCCTTATTAAAACCCAGATAGTAAGGGAAAAGAAAATGGAACTTTTTCCAAACAGCTTTTCTGATGGGGAATCTAGTGGCAGTTGCTTTGAAGCATGAGTAATTGATTATCATACATTTATTTTAAAAAGCAGACATAACAGGGAATCTAACATGATGTTTTGGAATATATCTGCTCCCCACAATGTTCCCAATGTTCACAATGAGAAAAATGTAAGGTTGCAGGCATCATTTCATGCCCTGTATGTTTTTGAACATAAATCAAAGAAATTGTTGGAGAATTATAGATGTTCATAGTGACTGTAGCTATAATAAACACATGCAGTATATATTTTCCAAGCTGTTTTGTATGGGTGAAAAGCTGAAGCTGACATTTTGTATGAACAATTCAACTTAATCGCTGAAAATTTATTTCCTAGTTAGTGTGGATTACCAGTGTAGCATAAGGTCATACACCTTGGCTTGAGTTCATCTGGTTTTGAAGCCATGGTTAAAGCCGGGAAAGAATTTAAATTAGATTTAGATGCCTAGAATTATTTATCCCAAGTGTCACAGTTACAGTAATGCCTCTGTGGTGATAGTTATAGCTATGTTATAAGTAGTATTTATATCTATATTGTTATTAGTGCTATTATTTTATTATTTATACATGGCTCAGAAGTGTGTTGGGCATGTTACAGAACAAAAAAAAGGCCCTGAATGAAAAATCGTACAATCTAAATTTTATGTAAGACACAAAAAATGACGGTAATAAACAAAATGGGGATGATGGGGCAATGGAAGGTGATGTGGGCAAGGATTATGACAACGTTATAGCTGACTTGTTTACTCAGTTTAGACATGTGCATATCTTGATGGCTCTGTTAATTTTGCTTAAATGTTTGTAGCTGACAAAAGCAGAAGTGAGTTTTTAGGAGGAATTTGAATGAGCAGAACGTGGTGACTTGTTTGAACAGGAATTACGAAGGTATTTCATGCATGGAAGAATATAGAGAAGGTGGAGCAGAAGGAAGAAGAGGAAGGCAAAGATTGCATGGTGCTCTGATTGCATGGTGATGGGACAAAATAAATACCTAGACTGGAGACAGAAAGACCTATATGAAGCTGATTCTGCAGTTCTTTTTGGGCAAAATACATATTGCCTGAGTAAAAACTGTATGATTGATTTCTTGGGGCCTGGTCATGCAAACACTTACTATTGAGTGTAGTTCTTACTACTTTGAGTACTCCCATTGAATTCAAAGGGATTATGGCTCTTGTGGATAAAGTTGTGTGGTTAAGCACTATTACCCACTCCAGCAATTCAAAAATCACAAGTATGGCTCCTGAAATCATGAGATTAGTTTAAAAAAATCACGTGATTTTTTTTTTTTTGAAAAAAAATCATAAATCTTGGTGGGGTGGTTTATTGGCTTTCTCATTTCTGAGCCTTCAGGGTGCATCTGAATTCCATTTTCAACCTTTTTCCTGTAACTGCAAGGGCTAGAAACTTCTTTTTTTTAAACGAAAGTGAGACTCTCACATTATCACTTCACTCCAGGCACTGGAGCTTTAAGAAAATCAACAGATATCGCAAGACCAATCATGGAATCGTGAGAATCAGTACCACTGCTTAAGTGTTGGCAGCACTGGGGCCCTATGTGATTTTTTTGATTATAAAGACCTGTTTTTAAGGATGCCTTCACACCGTGTGAATGAAATTAATAAGTTTTTTAAGCTGTTACAGATCAGGGATTTGGGGGGCTGGTCCCTGTGTTGGCCTCAATATAGACTGGTGTCCCCGTGCATAACCCCCAGTTCTGTGCAGTTAAGTCAGACCAGTCCCATCCTGTACTAATCTAATTAACTTGTCCCCATTCCCATCCCCTTCTCCTCATACTCCACTTCTATATACTATTAAGGTGTATAGCCCTCCTTCACTGCAGTACTCCGTTACTGCTTCCCCCAAGAAGGCCCCTGCCATGTGCCACTCTCTCCCCCTTCCCACTAAAGGGTAGACAGAGGGACCCTGCGGCCCAGGAGCAGGTATTGGTTTCCATGTGGGGAGAGGAGAAGTTGCAAGGAGCAGCTGGGCCTGTACGCTCTTCACTGGAGGGAGTTGAACCTCCCAGCCTGTGAAGAATTCAGCCGCTCAGGGCCTGCTCCATTCCCAGCCCCCCTCCATTTCTATTAATAATGTAGGGAGCCAGTCTGTTTGCTCCTTACCCAGGTCTTACCCTCCACATATATGTTGGCTCTTACTGTCCTTCCCTGAAAGCTTCTCATCTCTCTCTGCTCCTTGCAGGAGGGGAGGAGGGATGAGAGGGGAGGAGATCCCAGAGCTGCTGGAGAAAGGGTCTCCTCCTTCCTCTATCCCACCCCACCAGCCTGACTCACAGGGGGCACTTCTTGAAAATGAAGTGCAGGGACAGGGAGGGAGACACAGCTGTGATGCAGACTGTACTACCAATGGGGTACATTTGAGAGGTCGGGGGGAAGACGGGCTTTTGAAATTCCTGTGTGCTGGGTTGTTGGGTTCCATGTGGGCTCAGTATGTGCTGTCAGAGGGGGGAAAGTTGAGGGAAGGGGAGTCTCTGGATCTGCATTTACACAGATGCAGTGGCTGGGAAACCCCATATGGCAGACATAAAGAGTGGATGCTAATCCTGGCTGGATGTCCTGCAACTCTGTGACATTCCCCAGGTTTGTGGGGTGGATTTTGTCATGCCCACTAATTTTAGAACAGGACAACTGCATAAATCCAGAGCACTGGGCTTTATGCAGGACTCAGGAAGGTCAGTCTTTGTGGATAAGGACTTCTGCACATAAAGGCTTTTGGGCAGTAATCTTGACTCACTGAAATCCTTATCGTCATAAAGACTTTATTATTGATTCATTGATTGAATGAATTAGTGCCTGTGGATTCCAACTGACAAGAGGGTCCCATTGCACGGGGCACTGTACATATGCATAAATTAGAGACAAATCCTGCCCTGAAAAGATCAATCAAAATAGATAGGATAGAGAAAGGGTGGGAGAAGAGGATATAACATAAGAAGAATATTGGGTACTGAAGCAATAGTGATTTGCCCAAGTCACAGGAGAAGACTGTGGCAGAACCAGGAGTTGAACTCTGAGTTGCAGTCCATTGTCTTCCTCCCAAGCATCTCCATTTCACAGATGGAGAAACTGAGGCACAGAGACTCTGCTCCCACTGAAGTCAATGGCAAAGCTCCTTTTGACTTTAATGATGCAGGATCAGAGAAGTAAAGTGCTTTGTTCAAGGTCACACAGCAGAACCAGGTCTCCTGAGTTCTCAGTTAGTAGCACCACACTGACTCTTTCTCTTCAGTGCCAAAGAGATTTCTCTCCCCAACAGGAGATGTTAACTCATTTTCCCAGTGGAGACACTCCAGGAGCTGACAAGCTCCTCTCCTCCTGCAGAAAATTCTGGGAACGCAGCAATTATTTGAATGTGGAGGAGGATATATATATACTGGATGTTAATGATGGTCTTGATACAGACTGTCTGTTACCATTGTAATTTGGGACAGGTGACAACTTTCTTAACCGATCAGATTGATTAAAAAAATTCAAGGAACAAGCAGTCTGATTTTTCAAAGGTGCTGAGAACCTTTGAAAATCAGGCCAGTAATACACCCACTAGGGCTGCTAACTTTCTAATCTCACAAACATCCTAGCCCCACCCCTTCCCCAAGGCCCCGCCCCCTTTCTCATCCGTTCCCCAAGGCCCCGTCCCATGCTCCCTACATTCCCTCTCCCTTGGTGGCTTGCTCTCCCACACCCTTAGTCACTTTCACTGGGCTGGGGCAGGGAGTTGGAGTGTGGGAGGGGGTGAGGGCTCTAACTGGGGGTGCGGGCTTTGGTGTAGGGCCAGAAATGAGGGATTCAGGGTGCAGGAGGGGGCTGGGGCAGGGAGTTGGTGTGGGGGAGAGGGTGAGGGCTCCAGCTGGGGGTGTGAGCTCTGTCCTGGGGCCAGGGTTGATGGGTTTGGGGTGCACAAAGGTTCTCCAGGCTGGGGGGTGGGGCCGGGGGATTCGGAGTGCAGAAGAGTGCTGCGGGTTGAGGCAGGGGGTATGGGAGGGGGTGAGGGCTCTTGGCTGGGTGTTCTGGTTCTGGGATGGGGCCAGGGTTGAGAGGTTGAGGGTGTGGGAGGGGGTTCTGGGCTGGGGCGGGGGGGTGAGGGCTCTGGGGTGGGGTTGCAGGCTCTCAGATGGGGCCAAGGATGAGGGGTTTGGAGTGCAGGAGAGGGCTCTGGGTTGGGGGGCAGGGCTGGGGCAGGGGATTGGAACGTGGGGTTGGGGTGTGGGCTTACCTCTGGCGGCTCCCAGTCAGCGGCGCAGCAGGCGGGGGGAGGCTAAGGCAGGCTTCCTGCCTGTCCTGGCACTGCGGACCGTGCTGCACCCCAGAAGCAGCCAGCAGCAGGTTGGGCTTCTAGGTGGAGGTACACAAGTGGCTCTGCATGCTGCTCTTGCCCTCAGGCACCGCCTCTCCAGCTCCCATTGGCCAATTCCCAGCCAATGGGAGTGCGGAGCTGGCACTTGGGGTGGGGGCAGCGCATGGAGCCCCGTTTTCCCCCCAGCCTCGGAGCCAGACCTGCTGGCTGCTTCCGGGGCACAACGCGGTGTCAGAACAGGTAGGGACTAGCCTGCCTTAGCTGGGCAGCACCCCTGAATGGAACGTTAATGGCCCAGTTGGCAGTGCTGACTGGAACCGCCAGGGTCCCTTTTTGACCGGTCAAAAACTAGACACCTGGTCACCCTAACACCCACATAACCGTGAACCCCAATTTTACATGCAGGTATGTACAATGTGCACACTCATGTAGGTATATCAGATCTACATAGAATCTCAATTATTGTGCTGTTTGAGTTCTTGAACATGGCTTGGTTTCTGCCCTTTGGAACAAAGTTCAGAATATTAGAGAAATAACACAATATACTACTAACTACTACAGTCATAGTGCCTAACAGGGGAAGGGGTGTTGAATAATCTGAGTCACGGGTTCTCAAACTTCATTGCACCGTGATCCCCCTTCTGACAATAAAGTTACTATATGACCCTGCGCTAGGGGGAGGGTCGGAGCCCTGCCGCCTTGGGTGGGGGAAGGGAGCTGCAGGTCAAGCCCTGCCGCCCAGGTGAGGGGAGAGTGGGCTGCAGGCAGAGCCCTATTGCCCCAGGTGGGGGTGCAGCTCAGGCTTCAGCGCTGAGTCCCAGCAAGTCTAATGCTAGTTCTGGCGACCCCATTAAAATGGGGTCGTGACCCACCCTGGGTCCTGACCCACAGTTTGAGAACCGCTGATCTAAGTGATCATAAACTATCTTGCAAATGTCCAGAATAAAATACACAATAACTCTTCTTAACTGGACTCTATGATTATGTTTAAAAATTGAACCGTATTACATTTCACTTTGATTTTCATGTTTGTGGCCCAGAAAAGAGAAAACTGACCCCTTTTTAAAAAAAGCACCTGACATGCTGTTCGGTCATGTTCTAACTACAATGTATGCATGTTCCAGTTACTATTTGGAACATTATCCAGGGCTAAATGTTACAGTAAAAAAGTCATGATTAATAATAACAAAAATAATTACCCAGAAAGTGTGTTGCTCAGTTTGAGTTGCAGCTCCTTACCACAGAAGTCCATATAGCTCCTGCGGACTGTTTCAAAATGTTGTTTTTCTGGGTTTGTTTGCTTACTTGGACATCACTAAGAAATTGAGACCCACCACATCACGATTCTGAACTTTCTCCTTCCCCAAGTTATGGAGCGTTTGGATCTGAAGTTTTGGTTAAGCCTGCTATAAAAATAGTAACCAGCTCTGCAGTTTGGCTCTGAAACAGGCTCCTGAATCCTTGCAAAGTTTTCGGTTTTTGGAATCGGAGGATTTTATTCTAGTAAGACTGTCCCAGAAAGTTTGACATAGGACACTGGTGGGGAAAGAAGAAAAAACAAATCATTTGCTCTATATCTGAAAGAAAGCTAAGAAAAGAGTGTGACTGATGTAAGACAGGGTCAGAATGAATTTAGGACAAACACAGGTTATGTACAGCCCTGCTATAACAGTTCCAACACATAAAGTGCCTTAGGGCACAGCTAACACCTTATCACCTGCAAAGACCACAATCCAGACAAAGCAAAACATACTTGGACAAATACTACACTCCTTACTCAGTCTTGACAAAACCCCATTGAAATGAATGGGAGTTTTGCTTATATCAGGAATGATTAAGGACTGCAGGATTTCAGCTCATTGTTAGCAAAAGTGACACAGTAAATACACAATTTTAAAAGTCCTCCTGGACATGCAGCAAACCCACTTATTTTAATTGTGTGAAGTTGTCCAGGGTTGCTTTGCTCCCCAGAGCTTGGCACTAGCTCCAGTGAAATGTGATGCCATTGGTTTTCAGTAAAGGGTTCTTTCTGCAGGGCTGCAAACAGAGATCAGCTGCTACTGTGTATACACAACTAGGGAGCAAATCAACCAGCACATTTAAGCAGCCTTTTTAACCCTGAGACTTTCCAAGATTTCTTCTTTACACAGGAAGTTTCCTTTCTATTGTCCGATTTAGCATTTTGCTCATGTAATCAGATCAGAGCTAGGATCATTGCTGCACAGTAGAAAGACTTCCTTAAGACATTTGTCCTTGAAACTGCACCAAACTCTTGGAAGAACCCAGAACCTGTAAGTATGTATGATTTAGGCAACAATAGCACAGTGCAAAGCTGCAATCAACCATTATACAATATCCGATTAGCAGTGCAGTAGGGATTTTTTTTCCAGACGTTATGTTACATTCTTTTTCAATTCGTTCTGAGGAAACAAATCAATTCGGGCTTCTGATACAGTGACTTTGCAGTAGATGAGCTAGTAATATGTTTGATTTAACTGTTTGTTGCTCTCCTGTATCTTGTGGGACAATTATTGTAGCCAGCAAACAGTAGAGAACTTTTCTTATAGTATTAGGCATTATAAATGTGTGTCGTCTCCATCTTGTAAATAAGTTTTTGTTTGTTTGTTTTTTCAACCGCACCCCACAAGGAACAGTAAATAACAGGACAAGTAGAATTAGTTCACGTAGTCCTTAAGAGCAATAAAACATATTAGTTTGCTGGCTTAATTTACTAGTAAAGAACATTCCACTGTTGTTTTGTCTTAATTGAATTCTACTCAGTGCTGTCTATTCTGTTTTTTGCTATCTTGTCTGTGTCTGTTCAAGTTACTTTGCTGGGACTGCAGTGTGGTTAGACCTGTGTTTAAGCATTATTTATATTCCAGGCACATGCCTGGTAAAATAAGTGCTCAAGATTTAAAAGCTTAAAAAAGGATAGTTTTATTAGCCTTGAAAGCTAGAGAAGGCACAACATGGATGAATGTCAGATGTAGACCACAGAACCTAAGTCTCCCATCCACTAAGTCAGATCTCAACACCTTCACTCTTGCAACTACAACTAATAAAAGCCTTGAACTCCCTTTCTATAAATTTTTAATATGCAACAATACTTATGTTTATAAGATTAATTTCTCCCAGGTTAGCCTGATTGATAGCTGGATTGTGGTTTCTTAAGAGCTTTCTCCATGAAACTCACAGAAGAGCTGCATTCCATTTAACTAGTGAATGTAAAAACTGGTAACCATGGATTCAGCCACCACTAACTGCCGGGTGCAATGACTTGTTGTAAACAATACAAATGAGCCAGGATAGCAGAATCAACCAGACATGAAATGATTTTAATAGAAATTACGGTAAAGGTCATGTGACACCGTATCAGCTTGTATTCAGTATTAAAGGGAAAGTATTTCAATTTTTCAGGTTCAATTTAAACTGTATATCTCCACCAGCCCCACTGTTGCACTAGATCCACTGAAGGGGAAAAAACACTCTCAGGAAATGTTTCTGTTTAATTTCATATTATGACTTAGGCCATGATCCTGAAAACACCTATGCACATGGTTAACTCCTGTGAGTAGTCCCATTAAACTAAAAATCAGTGTGACTACTCATGCTTACAATTAAGGGTATGCATAAGTATTTGTAGGATCAGGCCCTTAGTGGGTAAGTTACTATACAAAAGATCTTTGTAATTTAAAGAAACAGTCAATTAATGCTTAAATTAAATTGCAAAATAGAAGTTTTGGTATTTTGACAAGAAGGATAATAGGTTATATCTATCGTGGAGGTTTTAAGTGTTATGACTTTCATTTCTCATTCACCATTTCCCAATCCCTAATCTTAATTTATAGCCTCTGTCTTTTGGAGAATTGATTAAACCAATGGTGTCAGCTAGTATAATACTGCATGATGATAGGCACATGCAGATCGTGTGAGCAGTGTGTGTCTTATCTCAAGATTTTCCATCCCACCAAACCTTTCCTGACTCCTGACTGTCATGTGCCTCATCACTCACAAATTCTAACCTTAACCAAATCCCTTTCCATGTGTGTATATGTAGACATATGTGTGTCTGTATGATCATTTCCCCCTTCCTCAAAGCCTACAACATTCAACTATTATCCTCCATTAATCTAGGGTGCTTCCCTTTGCCACGCCTGTGCTAACCATGTAGAGTTTGTAAAACAGAACATAATAATAAAACCAAACAAAAATACCCAAGAACTTTGTCAGATAACAACTCCAATGATTGTAAAACTAAGTCCACAATTCTCACATCCCAAAAAACCCTTCCGTAAGAACTTTAACCCTCTTCTATTGTTTTTGTCACCCCTCTATCAACTCTCTGTGGTTTCTTGTACTTATGTCATAATGTTATCTGGATGAATGCAACTGTAAGCTCCTTAAGCAGGGAACTTGACTTATTTCTATGACTGTAAAGTGTCACACACAGCTGTGTCATATCAGTAATGACAATATATGGAGATTTCAGCCAGGAAGTGTTTTGTATTATTTATCATCACCCTGTTAGAATTGACCAGCATATGTCAGGCGCACAGGGTTACAATTAAAAAGTATATAGCTAGATAAAGGGACAAATCCTGTTTGCTTTACTCTTTTGAGTAGTCCCACTGACATCAGTGGGACTCCTTGTGTGCGTAAGGAGAGTAGGATTTAGCCCACATGTAACAATAACAGGCCACTCACTACATATGCTGCAGTTTCCACGGTATGCATCCGATGAAGTGAGCTGTAGCTCACGAAAGCTCATGCTCAAATAAATTGGTTAGTCTCTAAGGTGCCACAAGTACTCCTTTTCTTTTCACTACATATAGGCCCTGTTAGTCCGACTTCTATTGAAAAGAAGTGCATTTGAAAGGCAAGTAAAAGGAGAGCTCTCTGATTAGATAGGTATGTCAGAAAAATCTGTCAAATACAACAAAGACCTTTGTCATTGTTTGAATTGTGTAAGTGTTAAGATTTCAGTAGCGCACAGAAAAGAGGGGGGAAAATATGATTTTTGAGACAAAATAGTATTTTAAAAATGTGCAAATCAGGCCCTAACATAACTCCCCCCCCCAAAAAAGGGGTGATTTAAGAGTGAAGATACAATACAACTTTTCATGCACAGACTGACAGAGATCTAGAATTAAATTAAAATGTTCAGAGAAGAATCAAGACTATTATCCAAATAAATTATAAAACAGTACTGCCTCCCCCCTAACGTGTGTTAATTATTGAACAAAAAAACAGGAAATACATTCATATTATTGGGCCTGGCAGAAACAGTGATCTTTTGAATGTATCAAAGAGGTCTCCGCCTAGAAGATAACAAAGAATTCAGGATCAAACATGTGCAGTATGGCTTCAGGGACCCTGTAAACATGGGGCAAGTGACCTCCTTCCTTTGTTTCAAGTGGGTATCTTTACTGACGGTGACATCAGTTTTTCTCTATCTGATGTACTTTGAAGAAGATATTAGATTTATGACCTAAAATTTTGAGAAGTTAGAGAATGGGATGACAAAGCACTTTTTCCAACAGGCAGAATTGGAAAGTTTTCCTGTCACTGGTCCAGGATTCATAGACTATAGTGATGGGCACCAAAAAGAACCTACACAGAAAGAGAAGTCTATTTTGAGCCGAAGTTACCAGAAAACCTCTTTGCATACTTGAAACTGAGACGCAGACACATAACACTTAGTGAAGATTCAGGGCACACAAGTTTTTTCTTTTCTTTTCTTTTTTTTTAATCGTAGAACACAAGATAGAGCACATTTTAGTACACACTGAAAGTAATCAATGATTACCATTAAGTATTAATAATATAGTTGATGGCAGCCTTGCATCTTGTAACCATCCCTACAGCTGATCTGCAATTAAAAAAAAGAAACAAATCTGTTGGGATGGGTAGTCCAGCTGGTTTTTTATTTTAACTGAACTTTTGCTACTTTTCAGTGTCTAGGGTACCAACATGTTAGCACTTGAGGAATGTTTGTTTTTGATTTTTTTGCTTGTGAAAATACCAGATGGACAGTCCTGATAACTATACGTTCCTGGTCATGTTAGTGTAAGCTTCCGCAAACTGAGTCAAGATAGATTTGGAAGTACCACCTGGAGGGATGAGAGAGTGATTCAATATCCAAGCTCACTCAGTACTTGGCTTGTTCTGTGGAGGCTGCCAAAAAGGGTAAAAAATGTGTTGGTGACTTTTAAGTGGGCGCCTGACTACCAGGGACTGGCCTGAAGCCACAAATTCATTTCATATGGACCACTAAGCAGCCATCACCAAATATCTAGTCATCAAATATTTCAGAACATTGCTATTTAAATTCCTACATGTTTCAAATATTAACAGTATTTATAACAATACAGTATTTGTAGATTCAATTTCTAATGTGGTTTTACAGCACAACTTGTATGGATAACACAGGCCTTATCCAACTGAAGTCAGTGGAAGGCTCCTGTTGACTTCAGTGGGCAATGAATTGGGCCCATAATGATTTCAGTTGTCTTTTTTTTTTAATTTCTTTTTGCTTTTCAAATTTACTTCTTTTCTGGGGTCATCAAAGGTGTTATGTTCTGCAGGACAATAAAATTGTCTTGTGGTCTAGAAACAGAGTAATAATCAGAACCAGCTGGATTAAAATTAACTTCTTCTGACTTGAGCACGTGTTTGATTATGCTGAAATATTCTTCCATTGTT
This sequence comes from Lepidochelys olivacea, assembly GCF_965140295.1. Classification (NCBI taxonomy): domain Eukaryota; kingdom Metazoa; phylum Chordata; order Testudines; family Cheloniidae; genus Lepidochelys; species Lepidochelys olivacea. The sequence goes on from NC_140413.1 coordinate 164,513,340, forward strand.
TGTCTGTACCAGATGATAAACTGGCATAGACAAACAGTGCTAGACTGGTCATCAGGATTCTGCATGCACACGCTTTCTCTTTCCTGATAAGGATTTAGTGTTTTGTAGTTAAAACTGGGCTGTTGGACCTGTTTAGTCTTATGCTAAGAATTTCAAAAGTGACTAGTGATTTTTGGGCACCTCTCTTATCAGGGGCTGAACTTGAGACCCCTTTAAAGGGGCCTGATTTTTCTGAGGATGGGTGGTGCTTAGCGCTTTCTGAGAATCAGTCCCCTTTAAGGTGTCTCAAGTTGGGGACCCAAATCGCTAGTCGCCTTTGAAGATCTTGGCCTTAAGCTTTTTCAGAGCCGTAGCTGGATGATGACTTGGCTTGGAGTGGTGTTTTGTGAAGGCAAAATGAAACAATGGCTCAGAAGTAGCTGAGAGGGTGATCCTATGCCAGCACTGATTTTTAGCTCTACTTGTGCTATTTCATGTGTTCTAGCAATATCTACTATTTTATTTAAATCCAGCTCAGTGTCTTGAGTTATCATCAGACTTTCATGTATTTTTGTTCAAATAGGCCCAGACACTGTCCTGTCCCAAACTGGTGTCTCCTTAAACTGTCTTTAGCCAATAGCTTTACCTCTGTCACATACTGCTCTATGAGTTCATTTGGACCTTCTATATTATTATACATGTTATAGCTTTTGTGGGGTCATATTTATCGAACCTATTGTAATATGGCTTCAGTTCTTTCTTTCTTTCAACTGACATTTTTTATCCACATTTTTATAAATGTCTTTTACTTTTCTCTCCAGTCCAGATTAACAGGTAACAGCCTTTTCCCTCCTCATCTCTGGATTTCAGGCGACCCTGAGAAATGAACTTTTCCCTCTCCTCATGAAGGCTCCTGCTTTTCTAGTTCATCTTAAGTAGCTGAACTGGGTAGATATTTTTTTTCCTTAGGTTGCATCTACACTTCCAGAACTTCTTATAGCTGTGGCCTTGTCTACACTAGTGCAGTAAGTCGACCTAAGTTATGCGACTCCAGTTACGTGAATAACGTATCTGGAGTCGATGTAGCTTAGGTCGACTTACTGCGGTGTCTACACTGCGCTGCATCGATGGGAGATGCTCTCCCATTGACGTACCTTATTCTTCTTGTTCTGGAGAGTGCTCTGCCATTGATTTAGTGGGTCTTCATTAGACCCACTAAATTGACCCCCGCTGCATTGATTGCAGCAGTGCTGATCTACCAGTAGTGTAGACATGGCCATACAGTGTTATTGTTTACTTCCATGGGTATAATCCTGTGAGCGAGAACTCTGAACCTAAGAAATTATTCTATTATTATTTATTATTTGTACTAGGGTAGTGCCCGCTGGCCTAGAAGTTATGCAAACAGACAGGGGTGCTGGAACAATTTGTATAGTGGGATGCTGCTGATGGAAACCATGTGTTGGTTATTACTACTTTAAGTCAGGGAGTGTGGCAGCAGCCTCAGCATCCCTAGTCCTAGCACCACTGCAAACAGATAGTCTTTGCACCTAAGAGCTTGCAATTTTACAAAATTCTTGCTAGAGAGATTCTCAGGTAGTGAACAAACTTTACCTGTAATAGCAGCTCCTAAAAAGAATTGCATCACAAGTAAAACGCCGTTTCTACCAAAATTTAACTGCCTATACATTTAGTTAAACAAAATTTGTAAGATGGTCTCTAATAGCTGGTGACTTCTGGTTGTGTTACACACGTATTTCTAGAACAACTGTGTTATACGTAGATCAGGTAAGTTTAAGTGGTAGCATATGTAACGTAAACTGGCCTGTAGATTTCAATTCAATAAACTCCTCTTTACAAAAGAGCATATATGAACTCTAGTGAGTTAATTTTGGTATTGTAAGACTATGCAAACTGATACACGAGTCAAAAGAAATATTTCAGTTTGGTTATTTGAATGGAACTAACTACAGCATTTCAAGGACACACTATCTTGTAAAGTCCGTCAGTGGTGGTGTGTTGTATGTGATGCTCATTTTCAGAATGGATTTTCCAGATCACCCCTTTTGTTTGTGAAATACAGGCTGTAATCAGCCAAATATGTTTAGACTTTTGCTGCAGAAAGTCTATTTCTGGTTTTCCCTGAAGATGTTAAAATTCTACATTCAGTGGCACAAATTAGATGGAGTGATATAGGTTGCATTAAAAAAAACAATTGCAGGCCAAGAGCAGCAGAAATCTGGTCACTGCTTTTAGAATGTCAAACTAATGGTTAACGTGGGTTAATGTATGTAGCCAACAGAAAACGCATGCTGGTCAGCAGATGCTCTGTCTTGGTAACTGCCAGAACACTTAGTGCGGCATGTTTGCTAAACCCTATAGACAGCACCTCTGTTCATTGGGTTACTCATTGAGCTTTTAATAGTCAACTTAATTTTAGTTAAGGTTCAGTTTAGTAACTCTAGAAATTAATGGAAAATATTCTCCGTGTTAAACTGGTAAACTGTATTAAACATGATATGCATAGAGGTAAAAGATAAAAGATCAATTCCTATGGATCCTATAGTCACAAGCTTTTAAGGATAAATTACAGAAACTTGTAATTATTGTGGGTAATCTTGCAGAAAATTAAATCTTGAGTTTGCATGTGTGAGGAAGTTTGGTCTCCTTTGCTCACCATAGCTGTGTTTAAAAGCAGCTCTCTGTAGTGTGGGCTCCTTGGTTACCTGTCAGGATTGGTGTTTCACTTCACTGCAGGTAAAATGCTGTTTCTAAGGCTGGCTAAATCCCTGGCAAAAGCAAGAGGTCTTATTGTCAAGGCATGTTTCTGAGACCTGTAGTTCTTACTTTCTCTCTTTGAAAGTGGCTTTAGAACCTGCTGAAGTTTACAAGGTAAGAGGGAAAGTCTGTTGTTTGACTCTTTTCAGATATATTTTTTTATTGGTTGTTTCATGGTTTCAGACTCCTGGTGGAATACAAATACAAACCACAGGCAAGACATTTTGTCCTACTTAAATAAGGTCTAATTTAACTGCAGAGGGCCAGTTATTACCCGATAGATTGAAACACTGGGGACTATAAATATAATTAAGAACTGGTTTTAAAAAAAAAGACAAAGGCACAGTATGGCAACAAACAAAAAGCAGCAAGAGGTTTTTCTGTTAATTTTATCAAGGGAATGTTTTAAAGTGCTCACGAAAGATGTCTGTCTGGTGTCCCTGGAGAATAAAAGCCTCTGTTTCCCACAGGACAGGTATTACAAGGAGATTTGCAGTGCAGACTTTCTCACATTGTCCTTTATGGCCTTGTCTACATTAGGATTTTTCAGCCCCATTAATCCCAAAAGGTGCAGCCCCATTGTGGGAGAGGTATACTATAAATTTAGCAGGTCTTAGATTTGACTATTCCAAGCTGGTCTAGCATCAGATACTTAGGTCGTTACCAAAACTGAAATGGAAGATATCAAGGCGTTTAAAAATCTCACTAGAAATAAATGTTCTTAGCAGCAAAAGAAAGCATATATTAGCAGTAAGGGGTACTCCAGACTTACCAAGGGGTGGGATAGTCTTTCTCACAATAGCAGATGCAATTCTGCTTCAGACAGCTGAAAAGAATTCACTTGGGAAGAGCTGCATGCTTTACCCATGTCATAGACGGTCTTTAGATCCTTCTATTTTATAATCTTGCCCATCACATTATGTGATTTCTGCATAGCAATTGAGATATCTGCAGTGATTTTATTAACTATTAAAAGTATTTGCTTTGACTAACAAGGAGAGAATGTGTTTTAGTTCTAACGATCAGCGGACAGGGAGTTAAGACTTTTGGACACTAATAATAAAATAGATCTATAAGTAGGGATGATGATGATAATAATAATAAATATCTACCTTGTAGGAGTATTGTGCAGTTTAATTAGTGTTTGTAAAGTGCTTTGGGCGTCTTGGGCGAAAGGTGTTATAGACATACAAAGTATTTCTCACTGATATAAGGCTGTATTTAGGCTCCCTTTTTAATCACTTTTATTTATAACAAAACCTTGAATATCAGTTCCAGCATGGTTAGCTACCATAAATGATGTGCTAATGAGGATGGAGTATAGGTCAGAAGCCTGCAAATATGTGTGAGGAGATGGTGAGCTTAACTTACTAGGTGAAGGAAAGGTTAGTATACCAACTGCATGAACACTTCAAAGTGTGGAGATAGTTTGCTGCACTAACGTAATTATCTGGGCTATAGATATGTTTGACAAACATATCTATAGCCCAGATACTATTACTTCACAGTGGGAGATAGCAGAGTGCTTCTGTTTGGTTGGCAGTTTACTGAATCCTTCCTTCTGCTTACCTCCATTACTTTTTTCAAGGACTTTCCCCCCTCCCCTTAATCCATTTGATGAAAGGAAACTTATTCCTTTTTTGGTAATGGCAGAAAATATTTTAAGGAAGGTAGCATGCAGCCGGATAGGATGGATTTAAATGATTCTTAACTGAGACTGATAAGAATTCATTTTCTTTTTAATCCATTGTTAACTGAGCACCTAAGTAAAAGCTGTCTTTCCCACCCCCACCATCCTTCATTTCTTCACTGAATTGTGTTTTGGAGCCAGTTTTGTTTCTCCATGAAAGAATGCCTCTGATCATTATAAAATGCTGTAGTATGCTTTTGAGCAACTGAATGTTGTGGACTTTTCTGCAAATGGTGAGATCTGAAATGTAAAGAGGGAGCATTACCAACACCACTCATCCCAGCAAAATTGAATGAAGTGCCCTGTTCTCTGTCACTGAAATGTGGCCTGCTGTAAGGCTGTTGGTAAGCTGTGGGCTTTAATAGGTAGAGACTGTGGGGAACCTCTCCGCTTTATATCCTTTCCCCGTCTGTAAGGTCTGTTACATAGGAAGGTACTGTTTTTTTAAATATGGTTATTTTAATACTGATCCTCTGAGGTTGGCAGGTAGATGAGGAAAGAGAGAAGATCATGACAACATGCTAAAAAAAGCCAAAATGTTCTGTGTAAATAAAAATGGAGTAATATAAGAATAAAGCAAATTAAATGAATTCATACACAAGGGGAATCCATTTTAGGAAGGCTCTTAATTCCAGTGCTAGATTACCCATTGTGGAAAAGTGAAAAGCATTAACTAAAAGAGGCGCTACAAGTTTCCCTTTAATTCAGTGAATTCAGTTGCCAATACTTCTAACCAGAGAGAGCCACCGGTAAAATTTGGTTTCCCCCCCCCCCCCCAGTACAACTATGCCTTGGTTACAAACACAGACACAGAGGCTGGATATGTATTTTTTTTTGTATGTACAAAAAGATTATATTTTGGTTATCTCTATTGTGTCAGTTGCCCATGTATACTTAATACTGAATTTTGTTATTCAACAAAGACTCAAAATCCAGAGACACAGGACAAATTCTGATCTCAGTTACAGTGGTGTAAATCTGGAGTAAATCCATTGCCGTTAGTGGACCTACTCCAGATTTCCGCAGGTGTATCTGAGACCAGAACTTGTCCAATGATCAAGTCAGTAATTTTCTGATCTGAAGATGCAGTTGATAAGGCATGTTTTACTTATATGTTCTGTACTAAATCTAGTGCCTGACAGTTCTTAAGAAAAGCCTCAGCTAAACTGAAAGTGAAACTTTCAGTTTATCCAGGTTTTTATTTGTTGTGGGTTTGTTTGTTTTTTTGTCGGATTGAATTTCATAAAGAAACTATTGTATTGTAATAATTCCTACAAGCTTTGGCTATTTCTTTGGGAGGGGGGAAGTACTGACCTTTCCCTATTTTTAATAAAACCTCTATGATATTGCAGGAATTTTTATTTTGTGTTGATGGTCAGGGAAATTCTATTTTCTTCTGTATATAAGAGATTTGAAAAGTCTTTGGGATGATGAAAGTAAATCAAATTTATAGGCCTGATTATCCTCTCACTCTTGTGTAACTGAAAGGAAGATCATGTCCTATGTGCTATATTGCCTATATATGCAATGTTACATGGAATAAAATAAGTGCATTGTGATCTATTAATTTAAGCACAAGATATTTGGAACAACAAGTTAATAAAAGCAAGCAATCAATTGTAAATTTATGAGGCAAAATATTGCCCTTTGGTGCACATGTGCATCTCCCCTTGCCAGTTAAGATGTGCATACACCTAAAGGAAGTAGTGTGGTCCAGTGGATGGGACAAAAGACTGAGAGTTGTGGCTCCATTCCTGGCTCTAGCTTTTGTAAAGCGCTTTGAGATCTCTGGATGAAAAGTGTTATAAAACAGTTAAGTATGGTTAAGCCTGCTCCGTTAGACAGTTGGCTTTATTGGTTTTATTTATTTATTTTCTGGTTTGTGCTTTGTCTGAGAAGAGACTACTAAGAAAGCCCTTTGTGCTTTAGCACTGGCATTTTCCTTTGGCCTCCTTTTTCTTGCTCATGCCAGTGCTACTGAAAGTTAAGGGACATGGCATTTATTTACATAGAGTGAAGTTACATAAATAACAAGCATATTGTAATAGATCATCATTAACATGAACAAATAGTATTTATTTCAAATACCTCTGAAATAACTCCAGTCCCTTCCAATATCACTATGCAGATGTGACAGGAATAAACACTCTTCCCCCTTAGTATTCATTTGCCTGGGACTACTCCTGTGTACTTGAAAAGATCCATCCCAGTCCCTTTTCCAGATCAAGGCTACTTCAGTGGCAAACAGACAGAACTTCATGGAGGTGTCAGAAAACCAATGGATAGCACCTAAATTCCATCCACCACAGATCTGACCAGCAATTCCTTACTGTGTCACCCCACATGGCATTGGAAAGCATAATCTCCAAGGAGTTCTATAAATACAAGCTAAGATCCCTGAGAGCTGATCACGATCTGGAAGGAATAATATGTGCAGTGTATTGTAAGAAATTACCGGCTCCCTGGAAAGCTCACAACACAATCTTTCTGCATAGATTTCTCTTCTGTGTGAACCTTATGCACCTCACCTATCTCCTTGTTTCCCACAATATGTCGTTGTTGGTCAATGCAGTTTTTTCAAACACCTTCCTAGTAGTCATATTTTTCTTCTCATTCCTTCCTTAAATGTCAGCCATCATGTCAGAAGATAGAGTTAGAAAGCAGTGTGTATAATAATTGCTTCCCCATCATTCCCCCTTTTCCTATAGCTTGGTTTTCTCTAGCTGTGCACCATAATTTTGAAAACTACTTTTCTGTTGCACCCAGGACTCAAACAGATGCCCACAAAACTATTTCTGCTTCCTTGCCTGTTGGGTATCTGCTGCAGAGAGAACCTAAACACAGAAATAACTGCCTGACCTTGTTCCTATTCTGCGCCTCCATTTGTGGTTTAACACTGTATAAATTCACCAGAATGCCACCTGTTTTTGCTTAATCCTCTCTTTGGCAAGTCCAGCTGTGCACTTGAGGAACCAGTATTGTGCCAAAATCTGCTGGGTCAGAACATGTATGGAAAAAAGATCCTCTCCTATAACATTAAATATAAGGACTGGATATTGTTCTAGTTCTGACTTGCAGACAAGGACCATTCTCTTTTTTAGAATTGCTTAGGAATAGTGAATGTGTAGGCTACCGAGTCATTGAATGTTATATTATCCTACAATTGCATGATTTCAGCTACTCATTTTTGAAGGAGGCAGTCCATATCAGTGGACAAGTAGCTCCTCCAAAATGCTATTTGACAAGAAATCAGTCTTGAAAATACCCTTGTCCAGAGTTTCCAGAAAGTCCATAAGCACTTGATGCATGATGGATTCTTTCTTTATCAGGCATCTGCTTCCTTTTCCTATCTCAATTCTCCAGTGATTTTTTTTTTCTTCTGTAGTAAGAGGCAAGCAATATATTCCATATGCCGCCAAGCTTTGTAAAGAATTTTACTGCTGGCAGTCTCACAGCTGCTGAGGAATAGTCCAGGCCTTGCTCATAAAGTGACACTAAGCACAAGAGTATTCCATTGGGATTGACCATGTATTTTCCCTCACCTTTTTTCTTTCTTGAAGGAAATATGTTAACGCCTCCTAACTACATGCCTAACAGATGCTGGCAGCCACCAATTTCCATAGCAAAGCCCCTTGGCCACAAAGCATCTAAAAGAAATCTGGAATTAGACAAGTTCATCTTTGCTGCGAGCTCAGCAGCAGACCATCTCAATCAAGAGCAGTGGAAATGAGAGACTAAGCAATTGGCTTAGCAACACTAAGAACCTGTTTGGCCCTGAAAGAAATATGCAGGCATAAACACTTCAGAATATAAAACCTTCGATACTTAGGGACAGGTTTCAAAGGTGGTCAGTGTTCTGGGTGTTCTGTACTTCTGAAAATCACGTCCTTAGTTTCTGACTGTGGATTGCTTGAACAGCTACTGAAAGAGCACCCTTCAAAATATGCAGAATGACCTCCAGCTGAGACAAGCTTAATATAGCTCCTGCTGGCTCAGCCAGGTGGAACCTTTCCTTTTGGCTCACCCGATTTGCTGCCTGCAGACCATGAAAGGCCCTGGGAGTAGGCTGCGGCAATGTGTGGGGACACGTGGCTAATACAGAAACAGGATGGGACACCCTGCTAATTGGTTAAGTCCTAGTCTAGTGTGTGGCCACAAGTTATCAGGTACAACAGATTCCTCAGGTGATTACAGTGGGTGGCCAAATTTGCCCCTCTAAACAATAAGGAACATAACGTGCTTCAGATATGCTCTTCTGAAAACAGTAGCCAGGCCTCCGCACACTATGGATGCCTGAAATAAACAGCAACGTTTCTTCCTCCTGAAGTATCCTCACAGAAGTTCACTGGTAGATTTTTATTAGCTTCTACAATGCCCTGTGTTGGAAAGTAACAGTAGCTTGTGAAACATATGGTTGGGGCTTCTGTGACTTCCACGAGGATCTCCCTTACATATGGGATATGAAGGGATACTTGCAGAAGCAGCAGAATTCAGGCACATTTTGTCAGATTGGTTAGTCTCTAAGGTGCCACAAGTACTCCTTTTCTTTTTGAAAATGTAGCATGGTATCACATCTCCAGAAGCACAGAGCAGATGGAAATATCTTCCTGTATATTGACTTGTGTTACTCTGATGAAAGGCATTGTTTCCCTCCTGCTGTCGAGCCAGCTAGCCCCCAGCAGCTGACAAAAATCTCAATCTGCAGGACATTACCAATGAAGTTCAAATGACCACATGCTTTAAAGTAAAATGTATTGGCTGTTATAACCTGCACCAGCAACTGCTTGAACTCACTGGTCCAAGCTCATCCCTAGTGTAACACAACTGAAGTCAATGGTGTTCTGGCAGGTTGAAGTCAGTCCGCTGAATTTACCCATGGGGAGGTGAGAATTCATTTTCCAAGAAAGAACTCAAGACCCTAGTGTCTGTGCTGGCCCTGGACCATCTGTTTTTATTCTTTTACTCCAAATTCATTAGCTTCTTCACCAGTGTCTTCTACTTCACTTTCTGATGTGATGATGTCTACTGGGCCCTCCAGAAACTAATCCAAATTCAAGATCCAGAGTTGTATACAGTACTCTGATAAAAGACATGGCTATTGAAGGTGCTTCAAAATATTACAGTCCAGGAGTCTGTTTTTATCCAAAAAATGTAGTTTTGTAAACTTAGATCGTCAGTGCAATCCTGACAACTAAAACCATACAAGTATTCCAGCAACAATTTGAAAAGCAGATTCCATATGGGCCCTTGTCTTGATGGGGGTGTTTGACTGCAAAAGCATGCAGTTCCTTGATTGGAAAGATGCAAATGAAACCGAACTCAAAAGAGAGTTGATGTAATCATTAACTGACTCACCTTCTGGATGTGACAAGTGATGAATCAGCGTAAACTTGCCTGAAGCTTTCTTCGGGACAGTACCCACAGGGGAAACCCTCATACGCTCAAGTGGAGCGTTATCAAACAGACCCACTATTCTCCCCACATGCCAGTTCTTTTCTATCTTGCCTCTAGCCACCTGAGGACATATAACTGCTGATCTCAGCTTCCTTGCCAACATTTCATCTTGGGACCTGAGTAGGATGGGTTAAACCTTCCACAAAACCTTTACACAGCAATTTGTGTGTGTGTGTGGTGTGTTGTTTTTTCTTTTTTTTTTAAACTTGTCAGCCTATTTCAACAACCAGGAAAACATTTTATCTGCCCTCACTGGAATTTCAACCCTTGGCTTTTTCCACTGTCTTGCTTTGATTTGGATGACTGCTTGAAGCACCTGCTAATGGCCTGGAGCATTCATGCCTAAATTTGCAGTTTCTGTACCACTCACAATCAAACTGTTAGTAAACAGCCTTCTGGAGCACCTGCTGCATTATTTGGGGCAAGGAATCTGTTCTCTGTTTGCTGATGAAAGCATTTTGTACAATGCTGTCTTTCTCTATTCCATCCCAGTCTGTCCCATCCTCCACCTAAATTGCACACTGTACCTCAGCCACACGTTGGCCTTAAAAGTAACATCAGAATTCTTGATCTTCTCCAGATACTTGAATAATGTGCAGGATTTTTCCAGGAAACTAGGGTAATGGAGTGGTACAACCTATATAATAACAATATAGCTCTTATACTTGACATCAGTAGATTGCTAAGCACTTTACAAAGGAGGTCAGTATCTTTATTCCCATTTTACATATAGCAAAACTGAGGCACAGAGCAGGGAATAACTTTCCCAAGGTGACCCTCTAGGCCAGTGGCAGATCCAGGAACAGAACCTAGATCTCCTGATTCGCAGTTCACTGCTCTATTCACTAGGGAATACTGCCTCTAGATAGATATACAGTGAAGGAAAGAAAAAAAAAATCCTAGAAGCCTCTAGACTATCCCTGGTCTCTCTTCCCCAGGTAATGACAGCTCACATCAAAGCTGCTGTCTATTGGTGATTATGTTCACTGCTTTTGGGATTCTTTTGTGCCAGTCTCCTACATGTATCTCCTAGATCTTTTACCTCCTCTGTATCATGCATAAGTAAGAATATATGGTTGAGCTGCATATACTGTATTTTCTCATTCATCACCTGGAAACCCTAAGTTGGACTAACTATGCACAAGACTTCACAGGTATCCTGATCCAACAGGGCAACTGAAACTGTGCTCCTCGTTCTCTGTCTCTGGTGTATCGGGTTTCCCAGAACCCTGTTCTATGCCTACAACATTAATGACATGGGATTGCTCCCTCTAAAATAATCCTTTATTTTCTCTGTTGGAATAACTGCTGTTAGCAGTTACTGAAGAAGCATAAGCATTGGGTTTGTCTGTTTACACCTACATTATCTGCCAGTCTCATTATCAGAAAGATCATGGTTTTTTTCCCTATCAAGTTTTATTCCTTAATTCAGTCATACCATGCCTGCCTCCTACCTTCTATGTTGATGGAAGTGCCATTAGTGCAATGTAGGATTCCCCTCAGCAGCTACATAATATCTTCCCACCTTCTTGTTACTCTTGGGGGAATTCTGCACCAAAAATTTAAAAATTCTGTGCACAATATTTTAAAGTTCTGCAAAATTCTGCATATTTTTTTGTCAAAATAACAGAACATAATCACACTGGTTTCAATTATTTTGGAAATTTATTTCAAAATATTTGACTGCAAGTATGTCTGTAATAATAAACAACAAAAAAGATTCAGGAAATGTTTTTTTTTGACAAATGGATTCCTTACTAGGCATATTAATACAGAACTTTGAGTAATAATTATTTAAACTACAATACAGAAATGTATTTCCCACACCCCTCAGAAACAGTGCAAAGGCTTGCGGGAGTCAGGGGTAACAGTGGCTGAGGGAGAGGGAAGTAATTGCTTGGAAAGAGTCTGGGAGTGAACCTGGAGGATTGTTGGGTGTGGGTGGGCGAAGTATGGAGCAGGGCTTTTTTAGGAGGTGGGGAGGAATTCTCAGGGAGTTAGGGTTATTTTGAGAATAGGTTACCTATGTCATATTGTTGAAAAGGAACATGTAGTCTACTCCCCTGGTGGGATTGCCCTCGATGTTGATCTCTTGCATGGTACATATACATGTCTTTGGAACACTTTGTGGCCTGAGCTTGATGACTACTGAGTTTCTCATCCTGTCTTTGATACTGATTCCTGCTGTGGCTTTGGGTCTTTGGGGGTTTGTTTCTGTATTTGTAGAATGGGGATAATAATATTTATCTACCTATCTCACAAGGACATTGTGAGAATTAATTAACATTTAAGGTGTTTAAATCTTAAATATAATTTCCCCATATCTGTCGTATATGTTTCTGGTGGTATAGTTTCAGAAAATTACTCTGTTTTACCACCCTTAATCTCTTTAGCCAGTTCCTTATCCTCATTTGTTATTACTTCTCATGCGTATAGGTCTGAGGAAGAGCATAAACTCATTACTTCCTGTCCCACTGTAGCTCCCTTCCATCATTTGCTGACTGGTCCCTCCTCATCTTTCCGAAGTATCAGGTCAGCTGGTCTAGTCTTCCCCAAATCTTACTCTGAATTTCATTGATCCTGTATTAGCCATACTGCTGTCCCTGCTATTGAGGAGCAGCCTGAAGCTTGGACTTACCATACCTCATCTAAAGCTAGTTGTATCATTCCTTTGCTGGAGGAGGGCAGAGGACTGCTCCTTAATCCTTCACCTGCTATTTTTCTGCATCTTCAAATTAAGTTTGTAGGCTCTTAACCTCCCATCCTCCAGTGCTTGCTGCTGCTAGGGGATTGCATTGTTCTGGGCTCGACTTGAATCTTTCTGAGTTTGCCATCCTTCTACCACAGGCATTTTCTCTTTTGTCTCTCTTGTGTCCTTAGCTGAGACCTTCTGTTTTTTGGCTTCTTAGTGCTATGCATTGTGGCAAAGCCACCCCAACTCTTTCAGAGTCACTTTTCCTGACCAAGCCCACAGGCCTTTTGGCAGGCAGGGCCTCCTTAAGTCACGACATAAGTCTACTCTGGCCATTTAATCAAATAAAGAAAAGGGGAAGGCCCCAGGTTAAAACATTCTGCTTTCAATCCCTCAAGAGGTATGGGGCTGAGAGGAAGAGGACCCTTTTTTTTTTTTTTTTTTTTTTTTTTTTTTTAGATATTACAAGTCTGTGATCTATCCTATTCGCAAAAAGAAAAGGAGTACTTGTGGCACCTTAGAGATTAACCAATTTATTTGAGCATAAGCTTTCGTAGCTCACGAAAGCTCATGCTCAAATAAATTTGTTAGTCTCTAAGGTGCCACAAGTACTCCTTTTCTTTTTGCGAATACAGACTAACACGGCTGTTACTCTGAAACCTATCCTATTTGTGAATGCTGAAATCCATTCACCTTTTACCTTAGATCATTTTTTTAAAATCCTATCTCCAAATTCTATTTTTCCCCCTTGTAACAGTTTAAATACTTGGCCCACCCCCCACCCCCAAAATCTGACTCTTAAAAATTAAGATAAGTATTTGTCAAAAGAAACACTGTGTAATATTTTTCTGGAGGGTAGGGGAACATTCTTGTAGTTGAATCTCTGAAATGTAACTGCACCAGTCTACTTGGGGAAAATTTGTTTGAAGACGTATTACGTTCCACGATCAAATGGAAAAAATGGCACCTGTCATCATATTTAGAAAACAGCTGGGTAACATGGCCAAGTGCCACAGTCTCTTTTCACATGGCCTTTATGATGAAACCATCCAAGCTCCATTCTCAGCAACTGGAGAAACCCTGTGCCTTTAAATGGTTACAGAAACATCTACTTAAGGGACAGCTCTTATTGCAGCAAAGTTTGCTTCTGATGCTTCTAATTAGCAGTTAATGGCTTATACTTTACCTTTGTAACCCAGTAGGCTTTCTTCTGTGGTCTCTTTCAGCTATTTGTAGCAGTCAGATATATGCATTTTGTGCTGCTTTCATGCTCTCGTTTTGAACATACAGAATACATTTGAAATAAGTCTCAAGCCAAGATTTCTTTAGTACTCAGATATTTAATTTAAATGTCAGCCTTTCCTATGTGACTATTTTTCTTTTATCTAAGATATTTAAAAAAAAAAACTCTAATGGGTTAATTGCCCTTGCTGATCTAGTCTTTGATGCCAAATCTCCTAAATACATACATATATTTTTAATTAAAATATTTATATACACAAAGAAAACCTTGGCCTTTTTTACATTTGCAAACATAGCTCCAACACATGCTCGTTTAAAATAATAATTTTCCAGCTGAACACAGTAAGGGAACATGCTGAAACTCCACTGCTATTTCAGAAAGCAGGTGTGCTTGTAGAGATTAGCAGTTTTCATACTGATTTTGAATTAAATGACAATGGGATTACTAACCAAGAATATATATTACATTATCATACATGATATACACACGCTCAGACACTGTATCTATAGCTGAATTTAAAAACCTCTTTTTAGAAATATCGCTTAATGGCAATAATAACCTCATAACTCTGAGTGATTCTTTAGAGGTGCCATTTTGCTGTTCCTTTCCAGCAGCAAGCCTGTCCCACTGACCTAGGGCTCAAACCTGCTGTCTTTACTCACTTCCAATGAAGTGGTCTTTAACACAGACTATACTGAAAGGGGAGGGGGAGCTCTCAATGCACCAGCCAAGGAGGGGGAGCTGTGGGGAAGCACTGCTTCTCCAAGCCAGGGGGAGGAGAGGCAGCTTCCCTCTGCTTTGATCAGAGGTGGGTGAGCTGTCCTCACCCCGCTCCCTGTTACTGTAACCCCTGCATTGAAGTCATAGGGCCCAATCCTCCATCTCTTACTCATACAGGTAATCTCTTAGGGTCTACTCATGTTACTAAGGAATTACCAGCATAGACTCATTTGGAGGAAGTGATTATAATGCTTTAAAAGTTATTGACATTTAACTTATTTAAAGAAACCATGTGAAAATGGAAAGGACCAACATGTATCTTTTTACTAAAAATAATTATCCCCCTGATTTGGATGAGAAAGCTCAGAGATAAAATCCAGCTTTTCACCTGGCCAGCTCTCTCATGACACACGCTGGGCTCAGTCACAGCTGTGCAAGTGTAACACTGACAGACCCCAGTCATCAGCGGGCAGGATCAAACCGGGGACGTCTGGAGCTTAGTGCATGAGCCTCTGCAGCTTGAGCCAAAAGCCAATTGACTGGTAGCTAAGGCTGAAGAGCAAACTCATTAATCTCTCTCTCTTTAAGTGGTCTTGGTACCATTAGGTGTGGTGTTCTGTCCCATTCAGGAGGTGTGTGGGTTACACAAGGACTACAGGATCAGCCTCCATCTGATATGCATCTTTGGGTATGGCTCCACGGGGATGAAAAACTCACAGCAGGCCCTGCTCACCTGACTTGGGCTCGTGTGGCTTGGGTACCTGGCTGAAATATTGCTGTGTAGACATTCAGGGACCCAGAGCTTGGTCTCTAGCCTGAGCCTGAATGGCTACACAGAAATTTGTAGCCCCACAGGCCTTTTATCCCCATGTAGACATACCCTAAGATGCAAAGCCTCTTGCAGCTGCATTTCCAGACAATGGGCTGGAGTGGTGGTCACAGGCCCTCTATGCCACTTACTCAGTGTGTTGGGGCCACCAAGCCCACATGAATTTCGAATTGCATGACCCCTCCCTGGTTCCATGCCCGTGTGAGTTATGCAGGGCCAGCCCCAAGGTACGATACAGTGGCTTGGAAGGCCTTTTGTGAGCCTTCCACGCCATAGATTAATTATACCACTCAGACAGAATACCTCTCTTCCACAATTTACCAAAAATTTTACCGCGAATCTGTCTTGTGGGATTAACTGAGAGCTCCATATCCACAAATATGAGGATCCCTCAAGTCATCTGTGTCTCCCAATGGGTGGTCAGATTCAGTAGTGAACGCTTCATAAATAGTTCTGTTTGTTTTTTAGGGGTGCCAAGAAACATTGCCTTCAGCATCAAGTTGAGTTTTGATTCTGAACAGGCCAAAGAGAAATTCAGAACTTATGAGCGTATATTTTTAACATTTTTAACAGAATATATGGGAGAAATGAGGCCATGAATAATGGATGTATTATTAATATCCCATGTCAAAGTGTACAGCATCATAACATGAGAGTGACTTTCTTCACGAGCAAATAAAAAGAGAAGTCATTCTAGAGTGGAAAGTCTGAGGGAGAGCAGCACATCACTCTGTGTCACAGGAGTTCTACTCTTACCACTAAATTAAACCCCACTGACTGCTCTCACTTGATGAACCCTTTTGGAAGTTCTTTTTTTAAAGCTAACAGATTGGACTTCTAATTTTAGTTCTGATGGCTTATAATTAGAAATATTTCCAAACTTGTTTACAAACACCTGCACTGGGAGCGTGTGCCTGCAATTTTAGAAGGACTCACTTGTCACCTCTAGCAGGGGGTGAAAGAGCATTTCAGTTCTCTGTGCTTGTACAGTTGCTTGACACTAGAGCAAAAGTTGCTGCTTTAAGAAAAACACACACACTGATGTTTTGAGTGGGATTCTACACGCTGAACTGACATCAAATATTTTTTAAAGGAGCTTTTTACTGCTTTGAGCTCAAAAGGATGGTTGGTCAGTGGCTAGATTTAAAGGACAAAGTCCAATGACTAATTTTAGCAGCTCTATTCTGCACTGGAGAGGAGGATTTTTATGTTTTTCTCTATTTATCCATAATGTAAACATATTACTTCCTTGGATACAGTATTTCAGTAATGGATTCGGAAACAGTTGTAAGAGACCCTACTACAAGAAGCTGAACATTAGAAATGAATAGCTGTAGTTGAGCATGCAAAGCAATGATACCCTAAGATCTTGAGTGGGGCTTCAGTGGCATGTATCTCCTTATGAGGCATTTCTGCACTCGGGTGAATTTCACACTGGGCTCATTGACAACCATTTTGTCTTTCTAAAGAACAAAAATGGTATTTTGCATACTGAGGGCGGTATAAAATAATCAAGAACACAACACTTTAATGTTTATTGAATCACTTACATTGGCATTAGAACTGTGAGCGTAGCATGGCATAGTGTGACAATAATCCTTTGACTCTTCATTCTTGTCCTTATACCCATTACACCTGGATGCTAGCTACTGTATTTAGATTTAATAATGTTGCTGGTGAATTTTCAAAAAAAAAAAAAATGGGGCAGGTTATGTCTCCCCAAGGGCCTTTTATGCTGCGAAAGGGGGCAGAAGGAACTCTCAGAAAATACCCCTAATATGGGGTGGGGCAGTGGCAGCATAAATAGCCCTATTGGCTGCTTTCCGCAGTAGTTATTCCTAGCTGCTGTGCAACCCATTATTAGCTCTGGGGAAGCACCTATCCTGGGAGCCACATTAGCCCTTGAAGGAGCATTGAATCTGGAAGGGGCAAAGGTGCCATAAAGCAACTTTCCTTTCCTCCCACCTCCTGTGCTGTGCCGTATGAGTGGCCCAGATCCTGTGCTGAGCTTATGTGTTTATGTTTAGCACCGCAAAAGCGAGGTGAATGTGGTCAAAGAAGTTACTTCGCCTTTCTGTATCTCTAGATCCATATATGTAAAATGGGGGTGATAATTCTCACCTCCCAGTGGTGCTGTGAGGCTTAATTACTTAGTGTTTCTAAAGCACTTTGAGATCCTGGCCTAGAGGACACTGTAGAAGCCTAAAGTATTATTTTTGTTTATTCTTGCACCCTTACGACATAATGTGCTTGACAACTGTTTTCCAACATGCTTTTAGATGACATAGTTTTAATTAGGCTTCCCTGTCAGCGTTAGACAGGATTTTGTTTTTTTTAAATCATACTAGTCAAAACTGTGCTACAGAGATGACCCTTAGGAAGCATACAGAATAGTTTCTTAACAAGTGAAGATGCAAATCATGTTACAACCATATTAGGCTGTGAACGTGTTTGAAAATAGCTTCAAACATGATTGCAACCCTTAATGTGGTCACGGTCTGAGCTGATAAGAATTAGAAATAACTGACATTCTAGAAATCACTGCTTATGATTCATTGTTGACTGTAGACATTATTGAGGGTTCCTCCGTTCAATGGGAGAAAAGAAACCACCTTCCGAATGGATGATGAACAGAAATCTTGCTTCATGCCAGTGTTATCAGTTTCCCTCTATTTTTGTTTGCTTGTGTCAGCTCTATGCCCACTTTACTAAGTGTTAATATGTAGAAATATTTCCAAAAGGTTAAGGGAGGCTCAGAAAGCAAGAACTATGCAAGTATGGAAAAATCCACCTAGCCAGTATGGTCTCTTTTTTTTTTTTTTCTTTTTTTTTAAACAAACCCAAACATGAAAACTGTAGGAGTTTTTTCAGATTACGAACCTAGAATGATTACAATTAAAATGACTGGCAAGATCTCTTAGATTTGCAAGATAAAGAGGAAAATAGGTGACTGAGAGGCAAGAGTTGCAACGCCATCCCATCAACTTCCCCTTCAGTCTGACCTAGACTCTCATATGAAGGCTCCTCATTTTTGGATGAATGGACTGTGTGCGTTTAAGCGGTAACTTTTCCGGGGACTCACATTCTGCAAGATGAGCAACCTTTCTTATGTTTTCCGAGACAGAGAGTGTGAATCTAGGAAACTATTCATTGAAATGAACAGAGTAGTCTCTAAAAGAAAGAATAAGCGCTTCAGTGTTCTGTTTTGGTTCTGTGCTCAGAATACCTTTTAGTGCCTTTGGTAGATGGGTTCTCTTTCTATGCTTAATAAGGGAAGGATTGCTTTGCCTTAGAATTATGTGTAACTGAGTGCATAAGCTTGATGCATGTTGGACACTTGCATTCATATGCAGCTACACATAGGGAGCTTGGGGGAGGCAATCTGTGGTTGTGTTTTAATATCAAATATGATTGTTGCCAAGGGGAATTCACACAGATTCCCAGTCTGTAAAGTACCAGTATCTAAGCTAGAGCTGCATTCTCAGTGCAAGAACAAAATATCAACATGGTAAAAAACTGGCCTACCTGATGCAGTTCCTCCACTAACCTCTCCCATTTTCCATACCCACTAACCAGTTCAGCCTTTTTTTCAATACTAAAACTGACTCTATTCTTTTTAAAGGGAAGTAAAGAAGAAAGATAACCAGTTTTAATTACTGTAAAGAAGCAAAGATGAAAAGGACTATGACAACCTATTAACTATGAGAGTGACATTGACTACTGGAAATGATCATAATTGTTCACCTTTAATGCTTGACACCTTCACATTGTATATTGGTAAATGCAGTCATTTAAGAAAGTATGTGCATCTCTGAAATAGCTCCATGCTATGGTAAATACTCATTTTCTCTGTTTAATTGCGTGTTAGATACTGGTTGTGCAACCAAGCTGAAGGGATAGTGCACAAGGTTGGGTTGTTCTCAAGCCACATCAGCTCATATGCCTCTGGTTCTCCAGAAATGTAAGGTTGAACTTCCCTCTCTGTGCAAAAAGCCAGGACAAGACCCATGTGCCATTTAAATCCAACTCAAGTCCTATTTGGAGGGCTTAAGTGGTACATCAGATGTGGGCGTGGAGGGGGACCCTTTGTACAGGGCATGAATTTCACCCTTAGTGACTCCAAAACCACTTCTGTACTTAGCTTGGCATAAATGTGTGGCTAGAGCGGCTTATGTCTGAGTAAAGTGTGGGAGTACTTTGGCTCAAGCATATGTACTTTTTAATGAATTGGCCTTGCAATGGTAGCTGAAGCCAAATAAGGTGCTCGAGCCTAGAACACTGGGGAGGAAATTGAATTGACACAACGCACAGTCATAGTTTTTAACTTTATGTAACGTATTTCGCAATATATTAGAAAATTAACTTTGTGACAAGTGGCAAGACCTGTTATGTAAGTAATTCAGCTATAGAGCTGGTTGGTGTTCTTACTTTCATTTGAGCTTCCCTGCAATGTGAGTCTTGAAGGAATGAATGCCTGACTCAGACCCTGCTTGGCTCTCTGGTAAGTCATTTGAATCTGTCTTTCCATATAGTCACTTTCCAAGCTACTGAATAAAAATAAGGAATTTTTTCATGGAGTACTTTAAAAGAGAGCTGTTAATCAATTTTTCTTATTATTTTATGCCCTGTGATTTTTACACCACCCCCACCAGCTGGTTAATCATGCAAAAGCTGAACACTTCATTAGCCAGAACATGTTTGCCCATGGGCATTTCTGTAGTAAATTAGTTCTTTCTATTTATACAGGTAAGTCATGGCCAAAAGACTTTAAGGTGCCAAAGGTAAGGGTTGGAATTAATTCCTTTTCTGAGTCTTCAAGAGAACTCGTTTTTAACTCTGAGCACCAGTGGTTTGAAATTACTTTTGAATTAAAGATGATATGGAGAAAAGATCATTCTCAGGCTGGTCCAAAATATATTGTGTCTTTCTGGATGTCTAATGTGGCCTCTGCTGCATATTCTCCTTTTTAAAAAGAGTGTGTGTGTGTGTGTGTGTGAGGCAGGGGGCATATTGACCACTGTTAGAGCACTTCCCCCCCGCTCTCCCATACTAGGTGCCTTTTAAACCATTAATTGAAAAGATGTGGTTTATAGATGCTTTGTTCTCTCGAATCAAGTGATACCGTCTGAAAGCATACAATAGCCCAACAATGAATTTAGCTTTCAGTCAAAGGCTGATACAGTCTTGTCTGTATATCACCATTTCCTGGAATCAATGTCATTTTATGTCCACCTAGAATAGAAAGTCAAGATGGTAGTTGCCTTAATTTAACTGATCACATTCATTAAGGAGCCAGTCATGAATTCCTGACATTACCACAGCTCCCATTGATTTCAGTAGCTCCTTTGGATGGATAAGGTGTGCAGGATCTAGCCCAAAGCCTCTAAAAAGTTGCCATTTTTGTGACTAGTGAATAAACACTAAAATTCCTGCTAAGTTTAGGCTGTGGCTCATATCGGCTTCCTTTCCTAAATGACTATAAGAGCATCCCAGAAATATAAATAAGTAAATAAATAAATTAAATTTTGTTGCCATATCTCTTTGGCTTGCTTTGCGGTATTTTACTAAATTTTTGCAAATGAATATGGTGCTTGGTACGCAGAAGGTGAAAATTACATTGTTATGGGGACGCCATTAACTCCTAGCTGATGGGGAGCCATTTGTAAAAATTCTGGGGTTGGGTGACGTTTCAGTCAAGTTTGTTTTACTGCATATTTACTAATTAAAGATCAGACTGTGCTACTCTTACTCACACTGAGTAGTGCTTTATCATGCAAATAGTGTGGCCTCATGGGTAGAGTGCCTGACTGGGACTTAGGAGGACCTGGCTTTTATTCCCAGCTCTGCCCCTGGCCTGCTGTTTGAGTTTGGGCATGTTACTTCCCTTCTTTGTGTTTTCAGTTTCCCTTTCTGTAAAATGGGGGTAGTAATACTGACCTCCTCCGTAAAGTGCTTTGAGATCTGCTGATGAAAAGTGTTATATAAGAACTAGGTGGTGGCGGCAGCGTTATTACTTGAGGAATAAGGTACCCCTCAATATCAGTAACAACAGCACAATCTTGGCTTTACAGATTTCTAAAATAGAATTTAAGTATCAGTGACTGCCACAAAAGTACCTGGGCACTTTACATCAGTAGCTCTCAACCTTTCCATACTACTGTACCCCTTTCAAGAGTCTCATTTGTCTTGCGTACCCGCAAGTTTTACCACACTTAAAAATACTTGCTTCCAAAATCAGATCTAAAAATACAAAAGTGTCACAGCCCGCTATTAGTGAAACGTTGCTTACTTTCTCATTTTAACATATAATTATACAATAAATCAATTGGAATATAAATATTGTACTTACATTTTAAGTGTTTAGTATATAGAGCAGTATAAACAAGTCATTGTCTGTATGAAATTTTAGTTTGTACTGACTTCACTAATGCTTCTTAGGTAGCCTGTTGTAAAACTAGGCAAATTTCTAGATGAGTTGAGTACCTCCTTGAAGATCTCTGTGTACCCCCAGTTGAGAACCAATGCTTTACATCAATAAAGAAATCTTTTTAAAAACTGTATAGCGGAACTCCCTGCTTACTAAGAAAAACCCCATTCCCTGTTGTGACTAATGGTCAGTCCAATGGCTGGCCAAACAAACAGGTCTTACATTGTGCCTGGAAGCTTGGCAGACTTGGTCTGTGGCGGAACATCACAGGGAGCAGGTTCCAGACAGCTGTGTCCTCCACTAAGAACACCTTGCCACTGCCCATGGAGAGATTAACTCCTTGAGTGTGACCCAGTGGACTGCTGGACCTTGGCTGAGAGAAATTCGCTCAGATGACTGGTCCCGGTTAATAAGGGGCTTAACCAGTTGTAACCAACCCACTGAGCTGCTTCTGATGTCACGCAGGCAGGCAGTATCAAATGCGCTGCCAGAGTTTGAATTTTGCAGTGTAGCTGTAAAGGCCCTTATACTGAAAAGGGTGAAAAAGGTGTCTTTCTCCAAGAAATTTTATTGATTTGTTAATCTCAATTTGGGCAGCCTGGTGAATCCTC
This sequence comes from Lepidochelys olivacea, assembly GCF_965140295.1. Lineage (NCBI taxonomy): Eukaryota > Metazoa > Chordata > Testudines > Cheloniidae > Lepidochelys > Lepidochelys olivacea. Next base: position 164,535,763 of record NC_140413.1, read on the forward strand.
TAGCTATAAACCTGCTCTCAATAAGATATTTTGTGTGTGTGTGTGTGTTTGTGCTAATTTCAGTGGTTCCTATGCATTAATCCTGCAGCCTATGAGTAAGAACTGCAGGATTTGTTCTCAAGGAGTTTTTAAAGATGGATATTGGCTACCACCAAGAAGTGAAATCACTTACTTCACCTCCCTCTTAATATTGCACAACATTTTGGGTGTTACGAGATTGGAATTTTTCCAATTTTTAAACGTTATATTTATTTGGTTATACAATGCTGCATCTTATTTTCCTTTTTATGCATGTTTATATCTTTGGGGCAAGAACTATGTCTTCTGTATGTGTCTTCGCAGTGCCTTGCACAGTGGGCCCGGGTCTTGATTTGGGGATTCTGGACACTGCTGTATTATTTATATTAAATAAAAATAATATATCTTGATGTCCTCAAATCCACTTGAACTCAAGATAAGCTTAAAAATCCAGGGTCTGATTCAGGAGAATTCAGTCCCATCTGGTTCGTGGGTAGCAGGTGTGTGTGAGTGTGTACACGTGTGGTGGGTTGACTTTTGTTTTTCTTTACATGTAAAGCTTTAATTCTGGTTTAATGCTGTGGTTTCAGGCTCTCTGGTTGCAGTTTAAGTTCCTCTTTAAGGGCCAAAATCTATGGTTTGTCTCCATATCTAGACAAAATAGTTGTGTTGGCAAATGGCAGGCGCCATTAAGTGTACACCATTATGAAGAAATAAAGGTTCTAGGCCATAAGATTTGACTTGATTTCTAATTATACCCAGTCCTCTCTCTATATGGGTATATGATTCTGAGACTTGAAGAATGTGTATGTTACAGAGATCAGGGATATAAAAAAAGACAGGAAGATGTTTCATGTGGACTTTGGTGTGCAGATCTATTGTAATACCTATTGTGTTATTGCACAGCAGTGAGAATTTCTTCTATTTATTTTTATACTATGGGCAGAAGATTTGTAACTTCATCTCCATTGTCAGCAGGTGGTAAAAGAATAGTCACTACTATTTTTTTTTTTTTTATCATTCTGATTTCGTACAAGGAAGGAATTCTTTGTCATTTTAAACAGCACCTTAGAAAAGTATGGTAAGTAAATCTAATAAACACAGCAAGAAGCATGGCCACATTAACCCACCAGCTCCCTGTTCATTTCTTGTATTTAGTATAACCTTCATAAATTTGTCCTAGCCATCAATATGGACCCTTTTACTTTTTTCTTTTTTTTTCTTTCTTTTTCTCCTCCATCTGCTCAAATTACACTAGCCTCCTAGTCTGCTTCTTCCTGTCTGCTTCTTCCTATAATCTGTATGTTTAGGAAGTTTAAGAACTTCCTCCACAACTTCTAGCACTGGGGGGGAACAACTTTCCTGTGTGATTCCAGTGATTCCATCTCTTTTAAAAAGATTTCCACTTTAATTTTTCTGTTTGTCTTTGCCGCTGTATAATTATCATTTTGTAAAGTGGTGTGTGTGCGTGTGGTGGGGAGGGGAGTAGAGTGTGTATGGAAGATGTTGCACAAAATAAAAGGTAATAAAAAACCCACATGCTTTCCATATCCTAAATGTCACATTGTACTGTACCTCATGCAGTTTTCCTGGAGAACTGGGGTATGTTTGTAAGGAAGAGTGGATGAGGGGCTGCACTATAAGGGGAAGTCTGTCTGTTTGGCAGAGTGAGCGATAAAGTGTTTATCTAGACATCTCCTTAAAGACTCCTCCTTTTATTTGTTTGCCTCACAAAGGTAAATGTGGGAGGGCATCCCCTTTGACAGAGTAAATTTTTTCCAGCAATAGGACTTTGCATGAAAACATTTTTTATTAAGCAAGTCATCCATACTGCACTGTAGGCTGTTTGAGAATAACCGTATGTTACAGACTGCAAAGTTAATGCAGTTAATATTCAACTGAACTTTTGGGGGGTTGCTAATCCCTTAGGCGGGCTTAGCAGAAAGGGCAAACATATTTATAGCACTTTGAATCAGACTGCAGTGAGTGAACAACAGTATGTGTTATACCATGCAAATGTTATACAATTTCAGCAAAGCTCAATGCAAAGTAAGCTGTTGACCGTACTTAAACTGCTGAGGTATCCCTTCCCTAACAGCCCCATTTTAACCAAACTTTGTCTATCGAAAAGGTATTGACTTTCTTCTTATGGCAATAAATCTGTTTGGAACTTGCAGATATTAGCTCCTAATTGAACAGCCCATAACTGTATCTTAAAATTCTGTCATTTATATTGTTCCCTAATAGGATTTCATTGGACTTTGTCAAATATCTGAGTATGACTTAGTGCATGCAAAGATGTAAATGTTCTATTTTATATTGTCTCTGCTGTGTCTTATTGGCTATGTGGGAGTAGGAGGGCCATCCTCCAACTATAGTACAGGCGCCTGGGTGGGAGGTTAGTAGTGGGTAGAGTTTGCTGGAGGTCAGTGCTCTGTACCCTGGGCCAAATGAGGTAAGAGTTAAATTGTGAGTGGCAGGAAGTTCTCTCTCTCAGTAGAGCAGTTGAAGGAGGTCAGACATGGAAGGGACAAAAAGAAGGACACTTCTGATGGGCCATGTCTATTCACATTTACATCCGTGGCAAAACTCTCCTTGACTTCAGTGATGTAGAGTCAAGGCCTAAATCCCTAAGCATTGCTGACCCAGTGGGAGTCCCAGCAACAAGGGTCCTGCTCCGGCATTTTACATTTGGAACTCAAATAGGCTCTGCTAAATAAGAGACACGCGACCTACAAGTCAGCAACAAATTCCTGCTGTATTTATGTTGCTACAGACAGACAGACTTAAGATGGCTGCTGCTGACACATCCTTGATTTTTAAGGTGGACTTTTCAGCTACGCAGAATACCAATTTTAAACAAAGTGGCTACCCCAGTACTCTGTTCTGTTGATTATGCTTTACAAATATTTTACCGTGTGCCTATACCTTCCATTTACTGTGGACATTATTTATCAGAATAAAATTAGACACCTACACCCTGATTCAACAAGGTACTTAAAGTCAATGGGACCGCTCATAGAGTTGAATATAGGAATCTGCTTCAGTGCCTTGCAGAGTTACAAGGGCACTAAATAGGACTGCTCATGCAGAGGCTATCAGAAAACAAGTTGCTTCAAGAAGACATACATTTTAGAACTGTTCTGGGAAAATGGAGATGGAATTTTTGTGTGTTGAAATTTCAATAATCTAAAAAATTATTATTGACTCAGCTCACATGCAGATATGTTAATTTTTTGTGTGTGAAATATAAACAAAACAATTATACTAGATTTTCAAAGGTACATTACGTATTTTAAAAAATATTAATACAATTATTCTAATGTCTCTTTTACGGATTATATTGTTTTAATATACATTTTTAAAAAGCAATTTCTTAACCAGTTGTTGTCAAAACATGACTTTAAACTTAAGTTTTATTGCTACTTATCCTTATGCCTTAAATTATCCAGGATATCCTATGAAAGTGTATTTGTGATCCACTAGATCTTTGCTGAACATCCTGCAGCTATCTTGAAGCTTAAAAAGAAACAGGGCCACCTGCAGCTGTGTCAGGCAAATGGGGAGTTTACGCACCAATTACATTTGTTTGACGTAAAGGTTATTATTTTGTTTTACTTCACAGACTCTGCTGTGGTGCTACATATAAGGCTAATGTAAGTTTATTAATTGTTACAGTGGCACTCTCAGGCCCCAGTCCGTACTGGTGCACCATTTTGCTAGATGCTGTACAAACACCTGTATAGACATGGTCTGGTTCTTACCTTGAAGTGGTTATAATTTAATTACACTCACTTAGTCCATCTTGTGTTTAAAAAACAATTGCAGGGGAGGTGTTGAGGACAAGGGTAAGAGATCACATAGCTGGACAGGGTAGTTATATGTATTATCTGGTGGTTTCTAATGGTGTTGCCGTCTTTTATTGGCTCCATTCATTTTGCATCCTCCACAAAAAGAGGACCTTAGGTTGATTGACTGTTGTTTTTATATTATTATGTAAATAGGAACATAGGAATTGCCAGACTGGATCAAATCTAAAGTCCATCTAGTCCAGTATGCTCCCTACAACAGTGGTCTGCACATGATGCTTCAGAGGAAGCAGTAAGAACCCCACAATAATCAGATGTGGGGTAATCTGCTCCCTACCTTAGGTTGCATCCTAATTTTTCATTATTGGTGTAAACCCTGAAGCATGAGGTTTAAACTTTTGTGTTTGTTCCCCCAACCTCTTCATATAGACCAGAGGTGGGCAAACTATGGCCCGCGGGCCACATCTGGCCCCTCCCCCGCAGCCTCAGCTTGCCATGCCGCCAGCGCTCTGAGCGGCTGGGCTGCAAGCTCCTGCCAGGCAGTGTGGCTGCCAGAGCTGGCAGATGTAGTGTATTAAATTGCTCCCCCATAGGAATGTGCTACCCACGGAGCACTGTAAGTAGCATATTCCTTATGGGGAGCAATTTAATACACTACACCTATGTAGGGAAGGTTGTGCCTCCCCAAGCAGCCTGGCCGCGCCCCCTATCCACCCTCTCCCACTTCCCGCCCCTGACTGCCCCGACCCAGCCCCCTGACAGGCCCCCTGCCCAGACTCCCATGCCTATCCAACTGTCCCCTAACTGCTCCCAAGGACTTCTGCCGCTTATCCAACCCCCCTGCTCCCCGCCCCCTTACCATGATGCTCAGAGCACCAGGACTGGGAGCCATAAGTAGTACACCATAAGTAACACATTCCTACAGGAAGCAATTTAATACACCACACCGGCCCTCCATACAGTTTCGGAACCCGAATTTGGCCCTCAGGCCAAAAAGTTTGCTCATCCCTGATATAGATTGTCCCACAACTACTCCTCTACTTATCATTCCTTGTTTAAAATATATAGTATCCCTACAATTCCCTCAGATGATGGGACTGCTTTCCCTGACTAAGCCCTGTGGCCCCTCTTTGGAGTGCCTCCTTTGCAGGGAGTTGAAAGGCTATTGAGATTCTTTCACTTTCTCTCTCTTACTGACCAGGAAACAGGGATAGCTCCCTACATGCGTGAGGAGCAAAAGGCAGGAATCCATTAATTATGGCCCGTGTACGCTGATGTCACTGTGCACCAGGTCTGTGTTGGCACTGGTGGACCACTCCAGTATTTTTACTGCCCAATTTGCAGTAAAACACAATAAGAAATAACCATCAATAAAGCTGCGAAACTTGGTATTAATTTTCTTTGTTAGCTGTGTTCATATGAGCAGCTTGCCATTTGCATATGTGAATCTTGTCATAACCATTTCAGGAAGTGATTTGTTAATAATCAAGTTCTCAGAGCAGCTCTAAATCAGTAATTGATGCAGGTCTGGATAAAGCAAACTGTCCGCCTGCCTATTTTGTGGAGCGTTTTTGGCAAATTTCAAGCCTGCATGAAAACTAGCCATCAGAATAAAATTTAGGACAGCTGGGATGCTTTGCTTTGAAGACTTTTGGCTCCACAGTTCAAATAATCACAATAGCAGCTCAATTTAGCCTTTGGCTGGATAGGTTTGGCAGGGCACAATGAAAAATAATTATTTCATGGCCTGCTTATTTGTCCCTTAACAAATAAACTCTCTGACCTATGCAGTCTTATGTAAAGATGTTGCTGTATGTAGGGCTGTAGAACACTGTAATATCCCCATTAGAAAACTGTTTTATTTCACCCTCATGTCACAATATTTTTTAGAAGTCTGTTTGGGAACCAAATAAAAGGGGCTGATGGTGTCGGAAGTTGAACTCCAGCCAGCCAAGCACGGAATCTAAAAGGCCATCAACCAGTGTCTTCCTTCTGAAAACATGTACATTAGTATGCAGCATTGTCACTCCTGTAATCATAAGAACAATAATGATATAAACAAGTCCATCCCTTTACAGCCTTACCTCTCAGGATGGGGAAGTGCCGTTCTTAAAAGCATTTGGATTTTGGCCTAAATGTATGCTGCTTAACTAACCATGTTTAAACTTTCTGTTTTGTCTCTATCTTATGACTTCCTTGTTCTCCTCTTCAGTTTAAATGACATCTTAAAATGTGTGACAGAGGAAGAATAAAAGCTGAGCAAAGTGCTTTGTAAGGGAGGAGATATATATATCCTACAGTCTAGAATCCTACAACCCATTTTCCCCCTTCCCTGGATTTCTGTATTTGCAGTTTTCTTTGAACTGAAATGCAGCCAATCCATGGAACTGTATTTCTATTTCCCACTCTGCAGGGAAAAAAACCCCCCAAAACACATACACAGAAGCATTCAGAGTGATGTGGTTTCCTCTACCCCGTCATTTGTTTCTGTAATAGTGAAAGGAAGCCTTTTTTCCCCTACTGATCCAAAAGATCTGTCTAGAATGTCTGCTGCGCGCACTCACACGCACAAACAAAAATCAAACTCTCCTTATGATCGTCATGATCTGTTTTTAATGAGTGGCACTTCTTCTCAAAGTGTCATTTAACAAAAATCAGCAGTCATGTCATGCATCGGGATGAATTTCTAAATGTAAATGAGATTCTCTCAGTAATTTATTTACATTTGTTTTCAGCACAACAAATGAGACATCACGTAGCTTCATAATTTCCCATGACCGAGTCACCAGCATGCGGTGTGTAATTTACCATGATTTAAGATGCTTATCTGTAGGTTCTTGAAACAGTACCTGGTGGGCTTTTTTGTTTTTTTTTTAATAATACTTTCTCCAGCCTTGTAACCACCTCTGTGCCCCCTTCTGTTGTTTTCAGCTGAAACAAAAAATATAAATCTGTTTTTTCTTCTTGCTATCAAATCTTTTGGAAAATAGAGCTGAGGGAGCAATTTTTTTTTGGTTCATGTATTTCCCCACCCTCCTTAATTATAATAAATTAATAATAAAATCTTTAGTAGCCATAGTGGACACTGCAATGGATTAGAGACCCATTATAAAAGAGGGATATGCCATGATCATCAACATGTCTTGACTGACAAATGACTGCCCAGTCATGTGGTATGAGTGGAAGGGTCCTGCTGTTTGTGGTACTTCCCTTATTAATAAAAATACCAGGATTCTTAGGCCTGTTCTCAGCTCTATATTGACTTTCTGTGTGTCTTTTGACCTGTTTATGACTTACTTGATACTCGGGTAGAGAATGGATAGAAGTCTACAATTTCAGGTATTGTGGGCACAATCTCATACCTCAAAACTCATTTAATTTGTGTCCGCAATTGAATCCACTTCGATGTCTAATTCCCCGCTTGGCCATATGAGGCAGTTAGATGTTAGCACAAAAGTGTGCATGCAGTTTTGTGCCATTAATTTTGGAGGCTACATTAAGGCATGGTTAAAAAGATCAGGGATATAGTATTTATTTTTGATATTGTGCTTACAAATTAATACAGGAGAACTGTGCGGCTTAGATGACCCTTACTATAAAAGTAAAGTATTCATCCAAAACCCCACTTCATACAATTGTCGTCTTACAGTGTTCTGGGTCATCACTGTATTAAAAAAAAATTATAATTTTATACAGCACGTCCAGATGTATATGTTTATATGGAGATCGGCAGTGTAAACCGAATCTGAGTAACAATTCTCTCTTTGAGAGGCAGTATGGAATTTCTTCTAGTTCATTCATAACATCAGAATTGTGTAAGCAAGGTCTAAAAAGAATAAATATTTTTGGTTAGTTTGTAAATGTGCACTACAGATAATATGGTCTGGCTCAAATTCTGAGTGATCCACTCTGGTTGTCTAGGCAGTTCATTAGTATTACTTACCACTAAATTATGCTGAGGGCCAGTTTCTGACCAAATTATTTACAGAACTGCCTTTAAATTACAAAAACCTTCAAGATGGACAATGCTGTGAGCAAATCTGTGATTTCTTCAGGGTTCCTTTACCGTATATATTTGAGCAAGAGCTTAAAGGGGCTACATGAATCTTATTCTGGAAGGGAATGGTGGGGGGGAAAGTGGGGGAAACAGCCCACTATTTATAAGTGTCAGGCTTTCTACCTGAAACAAAAAGAAACAGACGTGTTGAAATTGCTGAGGTTTGTGACTAGACTTCTAGGGATTGTGTGTTGTCAAATAGTAAATAAATAATAATAGAGTATTACATCCCCTTTCTACAAAGACTAGCTCTTTAGGTCAAACTGAAGAGACACGTGATTTTAGCTCTGAAGACCCCGGGTTCCAATACTCATTATGCCAAGATGGTTGCCATCACACAAACACTGTGACTTAAGTTTCTAAAACAACAACAAGTTCCAAATTGTATATCATGCAAGTGCTTCATCCCCCAACTTCTAATCTATATCTCACTTATTGCTAGAGTCAACAGTCTATTAGTAACAAAGAACAAAACCTTTCATCATCTATCGATTTGCAGTCTTTAGAAAATGCCAATAGGCTATTTTTTGTCCAATTTCTCAATAAATAGGAATATTTATTGGTTTTTCAGTTTTACTGTATTGCATGAGAATATATTTTACTGTGTATTATGGGTAATGCAGCATCAGGATACATTTTTTTCATTCTGCTAGCAAATTCTGAAACTGCATAGCTCAATTGAGAGGTGTAAATATATTTGTCATCATAGTGCAGTTCAGATTAAAATCCAACCAATAATCAGGCTTGAGTTAACTCTTCTGTTTGTTCTGTTCTGATATTCTGACTATAGTCAAATGAATGAGAATTACCATTTGGAAGGAATTACAGTAAAACTTTACTAAAGGGGAACATCTACTTTGATCCCCATATAGGAGAGAAAAAGGATTTTCTTGTGGCTAACTGATGGTTAGGAGATCTGACTTCTGGTGATGGCTCCGTCACAAACTTTTTGTGTGGCCTTGGGCAAGTTTGTAGCCTCTCTGTGACATACTGTGCTTCAACCTAGATGGAGTAATTTTTTACTTGAAGTAACACATGTTCTTTCTCAGCTGCCCATCTTTAGCTCTCTCTTTTGAGCATGGGTAAACAAATCATAGTGAGTTTGAGCTATGGCAGATCTTAGGATCCGAAGCCCTGAGTTGCCTGCATCTCCAGTTCTGCTGCAAAAGGGGAGAATCACATGAAGGATTTTCTCCTCCCCCACACTCACTACTGGAGGAGATACCAAGATGAACAGTTGCCTCTCACTCCAGTCTGACTACCAGAAGTGGGAATCTGGTGAGATTTTTCTCCCCTGGTGGTTCCACTGCTGGAAATGAAATGCAGGCACAGAGTTACCATCTCATGAAATTCAGCCCTACTGCCAAAGGCAGTTCAGCCCCACTCCTTCTATCCTGTTGTCAGAGAAGATGAGGTGAAAATCTCACTGCTGAGATGGGATGTCAGGAATAGAATTCTTATTCTTCCATTACCACTGCTGGAAGTGGCGATCTTCGAACATGATACAGTTCTGTGGTGACCTAGAATCCTATTTTCGACGTCTCAGACTCAAGGAATATTTCCTCTGAACAACAATCTAACCCACAGAGACCTTCCTACCAAGACTACAAAAAGAAGGATTCTGAGTGGACTCCTCCTGAAGATCGAAACAAGAGACTAGACTTCTACATAGAGTGCTTCCGCCAATGTGCACGGGCTGAAATTGTGGAAAAGCAGCATCACTTGCCCCATAACCTCAGCCGTGCAGAACACAATGCCATCCACAGCCTCAGAAACAACTCTGACATCATAATCAAAAAGGCTGATAAAGGAGGTGCTGTCGTCATCATGAATAGGTCTGAATATGAACAAGAGGCTGCTAGGCAGCTCTCCAACACCACTTTCTACAAGCCATTACCCTCTGATCCCACTGAGAATTACCAAAAGAAACTACAGCATTTGCTCAAGAAACTCCCTGAAAAAGCACAAGAACAAATCCGCACACACACACCCCTGGAACCCTGACCAGGGGTATTTTATCTGCTACCGAAGATCGTTAACCCTGGAAATCCTGGACCCCCCCTCATCTCAGGCATTGGCACCCTGACAGCAGGATTGTCTGGCTATGTAGACTCCCTCCTCAGGCCCTATGCTACCAGCACTCCCAGCTATCTTCGAGACACCACTGACTTCCTGAGGAAACTACAATCCAGTGGTGATCTTCCTGAAAACACCATCCTAGCCACTATGGATGTAGAAGCCCTCTACACCAACATTCCACACAAAGATGGACTACAAGCCATCAGGAACAGTATCCCCGATAATGTCACGGCAAACCTGGTGGCTGAACTTTGTGACCTTGTCCTTACCCATAGCTGTTTCACATTTGGGATAATGTATACCTTCAAATCAGCAGCACTGCTATGGGTACCCGCATGGCCCCACAGTATGCCAACATTGTTATGGCTGACTTAGAACAACGCTTCCTCAGCTCTCGTCCCCTAATGCCCCTACTCTACTTGTGCTACATTGATGACATCTTCATCATCTGGACCCATGGAAAAGAAGCCCTGGAGGAATTCCACCATGGTTTCAACAATTTCCATCCCACCATCAACCTCAGCCTGGACCAGTTCACACAAGAGATCCACTTCCTGGACACTATGGTGCTAATAAGTGATGGTCACATAAACACCACCCTATACTGGAAACCTACTGACCGCTATGCCTACCTGCATGCCTCCCGCTTTCATCCAGACCACACCATACGATCCATCGTCTACAGCCAAGCTCTGCGATACAACCGCATTTGCTCCAACCCCTCAGACAGAGACAAACACCTACAAGATCTCTATCAAGCATTCTTACAACTACAATACCCACCTGTGGAAGTGAAGAAACAGATTGACAGAGCCAGAAGAGTACCCAGAAGTCACCTACTACAGGAGAGGCCCAACAAAGAAAATAACGGAACGCCACTAACCATCACCTTCAGCCCCCAACTAAAACCTCTCCAACACATCATCAAGGGTCTACAACCTATCCTGAAGGATGACCCATCACTGTCCCAGATCTTGGGAGACAGGCCAGTCGTTGTTTACAGACAGCCCCCTAACCTGAAGCAAATACTCACCAGCAACCACACACCACCCAACAGAACCACTAACCCAGGAACCTATCCTTGCAACAAAGCCCTTTGCCAACTGTGCCCACATATCTATTCAGGACACCATCATAGGGCCTAATCACATCAGCCACACTATCAGAGTCTTGTTCACCTGCACATCTACCAATGTGATATATGCAATCATGTGCCAGCAATGCCCCTCTGCCATGTACATTGGTCAAACTGGGCAGTCTCTAAGTAAAAGAATAAATGGACACAAATCAGACATCAAGAATTATAACATTCAAAAACCAGTCGGAGAACACTTCAGTCTCTCTGGTCACTCAATTACAGACCTAAAAGTGGCAATTCTTCAACAAAAAAAACTTCAAAAACAGACTCCAACGAGAGACTGCTGAATTGGAATTAATTTGCAAACTGGATACAATTAACTTAGGCTTGAATAAAGACTGGGAGTGGATGGGTCATTACACAAAGTAAAACTATTTCCCCATGTTTATTGCCCCCCCCCAACTGTTCCTCAGACATTCTTGTCAACTGCTGGAAATGGCCCACCTTGATTATCACTACAAAATCTCCCCCCCCCCCCGTGCTCCTGCTGGTAATAGCTCACTTACTTGATCACTCTGGTTACAGTGTGTATGGTAACACCCATTGTTTCATGTTCTCTGTGTATATAAATCTCCCCACTGTATTTTCCACTGAATGCATCCGATGAAGTGAGCTGTAGCTCACAAAAGCTTATGCTCAAATAAATTTGTTAGTCTCTAAGGTGCCACAAGTACTCCTTTTCTTTTTGCGGATACAGACTAACCCGGCTGCTACTCTGAGATCTGGGAGAGGGTTACCTCCCGCTACCATCCTGCTGCAAAGGTAGGCAGAACTCTCTCTCCTTTTGCTTCTCACCAGCAAGAACCATTCTGGAAAACCCCTGAACTGGAAGTCTTCCCTGGGCCCTGAAAAGCTTAGGACCAGGTGCTGTCCCTTGTACTGTATGGGTACAGGATTAGCTCTGGTCTGAGTGGGTTTCATGGAGCATATATTGAAGGATGGGGAGAATGAATAATTTTGTGCATAAAGCAGCATTTTCTGGGTATAGGGCTGGATTCTGGGAAATTCCCTCCTACAAGTTGCTGAGGACCCTTAAAAGCACTGACCTCATTGGGAGCTCAGCACTTCATAGGATCAGGCCCATAAAGAGTAAATAGATGTTTATAAACAGCTTTGCTCATCACTCTTTGGGCACAAAGATAAAGTGGAACATACAAACCTGAAAGGCAGAGCCAAGACTGAAGTTCTCGAAGTTTGTGGATTTTTATTTTTTTTTAGTTTTTCATTTAACTTTTCCAGGAGCCCTAATTTAATTCGTCCCCAGTTGTTTTAAAGCTGATGCAATGCCAGACAACAACAGCATTCTTTTACAGCAGGAGTCTAGATGACAGCACCCAGCAAATGCAAAATTTGACATTCATATAAAAGTGAGCTGAGCAAGACCAATAGAAGGGAGCCAAGGATTGACTGCAGCAAGAAGAATGAAAAGTGCTATAAGGAATCAACAGCTGCACTATTTATTGAAATACCATAGCTGAACTTTAAGGTGGCAGCAATATAGGGTTATGCAGAGTAGCACAGAGAGAGATGGCTAATATAAAGGAACATATGATTGGATGAAGGCTTGTTGCAAACTAGGTTTAGAAGGGGGTTGCCCTTCATTATTTGAGCATATTATACAGTAGGGTTTATTTCACTGTGCTGTTTGGAAAGGTTCTGTTTTCAGGACAGCTGTTTGCTGTGCCTGGTAATGAATTTCTGAAGAGTGTGGGCCTGAATGTATATTGTGGAGATGCTTGTGGCTGATTAGTAGTTGTGTGGGTGAATATGAAGTTTAGTTCTGTTCTATGCAGTATTGCTCTCAGTGAGGCTTCCTAAAGTGCTATGTTCCAGTAATAATAATTAATTTTGAAGCTAATTGAACTCCTAAGGGTCAGATTCACCTCCCCAACAAAGACCATTCAGGGCAACATGTCACATCGTATTGTTTCTTTCCCCTGACTGGATAAGTTTTATAAGCTACCTCCCCTTCTACCCAAGCTAAATTTCCTTTAATCATGAATAAAGCTTTATTTTGTGATTAAATAAATCTAATTTGCAGGTTTAAAATTTGCTTTCCAGGAATATGTGTATGAACAAAATCTCTTGAATGTTTGCAAAATGTAATGGAAGAGAAATTATCTGGAGAATTCTCTCACTATCCACTCAACACCTCAAATGCTCACGAGCAGCCACATATTCACATGGCGATGATGTAGCCATGATGGCAGACAGAATGGACTTGCATCTTGAATGGTCCATTGCAAGTCATCTTCCTTCAGCAAGAGTCAGTATGGGAGGGTTAAGGCTTCATAAATCCTCAAAAGCTGAGAGGGACATTAGAGATCCTATAGCAATTTTTGTAAGGATAAGTGGTCTTCCCTGGTGCCTGTATTTCAGTTTTCTTCTCCTCACATTGTTGTGAGCCAGTTGTGCTCCGTTCCAGAGGGCGCTGAATTTCTGTGCCAAAGTGATTCCTTTTTCTGTATAATTTCATTTGGGATGGACAACACTGCTTACATTTAAGATGCAATTATTATAAAAAAAGAATCACAATGAGAATATTTTTTTTTTTAAACTTCAGAGCATTATAGGGTACATGTTTCTGTTTTAAAATACAATAGAGAATCTGCCATGAAGGCACTCTGTCCTGTCCAAGTGTTTACACATGCTCACTGCCATAGTATCTGAATGTCTGTCTTGATGATGGCCTCACGTGGCGGAAAATAACCCTAATCATTTCTGTATCAAGGGGCTCTAGGGGGATAACACAGACCAAAGAGTGTGAATCCCTTTCGGAGAGACACTGCTGGGAAGTAAAATCTCTCCCCATTCTTCTGTGTATGAATAGTGCCCTCCCATAGGTTGAATAGCACCTAGGGCCCAAGGGGCACCACTGCCTCAGAAAAATGTAATTTATCCTTCTTTGTGCTAGCTTTCATGAATCTGTTGCTCTAAATTCACTCCTGGTGTAACTACACTGAAGTCCTTGGAGCTACACCAGAGATTAGACTGGCTCTTGCACTACAAACACCCATTGCCTCAGACAAAAAAATCATCACATAGTACTGAGTAGAGCTGCTGGATTGATGGTTTATTACAACAATCTGTAACCCACAAACCAACCCCCGTTGCCCCCTTCCCCCCTGGCCTTCTTTTTCCTCCCTATGACTGGAGAAGTAGTAACTGACCACTTCACCATGAATGGTCCCTTGACATATATGTTAGCTACTTATGCTAAACAATCTGTTCCACCTTGTATTTAGCTCTGACCCTTTGAGTATATTTCCCAGACCTTTATAAGCTTGAAAGCGTGTCTCTCTCACCAACAGAAGTTGGCCCACTAAAAGATATTACCTCACCCACCTTGTCTCTCCCTAGTATCCATTGCAACTAGAATATTACTCAGCGCCTGTATCATCCTCCCACTTCATGAAATACACTCCTTCTTCAAAAAAGCAAATTTTACAATGGTCTTTCATATTGTTTCCAAATTTGAAACTAACTTTGATATGAGCTCTTAGAAAGTAAAAGTAAAATGGTGTTTTGAAAAGAGAATCAGCTAGAATAGGGGAAAGGTGGAACTGAAAGGGGTGGGGGAGTCAGGGCAGCTCTTTTCTTTACATAGATCTTAGAAGATAAAAAAGAAGAAAGTATTATGGATCTTCTCCCCTTCTCTATTGTTTTCTGTTCCAGACCATTACACTCATGAGGACCCAACACCTTCAATCATTTCATATCAACTCTGACACTTCTGAAGCCAGACTTCACTCTCATGCCTTTTAGCACTGCACTCACTCCCTGCATTCCCTTTGGTATTCTCTACAGTTATTATTTCTTACCTCTCTCAACACACACAAAAGCACATTCTACTCACACACCTAAGTCAAAGGCCATTTGAGATCGCTTACATTTTTCATTATGCTCCTGAAGTAGTTGGCAAAAGGGTACAATAGCCATTCTAACTGTTCGTTTGAGCTCATGGATGGGTTCTGACTTACTTGTTAGTTCTTCAAGGACCTGTCCTTTTTATGATTAATTATATTAATTTAGGGCTTTTTTCCTCTCACTGCTCATTATATTCTTTGCCCAAAGTGTATGTTATGTTTGGCCCTAAGTTATGGCATATTATATGTTTCTATTAATGAAAAACAACTTTCAAACATCCCTTTGCTATTCAAAGGTCACATCAGCATGTTCGGTAAACTTGGTGATGGCCTCTACAAGCTCCTTTACTGGGTCATCCTTATCTCAAATGCCTAATGAAGATGTAATACAGTGTCACACAAAGATATAAATGCAGCAATGTTCAAGGGAGAGAGAAGGGGCTAGAATAATCTGGAAAAATCCTGTGCTTTTCTTGGGGATGGTGAGATGAGAAATCATGTGTTTTTGCTCCTCTTTATCACCTAACTTGAGTAATTCAGGACAGTTTTTCTTGGTTGCTGATGCTCTCAGCCCATCAGTACTGCTGTTTCTTCTTCCAGTGTTCTCCACCTATTGTGTGACGTCTAGTCAGTGTAAATATAAACTTCATATAAAAATCTATGTGAAAAGATTGCTATTAAGATTGCAAAGTGAAGCTTTCAAACCGCCTTGGTAGCCTTATTGCCAGTCTCAACAGAAAACCCAGTGTTTGATTGGCTATGGAAAGCGTATTTCCCTCTCACCTAAAGATGCTCATCTCTTCAGAAGTATTACCTGAGCACTTTTTGGATAGGAAACATGGGAGAGGTTTGCATTCTGGTGCCTATACTGTAGCTGTTCCATGGATAAGAACTGAATTAAGTTTCCAGTTCTAGAATCTTTCCTGAGCACTATATTCATTGCAAAAATAACACAGGATATTTATTTCTGGATGGGAGTGAATTATTGTCATTAGACACGATGTAGTTTTGTGTGAAGGGGGAAAAAAACAAACCTGTGTACTGCCTGCTCCTTTCTGGAGTGGTACTTAATATTCCATGCCAATCATTGCTGGGGACATGGAGTTCTTTTCAGTGCTAGTCAGGTAATATGTCATTTTCTCTGTAGAAACTCTATGCAGCAGGGACATGAGTTATTTATTTACATAGTTATCAGAAGATCATGTGGTAGTACTAATGCAAATCACCACAGAGTTACCATTGCTTCCAGTGGAGTTTTGCCCCCTATTTTGGAAATTTTATTGTAATTGAACATAAATGTGTCTTCATCGAAATTCTGCTCCAATGCAGATTTCTTTAACATATGCAACTCAGTTTACGTATGCCTACCAAACAGTAAGCACCCTTCCATTTTGGACATATCTTCCAATTAACTGCAGCCTGGATTAACTGCAGCCTAACGGCCATTTCCTGTCATCATTCTGCATGCAAAATTCCCATTGAGATTAGTGGTAGCTTGGTGTAAAAATAGCTAGGACACTGTAACCCGAATTAGACTTCATTGTTTCATTGTGTGTAGTGGGAATGAGTCTTTAAATACATGCAGCTACATCAAAACAAACATTTTTGGTCCTGTGCTAAAGAAGGACGTGACTCCATGTTTTTCAATGAAATACATTCAGTTAACCTTTATAGCCATGTCCATCTCATTCTGCAGACAGATTAGATGATTGGAGAGCAGAGACAAGGTAAAAAGGTAAGATAATTTTTTAAAAAGAAGCAAATTACAGGTGCCATGTAGTTAAAAATGCATAGTTACAGGTTTTGAAAGTGCTAATCTCCAAGATGGTGCATGGATTGTATTAGAAATTTTGGGTTAATGAGATCAGATTGTTTCATCTGAGGCTAAGACCACCCAAAACCGCATTGGTAGCCAGATATATCAGATTCATTTTACAAATCCGTCAGTTTCCGAGTTCTGTTGACAGTGTATATTCACAGTGAGTCATTTTGGCTGAAGAAGTGGTAGGTGTCCCCTCCCCTCCCCTTCCCCTTTTCTCCGCTGCAATGATGATTGTTTCCACTATTGCTAAAATATAAAAAAAATATGATGATCCCTCTTATTCAGAAGCCGCTAGTGGCTTTCCTGAGCCCAGGAGGACCAGCAGGCAAGAGCAGCCATACATGAAAATGTTGAAAAAGAGTCCGATAAACTCATCGGAGACAGAGTTAGTGACTGCATCTGCCTCTCTCTAATTTCTGAGTTGTTGGATAGATCCTTTTTTTTTTTTTTTGGTCAGTGTCTCCACATGGTGACATTAGTATTTTCTAAAAAATCAAACTACCCAAGCCCTCCATAGGTTTGTGGGGAAGGAGGTAATTTCACTTAAATTCAGCGCAGCTTCTCTTGAAAATCAGTCTGGCTGTATCAAAAGTTGATGAACCTGGGCAGATTTCCAGGTTTGTGACCAATTGTGATAGATAGGTAAGTTTCACCTGCTTTTGTTATTTCCTATAAGCATTTAGCACAAACTGTAATGTGCACATGTTACTCCCATTCATAGGGAGTGCTGAGCATTCTTTGAGAGATTGTACTATCTATTCTCTCTCTAGTGGGTTAATACCTGTAACAGCTATTAATAAAAATATTGCTAGAATATAAGCTTGAAAAGTAGCCTTTGGTTTTTACACCCACAGTTTTGTTTCTAGGATTAATTGCAGGCACATGCACATGGGTGGGGATGCATTTTATAGCATTAGACATCTGACTTCTTGGTATGTGATTGCAATCAGAAAGATAGCTGTGTAAGTGCAACAGGATGGACCATTAAAATGGCACCTGCCATTTCTTATGACCTCAAAATAAGAGACCACTTTTGGAAAACAAACTTGTGATGTTTTAAGAGATCTAATTTCTACTCTAAAGACTACACACCACTCTCTGCCTAAAGTCACAGTCTAAACTGCACCATCCCAGGAGTAGCCATAGGAGGCTTTGTGATTCTAAGACAGGATCCTGAGGGGTAGTAATTTACTAGTGGCTGATACCAATTGTAATTGCTGCCTTGTGTCTCTTCTCCACCTGCTCAAATAATCCTGCCAGTAAGTGAGGGGGGAACAGCAATTCCCTACCCACCTGCTGCAAAGAAGTAAGGGATGCATAGCCCTGTTTGTTCCTACTCACCTGGATCCAAGGTAAGTATGTAAATCCAGCTCAAGGGCACTTAGTCTTACTGTAGCTTGATGCCATCTGTATTACCTACCCTCTGTTCCTACCATATTTGTAAGTGTTTTGCCTTGTATTATTGTTGTTAAACATTTCCCAGTAAAATTTTAATGCCAAAAAAAAAAAAGACTTTTCCAAAGCCATGCATTGTCAGAGCATGGATTAGAATTTAGGCGATCCTGACTCCTAGTTCTGTACTTGGATCATTAGGCTAAAATGTCTGGAATTCACTCTAAAGAGAATAAGTGTTGAAAGTTTTCCATGTTATGTCAGCTGCTCTTTAAGAATGTTAATGGTCATTTTCTTCAAAGGAGAACCTAAGTTTAAATGGATGGTGTAGATGTCTGTTCCCCAAGCCCATGACTGCCTTGCTCTTGGCCATTCTGGAGTGAAGTGTACTTTTAGCTGCACACACTTACAGATATTGGGATTTCCATTTCAAAGCACAAACAATTCTAATATTAAAAAGCCTATATCTCCAGTGGGAATATGGGTTGCAGGAGCTTCTTGACTTTCCTTTTCATCTTTTTATCATATGTAATATCTTTAGATCTCTCCATCAATTTTTTTTGTCAACATCACAGTGGACAAAATGTCAGGTAAAGTTAAAGTAGAACATTTCCCTAGAGAAATAAAGACTCTTATTGTTGCATTGTTGAATCTGCCTATATTCAGCCATGGTTTGGCCGGCTAGGGCACTTCATTGCTTAATCTAAAATTTACATTTCTGTTCTATAAATTGGTAAGAATTTTAGCTACCCAGTAAATATAAAACTGGAGGGAGAGAGAGGGGGTATTTCTACAGTGGTTCTGTATGTGTTCAAGACTTAGAGCTGTGAAATACCTGATACTTAAACTAAGATTCAGTTGTTTTTCTGTAACTGTTTTTATCAATGAGCCTTAAAAGCACTGATATTTTCAGGCTTTATAACTGCGGTGCCCTTGAACTATCCAGTAGCTAAGGGAATGATATTCCCAAATTCAGCTGGTAAACTGCCTCTTGCTGTCATATGTGACACCTCTCTCTCTCTCTCTCATGTTAGACTGGTACCAGAACCCTGTCTTATCGCACAGTGCTCATAGGCTTACCTGGTACCATTGTCAGGTGCTGCCTGGATTCACTGTTGTCCTCAGAAAGTCTGCTTGTATAGTGAAGCTAATCCTTTGTTTTAATATATTTTTTTAACATTTCCAAAGGAAAGTAGGGGTCCGTTCAGGTCTTTCCATTTTTGCATGATAGTACAGTTGAACAACGTGTACATGTGTTAATTAAACATCCCTTCTTATCACTATTTTGGTAAGTGTCCTGTAAATTTAATCACTGCGACACCTCTGTACACATTTGCAATCCTTTTAAAGATCTAGAGAAAAATCCTAGTGGATTATTGAAAGCACTAAATCATATAGAATTACAGTAGTTATTAGAAGCATTAAAACCTGTGATAAGCTTTATCATGCATTTTGGGGGAGGTTTATTCTTGATCACAAATGACTGTAAATAGAACTGAACAGTAAAAAACTTGATAACACTTTAGTTTACAGTACACCAATAATCAGATACTTTGTAGTTACGCAATAATCATCATGTAATTATACTGTAATTAAAGTATCAGAGTTTCCTTGTTTTTCCATGGTAAGTTACAAACCTTCAGGGCATATGTAAGCTAACATAGGGCTTGATTCCCCTCTCACTTACATTGGCTTTGCATCTATATTCTGATTGATGACAGTGGAGTTGCTCCTGATTTACACCAGTGAAAATGAGAAGAGAAGCATGACCATTCCGTGCGATTATTTATCTCTATATATCTGCCTCTGTATATAGATCAGAGTAAAGCTCTGATCATTTCATTTGGGCTGTGTGTATGCATGTTTGTTTACATATTACCTGCAGTAACATTAAATGTTTTTGGCTTTTTGGAGTTCAGTGTGAATCATGATACCAAGGTAGGTACGTTTTCATGCCATTTACAGTGTTGAAGGTTCCAGCTAATTAAGATTGGCTGTGATGTTGGCAAGAGCAATGTTGATCATAGAATCATAGAATACCAGGGTTGGAAGGAGGTCATCTAGTCCAACCCCTTGCTCAACTTGAACTCATCAGGTTGATCAACTTGAGCTCATCAGGTTTTCTTGATAGTATGTGATGAGTACATAATATGCTTAAATTATCAGTAACATCTAGGAGGCTTTATTGGGGGAAGGTGATATGCCCTCTGTTTGATCAGAAGTGGAGCAGGAGGAAAAAAATGTTGATGCTTTAGTATCTGAAATAAAAATTGTAAACACTAAAGTGGGTCATAAATAACCAGAAACCACGTAGGTGTAGTAAACTGTTGAAACCAATGAAAGTTTTAGGTGGTCAACATCTCTCAGGATTAGGCCCTTTATATGGGGCCCAGTCTTGTCTCAGTTGAAGTCCATGGCAAAACTCCCACTGGCTTTAGTGGGAATGACTCCTTGATTTTATACTAGTATAATCCCTATGATCATGCCAATATATTAATTGTGAATAACCAAACCACACTTTTGAGGTATGGATTACACAGTTTAATAAGAAAAGGAGTACTTGTGGCACCTTTAATAAGTTTAATAATTAAGTACACAGTTTAATAAGTAATTCTAGATTTGGCTAGTAGTAACTCCAAATGTAGTGACCCTGTCATTTTGTTTTAACTTTTGTAACTACAATGTAGCTGCAGTGTCTAGAGTCTAATTACAGAGTAACTAACTGCATATTTCCTAATACAGATAGAAAAATTCTTCACTACCTGTCCTAATTGCTTTTTTGTGTGGCCTTTTGACTAAGATCAAGTGTAATATAAATTTAATATTAGATATATCCTGATTATGGGACTGTATCCCGTATTTTCAGGTGAAAAGACTCAGTAAGCTTGTAGGGCTTTTCCATCTATATCTTCTGTGATACCATGACCTAAATGAGTTTCAGTTTAACTTCTATAATGCCTTCCTAATTTGCCTAGCAGAGGGTCTTGTTTAATTTCTGGTAAATGTTGACACCTAGAGATCACTTCTGTCTTATTCACCAGAATTTCTTCCTCCAAAAACTGGTTTTCAGCTCTGCAGCAATGAATTAGGCTGGTTTGCACAGGTTTTTGTGGAGCAGTGTTTCCCAAATTTGGGACGCCCCTTGTTCAGGAAAAGTCCCTGGCAGGCTGGGCCGGTTTGTTTACCAGTATGTCCCTCGGCCCGTGCTGCTTCCCGCAGCCCCCATTGGCTGGGCACAGCAAACCGTGGCCAGTGGGAGCCGTGATCGGCCAAACCTGTGGACGTGGCAGGTAAACAAACTGGCCTGGCCTGCCAGGGGCTTTCCCTGCACAACCGGCGGCCCAAGTTTGGGACACACTGCTGTAGAGTGAGATTTTTCATCTCCATCAACATATTGCTAATGGTTACTGTATTTCTAAGCATGCAATTGTGCACTGAAATGATTTCACACATTCTCAGGCACATAGAAAATGTGCATTAAACAGTGGTCCTAAAATTCTATATCCCATTGCCCTGAGAAAAGCTTACAACTTGGATCTCAGAAACTCCCTTTTATATACAGGTGAAGCTCACAGTCTCTGATCCACCTAGGCTGTTGTTAAATGGTGTGCAAAATGCCAGAGTGATAAGTAACATGGCGGAAGCACTGTGCCTCCAGGACAGAAAAGTTCAAATCCTGAGGATTAATGTGGAGGTTATTGGGTTCATTTGTAAGTATTTTATCAGGCAACATGAGCAGGAAGGTGCTGAGATTGCTGTTTATAGCTGAGGCTACTTTAGCGCAGTCCACTGAGTGTTCTTTGTAGTGCTCATTATACTGTTGTGGGACCTGGTCTCTGGTTTGGAGGGAAAGTGTCTCTAATGACTACCTGAACACAGTGTCGGGGGGAGCCCTTTACATTTCTTTTTAATCTCTGCATTTTCAGAGTTAGTATCTTTTGTGGTACGATTTTCACAAAAAAGGTTTTTATTTTAGGAAACATACTTTTATGGAGGCACATCGTAGAGGAAAGGTTAGGATTATTTAAGGGAGGGGAATTAATTGAGTCACTTCTATAGGCATTAGGCAAATTGTCTCACTTGGAGTTAAGCGGCAACCTGGGAGTGTTTAAGTGTAGGGTGCCTGCGACTCACTTTATGATAGTCTTAGCTTACGACCTTATATCATTTTATTTCTCTGTTAAATCAAGACATTCCACACTGAGACTAGAATGGTGCATGGTGCAGTGGTTAGCTGCTCATGTTCAGAGGATTGTGCAGCATACTGTGATGAAATAATAGTTATATAGTGTACATGGAGTTTGTACAGGAGCCCAAAAAAGAAAATCTGATGCATGTGTCTGTCTTAGGTTGGAATATAGAAATATTCACACCACAGAATATTGTCATATATGGGTAGTGTGTAGTGCCGTCTGTATGTTGTAGGGCTTAGACCATTGTAAATGTATTAATCCTTATGACTTAAAAATAATTAGTCACATCTAGAAATCTTTACTGGGCCAAGTCCTTGTCTTCAGTGGTAGTAAGGATTCAGTCCAATAAAAATACTTAGCACTTCTCTCATCCTTTACTTTTTCACTGGGTTGTACAAATGTTAGCCAAGTAATATTTAAGCAAGTAGAGCTTGATTCTGTGCTGGGCCCACATGGGACGAGTTTTCTGACTTGGACTATTCACCAAGCAGCCTCTGCAGGAGAGGCTCTTAGAGTACCAGAGGGGAGGATGGTGGGGCTACTGAAAAGGGCACCCCTCCAGTGCAAGGAGAAGGTGAACTGAGTATATAAGATATAAGTAAAGTATTCGATCGTCTTTAAATCCCAGCCCTCTTTTCCATTCCTTCTCCACCCTTTGAAAGCTCCATGACTCAAAAATTTCTGTACTTTTTTCCACTTACATTTGCACTCGGATTAATTCAGTAAAAATGTCACGCTAACTGAACACCTGCTCAATGCAGAACACTTATGACTATCTCCATGAGTGGCTTTTTGGGTTGTGTTACAGCATGGTCCTAGGAGGTGCTGAAATAGCCCCCAAATGTGAACTGAATATAAATGATGCAGTGACACTTGCCTATATTTGCACAACATGTAGCTCTGAGAGGTGCAACTGCCCCTTTCATTTTAGTGGGTGCCACCTCAGATTCCTAGAGATGATCCTTTAAATGACAACATTTGTTAACTCGAACAGAGAAGTGGGTTGTGTCATGGAGTGGTCCACCTAAATACTCTGAGAGAACCTGCTTTAATAAGAAATAAAATCCCCTCCAACTGCACAACCCTAGTTGTCACCTCCTGCCCACACTGGAACACACACAGGGTGTCATTCAACAATTACAATTGGGATGACATCCTGAAAGAAATCTTTCCTGAATCCCTTCTTCTGGCCTTCAGAGCCTCCAGCCTCTCCAAGCTCATCATAGAATCATAGAATTGTAGGACTGGAAGGGACCTTGAGAGGTCATCTAGTCCAGTCCCCTGCACTCATGGCAGGGCTAAGTATTATCTAGACAAGTGGCTCTCAACCTTTCCAGCCGACTGTACCTCTTTCAGGAGTCTGATTTGTCTTGCATACCTCCAAGTTTCACCTCACGTAAAAACTACTTGCTTGCAAAATCAGACATAAAAATACAAAAGTGTCACAGCACACTATTACTGAAATATTGCTTACTTTCTCATTTTTACCATATAATTATAAAATAAATCAATTGGAATATAAACACTGTACTTACATTTCAGTGTATAGTATATAGAGCAGTATAAACAAGTCGTATGAAATTATAGTTTGTGCTGACTTTGCTAGTGGTTTTTATGTAACCTGTTGTAAAACTAGGGAAATAGCTAAATGAGCTGATGTACCCCCTGCATACTGCCGGGGGTACACATATTCCTGGTTGAGAACCACTGATCTAGATCATCCTTGACAGGTATTTGTCTAACCTGCTCTTAAAAATCTCTAATGATGAAATAAAAAGCTCCCCACAGACTAGGACCCATCAACTCAAAGCTGCACCAGACTCTCTGCCATAACAACAAATAGAAAACCTGTAGACATATCTGAAAAACCTGTATTTCTCAAGATCAATACCACCCGTGCTCCCAATATACCTTTCAAGATCCCATGGATCTTACATGTGCAAATCACAACATGTGGTGTTACCTCATCCAGTCCATTAAATGCACCAGTAACAACTATGTGGGTGAAATGAGACCATCACTATATTCTCAAATGAACTCACACAGAAAAATTACTAAAGATATAAAAACACTCTATCACCTGTATCACTGTATATCTGACCTCTCTATCCTCATCCTCAAAGGAAACCTGCACAACACCTTAAAAAACCAAGCCTGGGAGCTTAAATTCATAACTTTGCTAGACACTAAAAATCATGGACTTAATGAAGTTACTGGATTTATAGCTTATTACAACAACCTTCAACCCACTAACCCCCTGCCCTTCCCTACCCCCGCATCATTGTAGAAGTGTTAATTGGCCATTTTACCTTGAATGGTCCCTTGAAATATATGTTAACTACTTACGCTAAACAATCTGTTCCACCTCGTATTTAGCTGTGATGCTCTGAGTACATTTCCCAGACCTGAAGAAGAGCTCTGTGTAAGCTTGAGAGCACGTGTGTCTCACCAACGTAAGTTGGTCCAGTAAAAGATACTACCTCACCCAACGTGTCTATAATATCCTGGGACCAATATGGTTACAACAGCACTGCAAGCAACATTGTTAACTGTTTCCTCATTCATCACAGTATGTAAGAAAGGTGAGGGAGGGTCATATTATGAAGAGCTGCACAATCAACTGTGAGGTATGGCAAAGTACCCACACACCAAATGAAGAAGGAGCCTAGCAGAACCAAGTAGGGCATCTCAACCACATGTAACCCTTCTGCCCGTCAGAGTTGGCAGCAACAAGGGCCGGGTTCAATATCTAGAGGTTCCATTCCAATAACACAATGCAAACCGGCTCGAGCCCCCACCCAGTGACCTGGGACCAATATATACCACCCCCGCTGGGCGCCTCCAAGAGGCAATACTTCCCCTCTCGCAAGCACATAGTCTGAGTGTAGCAAAAGTCTTTTAATAACAGAGAGAAACAATGTGGCATTATGTTAGGGAAACACCACCAACAGGATTCATAACACAACCCATGAGCAAAAAAAACCCACCCCAGGCAAATTGGGGCACGCCCTTTTCCCTTTGGTTCTTGAGTCTAGCAACCCCAAATCACCCAAAGTCCCAAAAGTCCAATGCCCCAAAAGTCTCTGTCAGGGCAGCCCCAGAGTTCGAAAGTTTATCTGCGGAGCTTTACCTCCTGACCTGGGTGGAAATGGGACAGGGGTAAGAGGCACCTTACGTGATCTGAAGCTGACCGCTCCATAGCGGCACTCCGCTCCGCCAGCCGCCCCACAAACTCCTTCGCTCAGCTGCGCTCCGCTCCGCCAGCCGCCCCACAAACTCCTTCGCTCAGCTCCACGGCCCACAAGCAGCTCCTGCCATCCACACACTGCGCCGTGTCGAACTGCTTCACCAGCCGTCCCGCAAACTGCTCCACAATATATCTTCAGGCTCCCCCACTACTTAACACAACACTCAGTGATTTCAGCTCTTAGGTGAATTCAGCTTATAATAGGGGAGCCCCAGTGCTGGTGCACTGTCAGCCCAAAGTGAGCTCAGCAGCCTATAACTAGACTTCTAATGAAATCAAAATTAGCTCTGATATTCCACAGTGGAGAGAGGAGGAAGTGCAATTAGCATGTAAGGCCCTCACCAAGGGGCCCATGTCACCAAGTATTAATACTTGTCCCCAGCCTCTCTCCATTCACACAGTTTTGGAACCCATGACCCTTGCCTAGCGAGTGCTACTTAGTTGATGGTGAATCCCTCCATCATAACAAAAGGCCACGTACAGTTCCAAGCACAGTTCCCATAATCAGGGTAATAACAATTTATTCTTCCTGCCCCAATAACAGAGACACTGGGGATCCCACAGCAGCCAAAGTGACCATTTGGGCAGCTATGGTCTCATTCTAGGCGTGGTGGGTGTGCCTATGCAAATGAGATCGGCCCCTGAAGTTCTTTTCCACAACTTGCCACACCTCACCACCAGATGTCAGGGTGGAGCTCATCCTGACACTGCTTACACACACAACAGGAGACAGGCTCAATAAACCTAGTGGGGCATCTGAGCCTCTCAAGGGCAAACCAAGCCAGGGAGCCCAGCAGAGACCATGGGGGTATTCTGTCCCCACTGAGGAAGTACTGAGTGCAAGGAACCCAGAAGGAGTGTGACCATTGTGTGCATGTTCAAAATATCGTCTGTGAGCAGCCTCTCATGTGCATGGAGCTTATTTTGTGGCTGGAGTCAGAAGAGTACCACCACCTCTTTTATCTAATTCAGCCCCTGCTAAGAGTCAGTTTAGAATGAATTTAAGACGGCTGGTAAGCAAAGTACAGTACAGGCCTTGACAAAGAGCAGGGAAGAACAGTGTAGTTCTTTAATTACATCTGCCTTTTGATATGCTGCTGTTAACATATATAATGTTTTACTTGTTCATGGATTTGGCAGTGTGATTTGCAATTGTCTTTTAAATGTGTGTGTCATTATGTCATTCAAGTCTAGTGAGAAAAAAACCTGTTCCCATCTCCTCTTTAGGTGAAGCTATGATAACTACTGCTTTTGTATCCTCAAATTTTCCCTGATGGTTTGTGGGGTGTTTAAATAAGAAATCCAGAGGATTTCCCAAAAGGGTTGGAAAAGAAATTTTAGAGAAATGTAGTTTGCAGCAGAAATCATTGGAAAAACCACACTGTTCCCTTCTGTGGGAATTATATTTCCATTTCTGAATTCTTCCTATAAAAAATCTTATTTTTGAATAGAAGTTCTTGCCTTCCACTGTAATCACATATGACTTGTTTTTTAGGGCTCTGGTGTCCACCTGGGAGACTGATTCTGTGGGGGTGAAATCCTGAAGTGTTTACTCAGCCAAATTGCCAATGATCATGGTGCTTTTTAACTGATTTAGACCTGTCTATTGGGAACTGGACAAAGACACCAACTTCAGTTCACATAAGGCTTCAAGCAACTGTTAGGAGGCAGTGAGTTTTAATTATTATCTTCTGGGCTAAGTTCAAACTGTTGACATAAAAGTGAGCAACTGTGTGTCCCATACGAGCTATCTGAGCCATTTTAAATTGCTCCCGCTGTTATCAATGTGTGAAAGAGCTCAAATACTGTCAGAGATGCACATACAATTGTATGGTATGTGCAGTGGGCCAAAGATGACTTCTTTTTTGTGGGGCAACTTATGCACTGCAGTTTGGCACCTATGTTTGAGTTGCAAGCACATGTCTCAGTACTTGTCCCTGGCGCTGCACAGATGCTCAGACAGAATAGGAAATTAGAGGCACAAGTACTCTGCTCTGGAACCACCTTGTGGGTGCAAAATTACAGGTGCAAATTTTAGTGTATGCAAATAAGTATCTAAAAGAAGCACACACATTGTTAATGTTGGCACAGTTGAATGTTCCTATGTGTAATGAAAAATGTAGATCATCAGTTGTTTTCCCCAGATAACCAAAGTGTAGTAAAAGAAGAGTCATATACCACCATCCAAAACTTTAACCAAGCAACTCAGCTTCCTGAAATGTATTGAAGCAGAATTTTGTTAAAGGCCATGACTGAAAAACATGATTGTTACTTTTCTGGAGGAAGAGCTAGAGGGAGTTCTCAACACCTGCAGTATCTTCTTGTGGTACAAAATCCAGCAGGGATTGAGTTGCTCACTAAGGTACTGCACAGAGGCTGGCGCTGTTAAATGTAAATAGGCTAGACTAAAACAGAAGAATAACTAACTTCATCTTAGTCTTACAACAACAAATGTTAGCTGGTAACCTCATGCAGGTTAGTTGTTATGATGACTTCTGTGCTCAATACATCTGTTATGAGAAAAAAATTAATCCTAATATTATAATAGCACATAATTTTTATAGTGCTCACTGAGGTCCTGATCCTAAAGGTATTGATCTCGGGCCCTTGATCAGTCCTGTTTCCATTGAAGTCAATGGAGTTTTACCATTGGAAATAGGATTTGGATAAAGGTTCAACCCTACAGTCCCTGTCCAGGTCAAAGTCACCATTTTTTTCAAAAGCATTTTTGCAGGATCAGGCCCATTGACTTTCAGACAGGGAGTTTACTTGTTTAAATGATAATCCTCAAGGAATCCTGTAGGATGAAGAATTAAAAAAACACACATTCCAAATCATCCATATTGGCAATTTGTGTTTTTAAAAAATTGCTTGTGTGTGTGTGCACTGAGCAATCCATATGTGGATATTCCTCTTTCAGGGCACAATACAAATTGAGCTCTAGAAGCTGTTCAAGCAAATTCTAGAGCAAACTGACACAGGAACAGTGATCTTAGCATTAAGCATTTCCACCCCAACTGACATCAAGATATGTTCATGATGGAAGACTTGCCAACATCTAATTCAAGTGGAAGAGAGGAACCCCATGAAAAAGTAGCAACCCTAGAAAACAGACAGCGGCATGAACAGCTAAATACAGTCTTTCAGAGAACAATGAAAGCTATGCAGAATGAGACATCAGTGAGGCACATTGCACAGGAGAATGAGTGCTGGCAGTACAGTGAAATCACACACAGAAAATTGAGATTTTATTTTCTTAAGCATCATGATCATGCTTTATGAAACAAAAACTATAAGACAGTTTAGACCCAAAGTTTATGATTTAAAAAGATTACTACCTTTTACAGAAAACCAAATATGAACAGATATATTTTCATGATATAAATAACAAATCAAGAAAATTCCACTGTAGTGTTTGCAACCCAAACCCTACAGCTATGTGCATGACAGCCAGAAAGTGAAACTAACTAGAAACAGGCCTATTTCAGACTTATTGAAGTGCAAAAAGTCAACAAGCAACTTAATTGATGAAAGGCACGTTAGAGTTGTATAATTCTTTCATTTTTATTAACATAGAAAAAGTGGTGTTGTTTTTTAGATACTTCTGGTTTGAGTGAGGCTCTATACTTAAGTAGGCCAATGGGGTCCATTCTTCTTTCTGATGCTAATGATACTGTTTTTTCCTATGTTCAGGAGAGAATAGATTCTTGAGAGATCTGTTTGAAGGTAAAACTGCAGATGTTGGAAATTTTGTTAGATCTCTGCATAGCACCAGGACAACAAAACATTTACCATAGCCTGCCTTTTTGATTCTCACAGTTATTTATTTGTCAGTATGACAGAGGACAGGTATTTCTGTATTTATGCTTCTGACGAACATGGTTAGTATTAAACCTGTGCCTATGGCCATGATGTACCGATTGCTACTTAAGAGTTTCTTTATCTACCATCTGGTCTATCCACTCCAGAATCAGCTTCCTAGTTACTACTTTTTCCAGGCCATCTGGCTATTTATTTTCCACCCTGTGGCTTCAGGGTCTCTGTGCTTTTGGAAGGAAAAACAAAACTCGTATCACAAATCCATAGTATGAATTTGATGACTGAATAGGAGTTTTTAGCCTGTGTGCTGTATTTGGAGTAATGCTTAAGAGACAAGTAGCAAGTTAGACAAATTAAAACTACTTAATGATGGAGAAGTGAAGTTCTGGCTCATTCTTGAATCCTAGCCACACAACTTTTAGACTGCGGAGTGACAAGGAATTCAACCAATGAAACACAACATGGAAGCATTCCATTATCAGAACACTCCTGTTGCCTGAACATAGCCTCAAGGCAAGATACTTTTCTAGCAGCTTCTGAAAATTGCTTCCTTTTGCCAATTAACCCATTCACATCACAGAGTAGATTTAGAAGGGTAGGTCCTGGTTTTGTTTACCTTGGTGTAATTCCATTGACTTCAGTGGAGTTACTTTTTATTTATAATGGTGTAGGTAAAATGAGAATCAGAATCAGAGCACTGGAATCCTGATTACTAGTCCTGCATTCTGACCACTAGATAATGTATCATCCTAGTACACACACAAGGCTGAAAGATGCTTTAACAACAAACAACCTCCTCTCCAAACGCCTCTGTTTTATTAAGAGGAAATTATAATATTTCTAAATAACCCCTCTATTTAACAGTTTCAGAGCTGCCTAATGGATTGTTAATCCAAAGCCAGACATACCTGCAGTGCAGCTCATGCACCAGAGGGAGCTACATTTAAGTGCTGACATTCCAGTGGAACATAAGTACTTTGTATAACATCACTGTGTTGGAGACATCAGCTAAATAACCTTCGATTTATGACACAACAATAACAAAGCACCTCTCATTTCAAAGGATCTCAAAACATTTTACAAACTCGATAGAAACCACTTCATTTGCCATTGAAATGCGGCCACCTATGGCACAGAACGCAGCAGATGTTCAGCAGTGCCAAGCGGCACTACACAAAGTTTTGGAGGGAGAATGAAGACACGAAAATGCAATTTGCCAAGGCACTGAAGCTAACATCCCTATGCTGGCTAGTTGTGAAATTCAAAGTTAAGATTGATATTCCATCATGTTATTTCCCCCCCACCGTCCATGATGCCATGAATTAAGGTCACAGGGCTCAAGTCTTCCCTCTCTGCTCTACTCTTATATTATAATAATTGTTTTATGTTTGTACAGCTCCTAGCACAATAGGATCCTGGTCCATGACTGAGGCTCCTAGATGCTAAAGTAATACAAATAGAGAGTTATTATTAATTAGTAATAATAATTACTTAAAGTTCTCAGAGTACTTTATAAAGGTGGGGAAATATTATCACCATTTTATAGGTAGGGAAACCAAGACACACAGAGGTAAAGTGATTGTACAAGCCACAGGATAAATCTGTGGCAGAATTTGGACTAGAATTTAGGTCTCCTGATTTTCGCTTTGGTGCTTTAACCAAAAAGACCACAATATGCAGGCACATCTCAGACGGTACCTTGTAAAAAGTGGCTATGCTTTCCGTCAGACACCCCCACCCCCAAAAATACCCAAAGGCAAATTCAAGCCTGGCATGCAGCAGCCTCAGTGCTGGCTTGGGTGGTAGTTAAATGGTTTTGTATTTTATTTATATGCTTTCATTTGCCTGTTGGAGTATGGATTACATGCTTTCTTTTGCTTATCAAACTCAGAAATGTGTTTTTTCCCTATATCAGTAGGTGAAGGATGTTAGAAACCTTCATGTTTTTCTTTTCCAAGTAAATAAATAAATAAATAAATCAAATAGTATGATTGTTTGCAGTCTGGCATCCACATATCCCAATGCACGTTCAAGTGCTATTTGAAATAGGTGAGTCAGCCCTAGACTTTGTGGCAGAACTCTAGAAACTCCTAATGGGGAAAAAACAAAAACAGGTCACCAGGCATTTTGGGAAAGTTCTGCTCCAAAGGAGGAGGGCTGGGGGGAAAGATGGTGAATAATGAATTCATCAAGCTGAAAATGCACAAGCCAACAGAGCACTCAAGTTTCAATACAAGGCAAATGGAAAGAGAGCCCCTGTTACTGTTGAGATACACAGACACTGCTCCACTAATCGCTTGGTCATGCTTCGGAGACAGTAAGTCATCACAGGCCATGACATGGTGAGAAAGGGGTTCTGGGTTTGTTGTCAGAAAAAATTGTTTATTTAACATCCATAACCAAGATCATCCCCCTCTGCTACCTCCTTTCCTTGACTCCCACTCCACATGTCTCTGCTGGGAAATAGTGAGTCAGAAAATGCTTTCAGGTTCCTTTGGTAGAAAAGAATTTGGTAGCTATTAAAAGCAGTGGACCATTTTCCCCCTGGGTTGTACAAGCTCAAAAATTTTGTCATGAGATGTGGAACTGGCCACTAGTTTAAATTGAGCCCATGCTGGTAGTGACTAAAGGTTGTTACTATCCGGCAGCTATTTTGTGACTTTTTTTCTAAAATGAGCTGGTGGTATCAGCTTAGTCCACCACCACAAGTGGTACTGGTTGTTAGTGTCAGCATTGAAACTGAGAAGGTTGAGAACTGAATGGGCATGAAAATTGTAGGACAGTATAAGGTCAAAGGTCAGGGCTGGTCAATGTGGTGATGTTTTCCCCTGCTTTTTCCCTGTGCTGTACAATATATTCTGTGTCACAGCGTCAGTTCCTTGGGCTGCCAGTCCGGTACCTTTCACAGAACTAAATTAGTCACTCAGGTACTACCACATGAGAACCTAGTTAGATTATCAAGAAACTCATAAAGGTTCCATAGTTAAGGCTTCATCAGGCTTTTTGCATGGGACAGGATCTTAAAACCTCCCTGAGGTGGAAACAGTGGATTGTTTAAAAAATGAAAAGTAGGTTCTTTGAAGGATCTGTGAATTTTTGAAGGTATTTGAGTCATTGGTAATTTTTCCTGTAAAAAGAAATAAATGACCAAAAATCACACTTTTCAGATTTTGCACCATCTCTCACCAAATTTTGTATCCCTTTTGCTGAAAAGCTACAGCACCCTCCAACTTCAAAATTCATATATATGTCAACATCCTCCTCCTTTTGAAGTAGAAAGTCCCTTTTCCCAAAATCTCCTAAGCCTTCGGTTGTTTTTTCCATGTAAGTTTTTTGTTTTTGTTTTAAATGATTGTGTTGCATTTCTTTTTTAAAAGCAATCCTCTAACTAATAGAAAAAAGTAAATAGATCACAATATATACAGTAATTAGCATTTTGATGGTTATATCATAATACTGCATGATAAAACTGCTACACTTTTTTAGTCTTTTGCTACATAATTTTTAGGTCTGTGCTCCACAGTTAATCTTTCAAAGGTTGATCTTTTCTATTACATCTGTCCCCATCCCCATAACCCCCTGCCCTGGGAAATAATAATACAAAGTTTGTTCTCTTTAGTCCATGGTTACAAAATAAGTACATTGATATGCTCTTTGATATATGTCTCCATATCATCTTTGAAATTACTATGCTATATGGAAGTGCACATAACTATTATTGAAGGGGAAGGGATCTAAGTGGCCACTTAGCCCCTGCATGCAGCTTTAAAACACAAGGAAATTCCCAAAAGGAAAAAGCTTCTTGAAAAATAGGAATGGAATGGACCTAGCCACACAAATGGAAAGACCCAGCCACACAAACCCTTAAAACCAAGAAATGTACAGTTAATATTGCCTTTCTCAACATACATTAGCCCCCACAAATAACATTATTCACTTTTGCTGGTAGACTCCACCCCTCTATAAATTAGCATCATCCAGTTCCAGCATGTACAGAAAAACAGTATCCACACCACATTCCTCATGAGTGTAGTGTAAGACCAACCTTTAATTCTGACCCCACAATTCACCATGAGAAAATACGACATCGTATGTTTTACTCATCTTGGCTATTTTGTAATGTTGCTGAGGTCAGTTATGATTTTCTTATTCCTTTAAGAAAGAACTTTTAAAGTTCAGAGGCCTATGATCATTCTAAAAAAACTTAAATCTAAGATATAGAATCTTGATTTGCTCTGGGGTGTTCCACTATGATTAAACTAAATTAGGAGGGAAGAGGTGGGGGACCCAGAGGCTACATTTTTTTCCCTCCAGTGCACTTGAATTAGGCAGAATAAGGAACTGAAAATTTTCTTTTTCTCTTTCTCCCTTTCCTTCAAAAAACCATAAGGATAATGAGGAAAGGAACACTGATTTGAGCTCAATCTATTGCTTAAGGACAAAACACAAGCCTCCTTATTGAGTTAAAAATGAGTCTGAATAGCAGTTAGGCTCATGCACATAAAATTTACCACAGCTCCAGCAGTCCTTATTCAGATTAGATGAAATCTTTTCCTGATAGGAGATGAATACTGGCTTTGTTAAACGAGCCCATAATTAACAGACTTTTAACATCTAGAGCGACAGTGTCTTAAAATGATGTTTCCATGAGAATGTCAGACCTGTGGAGACAGAGTTATTAAAGTTACAGTTGCTGAGGGTAAACTTTACAAAATGGCTAGGGTGATTTGGGTGGTTGCCAGTCAAGTGAAAAGCTGACCAACAAGGTATCAAACCTTTTCATTATTAATGCTGATAGCTTTATCCTCTGGAGACCAGGGTTCAAGTTGTGGGAAATGGAATTAATTTGGTGGTCTTGTTCTAGTGCCAACTATTTTATACCATCAAAAAGCCACAGCACACTTTGGCAAGATTGGCGGTTTGTTCAGAAGTGCCAGGACTGAGACAGCAAGGGTTTTGTGGGGCAACATCAAAGTGAACATAGGAAGAAATTTGTGAAATAACTTGTATAACACCTGGCCTCCAGAAAAACTTGATCCTGCTTGGTTCCGAGTGTCCTCAAGTCCTATTGACTTCAGTATCAGGTGCGCAACACCTCTGAGGATCAAGCCGTCCCATTGGGCTGAGTACAGACTGCAATCTGTCTATTTATCTACCTACATGTGGAATTGGCTTGATTAGGAAAGTGATCAAGTTTTCGCTGCGCTTAGTTAACACAGACAAAACCTGTCTGTGTATGTATCCATCTTAGTATTTAGACCATGTTCATCGTGGTATCTTGGGGTCTGTGCCTATCTCCTACCAGTGGTTTCAGCCATCACTTTTTTTTTAAAAGTATCTAGTCTAATTTGTTTGAAAAAACAGAATTGACACCCTCCTTCCCTGTCCTTGGTTTGTCCAGACTACTGTGATAACATAAAAGATAGGTAAAGGGCAGGTCATTCAAAGAATACATAATATAGTAAGATGGTTGTTCTTTCAGGTTCATATAGCAATCTGATTTCATCTGAGTCCCCAATTGATGTTTGTTTTTATTTAAAATGTCTGTGAGGGTAACTGTTCTGAATGTACCATCCAAGATAATAGCATTAACTGGCATGGCTGCAAAATCAATAATAGTATCAGAAATATACATCTACTGATTAAGAGTGACATAAAACAAATTTGTTAACTAAAACAGATGGAGTCAACAGTTTAAACATACACCATAAAGGTTTTAAACTCCATTCAGATTTCTTGTTTGTTTTAACTTTTAATAAATCATTTACAAAAAAAAGTGCATATGAAAAATTGTGAAGAGGAAAGGAAAGGCAACTCAGACAGTGCTTTTCTCCCTCCCAAAGGGGAGGGTAAGAAAACCAGTGGTAGACTTCACCCAGAGAAAGTAATTGAAAATGCTAATTTAGCGTCCATAGACTTAACTTTGAAGGACAGGACTTTGTCATTTGGCTTCTTGAGAAACAGCAGAGCAGAAATAAAAATAGATCATTGACCAGAAAATATTCCTTTCCAGTTGGGACGTTTAAAGCACCGCAGTATTTGTTCGTTTTTAGTCCTATATAAAACAGCTATTTCAAAACTACCCCCAAAAGGAGACTAAATGACCAAGGTCAAGCACACAAGATTTTTTTTTTAGTTGAAACGTAATTTGCAAAAATATGGAAAACGAGATTCATTCTTTGAGCTCATAAAACAGTGACAAGGAATTGGAAAGTTGGGCCTGATCATCCTGTCCCTTCCAAAATACTATGTAGGCATACTGAGGTCTTTAGTACATTGATCCTTGGTGGGGACATTTGGAGGCTGAGCCTAGAAATCAGGGGCATGAACCACGTTGCCTTGTGGCCCTCTCTTAATCCTCCCTGCTTTTGATTATTTTTGTTCCTAGCATAAGTAATATGAAGGCAACGTGGGGATATGTGGGGACTGCATGAGTGCTCCATTGCCAGTCAGCATAAAGGCACAAATTAATGCTGTAACAGTTTAAATTTCATTTTGAAGGAAACCGTGAAAAGACTCAGAATTTGGCTCAGAGGCTTCCATGCTGTTTGAGATTTGTTTTTTCTTGGGGGGAACATGGGGATGAAGTCAGATTCGCATGTATCAATATTTTGTAATACTGTTGAATATTGTAGGGAATTATTGCATAATTCTGTAACACAGTTGAACATTGTAGAGATGCTCCAAACAACACTGTCCAGTTTCTTCATCTTACATTTCTTTTCAGTTTCTTTATTTAGCTCCAGGAAATGGACCATTAAAGTGCTGCCTTTCTCACTGTTCACATAGGTGCAGAGTGCTCTCAGTACAGTGGAAGTGGGGTGGCTTCACTGTACACAGCTGACAAGATGTAGTAGACACCAGTAGTAGGGATCAACTCTTTCCTGTGTACTGTTCAGGCGTATTCTATATGAACTCCTTGTAGCTCACCATACAGAGAAATTTGAGGATTAGGTGGGGAGCCCAACTTGTGCAATGGTGGACCCATGACTACAAGGATCTGCTGGCAAATGCTTACATCCCTGAAGCTGTAGTTGCAGAAGGGGCTTAATTGCTGTTCTGCAACTCATAGGAGAGGATTCCTTACTCCATAGAAGTCTCAAGTGACCCATTGGGCCAGATTTTCAACTACTGTAAATCCTCATAGCTTTGTTGAAGTAAATGGAGCTTCAACAATGTGCACCAGCTGAGGATCTGGCGTATTTATACTAGCTGTGAGCAGGGATGAAGATATGGCAATTTGAAAATTAACTGGTGATATAGCTGAGTTTTGGTTGTGCCTTATGGCACTGTAGCATGGCGCACACAGAAGTATTTGGAAGACTTCCATTGATGCACCAGACATTGTGTAGAACATTTATTCGTGGCTCCTTACTTGATGGACAAACACAACTCTGAGCAGAAATGCGGAGGAAAACTGAGCATTGATGGAAGACACAAAAATAAGAAGCTACTAATTTGGGACTATCAGAGGTAATAATATCTAAACACCTTCACCTCAAACTCATTAGTCTCACATATCTCAATCAATATGGATTCTCTCAGAAATCAATTTTCACCCGCAAATATGATTGTTAAATAATTCACAAGTTACAGGCCTTCGGGCAGGAAGAGGTTAGAGAAGCAGAAGGAAAATGGTGATCTCGACCTCAGATGCAATTTCAATTAAAAGAGGAGAGCATCAGTAAAATATAGTTTTTATGTTCAAGGTGTCAATCCGTTGTTTAAAAGGAGAAAAAAGAAAGGTTATAAATGTGCATGATATCCCTTTGCAGTGTGATATTTAAAAACTCTCACTTTTTTACACATTAACAGAAAAGATGCTATTACTTTTATCCGCAAAGAATATTTCATTTAAAACACTCATCCAGTAATGGTTGCGTCTTTACTTAGCAAAAGTAAACCTAAAATAAAATAAAATCTATCAACTGGTCTTCAGTTACACAATTAGTTAATTATGATGTACCATTTAAAGACAAAGGCAGTAGACAACTTTAGGGGATTTTATCAAATTCTATGAGTATTTATTTTTAACCAAATGATACAGAATTTATACTTGGATTTTCATGTTTGTTCTGTCATTTGCTTGGCCCTATTTGTATATTTTCATGCTAGGTATTGTCATAAGACATGCTAGCTTGGCTATGTGATACCCATAAAATAGTTGTACTGTGGATGGCTATAAAAAGCAAGAATGGGGGAAAATTCTTCCTGAGGGTAGTATAAGGGGCCTGATCTTTTCTGAAGTCCTGATTCAATACCTACTGCAAATCAGTGGTAAGATTCCCATTGACTTAATGCAGTGGTCCCCAAACTTTTTACCTTGTGCCCCCGCTTACCCCTAGCCACACCCTTCTCCCCGCTCCCCTCGGGGGCTGGCCCAAGCCCCAGCCACACACCCCCTGAACATTCCTTAGCACCCCGCTAAAGGGGTGTGCCCACAGATTGGGGACCTCTGGATTTAATGGGTCTTGGATCAGGCCTTAGTTACATCTGTGTAAATTCAGAATAACTCCACTAAAGTCAATGTTGTTAAACTGGTATAGACCATTCAAATTCAGCCTCTGAATCCCCAGAATTTGTGGTTTAGTTCACAATTGCCAACTTTCACATGGTAAATAACCACCCCAACTTTCACAATAAGCCAAAAATCAAGCTAATCCCATTTCTAAACAAGGCCAAAACAAGTCAATCTCTAAGAACCCCAGTGCTCTATGTGACTAGATCCCCCCGGCATGCAGTCTGGGACTGTGGTTGTCCCACTGTGCACTCCTGACTTTCTGCCCACCTTGCCCCTGCGCCCCCCCCCCCCCCCCCGCCGCTTGCCCCTACTTGCTGGGAGCCGATCCAAAAAAAAAAAAAAAAGTAGTAACAAGCTACAGCAAGCAACAAGCCAAAAACTAGCCAAAAAGCAACTCACAAACCAATTTAAGCCAAAAACAAGCCCCATTTCTGCGTTTTTGTTTGTTTGTTTGTTTGTTTTTGTTTTTTGTGGGTTTGGCATGTCTGGCTTAGTTTATATCCATGGATGCAAACTGTAGCTTTAGCAACATTTTAAAGTCATGATGTAATGCAAATTTATTTACTAACTTAATTCTGTACTAGACATCACTTAGAAGTAATTATAATGATACATTTTAATCTGCTGTTATTTGTATTCTCCCAGGGACTTTTCAATGGACATGATCTGGATAAATATCAAACATTCCAAATGCATTTGAACTCAGCCCAGGTCAGTAATGACCAAAAGACATTACTGTTGGAAGGCCTTCCTCCAGTGGCTTAGTTAAATGAGCTGGTGATCTCATTCCATTTCTAAAGGCACTCACACACTCCACTGATGGATGTATAAGGACTTGAATAAATAGATTCTAAGTGAAAAGGCGTCCATGTAAAACACACAACTGGCACTTATTGGCCTTCTCTATAGACCTAACTACCTTCTGACCCCTAGAAGTGGTCCCTTTAGATCCAAGTTAAGACACTTTTGTGTGTGGGATATTGTGTGGTGTTACCTAGGCTGTAGTTCTGCGTAGGGTCTCATTCTCAGGGATCTCAGTTTGGCACCTTTCACCTGCAATAAACTTCCCCAACGGTGAAATAATGTTACTTTTTTTTTTTTTTTTTTTTTTTAAATTAAAGGAAAGGGGGCTGTTCAGTCCATGGAGTAACATTAGGTATTGGCCTAAGATGTCTTCCCCTTATGAGAAAAGTTCTGAGGAATTTAACAGAACCATTCTATCAAATGTAATACAGAATTAATTCCCTCCTATGGAATTCTATAGCAGTGGTTCTCAACCAGGGGCATGTGTACCCTTGTGGGTATGCAGAAGTCTTCCAGGGGGTACATTAACTCATTTAGCTCTTTGCCTAGCTTTACAACAGGCTACATAAAAAGCACTAGCAACATCAGTGCAAACTAAAATTTCATTCGGACAATGGCTTGTTTATAGTGCTCTATATACGAGATGCTGAAATGTAACTATCTATATTCCAATTGACTTATTTTATAATTACATGGTAAAAATGAGAAAGTAAACCATTTTTCAGTACTAGTATGCTGTGACACTTTTGTATTTTATGTCTGATTCGTAAGCAAGTAGTTTTTAAGTGAAGTGAAACTTGGGGTACACAAGACATATCCTCAGCCTCACATGGAAGGGGTACTGTAGTCTTTAAAGTTTGAGGACCACTTTTTTATAGGATGAGTCAAAACACCTGAAGAAATTGTATCATACATTCTCTATTAAAATCGATTACTTGATTAAAATGGGGGAAAAAAATCAAGTTACTGTTGTTTTCATCTCAATCAAATTGTATAAGACTTTTCCTAAGAGTTATAATAGAGGTAATGGAATTCTAATTTTCATGGCAGTGGATAGTGGTTGCATTGTGGCCAGAAGTGAAATGTGGCACATTATTGAGAAGAAGTATAATATTAAGGGGTAAACTAGTGATTCATTTGCTCCATTATGACAGCGAGGGCGACTGATACCCTTCTCTCAGACGAATTTGGACAAGTGGGAAGTTATTCTTGTGCTTAGGACCCTTGTGTCCCCCGCCCCCCCTCCCCCAAAAAAAGAAAGGGAGGGGGAAATATTTGCATTATGCTGAAACAGAACAATAGCCAGCCTTATTTAATATGATAAGTTGTAGAATTCAGTCAAAATTGGTTAAAGTAAGAGTAACACACACACTGCTTTTCTAAATCTGGGTCTGGGTTGAATGAACTTTCTTTTAAAAAATATATTGTGAAATGTGATTAGTGCCAAATGTCTGTGAAATTTATTGTACTATTAAAATCCTATTGGGTCTTTGTTTATGAAATGTATTTTCCTGTATTTGAGGTTTAGGAAGGCTTGATAATGAGGCTCTGAAGATTCATGGCCCCTTTTCTGCAGCTTAATTTAGGCTCTATATCAAATATGTAAAATAATATTATATCTTCCTGCAGCCTCAGTGTGTGTGATACATTTTTGTATTATTTCCTTGCCAATGTTATTTCTTTTATAAATGCAGAGCTGGTAAATAGTGACAAACTGACAAGAGCTTAGATTTTTGTTATTTTCTAGGCCAGAAGGAGTAAATATGGAAGGTATTCCTGTCACTTTTGGTTAGGGGGGTTCATACGCCCATGCACCCACTCATACATGCTCACAGACACACACAAGAACGGGCATACTGGGACAGAGCAATGGTCCATCTATCCCACTGGCCTGTCTTCTGCCAGATACTTCCAAGGGAATGAACAGAACAGGGCAATCATCAAGCGGTCCATCCCCTGTTGTCCAGTCCCAGCATCTGGTAGTCTGAGGGTTAAGGACACCCAGAGCATGGGGTTGAATACCTGACCAGCTTGGCTAATAGCCACTGAGGGACCTATCGTCCA
This sequence comes from Lepidochelys olivacea, assembly GCF_965140295.1. Lineage (NCBI taxonomy): Eukaryota > Metazoa > Chordata > Testudines > Cheloniidae > Lepidochelys > Lepidochelys olivacea. Next base: position 164,576,592 of record NC_140413.1, read on the forward strand.
TGGGTTTATCTTGTTCTTTTTAGAATCAAGTTATACTTTTGATCTTCACTACAATCCCTGGCAGCGAGTTCCATTGGTTGACCACGTATTGTGTGAAGAAATATTTCCTTTTGTTTGTTTTAAACATGCTCCTATTAATTGCATTGGGTGACCCCTGCATTTGTGTTTTGGGAAGGGCTAAATAACTTATTCCTTATTTCTCCACACCGTTCATGATGTTATAGACTTCTGTCCTATCACACCCCCCCCCCCCCTTAGTCGTCTCTTTTCTAAGATGAACAGTCCCAGCCTTTTTAACCTCTCCTCATATGGCAGCCGTTCCGTCCCTGTAATCTGGACCTTTTCCATTTCTAATACACCCTTTTTTGAGATGGGGCAACCACAACTGCACTCAGTATTCAAGGTGTGAGCGTACCATGGATTTATATAGTGGCATTGTGACATTTTCTGTTTTATTATCTCTCCCTTTCCTGATTGTTCCTAATATTGTTAGCTTATTTGACTGCGACTGCACATTGAGCGGATGTTTTTTCAGAGAACAATCCACAGTGACTCCAAGATCTTTCTTGAGTGGTAACAGCTAATTTAGACCTCATAATTTTTATATGTGTAGTTGGGATTATGTTTTCCAATGTGCATTACTTCCATTTATCTACCTTGAATTTTATCTGTCATTTTTGTTGCCCAGTTTTGTGAGATCCCTTTGTAACTCTTTGCAGTCTGCTTTGAAATTCCTTATCTTGAGTAATTTTGTATCATCTGCAAACTTTGCCACCTCACTGTTTTTCCAGATCATTTGTGCCTTTGAAAAATCTCCACCCTTCATGTTAGAACACTTTAAAATAAATTCTCCCTTATGAAAACAGTATGGGTGTTTCACCACAAAGTTCCAAAAAGTAGTAGTGACACAACTGTAGTACTGGAAGCATTAGTGAAGAATACTCTAGTATTTATTTGTGAAAGGGCTGCTTGCTGTGGTCAATTTGTGGTAATGGTTATGAAGATCATGATGAGTTACCTTGAGCTTTACAGAGTTGATCGAACCTCAGACAAGGGCTTGATCCAGCAAGTCACTGAGCACATCCTGGGAGGTGCTGAGCTCCCTCAACTCTTAGTGAAGGATCAGACTCCTAATGATTTCAATCTTTTGCAATGACGTTGTGCGTCTCTTCAAGGTGTGTGATTTATGGTAACACCTAATATTGCTCATTTCCATGATTTAACTAGAACCGTTTATTCCTGTCTCATCTGAATACAATGCAGTATTTTCTTAATGCCTAATTCTGCCCTCAGATACCCTAGTCAGTGGGAGCGTCACACAGGTATCTGAGGGCAGAGTTGGGCCTTTAGTCTGGAAATATCTTTTGATATTGACTCAGAAAAATGACCATCTCCTGAAAACAGGGTGGAAGATAGTTTTCTGGAATGTGGAAGAGGAGAGAGAATGAAGGGGAAAATATTCACCTTTATTGTAGAACATTTTTTAAAGCTCTAAGACAATGGCATTAGCCTAGATTTACACTGGTGTAACTGAAATCAGAATCCTGCCCCATGGTCTACGTGAAATCTGATAAATCAATCATTGCCCAAATGAGAACTGAAAAATCAAAGGCCTGATTCGCCTGTTGCTGACACTGGTATAAACCAAGAGTAATCCTGTTGAAGTCTTTGGAATTACCTGGATAAAACCAGTCTAATTCTGGTTTTCTAATCAAGTCCAAGTTCTTTGGAAGTAGAAACTGCCATTCTCAGACATTTTGGTTACATAGTGCTGGTTAAGATGTGACCTATGGCATTATCAATCTCTGATGTTTAATTTTTAGAGAAGTTTTTATTGGAGACATCAATATAGAACTGCTACACAACAGTGTATGTTCCATTTGGTGTCTTCCAATCCCCCTTTGCGTCTACATTCAGTATAGTTAAGAAAATAAATCTCTGGGGGTTGGCTTTCTTTTTCAGAAGTGTCCTGGGAAGTCTAGAGAACAAAGCCCTGTTAATTGTTCTTTATTCAAGGTGCATAGCCTAATGTTATAATACTCAAACAATATTCGTTAGGCAAAACAATTGCAATAATTATCTTATACAAAGTCCGATAGGGTAATTTCTTTTAAAATGAGGAAACTCTCCAGAGAAGGTTCTGCTCCAGTTTTATTTTTGTTTATTTTTGGCCAAATGGTTTTAGATCGCAATTACTGAAGTGTCAGTGACCTCTTGGTTCAACTGAATTAGAAAACTTAAATGAAGTTTAACCAATATTGGTCTTTGCTATCTTTAAGATTGAGGAAATTGGAGGCTGAAAAGATACTATAAAAAAATCACCAATAGTAGCATCGCTTTGAAGCTGTGTGTAAATCAGGGTGGTGCCGAGTCCTTCACACAGTCACCTTAAATTTGCAGGGACATTTTGTCCTTGGACGTCCTTAAGAAATGTTCTCATTGTATGCTGGATGTTTTTGTTTCCTATATATATGGTTGGTTTCTGCATGTATCTTTCAGATTGATATAATAAAGGTGGTTTGCTGATGTAGAGAAAGTCCAGCCAGCAACCTCAATACCTTTTAATTCTTCTGCTGCTACACTACCTGTATGCTACTACCAGGCTGAATCCAGGATCCTGTGTCTATGTGGCATGTTCTTTCTTGCAGGCACAGATGAAGGATATGCACAGTAGTTGGAATAGCTGGAAAGGCCCAGAGAAGGAGAGCAGTCAACGGGAGCAGAGGGAAATCTTCCCATAGTTGGGACGCTCCTCCCAGATGTTGGGGTATCCTCTCGCACTGAGGTTACTTCTCCTGGGGAGGGAACTCTAGTCATTAGGAAAAGGCAGGTGTTAGTAATGGCAGATTCAGTCATTAGAAACATAGATAGCTGGGTTTGTGATGACCGAGAGAACCATATGGTGACTTGCCTGCCTAGTGCGAAGGTTGCGGATCTCTTGAGGCATCTAGATAGACTTATGTGTAGTGCTGGGGAGGAGCCCATGATTGTGGTACATGTAGGTACCAGTGACATAGGGAAGGGTAGGAGAGACGTCTTGTAAGCCAAATTTACGCTGCTAGGAAAGAGACTGAAATCCAGGACCTCTATGGTGGCATTCTCAGAAATGCTTTCAGTTCAAACTCGCAGGGCCAGGTAGGCAGGCAGAGCTTCAGAGTCTCAATGCGTGGATGAGACGATGGTGTAGAGAGGAGGGGTTTAGATTTATTAGGAACTGGGGGAAACTTTTGGGATAGGGGGAGCCTATACAGGAAGGATGGGCTCCACCTAAACCAAAGTGGATCCAGACTGCTGGCACTTAATGTTAAAAAGGTTGCAGAGCAGTTTTTAAACTAAGAGATGGGGAAAGCCGATTGTTGCAAAGGCATATGTGGATCGGACAGAGACTTCTCTTAGAGGAGAGTCTATTGATAGAGATTCTTTAGGTTTTAGTCAGGAGGAGAGGATGGAAGAGGATAAAGTATGGGCCAGATCAGACGAGAAACATTCACATAAAGAATCTGACACATCAGAAAAGGGCAGATGAATAAACAGTGCCAAGTTTTTAAAGTGCTTGTACGCAAATGCTAAAAGTCTAAATAATAAGATGGGTGAACTAATGTTAAAGGAGGATATTGATATAATAGGCATCATAGAAACCAGGTGGAGTGAGGACAATCAATGGGACACAATCATTCCTGGGTACAAAATATATTGGAAGGACAGAGCAAGTCGTGGGGGGTGAGGGGATAGTGGCACTATATGTGAAAGAACATGTAGAATCAAATGAAATAAAAATCTTAAATGAATCCACATGTTCCATAGAATCTCTATGGATAGTAATTCCGTACTCTAATAAGAATATAACAGTAGCGATCTATTTATCGACTACCTGACCAGGACAGTGATAGTGACGATGAAATGCTAAGGGAGATTAGAGAGGCTATCAAAATAAAGAATTCAATAATAGTGGGGGATTTCAATTATCCCCATATTGACTGGGTACATGTCACTTCAGGACAAAATGCAGAGACAAAATTTCTCGATACTTTAAATGACTGCTTCTTGGAGCAGCTGGTTCAGGAACCCACAAGTGGAGAGGCAACTCTCGATCTAGTCGTGAGTGTAGTGCAAGATCTGGTCCAAGAGGGTCCGCTTGGAAATAATGACCATAATATAATAACATTTAATATTCCTGTGGTGGGAAGAACACCTCAACAGCCCAGTACTGTGGCATTTAATTTCAGAAAGTGAAACTATGCAAAAATGAGGAGGTTAGTTAAACAGAAATTAAAAGGTACAGTGACTAGACTGAAATCCCTGCAAGCTGCATGGACACTTTTCAAAGACATTATAATAGAGGCTCAACTTAAATGTATATCCCAAATTAAAAAACACAGTAAAAGAACTAAAAAAGAGCCACCGTGGCTTAACAACCATGTAAAAGAAGCAGTGAGAGATAAAAAGGCGTCTTTTAAAAAGTGGAAGTCAAATCCTAGTGAGGTAAATAGAAAGGAGCATAAATACTGCCAAATTAAATGTAAAAATGTAATATGAAAAACCAAAAATGAGTTTGAAGAACAGCTAGCCAAAAACTCCAAACGTAATAACAAAATGTTTTTTAAGTATATCAGAAGCAGGAAGCCTGCTTAATAACCAGTGGGGCCCCTGGATGATCGAGATACAAAAGGAGCACTTAAAGACGATAAAGTCATTGCAGAGAAACTAAATGAATTCTTTGCTTCAGTCTTCATGGCTGAGGATGTTAGGGAGACTCCCAAACCTGAGCTGTCTTTTGTAGGTGACAAATCTGAGGAATTGTCACAGATTGAAGTGTTAATAGAGGAGGTTTTGGAATTAATTGAGAAACTTAACAGTAACAAGTCACCAGGACCAGATGGCATTCACCCAAGAGTTTTGAAAGAACTCAAATGTGAAATTGCAGAAGTATTAACTATGGTTTGTAACCTGTCCTTTAAATCTGCTTCTGTACCCAATGACTGGAAGATAGCAAATGTAACGCCAATATTTAAAAAGGGCTCTAGAGGTGATCCTGGCAATTACAGACCAGTAAGTCTAATGTCAGTACCGGGCAAATTAGTTGAAACAATAGTAAAGAATAAAATTGTCAGACACATAGAAGAACATAAATTGTTGGGCAAAAGTCAACGTGGTTTCTGTAAAGGGAGATCATGTCTTACTATTCTATTAGAGTTCTTTGAGGGGGGTCAACAAACATGTGGACAAGGGGAATCCAGTGGACATAGTGTACTTAGATTTCCAGAAAGCCTTTGACAAGGTCCCTCACCAAAGGCTCTTACGTAAATTAAGTTGTCATGGGATGAGAGGGAAGATCCTTTCATGGATTGAGAACTGGTTAAAAGACAGGGAACAAAGGATAGGAATAAATGGTAAATTTTCAGAATGGAGAGGGGTAACTAGTGTTGTTCCCCAAGGGTCAGTCCTAGGACCAGTCCTGTTCAACTTATTCATAAATGATCTGGAGAAAGGGGTAAACAGGTGGTAAAGTTTGCAGATGATACTAAACTGCTCAAGATAGGTAAGACCAAAGCTGACTGTGAAGAACTTCAAAAAGATCTCACAAAACTAAGTGATTGGGCAACAAAATGGCAAATGAAATTTAATGAGGTTAAATGTAAAGTAATGCACATTGGAGAAAATAGCCCCAACTATACATACCATATGATGGAGGCTAATTTAGCTACAACTAATCAGGAGAAAGATCTTGGAGTCATCGTGGATAGGTCTCTGAAGACATCCACGCAGTGTTCAGCGGTAGTCAAAAAAGCAAACAGGATGTTAGGAATCATTAAAAAAGGGATAGAGAATAAGACAGAGAATATCTTATTGCCCTTATATAAATCTATGGTACGCCCACATATTGAATACTGCATACAGATGTGGTCCCTCATCTCAAAAAAGATTATACTAGCATTAGAAAAGGTTCAGAAAAGGGCAATTAAAATGACAAGGGGTTTGGAATGGGTCCCATATGAGGAGAGATTAAAGAGGCTAGGACTTTTCAGCTTGGAAAAGAGGAGACTAAGCGGGGATATGATAGAAGTATATAAAATCATAAGTGGTGTGGAGAAAGTGAATAAGGAAAAGTTATTTACTTGTTCCCATAATATAAGAACTAGGGGCCACCAAATGAAATTAATGGGTAGCAGGTTTAAAACAAATAAAAGGAAGTTCTTCTTCACTCAGCGCACAGTCAACCTGTGGAACTCCTTGCCTGAGGAGGTTGTGAAGGCTAGGACTATAACTGGGTTTAAAAGAGAACCTCCATGAATTTATCCAGTTAAGTCCATTAATGGCTATTAGCCAGGATGGGTAAGGAATGGTGTCCCTAGCCTCTGTTGTCAGAGGGTGGAGATGGATGGCAGGAGAGAGAACATTTGATCATTACCTGTTAGGTTCACTCCCTCTGGGGCACCTGGCATTGGTCACTGTCAGCAGACAGGATACTGGGCTGGATGGACCTTTGGTCTGACCCAGTATGGCCATTCTTATGTTCTTAATAATTTGCAGAAGTAAAATAGCAGTTTTTAGTGGACATTTTGATAGTCCCAGTTTTTGATTGATTTCTATTTCCTAGCAAGTCAAGTTTCTTCTTATTGGGACCCTCCAATGTGATTTCCACACCAGACCAAAAACACTGTAAGATTAAGTCCATATTAGAGTGACACTGCATTGATCTTTCTCATTTCATTACCCTAAATTAGTATAGGCGACAATTTAAAAATACAATTCTAGAATTCTTATGGACAAGAGCATGATCCATGACTATTTCTTTCCCATTCCAGTCATGAGACAGTAGACTAAATTTATGCTTTTGACAAAATACCAATTTATTGACATTTGGGTTGTAAAAGATCTTTAATGTTTGAAAGGGACACTTGATAAAGAAATTAGGTCACAGAACTAGAAGAAAGGATTAATAGCCCAGTCGTATAACACTCCCTTTTCCCCTCCCCCCTCACTCCTTAAATCCATGAATAATCTTTATCCACAAAAATGGCCCCCATGAAGTCCTTGGCACTTCTTGTGTGAGTAAGGACTACTCATGCCAGTAAAGGTTTTCAAGACTAGGATCTATAATTTAATGTGGAATCATTTCCTGACAGACCAGTGGTTTTTTTTACTATTTCTCTTTGCTCACTAATTTTATGGGTTCTTTTTTTCTGCCAAAAAATGGTTGTTGCATCATTAATGATGGAGATTATTATTGCTTTTAATATTTGAATTATATCTGAAAAAGCATGAAGATTTATCCATTTTCCTAGGAGCATTTAAAGTAAGACATAAAAGAACCTTTGAGTTATACTTTATATAATTTTAAAATAATTTTGGCATGTTTTCCCTCCTGGCAAGCGAAGTCTTTAACCTTATGGAACTTCGATTTGCAGTGACTTTCAAAGGCAATAGTATTACATCAGTGATCCTGAAATGATAAGGTCAAAAACACACAAAAAGTAGTTAAGGGATCAAATGATTATAGTAGAGCAAATAGAAAAATAAATGCCCCAAATACTAAGAGCCATATCCTGCTTGCCTTGCCCAAACAAATTGTCCCACTGTAGCCTATTCAGATCTCATTTACCCAAGTGAAAATCCAGAAAAATCCCAAAGAAATCACCAGTTTAACTGAGATTAGAATGTAGTTGAGACAGAATTACATGTGAATAAAGCAAGCAGGATTTTGCCCTAAAGATACATTAAATGTGAATGCATGGAGGAGGAAAATGAAAACATTAGGCCGAATTCTGCTGTCAATTTATATTGATGTAGCCCTATTGAAATCAACTAAGAGCAGAATTTGACTGAAGGTTGGCACAGATTAATGTCTGTATTTGCCACATTTAAAATTTGTTACATTTGAAACAATGAAATAGTAGCATGTGGCAGACAAAAAAAATCTGTTTCCATGAAAAATCCAGCCAACCTTTGAAACTTTTTTCTTTTTTGTCTTACAAGAAAAAAAGGAGTGGGGAATGGTTGTTGGTGGTGGGGTTATATAAATGAGAGCAGGTGCGGTCGTGCAGAGGTAACTATTCAGCATATGTAAGTGCAGTTGGAAAATCATTGTCTTGCAGAGAATACTCGAAATTGGTCCCTAATGGCCTTGGTTTTTGTCATATGGTCTTGATTATCAGCTAAAATTGCATTGCCAATGCCTTTAGTGTGAATGAGATGGATGAATAATTATTACGTGCATTGAATACCTTTCCGCAAGGAGGAACCAGGACGTCGCTTGGTCACCGTAGCTACCATTTCATCCTGCTGTCAGGACGACTATAAGCGGCCAATTCATCACTTCTTTCTTTTTCTTTTTTTTTAAATATGTAACATACATACATAACAGTGCAAAGAATGGGCAATGTAAAATTCAAAATTATGAGGAATAACTGCAAGACACAATTGTCTCTGAGATTACAAATTAAGGGGAGACGCACCCATGGTGCCTTATCCTGTTTCTGACGGCTTTACCTTGTCGTCTTATGCTTATAATCCCCTGTGAATGTTATAGGAGTTAAAGAATTTCTAGCATTAAAGGAGGCACACACAGGATAGCAAAAAGAAGTGTGTATACTGACTAGTAGGATACCTTTCAGCTATGAATTACTCTCCTTATGCCTTTTAAAAGGGGTACCATGCCCCATCTCACTTCCCTCTGCATTCATTTTGCTCCGTTATGCATTAACCAATATAATAACTGAAGGTTCCAGTAATGAGGTTAACAAAAATCTTCTTGCTAGCACTAAGAATAATTCTCACTGGTATTCAAGAGTTCATCCCATCCCCCCCAGAAGGAAAATGTGCTTGCAGGATCAGAAATGATAAGGTTCAGAACCACTCTAAGATCCATGACCATGACCACACTGCTCATTCATCACTGGCATATTTATTGTAAATCATGGCCTTGCGTGACTGCTGCTTACCCTCTATGCAATCCTAGCAATTAATGATGAGGGCCACTAGCTCCTAAACAGGGTACTTTGAACTTCGTTGCAAACACAAATAAACACAACAAATTGCACTTGGAGCATTCTGAGTATCTGATCAGAACAATTATGTGTGGAGAGAGAGAGAGGGCACAAGCTTCTTGGAGCAAGATTTTCAGTGTCTGAAGATGTCCTGATTAATTGCTTGATGTCACTTGCCATTAAACCCTAATGAGGTGCCTAAAAAACAGTTTTGATTAAATAATCACCCAATCACCCCAACTATTCAGGTCTACTGATTATTTTTAACCAGCTGTTTTAACTGTGGGTACCCATACTGGAACTGAAGAAAATATAAATAAATGTAAAAACATGCATTGTATAGTTCTAAATGTAAAGGAAAGAACTAAAGGTTGGAAAAATATATTACGAAAATGCTTTATCTGTCTCTCCAGTCACAATTTTAGCACAGTTTATAAAAATTTCTCTAAATACATTATACTCATGAATAAATTAATCCTTGCTGTACATTTACCCTGGAAGTTATACCCATTTTACATAAGAGAAGCTGTCAGTGACAGAACAGAATGCAGGAGTCCTGATTCTCACCCCCCTAAACACTAAACACTGCCTATACAGATTAAACATGTAGTACCAAATTCGTCCTTGATGTAAAACCATTTACCAGTGGCACTCCATCAGAGAAGAATTTGGCCTTTGCAGAGTCAGCCAGAACAATACTGTAGATATACACCCAATATAACAAGGATATTAGTATATTTCAGGATCCTATTGATATCAAAAACCATGACATGAAACTTGAGTACTTTATGATGTTCATCTCCTTTTAACTTTCATTTCTAATTGAGAAAACTAAATTGATTGCATAATATGAGACCCGATTGAGCTTTTAAAAAAAACCCAAAAGCTCAAAATGGCTCAGCCAAGCCACTGAAATGTTATCACAAGCCAGTGAGATCAATAATCTTAAAAAAAGAAAAGTTTTTAAGTGACAGTTTAAAATTGGGAAATTTAAATATATATCACCACATTCAGTTCCATTGTGTATTGCATAAAATGCAATGGCTGTATGTTTTTACGCAGTCCAGAAGATGATTTATTAATAACACTGAATTTGTGTTTATGTTCCAGATTGTAAACTACATTTATAGCAATATATCTGTATTAAGATATTAATGCTAGAAGTGCTACCTAAGCTTCACTTTACGAATATAACTCAAAATGTAGTTTATAGTGCTATAAATAGTAGCATCAGTATTGACACTTGCTGCATCATCTATGTCCCTGGAAAACTGTGACTGATACTAAATGAAAATTCAGGCAGCTGACAGTACATAAAGCATAACAGTGAATACCAACAATATTTCATGGCTCTCACTGTTGAGGCTCTCTTGTGTTCCGTGCTGAAGAAGATTTAAATTAAGGGTGACACTTCCAAATATTCCTATTTACAAAAATGGTTTGGATTATTAGATGGTATAGTGTTACTGGCCTGTAATTTCATGTTAACTTTGTGTATAAGTATAGTACATGACATTACACAGTATAATGCACATTGTTTGCTATTTGTTAGGGATTGTTCATGAATGACACACTTGTGACTTTACTACTCACTTGATGATGTACTGCAAGGTGTATAAGAGTCCCTTGCGTGGTGCTCCTAAGCTCTCTCAACTCCCATTGATTTCAGTGGGAGTGTAGGACACTCAATACATTTCAGGATATAAGAAGTGAGGAACTGAGCCCTTAATTTACTAGTGAGTTATCTGGTTATCCCTAACTCAAATGTATTCTTTGCCTACCAATGTATATTCTCATTCTCTCTCTTACACAAACAAACATGCACAATATGATGGTGCTATAAAAATTTATATTGGCTCTTGTTTGAGATGACCTGCATAACTCATTCATGTTTCCTTCTCTTGTGATTAATGTAGTCACCACAAACACAAGCAAATGGAAATTTCATAGCATCTTACATCATCACCATTTTCTCCAACACTCGTGAATTACGTAAATATTATTTATATATAAACTGAGGCTCAGAGATGTTACATGACTTTTCCAAAATCACCCCATCAAGTCAGTGACAGATTGGGGATTAGAACCCAGGATTGTCCAACCTTTGCTCTAACTAGGGATGACATTGAGCCAAATTCTGCCTTCGGATACTCTATTTTAAATCCCAGTGAGCGTCGTGTCACCTGCATTATTCACTTATGGCCCCATCATTTATAGCTAATATGGTCATTCCAATATTGTCACTATGATAAAAACAGCACTGCAATTTTGTCATTGCTACATAGTTTGATATGTTAGTCTCTCTCTTCCTTTTTGTATTAGGAATACGAAGTATGAGAGAAAAAATGATATTCTTGATTATGGGTGGATATTAGTGACCTCCACAAATGTAGAACAATGGTAGTTAACAGGACTACGTTAATGCAGACTAGATACTTTTTAGTTCATGCTAGCAAGGTCTAGCATGGAGCAGCTGTAGCGCAGCATTTTAGTGTACCTCACCCCCCTGTAGCCCACAATATGGGGCCAAGTAGACAAGCCCAAAGATATCTTAATGCAGCACCGTTACACTCCTTTTTAACTCCTTGTCTTTATTTTCAAGCAAGAACTTTAATTTTCTGTGCCCTAAACCCCGCCCACCCTGTCCATGTTTGTAGCCCCATGATGGGACTGTTTGTGTGAGTTAATTGAGCAAGATTTGGTCCAGCATGTATTTGTTTGAGAGAGTTCTTTAATTGCATAATATTAAAGAATCTTTATATCATGCAGTGAAATTAAGATGTCAGTTGTTTCCAGAGGAATGAAGGTGAGAAGCCCATTACTGTGTTGCCTCCTTTTCCTGCTCTTTCTCATCTTTTAATCTGTCAAGCTGCTGTCTGGACTGGAACACAGTTTGGCTGAGAGAGACAGGATGTGGCTCAGGTAGGCCACTCTGTGTGAGACAGATAATGAAGGTGGGTCTGAGCAGCCCAGGCCCAAGATTTATAAATGAGATTGGGGGTGGGATGGCAGTGGTTGTTCCCCATTATGGTAAGTCCTCATTGTGTAGTGCCTGCCCTGAAGAGTTTACAGTCAAATTATCTTTTCCTTTCCCACGAGATGCCTTTTGAGGAGTTTTAAAGAGATGGGTTCAACTTTATGAAAAGTGATAAACAGTGGTTCTTTTATGGCGGGGAAAGGTGTTTCAAGTATCAGCTGAAATGGAGAAAGAGTTATGTAGAATGGTTTTCATTCTGAGAGGCTTCCCCTCTCTCCACAGTTTGGGCTGACATAGATGCTTTTGTTTTTTCCACTGTCTCTAGATTTGACTGACTGGGGCCCTGAAGAGGTCATTTTTAGTGTAATGCTTTCTATTCTGAAATGTGCTTCCCACTTTGGTCAACCAGAGCCTGAGTTTGCTGACCTTCAGGGCCTGGTATAAGTTCTATCCCATCTCTCAGGCTTTTCCCTGAAGCAGTGATTGTAGGATGGTATATTTTCTTTGTTGTTTTTTACACTGATCAGTATAATCTATATGTTGTTGGAACAACAAGGTTGAAGTTAGTAGTTGGTGTCTTAGCTTTGTGCCTTTTCCTACTCACAAAGGGACCCAATGCTTAGTAATGCACACCGTGGTATGGCTCATTGTTGTTGGAGTATTGCATCTTCATTTTAGATTTCATTTCATATATCTTTTAAAACTATTTTAGGGCCTTTATGAAACATGTTGACAAAACAGTTCATAATCAGATGACAAGAAAAAGGCATGGGAAAGGCTAGGAACGCCCTTTCTTTATTCTTTTGACAATATTTATTAGACTTTTATTTCGTACTTTTTTTTTAATTGCCTGGGCTAATAACACACCTTCCCCCTCCTCTTTCTCCTAAGAGCCTTTCAGCAGAAGTTTGTGGTCCAGTGTCTAATTTGAACTCTCATAATTTAGGAATATTAAAAAGCACATAGTTCAGCTGGATAACCTAGCAGCCAGACTTGTGACTGGGTGATTAATATCCAGGTGATAAGGAGAGAAAGTGAAGCCAGGAAAGGCCAGAGGTAAAGACCTTTTTCACTATTATTATGTCACATCTCAGCTATTCATTCCTTCAAGTAATAGATGACTGGCAAAACTCGCATTGACTTTAGTGGGAGTAGATTAAGCCCCAAATGAACAGCTTTCTTACATGGCTGAAAGAGTGAGGACTCAGGTGTTAATTCACAAAAAAGATCATCACAGATGGAGAACGGGATGGCATGTGAAAGAATAGCTGGCTGAAATGCAGTAAGGGCCTAATCTTCTGGGTGCCATATGTTGACTTCAGTGGGAATTGAGGCCTTGCAGAACCGGGTCCTAATTTCTGCTGGAAAAATAGAGAGAGAGAGAGCTAGAAAGAAACCCCCCTTTTAACATGAAATCCTATATATATATATATATATATATATATATATATGCATAAAATATGAAATCATGAGGCCCCTATGCATGGATCTGGAGACCTGTTTTGTTCAGAATAAAAGGTGAATCTGAGGAAGATGGCATCCAGAAAGACAAAAGCATCCAAGGCAGCCCATCTGTAGTCTGACCATATGATAGACTTGGACAAATCTAAAGCTGCCAGCACAACTGCCCACAGAGTCTGCCAAGGAGCCAGATGCTAACTCTGCAAGGATATTTTCCAGAGTTTGGCATTGTGGGTCTTATGACTACCATCCAAGGAGGTGAGGAAGGGAAGTGGAACCATATAAACTTGTCACCTCACAGCATCAGCTTTTAACGTTCATTTTGAGCTATATATTTCTATAGTTCTTGGGTGGAAGTAAAAAAAAATTTTTTTTTAAAAACCTGAATCAAATACAAAATCTTAGTTTGTTTAACTGTAGGGTACATGACCATTTCTCTATTCAGAAAAAAGTCCACAGAGGCATTGGGTGAGTCCCTGTGATAAGAAGCCAGTGGCTTACTTTGAACTGAAGGTGTACGAAATAGAAAGTTAATTTTCTGAGATGTGATGGATAGATGCATTTTAGTGCTATAATATTTTTGTGAACTCTGATTAATTGGCATGTAGATATCTCCACTTAGGATAATATTTACATGTTGAAATGTAATGAATATTAGTAAGATAAGTCCAAATGTATGTGTACAAGTTGAGGATTTGAAAGCGAGCACACACTTGTGCATACAAAGCCTGACTTACATGTACAGATACGGCAATTGCACACAAGCAATTCAGGCATGTGCAAAAGTTTATATGTAATTTAGTGTGAAGAACTGGGTCTGGTTGGCTATAGTGATTAAATTTCCAGTGCTAGATCTTGTAACCGCATCCCTCAAGAAGTGCTCAGCACCTCACAGGATTGAGCCTAAATCTCTTCTTGCAAAAAGGAGTGTACCTAGAGCATACAATAATTTTTTCATAAGTTAATTTTGGTTAAGATTGTAGATGGGGGTAAATAAGGCATAAAGGGTCAGGCTCAAAAAGAGTCTTTCCAGGGGCATTCAACATGTACAGGGTCAGGTTCAAAGTGGGGTAGAATCTGTGCAAACTTCTACTCCCCCAAGTTTTTTCAGTGTAGGTGAGACTTGCAGGGTCAGCAACAGTTCTCCATTTCGAAGGGCTTATTTTCCCCACCAGACTTAGACTGAGAAATAATGTTGTTTTTTTCAGTATGGAAAAATATCCATTGGGACTAAGCTCTGAGACCCACCAAACTCATTTCACTTGTGAACGAAATACATTTTAATCAAGGCCAGCCAGGGGGCAGGAGGGGACAGGGAAGAAAAAAGTCCAGAGCATTAATCAACTCGTGGCCCCAACCATTATTTTGTTATGGGTTTTGTTTGGGGGTCAGAGGAAAGAAAGGATCTGATGCTCAATAATTTGACCTGGGCTACTTGTGCCCACGGGGAGGTACCCCTGCTCTCTTTATACCTGTGTACTGACTACTGGACCTTTGGTCCCTCCCCTTGAGAACAAGTGGTCAGGGAGTAGAAGGAGCCTTGGCACAGAGCAGCAGTAATTCACTACCTCCTGGAGCAAGATGGCAGCGGGGAGGGAATTTGTACTCAGAGGGGTGTGTCTGAGTCACAGCGCTCCCTGAGGCGATGCAGCTTACACACCATCCCTTGCTCAAAGCAGCGACCGAAGGCACTAACTAGCCAAACATTTTTTTAAAAAAGGAAGTTTGCCTCTGCTGCTGCTGGGCACCCCAAAAGGGCATTGAAAATTATCTAAATTCATCATTTTCCTGGAGTGAAAGGTGTTTTAGCAGACCTTTTGAATGAATTCATTGCAGTCTTACTCTGTGTGTGGGGTGGGGGTTATTTTTCCTTTCCTGCTAGTCTCCTTAAAATAGCAGTTGAAAGCAGCAGGCTGTGCAGCCTCAAACTGCTTCCTTTGCAGTAACTGCTCACATGTTCAATCTCCTTACTCAAGCCCCAAAAGTTACTGCCCCAGGGAGGAACTTTCTTCTTTCCCTAGGTGTGATGCAGATCGAGGAACTGAGACATTGGTTTTGATGGGCTTTGAGTGCCAGTCCCACTACATTGTAGAAACTCAAATGCGGGGGGGTGTGTGCCAAAAAAGAGGAATTGTACTGGTTTTGGCACCAATGGTTTGACTAGACCAACGACCAGAATAGTAATATCCTAAGCCACAGTAATTGAATCTCATTTGCTAGGATTGAAATATAGCCGCCGAAGCAGAGTTCCCTCTCTTGCTGTTTTTATGTGTCCCTGAGTCTAGAGTCATTTTTAAAATGTGAGTGATGCAATTTCTTGCATCTTTCATTTAATATGCTGCTTGGTAAACAGTGTTTTAGATTAGTATATTTGTAATTTAAATGAAGACAATACATCAAGTCAAGTCAAAGAAGAAGGAATGATTGATGCCTCTTTCAGTGTTATGCCCTGTTTTTGAAAGAAAGAAAGAGTGAAAGAAAGAAGAAAAGGGGTGGTGTGCGTGTTGGGGATCTAGCGGTAGGAAACAAGAAAGAAACTATCTTTCATGGGTAGAAATACACTATTTTAAAAACCGTCATCAGCCCTGATGGCTGAATCTGTTTTCTTCAAGCGCACTAATAAATTCTGCCTAATTCATTTTTTATTCTCTCTTGGGGTCTGCTTGGAGATTTGCCTCAACAAAGGAAGCATCATGTTACTTCTTTTAAATAATTGATGGCTCTCAGTCCAAGCCAGCTCGAAGGAAATTCTGAAAATAGGTACTTATTGAGTAAATACCCTGCCTTCCCCCCAGCCTCCCTCCCTTTTATTTATTTTTGTACTCTGGGTGACTGGCAATAGCCGATGATGTCATTGAAGCTTTGGAGATGCCCAGCACTTAGCAACTCTGATTTCATTTATGTATTTATTTGTATTTAAGAAAAGGGGAAGCTGTTAATTATAAACTGTCTGAGGCAGCTAAGAGCTCTTAATAAATCATCAGCAACGTTACGCCATAATAACAACTAGAGCTGGACTTTAAGCTTGGGCTTGGAGCTGGCGTCCATAAAAACACAAGGGGAGGAGGGGTGAGTTGAAGGCACTCAGTCCCTATTCTGGCAGGGAAGCGAGTTATGTGGCCTTTTCAGATGAAACAGTGGGTTCCACCATCTTGGTTATTTACATTCCTGGAAGTGCTGTCACCTGGTAGCAGCATTATTTGCAGGAATTATGTCATTTTAGTGGCCAACATGGACTTTCTTGAGGCTCTGTGCTTTCATTTTTAAAGTATTGCCTTCTGCCTCTGTGAATGTCGCAAAAACATTATGGTCTCCACAGAACATTACTGAATGGCAAGAGGGGGTTCATTTTTTTTGTAGGATACCTGCTGACACCCAGGATCCCCAGTTTCCGTATGACTGTTTCTTCTGTTTATACTGCACATATATATCGCTATATAAAATAAATAATAATTAGTGTATGGGAAAAAGTCAGTCACCTGAACTTCCTGCTTTATTGGCGATCCAAGATCTAGAAAAGTTTATATTTGAACTCTGATTTTTAAGCTGTTTCAATTTATGCCCCATAAATGTCCGATGTTGCTGTGTTAGCCAAACGGAGAATCATAGAAATGTAGGTCTGGAAGGGACCACAAGAGGTCATCTAGTCCACCCCCTGCCCTGTGTTACACCATCATCCCTGACACGTGGACAGATAGGGCAGAGTAACATGAAGAATCCCCAATCCCCAAGAGCTCAGTTCACCATCTCTTCAGCACTCCCATCACCTGCCAAACCAGAGAGCAAGAGAATGGGCCTGAGAATAAAACTTGAGATCAAGATTTTAAAAAACAACAACAGTTTAAAGCAGGACATCTAAATCTATGTTAAGATACCTAAAAAGTGTCCTGAGCATCCAGTAGTTCCCTTTGACTGTGTTTTGCCCACATAATATGGGGTGCATTCAGGTGATTGTGCATGAAAGAAATGCACTGTATGAACCTGCACACGTGTATAGATGACTGCACATGCAGTTTTGTGCATGTGATTGCATTATTTAGAAACCCAGTTACATATTTGCTCCCATGCATGCAAA
Organism: Lepidochelys olivacea; assembly: GCF_965140295.1. NCBI lineage: Eukaryota > Metazoa > Chordata > Testudines > Cheloniidae > Lepidochelys > Lepidochelys olivacea. The sequence continues at coordinate 164,594,092 of NC_140413.1, forward strand.
TTCCACAGACGCAATTTAGAAATTCTCCAAATTGTTTCTATCTGTAAAAAGAGCAGGTGAAATATAAATCCAATAAGAAGAAAAGTTTTTTTTAAAAAGAGAAGGAGATGGTAGCTTACTTTGTATATTAATACAGTCCTCCATAGAGGGAAATCAAAGAAATGCTGAAGGCACAGCATACTAAGTTATATCTATTAGTGTGTGCTTAACTCTATTGCCTGGGAGATTTTATTAAATGCAACGGCCAGGAAAACTGACCTCACTTTTTAGGGCTCGGGGGCGGGGGTAGTTGGCTCCGTGCTCATGTCATATAAATGAACAGAGCTGGCAATTTACTGATTTATTGATGAAACAAATGAAGGGGTGGGGGGGGTGTAATCCTGTAAGACATTGTTGCACTTGATATGGTAAGATGCTCCCCACAAGATCAGGAGAGATTAATGGACTAAAGAACCCCCATAACATCATGTAATATCATGCCATATAATAAATATCACACCATGAATTGATCACCGGTTTCTTTGATGGGTAGTCTACTAAGGTTATAAAGTGCTACTGTAAGCATTCTGTTTAGGAAAGGAAGTTAAAAGCCTCTCGAGGGTTCACAGAAAATGCTGATACTGAATGTAAAAATGGGCACATTTTAATCCTTGCGTTATTAATTATTACTCATGATTAATTATTTTTATTTTATTACTATACCAAATCCTTAGTCAACTCTCACGTTGAAGTGAATAAGAAATTCAGCTAAGAACCTCTTGATTTGATGCATTCTCGTTATGTACCATCTATTGATTACTGGACATTATCATATGTGTTAAGTATACCATCTGGTAACATGCTGTCAAATTATGGCATGTATTTGGGTTGCAGGTATAACACAAATTCTTCCTGTACTATCTGATCTAAGTCCAAATGTAACACATGGAGGGAAGGGGCAACAGCAACAACAAAACCAACACACACAAAAGTTTCCCTAGATACAAATTGGAACTCAGAAGGTAGTTTACATGAGTTGAGTGTTCAGATTTGATGGACTGATGAGTAATTTAGGATTGGAATTTATTATTGAAGGTTCCCAGTAGAAAATCTTTTTATTCCCCCTCCCCACTTCAAAATGCATAAAGAAAGGTCTTCTTGAGTTTCCAGAAGATTCCTTTTTCAGAACATATAGCTCCTAATATACATAAAAGCAGTTTGCTTTGATCCTGACAATTAAACATTTATTTTTAAACTCAGACTGGGCTGCTATCCAGCAATGCTCTTTTCTTTGGATCATGCATTGGATCTAAAGTACCCAGTCAGCCTCAGTGCAGCAGGAAGTAGTTCAGAGTGAACTGCCTTGATGGGTGCTGCTGGTTTTCACCCCCCTGTCCCCTCCCCAATAGTTTTGAAATTCAAATTGAATGCAATTTTCAGCTCATTTGAGCCAGAATATTCTGTTGCAGAGCTTCAGTGGCTCTTAAATTCAAACTTGAAGGAGAAAACAGATATCATCTGTCACTAAGGGTAGGAAAGAGAGTCCTGCCCACATTTTATTCATGGGAACCAGGGCTGAACTGACTAATTCAAGCACCCCTGACTAAGTGGCAGGCACTGGCAAACTAATCAGCTAATCAATAAGGCTGGTTTTCTGCAGTTTGGTCTCTTCTGATCATTTTTTTTTATTGCTTCCACCTGTTTAGTATTTATATTAAATGTCCCAGTGCAGTTCTAGCCAGAATGTGCAAATGTGTTTGCCTCTGACTGCCTTTGCTTATTCCTTTCCTTATTCTCTTCAAAGAACTAAAAGAAAGTTTGACAGAGAAGGGATGACGAGGTCTCCAAATGAGGTTAAAGGATTTGGGTTAATTAAAAAACATGTTTCAGAACTGGTGCTAGTAAAAAATCAATATTAAAAAAGAAGAAAATGGGTTTTATATTTATTTATTTATAAACCATGCACACGTGTGGCTTGCACACCAGAGCAGCTTACTATACAAAATCTGCCTCATATTTTAACTCACAAGCCAAATATCTTTTGAGTCATATCATCCCATCCACTTATAAACTGGCATCAGCTACTTGAAATCAGGGGGAAATTCTGCTTAAAAAGCCATGGTGAAATATTGACAGGTTTCAGAGTAACAGCCGTGTTAGTCTGTATTCGCAAAAAGAAAAGGAGTACTTGTGGCACCTTAGAGACTAACCAATTTATTTGAGCATGAGCTTTCGTGAGCTACAGCTCACTTAATCGGATGCCCCCTATTTAGCCTTGCTGCTATACCTATTTGAAACACAAAGATCATCCCACAGATGGGATCAGATACTGGTTCCATTGAAAGTCAATGACAAAACTCTCTTTAATTTTAGTGTGAGCAGGATTGGACCCAAGATTAGGAAATTTATTTTTAAAAAGAAAAAATTACAAGCAAAGGGAATTTGGTAGGCATAAGGGGCAAAGCTAAACTACAGTCCGTGCTACCTGGAGGGGAAAGTGGAGGGAATTAAGCTAATACAGCTGCGTGATAGCAAGTTAATGCTGTTTTGAGCGATAGCAACTTGCTATTGTCAACAATCCACACCATGGCTTAACAAAATGTACATTACAAGGGATATATAGGAAACAGTGGAGAATTGTGTGGTCTTCAGGTCAGACTGCAAAGGAGGGACACAAGATTGTGGCACATCTACTGTTGTATATGCTATGGCCCTTGGTACGGTACTGAATCTGGCATCTCTGTGGCAGCACGGTGCTTTCCATCTTCCCCACTCCAGATTACTAAAAACAACTTCTTTTTTTTTCTCCTGACTGGATGGCATGATATGTATTCGTTTAGGGGCCAATCCTGCAAACACTTATGCATGTGATATATTCATCACAAGTTTATGCCACATATGTCGTCAACCTGTTCCATCACTGTTACATCTTATCACCCTTAAGCTATTTTTGGGTGAGGTATTCTTTTCCATGCACTAAGATGATGTAACCTGACTGAATAAAACACAACAAAATAAAGATGCACAATAACATTTTATGTGGTACAAACAAACAAAATATGAACGAGGTGGTAATTGCAAAATGATTTGTTCCGATACCAGCCAGTCACTTTGCCCACTGGTGGCTCTTGTCATACGTAGACACTGAGCTGCAATACTGGTACTAAAAATCCTTAAAAAGGAACTCGACACTTCCAATGAGGTTCTAATGATGTATGTAAATCAGCTGCCACATCCACACTGTCACCACTTCAGCTGAAAAGAAGGGCAAATAGCTTCCTCAGTAGCTGCTGGAACAGTCAGCTATGCTGTGATTGGTACCCTACCCTCTTTTTTCCCTGGAAACTCAGCGTGTCAGCTCTTTCATGTACCCTTTCTCTTCCAAGAATGTATCTTCCCATTCCTTCAAATTAATCTGGAGCTGGGCCCTCCCATCTGTCAGTTCATTTTTTTCTCCTTCAGGCCCATTAGTCTCCCTCACAAACTTTATTCAGATTCTGTTCTATTCTATATAGGTTTTATACTGTGATCATCGCCATAGTATCTCAGCGCCATCCAGCAGATTATTAAGTAACGTGACTAACATTCATCACATGCTTTTTCTCTCATCTTCTCCCCAGGGGGAGAAGTGTGTACGGTGGACTGTTTTGTTCTGGATATATAAAATATGTGTTTGTTAAAGAAGGCAAAATCAAATCAATGCACCTTGCACTTAAAGCAGAAGATGGTGAGGTTTGTGATGGGGCTTAGTTCTTGTAAGAGTTCATTCCAGAAGTCTTGGACTGGCCTCTTGAGACAGCCCTGTCTCCTGCACCGACAAGATTTGCCCTTATTGCAGGAAGTTCCACAGTGCCAGAGGAGTGTAGTTGTTGACCATGGTCTTCATCACAGAGCTTTAGTCGATTTTTCTAGATATCCTGGGCCTGGGCTTTCAAACGCCTTGAAGATAAGGACCGAGACCTTGAACTTGATTTGGTATTCTATGAGAAGCCAGTGAAGGGAGGAGAGGACAATTTGGAAGTGTCCGTGTTAGCCAGTGTGGCTGAGGAGATGGGCTGTAGCATTCTATACTAGATGGACTTTCCTAAACATTGAAGGTTTCATGTGCATTGCTGTAGTCCAGTTTAAGGGTGATGAAGGCGTGAATAACTGAGGCCAGGTGGTTGTTTGCCTCTTTCCTGATCTTTTCACTCTTGCTGATTTGTGCAAAGTCTTTCTCACACATTGGAGAAAAAACCAGTTCCTTTTAGCTAAGATTTTAAGAACCAGATAAAAGCAATAAATAAATAAATAAAAGCTTATCTCCAGACAGAGAAAAAGACTCTGTGTATATGTATGTGTCTGCAAAATGCTAGTATATTAATATGAAATTAGTAAATATTACTATCCTATCAAAGATATTTCACCAAAATTTGTCACTGAATCCTAACCCTCTAGTACAGATCTCCGTTACTTCAGTTAGCGTTACATCCATTTATGCCATTGTAAACTTGCCCATTTTGTATAATCCATAACTGAGGTGATTATTGATAGTGGTTCATGCCCTCCTTACCTTTCTCTTGGTCGTCCACTTCCATAGAAGCGTCTATTACTTAGGGCCTAATTTTATGATCTCAGTCAAGCAAAATTCCAGTTAATTTTCATGAACATGGACATCAGTGGGTGTTTTTCCTTGATGGAGGGTTGCTCAACTTGGTTCTTCCTTATTTTAAGTGTTTACATAAGAACATCACACCAGAAACTAAGTTAGCAGTCCTGCTTCTAGCCCTGATTCTGCAGCCTGTTCCCTGTGAGCAGATCTTTGTGCCCAGCAATGCCCCATTACAGTCTGAGTTTCGCATGTGTAGAACAACTTGCCCAAATGGAGTGAAGTCAAAAAATCATTGATGTTTTGGGTGAGTTATGGGGATGGTACATGGTGACCTGGATATCTTGCTTGGTTATAATCTTCTAGTTAGATGTGGGAGATTCAGATGAAAAAGAAGATAAATGGGGAGGATTGATTGTTTTAAATATATATTATATATTCAACACTAACTGTTTTCTTGTATTGTAATTTCACATTTACTGGGTTATCATTATGTATTTTAACATTTGCCATTGTTTGCTACCTTCCAAAACTAAATTATCATAATTTGCTGTTATATAGTCCACTGAGAAAGTTAATAGTGTTCTCAATGACGTTAATGACGACAAAACTGCCACTGATTTTAATAGAAAGGATTAGTGGTGAAGGAGGAAAAACCCCAGAAAATGCCCCTTTAGCAAAAGCACCATCTGATTCTCAGATAACAGCCCTCATAAGCCAACTGTTTGCCAGAGTCACGTTTTGTTCCATCCTTCCACAATCCAGACTGGGACGACAAATTGTATCAACAAAGAGGCATGACATTAGCCTTGCGTATATTTTCAACAGCCTTCGTATTACCATGGCAACAATAGTTTTAATTATGGAGAGCCAAAATGATAACTTGTATATCAGATGTGGCTCAGTTTTCCCTGTGGACAAAACTCTGATTAGACATTTGAGAAAAGCTTTGTATCTTGGTTTTCCTCCCAGGCTGGATTTTATTATCTGCTTTAACAGACAGCTGTTTTGCTCATGGTATGAACTTAGTGAAGCTGTAGCAAGCTGAAGAGCTGCTGGACAGTGGCCCTTTAGAAGACAAACTGACCCTTTTGGCTCAAAGGCAGTTTGGTATAGCAGTAGCTGGTGCATTTAAGAAGAGTCATCTCACTAAAGGGTTGCTTTTGGCTTCCCTTTCAACCACTGGGGATCTAGATATTTGGGAAAAGCCCTGTATGAAGTGATGTCTAATAATCATCCTTGGCAACAGTCAAGATTCTGCTGTGGGGACAAACAAGTAGTTCCGTTACTGCACTAGACATGGAAATTCACAAATCAGAGTCACATTCAAATCAGGGCTATAAAGTGGAAATAAATTAAGTGTATAGTATGTGTGTCTGGGTGATGGCATGGGGGGGTCATGAATGGTTTCCTTCACTGATGCAGTTCTTAGCTTACTCAGTTTTTGAGCCATGCCCTATACCAGAGATGATAGCTAACATGTACATAATCCAGAGATCTCACATTGACCCCAATAGAGTAATGCCCTGAAGAGAATCTTGCTGGTTTCTTCATTTTTAAGATAGGCAGAAAAGATAATTAAATTGCCAGGTAGGTTAATGCTAATCACTACCTTCATTTTTTTTTTAACCACTTGAGTAGATCTTTGACGTATTCATGAATTATTACTGGTAGACAGTGACACTTGGTGTTATAGTGGGATTGACTTTTCGTTGTGAACTTCCTCACAGTGGTAAGGAACAGAGAAGTCAATAAATCAATAGAAGAGAATCCCAAGCACCCTTTAACCTCATCTACAAATGGTTTGACAGACTGATATTTTCTTGTAAATTTACTGAGTGACGGCCTGATCCAGTATGGTGCTGAGTGTCCCCAGCTCTCCTCCTAGTAGTTGAGAAATGGAGTATTCAGCACCTTGCCAGATCACACCGTTAACTAGCCATACAGTTATTCAAATTCTAGTTTCTGAATGCAAGAGCATCAACAAACAAGTAGGCTGATATTTGGACTCAGTGAGTCTCTGATCTTCTCTTTTACTCTGTTGAAACAGATATTAAAACGTAAAATTCCGTACAAGTATTTCACTAGTAGCTGAACTGTTCGTTTCATTTGTACTTTGCTAAATTTAAGAAGACTTGCCTGTAAGATCTTGGAATTTCAGATAATTAATTAAGCATTTGTGTGAAAGGAAAGAGGGTTTTTTGTGGGGGAGGGTTACTGTTTGGTTTAATAAGATTTCACTATAAGAGTGGCATTGCAAGTCTGTCAGTCCCAGCTTTGCCGCATATGTGTAGCTCTGTGCTTTGAGACCCTTGAAATGTCTGTTTTTAGGACATCAGCAGGGGGCTAATGAAAAGGCTTTGTTGATTTTAGCGAATTGCAAGCCACTGTAGCCAAAATAAATATAATCTGCTTTTTGGATTAGTTGTCACAGATGATTTTACCTACTAACAGTGATTAAAGGACCCTGGTGGACCAGAAGCATAGCCGTTCTCTGGTGACTCTTGGTAAAATAGCAATAAACAGAGTAAATAAAGACTTTGGGCATTAGTTATCTTTAATAAACAGTGACACTGCATATGATGTTTGGAGGTACTTCAAAGACCTGCATCGTGTACAGGAGTGTCAACCTTTCTAGCGCATAGAGCACTGGTCACATTAGATGACTGAAAAGACTATCTGGCACAAATAAGACAATGTTCCCATGCTTCTTTTGTTAAATTATGAAGACTGAGAGTCACCCATCTAGAACTGCCAAACAAACTGAACACCTTGTGGAAACATTTGCCACTGATCCACTCTCAACCTGCAATGGACTGTAGGAATAAACTTAAAAATTCCTGCAACTAGAGGGATTACAGCAGGAAAATGAAGGAAGTGTTAAGTACTTATGTAATTACGTAACCTTCGAACCACTGTAATTCCATCCAGTTAATGAACAAGACCAATACTGTTGCCTTTCACCTTAGCGTTTATAAGCTGATGAAAAGAATTACTTGCCTTTGCCAACACCTTTTATCCCCTGTATTTCCCCAGAAATAGTAAGTGGGTGAGTTCTTTGATTCCATTAACATTTGCTGGGAGAAGCAGGGGTTCTAGCTGAGGGTCTTCCAAAACCACTTCATGTTAGCAGCGGCTCTTCCTCAAAGTACAGATGTAACCAAACTGGTGTAGCCATCATTCTCCTGTCCTCTCTTCTTACGATGAAAGTTTTAATAACACTGAGTGTTGGGTGTGTAACTAGGACTAATGGAATGAAATTGTGCAGGGAAATGTTTAGGCTGAATACTAGGAAGAAAAGTGAGTCAAAGCAGTCAGTGGACTAGTCTCCCAAGGGAAGTGTTGGAAGCCCAGTCTCTTGGGAGTTTTACAATTAGACAGCAAAAAACAGAAGAATATGTCCTGTTGGGAACAATCCTACTACAGCAGGGAGATGGCCTGGATTATCTAATGGGTCTTTCCATTTTAAACTTTTATGAATCTGTGTAGATTCTGTTGCTGTCCACAGCACCAGCGCATACTATTCTGATGAATGGAAAGAATGCTGCTAAAGATACCTTTGTATATGACAGGCAAGGAACCCATAACTCTTAAGGGATTAAAACACCCTAAGGGCTGGATACTCATCTTCACTTTAGTTTTTCATAGCTGTTGTTTATTTGATTTAGTTTGTGGCTATAGTTTTTTGATGCATAGAGCCAGATCCTCAGCTGGTGACTTCAGCTGATTTACTCCAGCCTGGGATCTGGCCCATATACTCTACATGAGCTTGAAATGTTTTGAGACTTCTTCCTTGCTCAGTGCCTTAAAAAGTGCATTAGAAACACATATTATTGCTTTATTTTCTTGATGAGATAATTAAAAAAACTGTTTTAGTTCAAACAGGAATTAATTCAGTGAAATCTTTTGGCCTGTGTCATTGCAGGAGATCAGATGAAATGGTTACAATGGTTCCTTCTGGCCTTTAAAATCTATGGAAAAAATTATCTCATGATTTAGACTTGTAGTGACACTCACCAAAGGCCTGATCCTTCAGTTGGTCTGAAGTCAATGGAAGTTTGGAAAGTTCCCTGATGGCAGAATTCAAGTCTTGACTGCACATCTTCTTTGTTAAAAATTAGGACTAACTCCAGCTCATCAGTTTTGCTCACAGCTGAAGAATCTATTAATTGTAATTAGTGAGTTTAAAAAAATAATTAACTTTGGTGTTCATTGCTATCTTTGGGCCAGATTCTAATGCTCCTACTCATTTTGGATACCATCTTATTCTACCGTTGAGTCCATCTTTGGTATAAAATGCTACTCGGCATGAGTAAGAGTATCAGAATCCGGCCCTTTAATTGTTGAATAGCACAGTGGTAGAAGAGCTTTAGATAAATAGACAGACATTGCTTTGGGCAAAATCATTGGGCTAGATTGTTCCCAGTCCTGTGCAATGGAATATTAGTGCAGGGAGGGCACAAGGGCTTTCTCAGATTCCTTTGCTCAACCGTATTCTTAGTCCTCGTGCTTCTCAGTTTCAGGGGCCGTGACCCTCCTGATGCTGGGAATCTGAAAGGCTTTTTCTGTGTCAGTTATCTGAGCTGAGCTAGCACCTGGTGGAATACACGGTGCCCCCTGGGAAAGGGGGGAAAGCATTGTTTGCTGCTGGTGTGTGTATTCCTGGAGGCATAGTGGCACAATGTCTGCAGGATTGGCCACCAAAGCATGCCTTTCTATGGGTTGCGGCTTATAAACCATAATAGAGTTCTCAGTCTCTGGGTTTGGTTTGGTTTTTGTTTGATTTTTAGTTTACAAACAATTTTACCCTTACATAGTATTTATTTGGGACATGCCGGCATTACCCACCGCAACTTGACATGCTGGCAGTGACACATACAACAGCGCTCATTAAAATAAAAATTATACAGGTGCTCTGTGAGATTCCCATGGAAGTTTTATGTGGGAGATGCGTACATCAAATTGGAGTCTCATTATCCTACCAGCTACTGACAGGTGGGCAGGGTCTGTCTGGGCAAACACTTCAAGCTTCTTCCGATTCAAGTGAAACCATGAGTGTGTGTGGTGGGAGAGGGAAGCATCCCCGTTTTCCTCTGCTAGTGGCTGATCCTGTATTCATAGGTGGAATTTATGAAGAAACTCATTTCCCAAAGTGCACTGTAGTGCTAAAGCAAAAACTTCATGGTAGAGAACTGCTGCAAGCCTGCATCACAATCATGCCAGTTTTCCAGAGCTCCAGACTGATTGATTTTATTTTTTTTGTTTGAAAGTTTAAAGAACAGAAAATAAAATGACAGTTTATTAAATGGACAAGAAAACCAACTTTTGGCTTGTTTTTGCCTTTTGAGCCACAGTCTGCATTAAAAAAAAGGGGGGACTGTAGGGAAGTTGGAGCCCCCAACAGAAATTGTGACTGACTTAGGTAGAATTTCTTCTGGGGAGATTAGTACCTCTTTGCCCAGCTAGCTCCACTGGCTGCTGTCGGAGGAAAGAGGGGCTGGACCATTTATAGAGAGAATGTATGATGGGGTAGTATGGATAAAGGTTTTACTGGAATGAGTTTCCAACAGCTACACTTGTTACCAGTGGTGAAGCCATGAGTGAGTTAGGAAGGCCATCCCAAGCAAGTGCTGATAAAACCTTCATACTGCACCAAACCATATTGCATTCCACACAAGCCACACATCACCAGAAAAAATGATTTCAGGAATGTTTTGGATAGCTTGTAAGGGAATTATTGGGACAATTTTTTTGTATCCTTCACCTTTGAAATCCAGGCTCCCTTTGTTACCATGAATCTAGCTGTACCGGGTGCAGAGGGACCCATATAAACCTTTAAAATAATCAAAACCACTTGTTTATAGCTAAAAATGACATTATTTTAAGGTAGGATATCTTGGGACCTTATAGAGCGAGAAATGAATGCTGGGGACCTCACTGGAAAGCTGAGTATCTCTTTTTAAGCCTTTCATTTCTAGCCTGCGTAGCTGTGAGATACAGTTATCTATTGATTTATTTTACTTGTATGTCCCACATTATAGTAGTATCTGAGCACCTCACAAGACCCCCCCTTTGAGGTAGGAAAGTACAGTTACTGTTAGCTTAAATTGTCACTAGTCCAGGACTGAATATTGTCTGTTTCAGCTTCAGACCAGTGTAATTTTGGAGGGAAATTCAATATGCAGCTGAAAGAAGGGAACATTTTCAGAGAAGGTTTACGTAAAATAATTATTATAATAATGGTGGCTGGTGAGCAATGCAGTGTCTTGGAATGTTAGACACAATCCTGGTAGGAGATGGATTAGTGACACAGCAACTAAGACTGTCAAAAGTGCCTCATATGTTTTATAGATCACATGAATATCACCGTTATATATGTAGTCTCCTGATCGACTGAGTGCCAGATGATTGATTCTGAGCTACGTAGTCTCAAACTATCATTCTTAACACTTTTTTCTTAATGAAGGTCATGGGAAATCCAGGTAATGTTTGTGCTGATATTTTGTTGATCATTCAGATTAAACAAATGATAATAATGCACATATACTTATTCAAACCCTTCGCTGGAGAGCTGCAAATGGTACACTAGCAATATTCTGAAGCATGCAAACAAAAAGAGAGAGCGAGAGATGCAGGGCAAAAAGCACAAGGGAAGATTTTTTTTTTGTAAAGGATATTTTATGATAAGGCCATGTTTGAAGTGATGTCACCTTTTTTATTCTTTGAATTCAATTGCCTTTCTGAAGCTCGATATATGTATTCTCATGTGCAGCAAAAATGTTACATCAAAGGTTAATGTTTGAATCCAGGCTATTAAAAAAAAGAGGGAGATAGGGCATGGGGAGAAGGGAGAACCCTCAAATGACTAAAAGTTCTTAAAAGTAAGGTATAAAAGAAAATAACTGTCTTCCTCCCCTGACAAATAGTTCAAAAAGTAGCCAGCAGTTTGAATCTGGTCTGTCACATTGCATACAAATGAATATACTGTCACTATCAGTTTCCTTTGAAAGTTTGTGATCTTATCTTCTGTGGTAAAGGGCATGTGACAGAATCAGGGCTCCTATTCTACTGAATGTAGTCAGAGTCCCGATCTATTAAAATAGTTGTGACTGATTTCTTCTCTTAATATTACCTTGCTACTATTTTTTTTTCACTCCCCTTCAACAATTTTCTCCACTATGGGTTTATTTCTCCAAACTGATAGATTTCTTTTCTAATAAGGAAGGGAAAGTTAGATTCCTTACTTGGGAGTATCTAGCTAATGCTGTACATTACTGTTTCTCAATCAGTAATACTTGTGTGCGTATTTCCTCCTCTCTGCCCCACTTGACTTTGTTCTAGTAAAAATATGTGAGTAAAATTGAAATATTTAAGGAAGGAAGTTTTCACTGAACATGAAATACCCATGACAAGTTACTTGGTGCATTCTGGCAATTAGTTTCAGCTTCATTTCTTTCCTGGTCAACTTTAAACAGGAGAGTCAGAGGTGCAGGGCCAGCATTGATAAGGGACAGTAGAGAATGGGAAAATATTTCCCCCACCCGACACTCCGAACCCCTATATTGTCCCTAGGTCAGAAATTCAAGTGCGGGATTAACTAAATAATTCGCCTGATCCCCCACTATTGAAAGCAATAGAAACCTTGCCACTGACTTCAGTCGTGTAGGATCAATAAAGGCCTAACCCTGCTCCTGTTGCAGTCAATAGCAAACTTCCACTGACGTCACTGGTGTAGGATTGGGCCCTAAGTGGTTGGCTATGAGGGGTGCTAAGCATCTAGAACCTCTTCAATGGGAATTCTGGCTATACAGCACCTCATGAGATCAGGCCCCCCAAAAAAGTCCCTCAGTCCTGCATTGTCATTGCTGGGCTGTTCGATGAATTCCTACTAAAGCCATGGAGCCCCCACTGGCAAATTGTTTGAGGCAACAGATGTCCCTGTGAAACTGGTGGTCATGCTTGGGATGGAGGGAAAGAGATTTTGCACTGATTTTATTTGTCTGTTTTTCTGAGTATGTGGGGTCCTAATGGCTGAAGCATCACCGCCTTTCTGTGCAAGTACATAAGTTACGTGCTAAATACAGGAGTAACTGGGCAAAATGTACTGGCCCGTGAAATACAGGATATCAGATTAGATGATCTAATGGCCCCTTGAGGCTGTAAACGCTCTGAATCTTTGAGTCTATGTAAAAAAGTGAGGCCTGCTTTCCCCACAGCCTTTCAAACAATGAGCTGTACAATAGAGAACCAGAAATAAACCACCCCCCGCAACAAATAAAAAACAAACCCTATCAGCTGCCCACTTACCAGAGTCCCATCAATGCAAGCTGCTCACTGTTGTTACTACTAGAGGACTGACAAGTTGCATTTACGCATTTATGGACAGCTTGTTGGCTGTGCTTCTGTCACCGGTGCATACCCGTTACGCTGAACATGAGTAACAAACTGAGAGAGACTGAAAGAAAGCCTGGAGCATGCCGACATGGCTGGGAAGTACAGCTGGGTTAAGTGAAACAGCAAGTCATTTGCAGTGATTGTAGTGAGAGCCATTTCATAGACAGAGCAATTTTGTTCTTCAGTGATTTTTAACACTGCTAGCAATTAGACCTGTTTACATGGTAAAAATCCCTTTACATGCTAAGGCAGCTTATGTGAGTTCATCCTGACAGAAAATTATGTAACTGTTTGTATGAAAGTGGCTTCGGGGCCCTATCCAACTGCCACGGAACTAATTGGAAATGTTTCCATTAGGCCCATGGGTCCTGGTTTAGCAAAGTACTTAAGCACATGCTTAAGTGCTTTGCTGATTTGTGGGCCCTAATGAGTAAGGTTTCATTGAATGTCAGTGCAGTGTACATCTACCAATGTGATATATGCCATCATGTGCCCCCAGTGCCCCTCTGCCATGTACATTGGCCAAACTGGACAGTCTCTACGCAAAAGAATAAATGAACAAAAATCTGACATCAGGAATCATAACATTCAAAAACCTGTAGGAGAACACTTCAACCTCTCTGGCCACTCAGTAAAAGACTTAAGGGTGGCAATTTTGCAACAGAAAAGCTTCAAAAACAGACTCCAACGAGAAACTGCTGAGTTTGAATTAATATGCAAACTAGATACCATTAACTTGGGTTTGAATAGAGACTGGGAGTAGCTGGGTCATTACACATATTGAATCCATTTCCCCATCTTAAGTATCCTCACACCTTCTTGTCAACTGTCTAAATGGGCCATCTTGATTATCACTACAAAAGTTTTTTTCTCCTGCTGATAGCTCATCTTAATTAATTAGCCTCTTACAGTTTGTATGGCAACTTCCACCTTCTCTGTATGTGATATATATAATCTTCTTACGATATATTCTATTTTATGCATCCAATGAAGTGGGCTGTGACCCACGGAAGCTTATGCTCTAATAAATGTGTTGGTCTCTGAGGTGCCACAAGTACTCCTGTTCTTTTTGAGGAATTGGGTAGAATCCCTTTAAATAATTTGTGAGCCCCCTAGTGGCCCTCACTGTCTTCTGAATTCCAAATGCCCCCAGAACTCTGCCGGAGCAGCAGTGTGCACAAGATAGGCCTTGCTTATTGAATATAGTTTGTAACTAGAGCCGTTTGGACCCCACTGTGCCCTTGTGATTCTTCATAAAGAGCAAAAGACACAGCAGTTAGTAATAAGTAATGATGGCTGAAAAGCCTTAGATTTGAATAGTGATTGTGCCTGAGGAGCCATCCAACTATGTGGATCTTTTTTAATATGAAAATCATCCAAATCAGAGTATCATTTATGATTTCTCCAAAGAGAACCCTCCAGTGTGCACATACAGAGGGCAGTGTCCTCAGCTGGCGATCGCATGGGAGGAGACGAAAAGTTGGGCACATTGACTCCTTTCTAACAGATCCATTAGTTCAGCATTGCCTGTGCTGTTTCAGCCCTGGGGCATTAAAAGGCCAGTAACAGCAGGACCAGAAGGTTCCTGTCCATCTGCAAAATTTGGAGAATGGGTACTGCCTCGGATCTCTCCAGCATTCCTTACTTGGATTTAGTAGGGAGCAGGCCTACCAGTCAGCCTCGAAACAAAGCAGGAGTAAGAAGCTGGCCCGCTGACTGGCCTGAAAAGATCTGGGAGGGAGAGAGGGGCCAAATGGGGGAGGAATCGGGCATGTGGGACATGGTAGAAGATCATTGTGATGCCCCTTCCACAGTCACCGCTGAACACTACTCAAGGTAAATCTGTGTGTAAAGAACCTAGACCTGCTGGGGGAAGGACAAATGGAATAACATGAGTCTTCTCCACTTCCTGAATGCACATCTTTCTTCCCCATTGTTACTGGATCCCGAATCCCTTCCTTTCCTTTTCAGATCCACTGTATGATGAGCATCATTTCACTCCTCCCCTATAGCACATGATTCCCAATCATATGGGTAGGATTTTATTTTTTGGACAGAGAGAAATAAGAGAAGATGGGGTGGGAGTTGGATGGGGAAAATAATTATATTAAGGATTTGACAGTCAAAGACTACCTCTTGAATTTGATTATCTAAATCTAGCTGCTTTGCATGGAGCAGGCAAGATGTGGATATTTTGAAAACTTTGGCTATTTTATTATAATAATAATAATTTAAATATTTTCAAGCTGTTAGCCAAAGGGTACAATTTTTCTTTCCTGTGCCATTATATATGCAAGTCCAATTGATAAACTGAAATGTACTGGGCTATAATTATTCTCCCCTTTAGCTTTAATGAGGAGATCGGTGTGCTCTTTGATGGGAGAATATATGTTACAAACAGTAACGCTGAAAGTCAAGACAAGTGTAATCTGCTTACTGTAGTCTGTGAATCCTCACCATGTGGTTGTTATCTGCAGTGCATGTTTATATAAAGATGTTCGTAAAGGGATTTAATTTAATAGAATAATGGTAACTGACACAATATGAAGGTACTCAGATAATACAGTGATGAGAGTCTTATAAATACCTGGATGGATGATAAAAATATGAGCTACTACGTTTCAATTAACAGTATATAAGTGAACTATAAAAATAAATTCACAGCACCACTCAATTTGTATTTAAAGAAAGTCTTCTGGTTATTACCAAACTAGTGTCGGCCAGTTGGCTTTGGAGACAGCGTAGTGCTTAGAACTAAGCACATGCATAAGTCTTCACAGAACTGAGGCCCCCATCTTGAAACTGCCTCTTTGTGGGCAGACACCCATTAACATCAGTGGGGCTCTGCATGGCTGTACTTGTGAGACTAGAGCCTAATTTAGTCAGTGACCATACAAACAATCTCTTGAAGGCCAGCTAGTATGCTGAGCTTTACACTCAGTGCAAGGTATATACTACATCCTTCGCATGTGGAAGAATATTCTTCTGTGAAGGCATAAAACCAGGAACTGAAGTCTTATTCAGAGCTCCACCGCGCATGTCTCCTGGAACTTTGGAGGAGTCATGTGCACTGTGTGCCTCAGTTTCCTTACCTATAAAAGGAGGCTAATGATACCTCCTTCTCAGGAAAGCTTTAAAGCTAGGCTAATTTATGCTCATAAAGCATGTTGACAAAAAGCAATGTACAACAGCTGAAATTGCATTAGATTTTTTATGAAAAAGAGTGAACATAAAATTAAGATTTTAAAAAAAACTTTAATACAAATGTGAATCTAGTATTTAGTATTTCAAATGATGAAAGAAGCAGCAATAGATCTCTCCGTGGCCATAATTTATTACTTCTCAATCAGCCTAATACATCTAAGGAACATACCACGCTAGTGTCTAGGTGCAGAGAGAAACTGGTCACCTTTTGGAGCTTACTATCCAACAGAACATATATACTTGTCCTGGCTTTTCCTAGCAACCTGTTTTTAAGTGCGTGGTAAGGTAGTGGGCTACAGCGCCCGTACTAGGGTATTTTTTTTCTGATTCATTGTGACTTCTGTCCTTGAGACCAGAATGTGAGTGCGCAGAAGACAGCAAAAAGTTGATAGCAAGTAATATGCTAAGTGACATTGCCCTCCTCACCCAATTACTTGAAAGCCTTTGGGTTACAGAGCTCTGACATCATGCAAAGTTTATTTATTTTTTTAAATATTTAACCTTTTTGAAGTTAATGTATGTATATCTGATTTATTATCCATACCGAGGATGGTGAAGTACATGGTTCAAGACTCTGATATAAAATTCAAGTGTCAGGCACAATCTGCTTTAAAAAAAAAATAAAGGAACTTGTTCTTCAATGCAGAAAGACTAAGGTGGAGATGAGGGGATCTTCACTGGATATTAGTATTAATTATTATTTTAATGCCGGTCTCACTCATATTTTGAATCAAGTGACTGTACTGATAAAGGATGAGCCTTGACTTCTGTTCATACCTTATGGTTACTAGTAATACTGGGCTCACAAATTGCTTAGAAGCTTTTCTGTTCTTCTGTTACAGTTTCCTCGTTCCAGCAGTTTCATCACAAATGCAGCATCTCCCTCCTAATGCTGTGCAGGTTGATAAAACAGTTGCCGAGCTGGAGTCCCTAAAGAAATTATTAATTATCTGGTTAATGTGCATCAGGCTGTGGGAGTGTGAGATTAATCACCAGTGCTGGGATGTGTTGCTGAAGTGGATTTTGGTTTTTCGTCTCCTGTCACTCGGTAATGGCTTTTCCTTCCTTCACCATCAGGTGAACAGGTGCGGAGATGCTGTATTTTCATTTTCCTGTAGTCAGTAACAGCCGGTGGCCAGGAGATGCCTTTTTCAGTCCTGCTGCATGAGCAGTTTACAACATGGAGTGCTAGCTGCTCAGAATGTTCCAGCTGCAGGAGATTCTCCTATAGCGGCAGCAATGGTCCCAGTCTTCTCAAATACACACATGCATACACACACATAGGGAGAGGCACCAGAAATCAGCACAGAACCAGGGTCTGATTCTGATCTCACTTATACCACTTCTATGCTGGTGTAACTCCACTGGCTTGAAAGGAGTTACTATGAGTTGTAAATTACACTGAGGGGTACCTCGGAGCACAATCAGGCACCTGAAACATATGTGGGTGCTGGATCATGTCTGTATTCAAATCTTATATGGATGTACTGTACTTCAAAAGGAAGTTCACCAGCACCTCCTTATGTTTAATGAAATAAAACAAAACTCTGCTCCTCCAAAGATAGCTATTATACCTCTGTACTTGAAAGACCCGAAGAGACAATGGGATTATGAGGAACCTTTTCCCCCAAATCACAGACTGAAGGAGGTTCCTTGATAAACCTTATGTGTGTGTCTCGTGGACAACATAATCAGCATTAAAGAAAATATGTTTAATAAATATTAACCTATGAGTGAATGAATCAGACTTCTCTTCCCATGGTGGGAGAGTCAGTGGGGGTCCTCATCAGAATGTTAGATTAGGGATTAAGGCACTTCAGCTGCATTTATGCTCATTAATCAAGAGCGGTGGCCAGGCTAAATAAGGAAGTCCTGCAGTTACTTTGGAGCCCCCTGCTGGATAGCACAGATTTGTCCCACACCTCGCGGTGACCTGAATCTTTCAGCTGGAATAGCTGCTCTTTAAAATTTACAGTTGTGAATGGTATAAAGATTGGGTTGATATTCCCCCCCCCCTTCTTTTTTAGTGGAACAGTGATCCAGGTGCCTCCATGGAAGACCCACCAAGGGGGAAATCCTTTTTTAGTAATAATTGATGAAGGAAGAAAAAAAGATGGTTAGAGAAAAAGCCTGCTTACCTTAGAAGAAAGGTCCTGAAACTGGAACTACTTGCATTAGGAATGCAAGAAGGGATGGTCTCCTACTTAGGAAGAAAGGGAGGTTGGGGACAATAGCACAGCACCCATTCAAACAGCAGGTGCCTGATGGATAAAAGCGAAGACTGAATCTCTTTCATGGCCCTCTACCCCTAATTAAATAACAAGTTATAAATTGTATAATTAATCATGATTAAAATAGCCCCCAAAATGCAGCACTAAAACAATTTTAAATTCTAGTAATTTGGAGCTATTCCTGCATAATACTGTAAACATTTAATGTAAAGGTTCCCAGCCTTCCCCCCCCTTCCCAAACCTCAGGTAATGGCTTAAATTGATCTAGCTCTATTGACATCAGTAGAGCTGAGAATCAAGCCCCATTTTTAACTGTCCCCTTGACAATGCTGCAGAACACCCTTTTGGGATGGGTATGTATTCCCCTGTTGACTTTTCATTTTGATAGCTATATATCCTGTGTATTGCCTTTCATCAGCACAGATGTTTGTTTTTCTTGGGCTGAACTAGTGGCTTTCTCCCAGGTGAACTGAAGCCTTTGGATGACCTTGCCATCATAAGTGGGTAGAGACGAGTATGTGTTTGAGGTAGCATTACATTATGCCATTGTACAGCATTTACTGTTGGTATTGTGCTGTCCTTAATCTCTCTGCAGCTAAAGGTGTTACCCCGGGAGGCGAGAGAGAAGGTGAACAGTATTCTGTACCGAGTGTTCTTTATATCAGTTCTGTGCTCTAGTTTGGAAACCTTTTAGAGCCCCATAATGTTCATAATGACATAAACATCCATTTGTTTGGTAGGCTAAGGTATAACATAACATAAAATGTAGATGATCCATTTGTGTTTAAAAAATCCTAACCAGCCAGTCAGCATGGCAGCAGGGGCATTGTAAGCATTAAGCAGTCCTCAGGGCTTCATGTTCAGTCTTTGCATCCCAGTTGTTTGGGTTCCTGCGCTTCATAGAGCTTCCTGAGCTCATTCTGATAAGTAAAGCCAAGTTTACTTTGTTAAGCTCAGCAGTTCCCAGCAGCTGAGAGATAACAGGGGGAAAAATAGGATCTTTAGGAGACAAGAAACAGTTTTCTGTCTGTACCGGGAGGCAAGTAGTCTTTTGAATGACATTATTTGATATTGACATGTGCATTTGCAGATATGCGCATGCACACACATGCCCAGAAAGTACTTTTAAGGAATGTTAAATTTGACAGCCTAAACCATAAAGGCAAACATTAACCCCCTAGACTCTTCTGGAGCCATTGCTGTTTGATAGATAAAAGTAAGATGAGGCAGATTTTCACGCACAGTTACCTTGACTGTTTGCACAAATCAAGTAATTGAGCATGCAAATAACTAATTAACAAAAAATTAGCTGATCTGATGCAATCTCAGTAACCGTTAGCGCATATTAGGCATGTAGTTATGGGTGTATTTGCAAACTTATTTTATGTGGAAAATGACCCATTGTATTTGCTATCAGATTTTTTTAAAATGTAGGTTTATTGTGGTTTAAGGGTGGGATTTTCGAATGCATCTGAGTGATTTAGGAGCAAAAATCTCATTACAGGGCAATGGAGCTGGTGTTCCTAAATCACATAGGCACATTTGAAAATCTCACCTTTAAGCTTCACCCATCCTGGCATTCGGTGTGATAAGGAGATGCACTTCCCCAGTGGGAGCTCTGGGCAGTGTTGTACTTCAGGCAGGCCAGTTAGGCTAGTAACATGTTGGGTGCCTCTTCAGGGAGCACAAAGATAAGAGTTTTAACCAGTCCCATGTATGTTGCTCTTCGTGCCCTCTGCCCTGTGCAGGGCTAAGCACAATTTTATCCTTATTGCTTTGTAAAACTTTCTATGGACAATATTTGTGGTGGAGCAAGTTTTTAAAGAAATGAAAGAACAGCATTTAAACCCCTTCATCTCCAGTAACCACAGGGTAGAAAAGAAATCAAAGGAGAAGGAATTAAGGGCCAAGTTTATTTATCTGTCTGTCACAATGAAGAATGCTCCACAGAACTGTGACAATTTGCAGCAGCTGTGGATCTGCCCCACAGAAATTCCCCAAAAAGATGTTTTCCTCCGCATTCCAGACTGTATTTGTTTGTACGTACATGCATGTGTTTATTTTTTATAAGTATAATAACCAAGGAAATTCTTTATTGAAAACTTATGGCTTACGTTTTCAAAGCATAAGCAACTGGTGTAAGAATGCACATTCGTTCCCGGCACACACAAAACTTTACATTCTGCTTTAACACCAGCTTTTGTGGGTGCAGTTTGAGTAAGTGACACACCACTGGGTTAAGCTACAGGCTCTAAAGGCACAGACCTCTTGAATTCCATTTTGAAAACATTTCTCCTTACCTTGGTTGTTTTTCTTCCCCTAAAAAATACCAGAAACTTTTAAACTATGTTTTGGGTCCTTGACTAATTTTAAACTGTATACTTTTAATTTCTCCTCTGGAATTCTAATCAAATAAGGCGGGGTTTTTTTGTTTTTGTTTTGTAAAAGAAAAAAATTGAAAAAAGGACACACACTTAGTCCTGGAGTTCACTCTGATACCAGGGCGGTGCTTATGCTCCGCTAGTTAGAGTTGGGATACTCTCCCAAAGCCCTGCTCTGTTCTTGCCCATCCTCAAACATTTACATTCCTTGTATAGACTTTGATTACATGTAGCATCTCTCTTATTCAGAGAACCCAAAGCACTCTAGAAAGTAATGAGTTAGATCCTGATAGTGTAGTGACTTGTGTTGGCAAAAGGAACAGCTGTTATGCGCTCAGCAGTAGCTCTGAAGCAGCCTTTGGATATTAAAAGCTGTATTATGAAGAAAGGAAAACTTGGCCAGGGCACTATGGATCTATCTTCAGAAAGTGCCATGGTCTCTTTTTCACCTGGGTAGCCATTAGACAGAGACAGAAGGGACCTCAGTTTAACATCTCATGCGAAGGACAGCACTTCTAACAGCGCACTACCCACCTAGTAGTACTTCAGTGTAGTATCAGAGAGTGTATCAGTCCTGGTGTAATAATGGAACCTTCTGACCTGGAGGTCAGAATGCTACTAAATGAGCTGTCCTGAGATACACAGGAGGCCTCACAAACATGAGAAGAAAATGTATTTAAAGATGCATTTTTTTCAAAAAGGGTATGAAGGCCAAGAGTGGGGAAGGCTCCCACACTTCATGCCTGAAAAGAACCTTGTAGAAAAGCATTCAGTGTGCAGATCTCCTGTTCTGTTTAAAAATCTGTGTGGTGGCTATGTTGGATGTGGGAATTCAAGAAGCAAAGTAGGATGCTTGCTGTGCTGCTTGCATGTCTATACCCAGAATGCTTTTCAAAATCACAGCCGACTCTTATCAGCGCTAGTGTCCGAGCTCTGGGAACAAAACTGAAAAGCTTGGGTACTGCAACGGTGTGCAGTTTTTTCCCCCTTCCCCTCCAGTGTGTGCTTTGCAATTTAAAGATACAGAATTAATTGAATGACAAATTATGATTAGCAGGGAGCTGAGACTGGGGCTGGGACTGCCAAATTTTCGCCTCTCCTTCCCTGTCATTCTTTAAAGAGACAGTGAGAGGCTAAGGACGCAGCTATTGGTTTTGCTAAAAATTGTTTTGCATGACCAAATATTTTAGATTTTTATGCATACCTTTTTTTTTCAGTGGTATTGTCACGGTTCCTTCCCCACTCTGAACTCTAGGGTACAGATGTGGGGACCCGCATGAAAGACCCCCTAAGCTTATTCTTACCAGCTTATGTTAAAAACTTCCCCAAGGTACAAACTTTGCCTTGTCCTTGAACAGTATGCTGCCACCACCAAGTGTTTTAAACAAAGAACAGGGAAAGAGACCACTCGGAGATGTCTTCCCCGAAAATATCTGCCCAAGCCCTACACACCCCCTTTCCTGAGGAGACTTGAGAATAATATCCTAACCAATTGGTTACAAAATCATCAAAGACCCAAACCCCTGGATCTTGGAACAATGGAAAAATCAGTCAGGTTCTTAAAAAGGATTTTATTAAAAAAAAAAAAGGTAAAAATCATCTCTGTAAAATCAGGATGGAAAATACTTTACAGGGTTTTCAGATTCAAAACACAGAGGATTCTCCTCTGGGCAAAACCTTAAAGTTACAGAAAACAGGAATAAACTTCCCTCTTAACACAGGGAAAATTCACATAAAACAAAAAATAAACTAATCCGCCTTGTCTGGCTTACCTATACTGGTTGCAATATTAGAAACTTGGATTAGGATGGGTTGGAGAAGATGGATTTCTGTCTGGCCTCTCTCAGTCCCAAGAGAGAACAACCACATAAACGAAGAGCACAAACAAAAGCCTTTCCCCCGCCCAATATTTGAAAGTATCTTGTCCCCTTATTCGTCCTTTGGGTCAGGTGCCAGCCAGGTTAGCTGAGCTTCTTAACCCTTTACAGGTAACAGGATGTTGCCTCTGGCTAGGAGGGATTTTATAGCACTGTATACAGAAAGATGGTTAGCCTTCCCTTTATTTTTATGACAGGTATAAGTATACCTCTTGCATCTTTGTCAAACCAAACATTGCTGCATTG
Organism: Lepidochelys olivacea; assembly: GCF_965140295.1. Classification (NCBI taxonomy): domain Eukaryota; kingdom Metazoa; phylum Chordata; order Testudines; family Cheloniidae; genus Lepidochelys; species Lepidochelys olivacea. The sequence goes on from NC_140413.1 coordinate 164,616,992, forward strand.
AGTCTGCAGGTGTATGAGAAACTGAAAGGGGAAGAAATTAGAAACTGACTGAAAACAGAAATGAATTTGTTTAGTCTGCTTTTATTGTTTGAAGGGCAATTATAAATAATAGCAAACAGCAAAATAGACTTTAAAATGCTTTCACTCTGAGCAACGTAGGCCCCAGCTCCTGCAAGTACCTTCAAACGGTTGGACCACTATTCCCTTGCAGAGGCTTATTTACCTCAGCTGGTCTCTGTGGGGACATAGGTATTGGGCTGCATGTAGTTGCTTGAGGAACAAGACCTAAGGGAGTGCCACAAGTGAACACATTTCTTTATATGTTCTTCTAATCTGACGCTGTCCCTATAATGTCTGATGTCATCCTGAAAAAGAATGGACTAACTAATGGATCCATTACAGTTTAGAAGTGGACTAGGAAATGGGGGTAGGGATGGAAGAGACTGATGAATTTGGCTGTGGGAATTAAAATTACTTTGATAAATTTAGTTAAAATCCTATTTCACACACCTGAAGGCCTGCTCAAAAATCTTCTCTGAAGTAGAGGAATCATCTGTTCCTTATTTTAAAGGACAGCCCCCTCTCCTCCCCCCTTTTTTGTTTGTGGAAGTGATCCAACTTCCACCTAAGTCAGTGGAAAGGATCCCATTAAGCTCAGTGGAGTTAGATTGAATGGACTATACACCTGTGACAAGATATAGTCACTTTGGCATGTAAAGGGTTCCTGGGTTCCTGCCTACTTCATGGGTGACCTGCGCAGGATTATAAAAGGAAAGGAGAAGCTAATGAAGAGGAGGTTACCATAGGGGAAGTGTGTGTGTCTTCTTTCCTGGCTGAAGCTGGCAAGGCCTTGGGTGTTTGTTATTTAGTAGTATTAGTTGATTTTGTTGTGGGGATTGAGTTTTGTTTTTGGAAATAAGCAAGTCCTGAGGATAGTGATCTGTAGTTGGGACTTACATTTTTGCTTCCCTGACTGGTGAGTCTGCACACTGACTAACAACACCCTGTCAGTTCAGGGTACTATGTTTTAGCAATAGCCATGCCAACGATCATACATTGGGATAGAGAGAGATGGTTTTATACTATGGCTAAAATGTTGTGGAGAGGTGTCCCTTAAACTGAGCTTTGTCCTCTATTTTTTCATATCCTTGTCCTCTGTTTCCTTGACACTCTTCAGAAAGCAAAGCAAAAGTACCTGGGACTAGTAGTAGAAGAGTAATTATTTTGTCCCATAACTTTATTTACAAAGTTTAGACTGGGAGTTTCAAAATGTTACCAGTCTTAACACTGAACTTACTACACAAAGATTTATTTTTTTTCCCAGTAAATCAACAAGTATGCTGTATTGACATTTAAGTTTTGAGATCTTTGTATATTCCCGGTGCAGGAGTTGAAGCTTCTAGATTTGCTGCTCCTGGCTAAGAGACACAGATGCATTATTAGGGATAAGTTGGTTTATCTCCTTTGACACTTTTCTGATATCTCTTGATCATTAAGGGCTGGATTAAGTGGGAAAAAACATTACTTACATGGATGTTATGTAGCTTATGCCTCAGATCTTTTATGAGAGAGTTTGGGTGCTTAATGTCTTCCAATTCAAAAAGGAAAATCGAAGTCTTGTGTGCGGCTTCATCCTGTCAGGTGATGAGACAAGGTTTAGGTTAGCACTTAAAGGGAACATGTCAATTTGAAAGTCACATTTCCAACTGAAAATTTTGTACCTGTTTGTAAGAAGAGTAACACCCAGCAGGACTTTAAATGAAAGAGATTGGAGAAGAATTTTTTTCAGTTTTCTTAGTGGATTTGATGGAGTTTTATGTGTACTGTAGTCAGTTTCACTCTTAGGCTGAGGGTCACTTGCACTTCCTGTGTCATGCACTCACATGATGACATCACTCTGATGTACTGCTCTACTGGGAGCTCGTTGCAGGTTCCTGCCCAGCCCCTGCAAGAGAGTAGTAGCACCAGCAGCAGTAAAACTGAAACAGGAAAAAAAAAGTAGAAGTAGGCAAGTATGTGCTGGTGGCCCTGAGCATGTTTGGTGGTTCTGTGAGGCTCTCCTGGAAGACCTTTCTGAACTTCAGCAAAACCCTTATAATCGTTGTAGCATTAATTAATTAATTTTAAAGTTAGGGTGCATTATTTGAAGAGTGATCCATTTGAAACTTGATTTTAGTTTTTTAGATTAGTCAGTTTAACCTAGTCAGTTAGTCAGTTGACCCTTTAACTGAGTGTAGAACTCAACCACGTGTTCTTCTGGCTCATCAGAGAGACAGACCATGTAAGCCCAGCGAATATTTATGGCATTCCTCAGTTGATGGAGTGGCAGGGAGGCTATTGCATTGCTTCAGTCAATTAGCAGAAACCAGACAGTAACACTGAAGAGAACTGGCCCATGAACAGATATATTCTAGTTCTTCAGAGCATTGAAACCTTGATTCTTCCTTATTATAACAGCTTTCCCTTCTATAGCACCTGTTCACCTGAAGGTCTCAAAGCACTTGACACCCAGTAGGCTTCACTACACCCCTTTCAGTATGTGTTGCTATATTTATTTTATAGATGGGGAAACTGAAGCATGGGCAAATTAAGTGACCTTCCAAAGGTCATCCAATGGGTCATTGGCACTGCAGAGACAGCACTAGAAACTAAGAAACTGAGCTTCTTGGCTGCTGCTTTTACTCATGCTTTCTCTAATCATGTTGGGTGAAATTCATCCCCATGCATGGTCCAGCACAAAGCCTATATACCTCTTAAATAAACGTAAGTTCTCAAAATAGGCGCCGTGGAAACCCTCTGCACACTGGTCAATTTCATTCACAGTCCATACGTCATTGGATATTTTGAGTTAAGAAAGACAAAGGACAGCATAAGTGAAGTTGCCCTGTGAGGAAAATAGGACTTCAATATAAAAAGATTTTGCAAATTAACTATGTGTCAACATAAAAATTGGAAAATAGGGGCCTGGTGCTTCTTTGTGTGTATCATGATAAACTGATGTAAGCCAGGTTTAAAGCAATGTAGAGTGTGTACACACAAAGTTTCACCAGTTTAATTAAATCAGTACAATATTATACCTTTATTGACGAACCATTGTCAGCCTATCCTAAAACATTTATTTAGAATAAATAAGGGTTGTCCCCCCCTCCCTGTATATTTGAGTCATGATCACCTTTTCTTGTATTGACTTTGTTTGTTTCCTCTTTATTTTTCTTCCTGGTTGAGTACTAGGATGTGACTATAAGAGTGTTATGAACCATGCCCTTTCTTTTCTTGAACATGCTTTCACCACCTTAAAATAAGAATAAGGGTAACTGTTGAAGAAAAAGAAAATCTTGTTAAGCACCTATACTTTTTACTATTAGTTAGTGACAGGACATCCTTAGTGAGTATCAGAGGTTGCATGGTTTCATTTTTCCTTCCTGGAATTGCTGCTTTAGCTGAGTACTCTCTACCAATGTTGATCCACGGAATCAAACATGAAAGCCTGATTTAAACTCTTAGTCTCTTTTTCATCCTTTAGTTGGAAATGTCTTTTAATCTTTTAGATGTTCCTAAACATGGCAACAAGCATGGCTCTGCAACAGATGCAATTCTTTCTAGGTCTCTAGGTAACATTTTAACCTGTGTAATGTTCACAGCACAGCATTGTAAGTAATATTCCAGGAAATACGCTGCTGCTTGTTAAAAAGGATAGGACCCCAGAGATGCCTTTAAATATGCCTGTAAAGTGAGAGGTGCCAAGAGAAAGATAATATGGCTGATTATAGTTATTTACCTTACATTTTCATTCGCCCTTAACTGGGTGTAATTTAGGGGCATGAAATTTCTTATTGGAAGTGTATTTGCATTAAACAGCTCTAAGCAACCATGAAAGTGCAGAAGCTGAAAAATTGACAGACTGGGTTCCTAGAATCCCAAAGTAGCATTTTTGTAATAGGCATACAAACAAATCAAATAAACATGTTTTGCTTCAATGATTTAAAGAATATGGTCTTTGGAGTAATTTGCCTCTTTTTTTTTTTTTTAACTATCATTTCTAACCTTTTCATTGCCTATCTCTAGTTTGCAGCTCCTCCTAACAATCTGCAGCAATTTCCAAACCAGCTGTTGGAGTTGCATAGCACTGTGCCTTTGTTTAGATTTCCATGAGCCATCAAATCAGCCTCTAAAGGGGATTACCTGGACAGTCTTGTTTTTCAGGTCTGCATCTTTAAAAAAAGAGGTTTCCTGTGTGTGGCTTCATTTAATTAAATAAAAATATTCTAAAAATAATCAGGCTACACAAAGTTCAACCCTGCAAAAAAGGAACCTTTTTTTTTACTCTATATAGAATAAATAAATAGAGACTGGGAGTGGCTAAGTCATTATGCAAGGTAGCCTATTTCCCCTTGTTTTTTCCTACTGCCCCCCCACCCAGACGTTCTGGTTAAACTTGGATTTAAACTTGGAGAGTGGTCAGTTTGGATGAGCTATTGCCAGCAGGAGAGTGAGTTTGTGTGTGTGTGTGTCCCTGGGAAAAGTGGGGGGGGGGGGAGCCTGGATTTGTGCTGGACATGGCCCACCTTGATTACCATGCACATTGTAGGGAGAGTAGTCACTTTGGATGAGCTATTACCAGCAGGATAGTGAGTTTGTGTGTGTGTTTTTTGGAGGGGGGTGAGGGGGTGAGAGAACCTGGATTTGTGCAGGAAATGGCCCACCTTGATTATCATGCACATTGTGTAGAGAGTTGTCACTTTGGATGGGCTATTACCAGCAGGAGAGAGAGTTTGTGTGTGGGGGGGGTGGAGGGTGAGAAAACCTGGATTTGTGCTGGAAATGGCCCAACTTGATGATCACTTTAGATAAGCTATTACCAGCAGGACAGTGGGGTGGGAGGAGGTATTGTTTCATGATCTCTGTGTGTATATAAAGTCTGCTGCAGTTTCCACGGTATGCATCCGATGAAGTGAGCTGTAGCTCAAGAAAGCTCATGCTCAAATAAATTGGTTAGTCGCTAAGGTGCCACAAGTACTCCTTTTCTTTTTTCGTAAATAAACTGTAATAAACTGTGAAAACTGAGGTTCCATTTAAACAGTCTGTGCTTTTCTGGGAGAAGTAAAGTTTAATATACAGTTGCTTTCAAAAAAGGTCTTTAGTCTATTTCATTGGTGTATGATAAGCCTGAAAAACTTCTGGTGTACTGTTAAACAGCTGCCATCTTCTATCCCAGAGGTGGCTGCATTTCAGTGGTGAATGAAATGATTTGTTTGTATCCCTTACTTACTTCATAGGGAGGCTGGGAGATTTGCTTAATTGAAGTTTGTAAAGAGTTTTGTGATCTTTGCATGAAAGGAGCTACTGGAGTTCAAAGACTTATTAGTATTTATTTCAATGCATTATGAATTTGTAAGTGGAGGAAAATTGGCAAAACTTCCTTTTTTTATAGACATAAAGTACAGTCTTTAAGAAGCCACAAAAGTAGCATTATTATTTAGACATGTAGATGTGTACTTGGGTTTGAAAATCTCGGCTTATATGACTGTATATATAAGTTACAATGTTAAGTTTATCTATGTTACATCTCATGACAATACATATCCCTGTAAATATCTTACAGTATACACATTTTTATATTGTATATGCTCCCCTTTATTGAAAGTAATTTCGGGGCATGAAAGTGTTGTATGTAAATGACGGTTTGCTATTTAGTTCTTTTCAGTACAAAAGGTATTAACTGTACTTGGGTTTCTTCATTTTTTTGGTTCCTATTTTGCAAACACAGTATATTTAATTAAGGCTTGTCAGTCCAGATTTAATGAATACATTTACATATTCATGAGGTAAACTTGACTTAGAAATTGTCCCTGTCATGGTGAGGCTTATGATATCGATGTAAGGGCTTCTTATTTTGTTGGTTTAAGAAAGTTTGTTGTAGTTTGTTCTGCTCTTACTGGAGTCAATATTATCCTAAAGGATCACTGTACAATGCTATTAAAATGTATGTATAGGCAACAGATAAGAAAATTTCTAAAAAGAGACTGGGTTTCTTCCTGAATATATAATCCACTGTACTGGTATATGACAGTCTTTACTGTGAAACAGTTTCAGAGATGGCCTGTCAATTAGTTTATATCAAATCAAGAAATCCCCCTCACCCCTTCCAATATTTTAAAACAAACAAACCCACTTTGCCAAACCAAACAACTAACTGAGAAACATGTTGGGTAAAACTCAATCTCAACAAACCTTAATTAAATCAGTCTTTTGTTCATGCCCATCTCCACCAGGGCAGACTGGGACAGACTACCCTCAAGCAATCCGTGGACAGGCAACAGGAGCAGTGTTGCCAACTCTCAGGATTTTATCAGAAATCTTGTGATAGTTGGCGTTTTTCTTAAAGCCCCAGCTCTGGCTGATAGGTGAGAATCTCAGCTTTAATTTAAGAAGATAAAGTAAGTTTCTAGCCCTCATGGTTACAGAGAGAAGATTTAAAATGTGGGCCTTAAAGGCAGTGGCAGATTTAGAGTTAGTGGGGCCCTGTGCGTAGCTTCATTTTTGCCCCCCCCCGCGACCCAACCAAGAAAAAGAACATTCTCTTATCTCCCTCTGTTTTTCATTCTTTTTTCTTCATCCTCCTCCTATATTTTAAGTAATGGGAAGTAAATGAAACTAAAGTGAGGTACCTTGATTGGGGCAGGGGATTAGGGTTGCAGGAGGAGGTGCGGGGTCAGGCTCTGGGAGGGAGTTTGCGTGCTGGGTGTGGGCTCTGGGCTGAGGCAGAGGGTTGGGAGTCGGGGGCAGGTTGTCAAATGAGATTTGTCCTGCATTTTGGGGGGGCCCCTGACATTGGGGGCCCCGTGCCACCGCACAGTTTGTTTCATGGTAAATCCACTCCTGCTTAAAGGTTTAAAAATCAGAAAGCAAAGAAAAAGAACCCATAATGAAGTGCTTTTACAATGTCATGATTTTTGAATGCTTGAGGTTGGTTATACTGCCACCGTTGCAATCTGTGGCCACGATCCTGCTAGTGCATACATATACGCTCTTAACTTCAGTGAGAGCACTCAAGTGCCTAAAGTTAAGTATGTATGTGTCACAGTTTCCCTTAGTCACGTGTGTGGGGTCATTGTCTCTGGGCATATGTGCATCCACTGTCTTATCTATTTTAAAGCACTTTTATATGGCCTCCATCACCACAGTATCTGCAAACTCATCATCTTTAATATATTTATCCTCACAACACCCTGTGAGTAGGAAGTACTGTTATTTCCATTTTCCAGACTGGGAACTGAGGCACAGAGAGGCCAAAACCTAAATCCTCAAACTGAAATAAACGGGACGTAGGCACCTACAATACCTTTTGAGAATCTAGGCCTAAGTGACTTGCCCAGGATGCTAGTGGCAGGAACTGTTCCCAGGTCACCCAAGTCCTATGCTAATGCTATAATCATTTTTCCTCTCTAGCCCCTTCCCTAGCCCTCCACCCCTGATGTAAACCTAGCCAGATTGGATCATGATGAGAAATCACCACACTGGTCAAGCCGTGAGGAGGGACTTGAGTGGGCCCTCCACAAGGTGGTGGATTATGACTAATGATAAGCATGTGCCAGTAATAGGTACAAGCTTCTTTGACTTGTCTTAATTTTCCTAGTCAAGCCTTTAATTGCCAGAAAAAGGTATAGATAAAGGCAATTTAAAAAGCCAAACAAATCAGAGCTATATCAAGGCTTTAAAAGGAAATACATTTTAGAAGGTTTTTTTTTCTTTAATTAATAGGGATTTTGTTGTCAGGCTAAAACAGACTAAAAATAAACAACTGTATAGTACTTCATTAAGCTGCCTGCTTGGAGTGATTTTCCCATTGATTAGTCTCAGGGCTAATGCTGGTTCATTCCTCATTTCAGTGCTAATTAACATCAGCTCTGCTCCTGACCACTTGACCGCACTCTCTCTGTGAACATGTGCTAGTCTGGCAAGTAATAACTACTCCCTCCTTCTTAAAAGACAGAATTAAGGGGGGGAAATAGCTATCAAGCATGGATCTTCGGCTTCTTCTACTGTAAACAGAGAAAACTAAAGCCACATTAGACCCAAACTTAGGGGTAATAAACATCCTTTACTGTACAGAGGAGTTTGATTGAGGGACTATGTAAATACAGATGATGAGCTCAAGCTGCCATATGAATTGACAGGCTTGGCTCATCTTCTGTCAGTCTAGTTGATTCAGGCTCTTCCTGGATGTTAACAGTGCAAATTACCTGACCCTAAGGGCTTACACCAGCAGGCCTTTAGGGAACAGAGTACATCGAATGGAAGGCAGTTACTTTCTCAAGTCTCCACAATGTTCTCTTGGTCTGAATAATGAAATTCATTGGTGATAGGTAGAGTAAGAATGGGAAACATCGCACCCTAGTTATAGCTTTGTTAGGCAGCTCCCATGCAAGCGGAATATAGATGAAAATAGAGGAATGAAATACTAGAATTGGCATGGAGGCATTCTGAGAAAATCTCTAACAACTTTAATGAAATTAGCTGCTTCTGTTCTCGGTGAAAAGGTCAATTTTTCCATAAACCTCAAGTAAACGGGCATTTTGGAAAATATCTACTAAACTTGGCATGGAATAAATAACATTATCCCAAAGTCTTGGTTCGAGTCCAGATCATAGCATTTTCTTTTAATTTAATGGAGTATTGCATTTCATTTTCAGAAAGTTTTTTCTCGTTTTTTTTTTTATTCTTTCATTTTGAAGCATTCATATCTCAGGACTAATCACAAAGTCAGCCTTATACAAATCTATCAGTTAGGAACAGCCACTGGAGAGAGACCTTGTCTGAGTGATGATCCTTTCTTACCTTTGGAGCGGAAATCTAATTCACTTGTTCATAAAGGACATATTTTATATATTTCCACCATTAATTCTATGGATTCAGGGCTCGAGTCTGCAAATACATAGGTATGTGAGTAAATTTACTCATGCAAGTAATCCCATTGAAATCAATAGAACTGCTTGTGTGAGTAAAGTTAATCATGTGTAAATTCTTACAGGATCAGGCCCTATAATAACTAGTAATTGCTTCATTTTTATTATTTACACTCTCTTTTCATGGTCTTTTACTCAGATGAGTAAAATCTATGTTTTGGCAGCACCTGCACAAGGTTAACTATGATAGGGGGCATTCTGCTTCAGGACATAAACTAATCATCAGATAGGATCAGGATGAAATGATGATCCAGATAAAGTATTGCACAATAAGTTGCTTTATGGGGCATTCTCGGAAGCCTCTGGCATTGGCAACTGACAGAGATAGGATACCAAATGCTTTGGGCCATTAGCCTGTTCAGATATGGCAGTTCCTCTGCTCTTATGTCATCCAGATTGTTGAAATGGCTAAACCCACACCACATCCCAAATTTCTAGTGTCTGCAAAGCTAAGCTGGCATTTTCTGAGGACAGGCTCTGTGTGTTCCCATGACATTTCTAGTACCTCCTGCTTCAAAAACAGCTGCTCTGGTGATATTTTTAGCTCTTCTCATGGTATTTGCATTTCCGGTCCTGGTCAGAAGTGTAGAGGCCAGTGAAAATGAAAAATACTAGGAAAAAGAAATAGTTCCCTGAGTGTGTTTTGTCTACAAAGTGTTTCTCCTGGGGCAGAGATTCAGGTTGGTTCTTCCTTTTTCCAAATCCACAGTTATCTTCTGTTTGTACCCATCATCTTCATATTTTGTTTGTGCTGGGGGAGGGCATCAAAAGAGATGGTAAAATGTGGATTAATGCTAGATATAAAAATAATCCCAATGTTGTTTCACTCTCTAGTTACCATAGTAAACTGAACATGTTGATTTTTATATGTACATAGGAGTAAATCTTGCCCCCACGACCTTCTATCATAGTAAAGGGCCCTGAGTGCCATGGAACAAGGTACATTTAGGTGCAGAAGTGTCCTGTAGGGAACGTACCTTCTAAGCACTGCTGTGGTCCTTCTACTCCGGTGTGTGGGGGAGTGCTGAGAGTGGGGTGGGCTGGGGAAGGTCCAGGGCTGGGGCCAATGTGAGTATATGGCCATACTGGCAATCCCCCTTTGCAGGGCCGTGGGGAGACAACAGCGGCGGGTGCTACCACCATTCTGGGGCTGCAGTAATGGCTGTGGAGCACAGCCTGGGAAGAAGACACTGGTTATTTGGCTTGTACGCTGGGGTCCGGAGGTTCTCCAAACAGAATAATTGGTGAAATGTAAACACAAAATAAATTAATAAGGATCCTAACTGCTCACAGTCATTAGAAGATCCCATGATTCTTTTTGCAAAAGGGTATCCTCCGTACTTGCCAGCAGTCCTGTGTTAGGCTGCACTGCCCTGACGTTTGGAACATAGTCTTGTGTTCACAGCCCCAAGCAGCTGGCCTAGAGGAAAGAAAGAAGAAAAATTTGTGGCCTTCTGTCAGTACAGAGAGAGCAGCAGATTTAAGGCAGACTCCCTCCTCTCTGCTTTAGCTGCTTTTCTCTGTTCTAGGGTCTCTGTGATTTATTTATTTATTTGGCATTTGCAATCCAGTCAAGCCAAGCCACAGTGTTCTTATCAACGATGCTCAAGGCACGAAGACCTCCAGGAGTCATTTTGCAGTCCTTAACAATATCTGTCATGGTTTGTGGCTGTCCAAACTGACATAGTGGACTATCTCTCAAACACCACTGAAATTCTGCTGCAGCACAAACTCCACGTCCAGTACGAAGTCCGTTCAGAAGGCTCCGCAGTAAATCAAACCCAGGTTGATGTTGAGTGGGGTCTGAGACAAGATAATTATTTTCATTTTCTCTGCAGAGCATGAAGCTCACCATGCACCCTCTACTGTAATTCCCTCTCCCGGTAACTTATCCACAATGGGCATTACAGGAAATAATAAAGCATGGTTAAATAAAATAGACAATATCAAGTCCTGTGATATGCAATTTTAAATGAAAACCTTATGAAAGATGCTACCTCCTTCATCCCCACTCTTCAAAAGGAAAAGGACAGCAACAGTTCAGAGTTGAGAGCAAGTATGAGGGTGTCTCTGTGATTTGAACTATAAGTTGGCATATCTTGTTAAGCAAGCTCCAGTGGCTTCTTGTTTCTCTACAGGCTAGAATTTGGTGAGGAAAGTCTGATTAATGGCTTTTACAAAAAGTGGATGGACACCAAAAGGAGAGGAATAATACAGTTGTGGCATTACAAGTCAGCAGCGTATTAGACATTTTTTGTTTGTTTTTTGTTCATAGGAAAGGATTTCCTGTTGAGGTCCTGGAGAAAAATTAGTTTTATTAGTTGAGCATGGAAAAGAGAGAGGGCAACAGGATTGACTGTAATAAGCCTCTCCTTTTTACCGAAAATCCATTACTTTCTGAGCTATTAAGTGATGAAAGGGATTAAGAGAATAAAAAAAATATATATATAAGCGGGACTGTATTCGTAAATCTAATAAAGGTGATAACAGTAGTGCATTTTGTGAAATTTGCATGTGAATGTATAACATCCTAATCCACTAGCAGACTGCATTGTACTGTGGAAGGGGGAGGGGTATGTATTGAACATGTAGGGATAAAAAATTCAACAGTAGAATTTCTGGCCAAGAAATTTTTTTTCCATATGGACATCCATATGGTTTATCACAGAATCCATATTTTTGTCACCAGTGCCCATATGTTTAGTTTTTGCTTATATAAAAGTGAAATCACTCTCCATTATCTCATTTACTAGAAAGTGTTTTGTAGGCGTAACCAAATGTGGAGCACACTTTGTTCTGTAGGCCTCAGATGTTGGAGGCATAACCAGATGTGGTTCACCTGGTTCTCAACAGATTTTTTTAAATCAATGCCATTGGAGTAAAGTGGCCACCCTCTACTGGCATAGGATTCATTAATAATGCTATGTGATCCGCTGACATAGGGATTGGGGCCAACCCTGAGAATCAGGGAGTTATAACCAACTTATTGACATGCCCTGGTTTCTCTTGCACCGAACAGAGTTCTTGATCAGAATAGTAGAATACTAGGACTGGCAGGGACCTCAAGAGGTCATGTAGTCCAGCTCCTTGCACTCATGGCAGGACTAAGTATTATCTAGACCATTCCTGACAGGTGTTTGTCCAACCTGCTCTTAAAATTTCCAGTGATGGAGATTCCACAACTTCCCTAGGCAATTTATTCCAGTGCTTAACCACTCTGACAGGTTTCAGAGTAACAGCCGTGTTAGTCTGTATTCGCAAAAAGAAAAGGAGTACTTGTGGCACCTTAGAGACTAACCAATTTATTTGAGCATTGGTTAGTCTCTAAGGTGCCACAAGTACCCTTTTCTTCTGACAGTTAGGAAGTTTTTCCTAATGTCCAACCTAAACTGCCCTTGCTGCAAATTAAGCCATTGCTTCTTGTCCTAAAGAACCATACCCAATATATTTGGGGGAAGGGGGAGAAGGGAGTAAGTGAATGTAATGCTGGTGAAAGGTGCCAGATTGATAACCCTGTTTCTCAGTTAATCCACAGAACCAGTAGAGAATAGGTAGTGACAATGAAAGCTTCTGCACACTATCAAGTGAGCCTCCTCCCTGACCTGGACATTCAGTCCTTGACCTTTTTGCTGAGATTTCCAATGAGAGATTCAGTTACAGCAAAAAGAATTGGACTTGGAATATTGACTTATTTCACACAGCCCCCAGATGAAAGAGTATTTTAGCCAAATGTAAGTATGCTGTATTATTGTATATCGTATGAAGCAGGAAAGCAGCAGTGGCGTGTCCTTACTATAGGTAGTATATAATGAAATTGACTGCAGTAAATAGGAATGCTCTGATGTTGCTATGTCTATAGTATTTGTTAACTTACACAATGGGCAGGGAATACCCTATTATCCCATCCAGGGAAGAAAATTCAGTTACCCATGCCACTGGATTTATACTTTCCCAAACGACTGGATGTGCCACATTAAAAAAGGCAGCAATGTGAATGTCTTATTCAAATTTCTCTTCTCCAGTTTATGTAATGTAAATTTCAGGTGGGCATGGATTCGTGCTTTATCCTCTACCTCCGTAACAATAATGGAAATTATTGTGGGAGGTTAATAACCATTGTGCGTCAATACTGTATTATCTTCTAAATCTCACAAAGAAAAGGCAACTACCTTCCTTAAATAAATTTAGCAGCAGAATCTTGGGGTGGAGGTAATAGCTACCATGCCAGCTTCTTGTAAATAATTACATTTCAAATAGACTCATTGTATACATTTTGACCCTGCTCCCATTGGAGTCATAGAGAATTTTGCCACTGACTTCGATTGGAGCAAGTTCAGGCTCTTTATATTACCTGCGGCACAGGAGTGATAGACAATCTTAGCCTTGTAGAAGTATCATTGGATGCAGGCATTTTGTGTTGCCTTTTGGTGGAAGCAATCAATCATTTTCAGCACTGCTTTTCCTCGACAGGGTTGCAGCTCTGGAAGGTCAGTGGTAGGTGCTAGTGGGTTGCTACCTCATGGGCCTTGATTGATTGGATACCGAGTCACTTTTCAAAAGCGATGGCTCATACAGTGTGCCTGACATGTGCACACTGTCTGCATGTGGCAGTTCCTGGGCACGATGGTCAGACGTTCCTGGGCAACCTTCTCTGGCTGTCTGGTCAGTGCATGCATCTGAGCCATCTCTGCTGGAGATTTCTCAGTATGAACAGTCAGCATTTTGACCCTCAAGTTGGCAAAGGGTTGACAGCCTCTTGTCTTTTATAGTCATGGGGAAATATGCTGAGAATATGCTATAAATACTAAATGTAACTTAGTGGACAAGGAAATTGCAAGTGCTAAACACCTTTGATTTTCATGTGGAAATGCTGGTTTTTCTTTTTTGGTATTAGAATGTAAGATTGAATTTATTTTAAGATTCTTTAGGGCAGCATTACATTCCTTCCACTGTTCTATTCCTTACCACATTACCTCACCACATTAGCACTTGTATCTCCCTCTGATGGCATCCAGTTTCCATTCCATTCACAGTGGCCAGGGATCATATCTCTGATCCACTTAGAAACACAATGATCTTTACCCCTGAGAATGCAAACGCTTTCTCAGTCAAATCTATTGATCTACAGGACTCTATTTCTGGCTTTCCATTCACTCACTTGCTGTTTGGGATACTGGATATTCTTTCTGGGGGAAGAGTTAACTTTGTTACTAGGAACTAGAAGAAGAACATTTCTGTAGAATCCAAAGATAGAAGTGATCTTTTATATACATTCATGTGCGTGTGTATGCACACATGGTACGTTTCTTCACTGAACAAAATTAAAACTGCAGCCAGTAATGCACTAAGCTTGGTGACAATAGTTGAACTCTGTATGGAGCCAAGAGGGGACAGCCAAGGTAAACTGCATTTGCATTCTTATGTTGCAGTCATTTAATCAAGAGTGGCAATGTTAAGGTGACATATACAAGCATAAGTTGGCTGCTGGAAAGACAAGAAGTGAATATTCAGGGGTAATACAAGGAGACTTATTAGTGCCCAGGGAGGAAAAATATGACTTCTTTCAGCACTCTTTTAGTGGCGTGCAAATGTGTGGGCTAATAAAATGCAAATCCGGTGTCAGAGGGCTTTCTGCAGTGCTGAGCCCTGGTACTTCCATACCACTCTTTGTAAATCACAGTAGCCCTATAGATGGCATTTTTTGCCATCTCTGCCACATCAGGGCCCCACTGTGCTAGGTGCTGTAGAAGCACATAGTTTAAAAGAAACAGACTCTGCCCTAAGAAGCTTTATAATCTAAATAAAGAAGGCAAAGAATAGCAGAGAAAACGGGAGCACAGAGAGGTGAAGTGACTTACCAAAGGGACACAGCAAGTCAGTGGAAGTGCTGGAAATATAGAGTACAATTTTCATAGGCTCCTCAGGTGTGTATAGGGGCTTAAGTCCCATTGAAAATCATGGTACTTTGGCTCTTAAGGACTTGATCCTGTGTCCTTTGAAGTTAATGGCAAAGGTCCCATTGACTTCAGTGTCACAGAACCGGGCCCTGAGTGCCTAAATCGCCTTTGAAAATGGGATGTAGGCTTCTAAGTCACTTTCACTTTTGAAATGTTTTCCATAATCCATGAGTCTCAGACCAGTGCCCTATCCACTGTATCCTGCTACCTCATGTTAGACTCATTGATGACTAATTAAATTACTGCGTAAGCATTAGGCATTTTTTTACAGCTGTCTTGATAGCATGAACAAACAGAAGGACTATTATTATTAAATAACATATTGTAGTAGTGTTTAGAGGACAACCAAGCTAGGGCCCCATTATGCTAGGTGTTGAACAAACGTATAGTAACGCAATCCCTGCCCCCCAAAATTTACAATCTAAAAGCCAAGAAAGAACAAGTAGATGAGACAACCATTTGGGCCAGGATGGGAAGGTGGAAGATGAACTCTCATTGGGGTCGTTCAGCTGTCGTGATTACACACAGTGGTAACACATCTCAGGATATCTGTGAAGAGTACTCTGGGGTAAGGATGAAAGTTGACTTTGGGAGGAATATAGAGTGTTTTATCACAGTTTCATTAATCAATAACTGAAATTACAGCAGAACCAATTCCTTGAGCTAGACCTCTATTGTAGCTATTGGATAACCATTTTTTTAAAAAGGGAAAGAATTTTAAAAAAAAATTCTGCAGTCATAATAACGAATAGATGCTATGAAAAAGGCTCCTCCATTAGAGGCAAAGCAACTGTTTGTCTTAATAACAGCCAGGGTTGAGAAAGGTGTTGATTCTGCTGTAATTCCATTTTCTGTTTAGTCAATGAGCAGGGTGAAAAGTCTATCTTGAAATAGAAGTAAAATAAGGGGGGGAAAATCACATTTTTTCTGGCTTAATTTGATGAAAGGTTCTTTGGAAACTGTGATTGCATAGTTAATAAACCCTAGATATCTTGCTTGTTTAGAAGTTTTTAAAATTAGTTGATTAGTAGCTTAAAGAATAATTAAAAGATAAATGGTGTGGTTTTCTTTAACCAGTCAGGTACTAGGTGTAACCACCATAATAATAGATGCTCAGAAGGACCAGGAGCTGAGTTACGGCACACATTATTTTCCAGAAGTGCAGACTACCAGCATTTCTGAATTTAAAGAGGGTGGGAGGAGAAGGTTACTTACTGCATCATTTGACCAAGAAAGAGACTATGTAACATATCAATACTATGCATGTATAAGTAATATAATATAATACAATACCTTTAATTTGAAGATCTTAGTGCTCTTTACAATAACCAGTTCATTTAGCTTCATAGCACCCCTGAAGTGTCATAGTGTAAGAATCATTCTCCCCATTTTACAGATGAGAAATTTGAAGCACAGACAGAGAGATTCTAAGAGATGTTGAGGAACTTCAGTTCCTACTGAAGTCAAGGGGAGTTGCAGATGCTTAGAATCGTTTAGGGACAGACCTAAATGACTTGTCCAAGGTGACATAGGAAGTCTGTGACAGAGCTAGTTCCCCTGACTCCAATCCCTGTGCCTTAACCACAGGGCCATCCTTCTTCCCTCTGCAAATGACACAGATTTTGTCAGCAGGGCATAGAACATTATGGAAAAAATACAGTAGTTGAGAACAGGAACAAGCAATTCATTTGAGGGTTTAATTGGATCTGTTTTCAGTCCTTGCTCCTGCTTTACCTCACACCTAGATGCTTTTCACGCTGACTGAGACTTGTATTGAACTCTTTCCACACTCCCAAACCCCCACACTTCCCAGAGAACTGACAATTCTTGCTCAGGGCAGGTCTACACTAAGGGGCTAAGTCAACCTAAGTTATGCAACTCCAGCTACGTGAATAACGTAGCTGGAATCGACATACTTGAGGTCAACTTACTGCGGTGTCTGCACCACTGTGGGTCAACAGGTATGCTTCTCATTCCAGTGGAGTACTAGAGTTGATGGGACAGCAATCAGTGGTCAATTTAGCAGCTCTTCCTGGTGGATCAATCACCGCGTCTTGACCCCCTGGTAAGTGGAGACAAGCCCTCAGACAGAGAGGGTCTTTCTAGAGCAGGTTATTTTAATATAGCCTCCATTGAAATGTTCCTATGTCGTTTTGAGGAACTACTTGGCATAAATTCATTTTCCCAAACACTCTCTCTTCCATACACCCCAATTCCAAATAGAGATCTTTTGGAGGGTGAATGAGTTAACATCTGTAGAAATGCAGCTACTTTTATTATTATTTTTGCCATTTACTTCACATTGTTTTATGGATGGACTGTGTGACTATCACCAAAAGACTCAGCTAATACTGTTGTCCTCTTTTATCAAGGAAATTTTTGAGAAACCACAGTAAAGCCGCTGTAACCCTGACAGTGCTTATAATTATAGCCAAAAATAAAAAGCAGTACTTCATACATTTTCTTAATGTAGGGGGTGCGGTCCTTGACACTCAGCCATGTTAGGGCTTGGCTGTAAACGTTTAGCACAAACTTCATAAATAGCCATTGGTGTATGAAGTTCTTGATGACAGAACAGTTTTTTTCTAGAAAGAGCACCCTCTGCTGGCTAGGTCTCCCACAAAGTAGTTCACTTAATTACCTAGGTGGACTGTACATACCCGATCCACAATAGAATATTCTTAACAGGCCTTTTTAGGGACCAATCGTAAGAACATAAGAATGGCCATACTGGGTCAGACCAATGATACTGTCTTCCAACAGTGGTCAGATGCTTCAGAGAGAATGAACAGAACAGGGCAATTTATTGAGTAATCCATCCCCTGACTACCAGTTCCAGCTTCTGGCAGTCGGAGGTTATGCCTCTATCATGGCTAATAGCCATTGATGGACCTAACCTCCATGAATTTATCTAATTCTTTTTTTAAACCAGTTATACTTTTGGCCTTCGCAACATCCTCTGACAATGAGTTCCTCATGTTGTATGAGGAAGTACTTCCTTTTGTTCGCCTATGAATTTCATTGGGTGGCCCCTGGATCTTGTGTTATGTGAAGGGGTAAATAACACTTCCTTATTCACTTTCTTACCACCAGTCATGATTTTATAGATTTCTGTCATATCCCTCCTTAGTCATTTCTTTTCTAAAATGAACAATCACAGTCTTTTTAATCTCTCCTCAGGTGGAAGCTGTTTCATACCCCTAATAATTTTTGTTGCCCTTTGCCGTACTTTTTCCAATTCTAATATATATTTTCTTGAGATGGGACGACCAGAACTGCACACAGTATTCAAGGTGTGGGCGTACCATGGATTTATATAGTGGCATTTTGATATTTTCTGTCTTGTTATCTATCCCTTTCCTAATGGTTCCTAATATTCTGTTAGCTTTTTGACTGCTGCGGCACGTTTGAGCAGATGTCTTCAGAGAACTATCCACAATGACAAGATCTCTTTCTTGAGTGGTAATAGCTAAGCCATGGGTGCACCAATGTAACATTCCTCTCTTTCCTTTGGCATATGATAGTGCATCCCACAAGGTGCTGAACTCCTCCTGTGAGATCCTGAGCACCTTGAATTCCCATTGGCTTGAATGAGAATTCAGGAATGCTCAGCAGCTTGCAGAATCAGCCATAATAACTGTCTTCCTCGTGTATTAGAGAGACAAGGTGGCTGAGGTAATATCTTTTATTGGAACAATTTCTATTGGTATGAGAGACTAGCTTTCGAGCTTACACAGAGCTCTTCTTCTTGCTGGTATGTTGTTCTTTTTGCTTACAGACACAGAATTTATTTGGTTTTGTAAGTGCCTCTACAACTCGGTTTTGATGCTCTCCCTGTACAAATATAAAACCTTGGTTTATTTGCAAGCTCAAACAAGAGTTTACAAATCCAGCTACTCTCCATAGCACAGAATATGGCAACTAATGTGCATAAAAAGACTCTATGGTGGGATCTGTAGTGTTCCCGAAAGGCAGGGAGAGAGATGAGATGAAGTAAAACTTTGGGAAAGTTCAGTCAACAAGATAAGAAGTACAGTCATACTGATTTATAAAGATACTGCAAGTTTTAAACATGTACTTTCAATCTGAAGGACTGCAGTGGGGATTTAAAATATTACTATTTAATTTTTAAAAATTACATAAATTAAATGAACAGCCCATTAACAGGATGCCATCAGGATCACGTGGCCAGTTCAGATCAAGTTATATTATCTTGCCTGCCGGATTTGAATAAGAATTAAGAAATTACTATTCCAAAGTAGTCTTGGGCATTGATCCTCATTTACAATGAAATTCGTCACCATAACTACCTGGAATTCTACCATTTTGACAGAAGCATTCCACTGAATCGTCTTCATGGTTCAACTATTAGTGAAGTATATTAGTAGGAGGAAAAGCTTCTAATCAGTTGTTCTACTTACATGTTCAGAGAAGTCTTGTCTTGCAGAGAGTTCACTTGTAAACACCAACAAGACATGTCTAATGAAAGGTAACCCAGATCTGACAGACAATGCACTTCTCTTCTTTGGCGCCCATGACTCTGGATGATGGTTCATATGTGCGGTGTCCCACCAGCAGCATGTCTTTCACTTTTCAGTGCTGGCTCCTCATAGTGTAACCTGTCAAATCAAAGATTTTTATTTTAGCATATGTGTCCAGGGTAATGAAGCTGCGAGGACTAAACTATGCTTGGTAAAACTGAATATATGCCAGCCTTTATGTTGAGCTAAATAAACCAAGGTTCCTCTTTCTGTACATGTATTTTTTTTAAAGAAACATCATTGTTTTGGAAGCCAGTTCAAAACCACCTGATAAATACTTTCTTCTCAGTTCAGTGCTAAATTGTATCGTTATGTCTAAATCCATATGCATTTGGAGTCTCTTTTTATTGAACACTACAGAGTGAATGAGAGGGCCTGATTCTCCTCTTGCACTAGTGTTATACTTCTATAACTCCAGTGACTTTTTATGGAATTACTTCTATGAGAGGAGAATTGGACTGAGAGTGTTGCAGTATGTCAGGGTCAAAAGCTTACTACCAACAGGGCACACGAGGGAAGGCAGGTGCTGAGCATTGTCATACAGTTCTCTCTACAGAATGTAAGGTAGTTATATGTCAACCCTAAGATTTTTTTTTTAAAAACCAGCAGATAACCAGCTCTGGACAGCCACTAAAATGATCACTCCGGAATTTGCAATAGACTGAAAATAGTACACCAGATGGTAATATATATTGCTATATCTCTTATTCACCAGATGTGTCAAACAGCAGCATGTATCTCTGATTAGACTGATGCATTTTCCCTTGGAAGAGTGTCTAGAAATTATTAACATTTTTTTTCTCTGATAATATCTTTTCCACATCGGGGCTCCCTTAAGGACACAGATCACAACCATGGTCAAGTGTTCTCATTCGCTACTTTATATCCGGTACCTGCTGAGAATATTTTAGTAACTACATGTCTCAGAGAAATGAGGCACAAAGATCAGTTTCAACAGTCATTTTAAATACTCTCTCACAACAGTAGAAATTGCTGCATTGTGAAGATTGAGTTAAACCTCCCACTGGAACTCAAGCCAAACATTGTTTTCCATAAACTGTGAGGTGCCATTACATATTTTCTCATTGTGAGGTTCTGGACAGAACTGGCTTGATAAGCTTTCCAGATCACATTTTCGTACCCAAGAGGGTCTGATAAACTTTGGAAAAGCAGCTGGTCTTTTGGGTGCTTATCTGAATCAAACCTGAATTCCAAACCTTTCATTTTTGCTTGTCAACAGTATTGACCTAGAAGAATTATTTCTGATGAAGTGTATTTCTCTGTCACTGCTGGTTTTAACTGTGGTTTAACTATTGTGGGGATTACAATGGAGGAGTATTTTGTGCCAATGCTATGGATGTTTTGAAATGTCAATTCTAGTAATAATAATTAAAGCTTTGCACATGTTGTGTTTTCCTTCCAAAGACCTTCAAGCTCTTTAAAAACATGAATGAATTAATCTTCACAACATCCCTGTGAGGTAGATGCTTATTTTATCCCCCATTTTACAAGTGAGTTTGTCAACCCACTTCAATGGAAGCTGGGAGATAAAAAATGGAAATGGACTTGTGCCCTGCCTCCCTAAAATGACAACTGGCAACCTCTGGGGGAGGAAAGGCTTCTGCTGGTCTAGTTTAACCTGGTAGGAGCTGCAACCAAAGACTTGGGAGACTAATGCAAAGAAATTCCATTAAAATTTAAAAGTAAATTTGCTTTGTCCATACCTGCTTCCCTTTTGTAATCACTTTCCACAGACATGAGCAGTTGGAGCTTTATTTGGTCAACAACGAGCAGAAAATGAATTCTATGCTGGTGTATGCATCCAATATGGTGGGATGGGACACTGCTTTGGCATGTAAGGCAGACAAAGTTCCCTAAACTTCCTGAGAGAATCCTGATAGAAGAGGCAAGGAGAGGAGTCAGAGAAGAGCCATGAGAATGATTAAAGGATTAGAAAACCTGCCTTATAGTGATAGACTCAAGGAGCTCCATCTCTCTAGATAAACAAGGAGCTCCATCTCTTTAGCTAAGCAAAGAGAAGGTTAAGGGGTGACTTGATTACAGTCTGTAAGTATCTAAATGGGGAGCAAATATTTTATAATGGGGTCTTCAATCTAGCAGGGAAAGGCATAACACAATCCAATGGCTGGAAGTTGAAGATAGACAAATTCAGACTGGAAATGAGACATAAAAAGTGAAAGTCATTAACCATTGGAACAACTTACCAAAGGTCATGGTGGATTCTCCATCACTGACGATTTTAAAATCAAGATTGGATATTTTATTAAAAGATGTGCTTGAGGAATTATTTTGGGGAAGCTCTATTTAGGAGGTCAGACTAGATGATCACAATGGTCCCTACTAGCCTTGGAATATATGAATTTTCATGGCCTCCTCCTGATTATAAAGTTATGCTCAATCAGGGAACAGAAACAATTCCATGTGACTTATGTGACCAAGCACAACAAATCAACACAGCCTGAATGGCCTGGTTTCAGGTTCAATTACATTAAAAGAATAAAACCAGCAACTCCTCAAAAAATTGTCTAAAAAATATAAGAAAGTCTCCATTCTGAAAGTGCAAAAAAAGGAGGGGGGGCTACATTTCTCAAGAAAATCACTCATTTGTCTTTTTCATTTCTATACAGTATTTATTTGTGTGATTGTTAGCAAGCACTGCACCTGTGCCTTAGAGTGGTTTCAGGTGTTTATGATTTCTCCTTACGTGCCACCTTCTATTTTGTCATGGTGAGGCTATGTCGGTCCCAAGGTCTAAACTCTGTCCTTGGACATGGTGCAATGAGAGTGGTATTTAGCCTCATATGTCTTCGGAAATGTGAAGGGAGGAGCCCAGTATCATACATGGGTACCTAAGGAGGGTAGCATAGCTTGCCTTTTGGATTCTCAGATACGCACTTGGGTATATAAATGTCCACATTTGTGATTCAGGGGTGGTTTCAAAGTTCAAATGTGGAATCTGGAATCTTACAGTGTCCACCCTTGGAAAATTCATTATGAGCTAGTGTTTTCTTTTTGCCATCATGCCTTGTGTTGAATCATGTAGCTCCTGACAGGGAAAAAAGGACTTTGAAATTTTGCTTTCCATTTATTCCTATTCTGTTATTTTGGGCCCCAGTTCTGGAGAGCATTTAAGCACATGCTAAATCCATCCCTATTCAGGACAGTACTTATGCATGTGCTGAGCTTTAAGACCATTGATTTAATGTTAATCATATGCTTACATGTAGTCCCAGACAGAGATGCTTTTGTGAATCAAGGTCTTGGTTGGGAGAGGGATTGGGACATGAGGGATTTGACTGTACTGCCCAGCCTATCTTATATATGTTGAGGGAGCTGTGGAATAATTGCTGCTGGGCCCTATATTGTTACTCAGTAAAGTCCATAGCAGGGTGTCCTTTAATTCACTAAAGGGGGAAAGAAACAGCCCACAGTAAAACAGGGACGGTGCTTTCACTCCATGGTGTCTGCATTAATACAGCATTCTAGCAGCAGCTGTCTTTTTTTTTTTTTTTTAAACAGCTTTATTTCCCCCTCCTGTAGAGTAAGCTGACCAGATTTGCAGTTTATAAAACTGGGACAGCCTAGCAGGGGACAGGGCTGTCCATGAACCATCTTCAGGGGATAATAATATCAGTAATAGAATGACTGCCATGACAATTGCCTGGAAAGGTGAATTGCAGTGTATGTGCAGTAAACATTTTTTTTCTTTTGAGAGAGAGAGAAAACAAGTGAACTTCTGAGTTCAGTGCAGGTTTTCATTAGAACCAGGGCAACCCACTTGCTAAAAAGTTGAACTCTGGTCAACTCTGCTCTTGTAAACTCTTGACCTCGATGTTATTTAGAGAGAGAAAGGGCTAAGAGATTTGGCTTAAATAAATAAATAGAGGTATCAAGGAATCTTCCAAGCTCTCCTGGCTCTGATTTTCAGTTAGAAGTAAAATAGTATTAATAACAAAAAATAAATCACAATATTATGAGCAGCGTGTTTCTGTATGCACTAAACATCCCAGGCATCCAAGTGTGGATCCTCTGATTTTGTTCTGTGTCTTCTGGTCCAACAGAACTCCAGTTTGTTGACTTTGAAGGCATGCTGTAAGGCCTCTCTATTTTCTCAGGCTTGTCCTGAAGCAGTGGATTAGTGGGGGTGCGGTGCGTTGAGGGAAAACAGTGGAATTGGGGTCAATGCAGCCACTGGTGAATGGTGGTGGTTTTTAAGTTTTACATCAATTTATACAGGCACCTACACTTTAACGTGGAATAATTTTATACACATTTTAAACTAACTTATAATAAATAAAAACGTAACACGAAACTATCTGTTTCTGTTATGTTGGAGTGTTAAGGACAAAGAACAGTAAATACCCGAGAATCAAATAGACATGCGTTTGAACAATGGCTGTATTTAGGAATCTGTTAAGTCAATGAAGTAATATTTGTTTGCTGCTCATACAGCAACATACCCACAAGTACAGAGATCTGCTTTCTAGTCCACTGATGCTCAGTTGTTCCATATGGTTGACATCATTCCAAGGAGGGCTCTTTAAAAATAAATAAATACATAAATATATTCCCGTCACCGGCCATATATAGAAAGAAGTTTCTGTGAAAGCTGGTCAGGATATATGTCTCAAGTTCTCATGCCCTCCTTAAGCCTGGGTCCAATTTTCCCTATTGTAGACGCAATTATGCTTCTTCCTCATATTTTGGATATATACAGTATCCTCCTGTAGCCACCCAAAGGTTGAAACCTGCTCTGGCAGAAACCCCTCCTCCACCCTCCCTGAAACAAAACCTTCTGAAAATGTCTCCTCTTTCTACAGTGCTTGCTGGAAGTCCATAGGTCTCTTCTGAGATCATTGGGTCTGTCAATCTTGTTTAACTATTTAAATACCCAGATGCTGGTAAAAGATTTGTTCAGCTGTTTAAGAACTTGGCAAATGACATGAGCAAGCAGGCACATTTAATTAACAATTTTTTAATCCTTAAACTCTGAAAAGGACAAGAAATGAGAAAGATGGAAACAGATTTACTTTTTGTTTGTTTGAGCTGGAGCAAAAGAAGTTTAAAGGAATCAAAGGATATTTATAACCTTTTAAAATTAGGAGCATACATTTAGCAGACCTAATTTCCCCCCTCCTTTAATTTCTAGAGAAAAGGTAGGTTGATAAAAGCAGGAAGCAGATTGTTTGTTAAAAGCCTCTGAGAGCCTGAAAGTGATACACATCCCTCCATTTCTCTGCCTTCAGTTCTAAACAATTCAGCGACAAAGATTAATAGACTTTGTATGCACATGTGATTACGTATCCACACATATCTGTGTGTGTGCATATGTATCTGGATATGTACGTGTGCCTGTCGAATGTTGTTTTTAAATCATTCCTTTTAACTCCTAGATTTCAGCGTTTGACCCCCCTACTTCAAAAGCGAGAGATTAAGCGGGCCCCATTATTTTGACATCAAATGCAAGCCCTATTCTGTTGCTAGGTTACAGAATGTGGGACTATAATATTGCCTCCTTGCAAGGTTATATTGCCTAAGTGTGAGTAGCAGGCCATATTATAAATCTAAGTAAGTTAAGACAAGAGATAATGATTGCTGCTTTTATCATATACTAATTAAAAGGGAGGGTGGGAAGTCTATACAACAGTTACACCATGCACAACCTTTTTATTCCAAAGATCTTCTGGTATGGGAAGCACGATTAATGCACAATTTAATACAAGTCAGTATGAGCCAGGTTCTGCTTTCCATTTCTGCCTGTGTAGATCTGGAGTAACTCTACTGAAACCAATAGTTATTTCTGCTTTATACCAGTTTAACTGACACCAGAATCTATCCCTATATGTTCTAGTACTTTTATTGCAAGTAGGATGGAGTCTGTGCTAATTCTGACTCTTTTTCAATAATGATAATTGAAAGATGTTTATTGGCTGTGTATTGGGCTTTTAACATCTGCAGCCTCAATACAATGTGAATAGAAATGTCTTCTTAACCATTGCCCACAGAGCAGATGAGCCATGAACCTGGTATATTGTGGATAGATGGGGTTTTAGTCTCTTTTTGTACAATTACATTGACATTGTAGTGGCTCAGAAGCTGTATTTTAGTAGGCCAAAGCCAGTGCCTGATTCATTGCCATTACTCAAAAAAAGGGGATTACTCAGGATTTATTTATTGGTGAAAATCTGTGTCTCTTTTCATTAGAATTGTCAAAATTGAGAAATATCACTTCCACCCCGATCCAGCTCGATCTCATAGAGTAATATCCTGTACCCTACTGTGGAACCATTTACTCAACCCCTGTGCAGAAGGGAGAACCATTACCTGCGTAGGCCACAGAAGGGGCAGAATGTAAGCAGGGAATAGACATGCTTGCCTTCATTAAAGGCTGTGGAAGAGCATGCTAACTGCAGCTTGGGAAGGGTAGTTTAAAAACAAACTCTTCAGCTGCTGTGCAGCAGCATTAGTGTTCTCCTGTGCCGAGGTTTTTCTTTTATAGGTAGGGGTCAGATGACCATAGCTCAACCAATGTCTAAGGAGATATTTGACGCCAAGAACTACTGATTAGTTAAGAGAGCAATTCTGGAGAGCTGATTTAGGTTTCATCTCTGTGTTTCAGCAGGTTGGATTTTGTCTGGCAATTATTGAGGACACAACATATATGGCTACATGGTGTTTTACCATATATAGTTCTGAGCATCCAACAGCAGTAATATGAGTCTCAGCTCAGTGTTTAAGATGGAGCCTGAGGTTTGTACTCTGATTTTACTTTCTGTATTCTATATTTTAGGATTGGTTTATTTTACTCTAATAATTAAATACATACTTTGTACCTATGTAGCCCCCTCCATATGAATCTCAAATATATTGTCACAATACGTCTTTCACAGTAGTTAGGATTATTATCCTTGTTTTACAGATGAAAACACATTTTTTCCAGAGTCCACTAATTTGGTTGTCTCCATGTTGGAGTGCTGCAATTTTGGATGCACCCTCCCCAACTCTGATTGAAATGGACATGTGCATGAAACAGCAGAAGCAGCGAAAATGGACTGTCTTCAAATTTTGGCCAAAATTACTTCTCCAAGGTCAGACAGGAAAGCAGTAGCAAAGCCAGGAATAGAAGCTGTGGCTCCCAGCCCTCTTCCTTAACCAGAAAACAGTATATGATGCGTGATATCCATGTGACAAATTGCATAGTCATGTGATTAATTGCATTACTCATGTACCTTTTATGACCTCTTGTTACTAATCCATCTGCCCTGGGGTGCATTCTAACATTCCACAGCTCTGAATAGTCATTAAAAATTCCTTCTTTTCTTCCAAATGCCCACAAAATTACACAGGTCTGAGGTGCAGACTGATAATATTCAGTTCTGCATAAGTGACAGGTTTAAGGCCGAATATCTCTCAACACATGAAGGCAAGAAATTGGAGACTTATACCAACAAATGGGAAGGTTTCCCATGATTTGTTTGCTTCTAACCTTAGAAGATTACAAGATATTGGACTTTAAAGATGTCACATGTTTATACAATGGTGTGATCGCTGGTTCTGGAACAATTTCTGTAGCGGGAGTGCTGAGAGCCATTGAACCAAACTGTAAACCCTGTATATGATGGAACCCACTTCAAACCTGGGGGGTGCAGCAGCACCTCCAGCATCCATAGTTCCAGCACCTATGGGTGTGATGTGGTAGAAAGGTTTTATTTTGACTTTTTTGGTAAGTTCTGTATAACTCACTGAGTACTGCATAATTCACTCATGACTTCACCACTTATGTATGATGCCTCTATCCAAATTCATGCCACTAAACCTATATCCTCCACCACACAATCGTGTCTGTGTCTATAATATCATATCCCTATATCACTATATAAAATATGTATATATCATACTGTGTGTATGATTTCATAAACTCCCAAAATAAATATTTTTCTTATATGTATTCTCATGGAGCACGTGGCAGTAGGTTGTACAGGTTAAACCAGGAGACAAACAGTCAGGATATTTGGGGCCCTAAAAAAGTACCGCTAACCAAGATAGCACTTAGGTCCCTTTGAAATCAACGTGACTTAAGCATGTGCTTAAAGTTAAGCATAAATGTAAGTATATGCATAAGTGCTTTTTTCAGCTGGGGCCCTGTTGAAGTAAATGGAAAGTATTCAGAGTCTGCAGAGTGATAGTTGGGTTTCAGGAGCCTACTGCTAGCTCTGCCACTAACTTATTGTGGCCTTGGACAAGTCACTTAACCTTTCTCTGACCCAGTTTACACATCTGTAAAATGGATGTAAAAACACCTACCTCTTAGAGCTCTTCTGAGAATTTATTAATGTTGAAGTACTTTGAGACCCTTGGATGAAAGGCACTTAAAATGTAAGGTATTATAATTATGTGTATCTGTAATAATAATACAAACCTATAAATCCAAGTGTAATATGAGCACAGTTAATCAAAAACAATATAATGGGTTTCATGGTGCAAACCTGGGCATATGCCTGTCAAACTGAATCCAAAGCTACAGGACATAGGGAGGGGAAAAGAGCTCTTAAAACAAGAGAGTTTTACTCTAAAGTCACAACTCAGGTGTACTTAATTTTCAGCAAACCCTGTGACCCCCTCAATACGTCCCATTGTCTCTGGAGGATTGTGAGAAATAAACTTGTTACAGCACTATTTTTCTCTTTCTCCCTCAGGCATTTTATATTGTTTCAGAAAAACATGAACTGGGATTTTTTAATGTTTATTTTTAAATATGAAACTATATGGACAATATTATTGGTGCATTTCTTGAAATGTGTCCAGAATTCAAACCTGGAGGCTATAGAAGTGCTGGAGTGAAATTGGCCCTAGACAGTTAATAAATTCTGAGCAGAGATGCATAAATCAGCAAAGGGTATCTTTCAAACTTTTTTTTTTTCCAAAGGGTGGGCATGGGGGAGGGAAATGTCTTCGGAGAATTGTTTTCTATCAGTTCAGAAAATAGAGAAAAGAATCCAGCAATACCCAGTGCTGGTTAGCAGATTGTCATTTTTGGGTTTGATGTTCCTGGGTTTAATTGTCTTTCATGTGAACAATGGCAGGAGCTCTCTAGTGTGCCATGCGAGCATGATAAAAGGGGGCCGTTCTTGCATAGCAATGCCTTTTTTTTATTATTAGCGTAAAAAATTAGCAAGCTGGAAGTCGTTAGAAGGAGTTCCACTGGCATTAATTGTAATGCAGCCTGAATTTGTTTGCAGACCAGTGCGGCAAGACAATAGCAGCAGGGGGAAAAAGCAATATTAATAGCCTTTTACTTATTGTATCATTTTAGCGAGCCTTAATAAGGTGTCTGCTGTCAACTGGAATTTATTAAAAAAAAAAAGACATGGTAATTGATGTATTGCAGTAAGTATGGATGTGGGCTCAACTTGATTAATGTATGAGTTGGCTTTTTAAGGCATTTTAAAAAGGCTTCTTAACTGGGTCTTAAGAGACTGGCACAAGCCCAGTGTAAACTACCTCATTGCAGTTGGAAAACAGCCTGACAGCTGCTGATGTCTCCTGGGCTTTGCTTTTTTTTTTTTTTTTTTTTTCTGATCAGAGAAAACAGAGAAAGTAATATAGTCCTCGTCAATAATTGCAGTGCTTAAAAATCTTATAAAGGGATTTCTATTCTTCCCTCCGGAGATAACTTTTCAAAGGTTAAATTAGTTTTACTCGTGTGTGCTTCAAATATTTCAGGTCCCAATAAGGATCACGTTTTGTTTTAAATAAAATGCTAGTTTGTGAGGTGCATGAGATTAACACCTTGCTGAATATCTACCGTTTCTAATATGAGTTGGACATTACATCACATCCAAGTTTGTCTCACTGTATTCCCCAAAACAATCTACTGCACATTGATCATTGTTACATTCATGTTGCCAGTTTGTTTCACAGAAGGGCATTCATTTTTTTCTCTCTTGAATTTGTCAACTCCTGTTTTGAGACCTTACCTACTGAGAGAGTCTCAGCATTTAGAGCTCAAAATAATCTAGAAAGACAAAAGCTGGGATTTTCATAGGGGCCTATGAGAGTTAGGTACCCAACTCACATTCAATTTCAGTGTGAATAGAGTGCCTAACTTCTTTAGTCTCTTTAGAAAATCACAGTCTAAAATATCCTACCTGACTGGATATCCATGGGTGCCACTGAAATACTGAAGGACAATCTAATAAGACTCTTCTGATTCCTAGAATGTGTGAACTAGGCATTCTGTTACATGAACAAGCTACCAGGAAATAAGAGTGGTACGAGTAAAAATGTTTCTTTAAGTATGCTGTGGACTTCCTGTTTTCCTCACCTGAATTCCTCCCCTATTGTGCCCTAAGTCAAACAACTGATATGTGGTATGCTGTGCTGATGGGATCGGCAGCAACATATGTATGTCTATGTATATCTTGTACACTGGTGTTTCTGCTTGTAACTGCAGCTAGCCAGTGGACAAGCAGAGAAATATGTTGAGAGGAATCATACAGAATAATAGTTCAATTACTTTGAATAAATGTGTCCACCACCTTATGGTCTCCCGGGGTCACCATGATCTTGAGGTGTAAGTTAAAGGGGCAGGCGTTTAATTTTATTTAAAAATTTCCATATTTGTCATCTAAAATAAAGAACATCTCTGTACCGACTGGACTAATCAAGTTCCTGTCTGCTCTGTAACAATACCATCAGCAGTGCTGAAAATGTCATCTGAGTGTATACCAAAGTCAAGTACAGAAATGCAGGCTTCTAATTTCCCACAATAGCATGTGGTCCTTCCTGGTATCTTTAGATCTTGCCCAAGGGAAGTATTCTTCCACCGCTATAGATGCAAACTTAATTTGCCTGTATAGGCTTCATCAGTCTCAGGTCTTGGGAAAAGCCACCATCTATTTATACACTGCAGAATTTGGAAATGCAGCTGCAGTTGCTGTTTCAGGTTGTGTGCCAGTGTGGCTGTTCTCTGTTCCCAGTATCTTTTGAACTTCCTGGTGTCACCTGCAGACGTTCTGTAGGACCTGAGATGCACCTACCCATCTTCTTAGCCTATGTGCAACATACCTCAAGTGGCACATGACCAGGATTCATCACCAAATTTGGTC
Organism: Lepidochelys olivacea; assembly: GCF_965140295.1. Classification (NCBI taxonomy): domain Eukaryota; kingdom Metazoa; phylum Chordata; order Testudines; family Cheloniidae; genus Lepidochelys; species Lepidochelys olivacea. The sequence continues at coordinate 164,647,585 of NC_140413.1, forward strand.
CACTGGTTGGATTATTAGCTTCCCCAGCAGGGGCCAGGTACTGATGGTGAGCATGACGTGAACGCTGATCCATGCCCCCCTGCATCTGCCCTTAAGGATAAGGACTAAGAAATGGAGCCTCATAGCATCACATCCTGGAGTACTTTGTTTTTAATAAGGGTTTGTTTTTGTTTTTTGTTTTTTTTTGTTTGGGATGGAAGTATGTGCCAGACAGGCCAATCAGAGCTACTTCTGGAGTCTGTGGGCAGCCTAAAAGTTAACTGTTGCACCAAATTGGCTTAAATTGATATCTCCCAATAATATCAAATAGTTTTCCTAGTTTCTTCGTAGGGTTTCAGTTACCAAATACTCAGTAGCAGAAGGTTTAGACTCACATTATTTTAGCTGCTTCCCTAGATAGTCATTGTACTATTAACTGAACTGGTCACCTAGTTCCAAGGAGTGTGATTTGTAACCTTTGTTTACATAAGGTATCATATTGGTAAAGTTTTTAGTAGGGGCGTGATTTGCTGTGAACTTTCTTTTTGAGTTTGTCATCATTTCATCTAATACCATTTGTCTTTTCCCAGCAGTTCATTTCATAATAGCCTTTTCTTCCTCAATCACAGAAAAGAAACCTGAATTAGTCTGCAGGCCTATGAAATTGCGTTAGTTGCATCTGCTGCTTTTCCTCACTGCTAGTCTTGCGCAGTCTCTTAGAACCCAGACTCTGTTTCCAAGGTATTTTCCCAGTGGATCCAGTATTCCCTTGTGACTAGCATTTAAACATAGGTGTCTCTGAAGTTTTTACTCTTCCTTCCTCTAATTACATCTGTGTGGCAGGTGGTGCAAATGGCCCAGCATACATCTGTGTGATCCTGTGCATAAAAAGATGCTATACCAAAGGCTACTTCCTTTTCCCTAACTCATATTTCTCAGAATTCTTTTCAAAATCCAATTTCACCAATATTATTTCCTTCTTCTTCATGTATCTTCTTAATTTCTAGATACAGACTCGAATTAAAAGCTCTGGGTCTGAACACTCATAAAGATTAGGGGTGTTTGAAATCCAGACATAGATTCAGGTCCAAATTTTGAAAATGGCCCCATCTTTATAATGAATGTAACTGAAACCCTGGATTTGAGCAACCCTAAAATGTTAGGTATTCACAACCCAGGTTTGAATATTGTGGCTTGATCCCATCTCTGTATATTATCCAACTTATCTGTATATTCTTTTTCACTGGATTTGTAAGCCTTTGCTTTCTCTTTCCCTTCCTCAGTCTGATCTATTACCAGGTACTCAATACTTTCACCTATAAGTGGGTCTGGTTGGAATTAGAGGGAGCCAGCCCACATCTGCAAGTGGTAGCACCTGCACATTCTTTTCTATACACAGTAAACTGCACAGCATGCAAGAATGGGAGGGAGATTGGTGACTGTGACCATTAGTTTGAGGTTTGCCATGTGCGTAGAATATTCAGTTCTTATGCAACCAGAAATTCTCAGAATTCTCAAGGCCTGTATTAACTGGATTAAGCTTCCTGTCAAAATTCTAGTCACTCCCTCACTTGGGGTTCTGAAGATCTCCATTCTGTTCCTGGCATTGCCATAGACTTTGTCTGGGACTTTCTGCAAACAAGGTGCATAAGTGATCTTACTCTCTCCAAGACTCAGTTTCCCCATTTGTATTTGGGGCTAATAATATTTATCTAGGTATTAACAGGGCTGTTGTGACGCTAACTAAATGAATTAATGTAAGTAAATAACATGGATATTGCTGGAAGGAAACAGCCACATAATATTTTGCACTTACTAATTAATAGAACTGTTCAGTAGTTTTGATCAGAAGTGAAACAGAACTGGAGTCTTACAGTACCATGTTTCTTACAAAGTGAAAGGCATTGTTACTCGCTTTTAGCAAGCCTGAATCTGCAGCAACGAGTTTTTATAGCTAATACTGCGGCTCCTTCGGCGTTGGGTGTGAAACAGGCTGAATTCACAAGTGTGATGCTGGCAAAGTGGTTTCATATGTTTTTGTGGGAGAACTGGTTTGTATGAGCTCACAGACATGGGGTGGGGGGGTTATCAAAAGGTATGCATGTGAATAAGCCCAGTTTTTTTGTGGTCAGATCTCATTACCAACCCTTTAGCAAGGTCCTCTCACTGAAACTGGAAGAGGAGCTAGGCCGAACTGTGGTGCCAGAGCAGAATTCTGATCTCAAATCCCGCCTTCTAAAGCCAGACTATAGTTACTACAAAAGTGAAATTACAGAGGACTCCGCCAGAAATACACAGACTCGGCATCTCCGCTGATGCATCAGTACAAATAATTCTGATCAGAGGGAAATTTACCTTTCCGAAAGTGGACTAAACTAATGTGAGCCAGAACATACAGCTAGCTGTGTGACCTTGGCTCACATTGGATATGTCTACCCAGGTTTTTTTTCCATCTCATTTGATTGATTGACTACAAAGGTTTGGGGTTTACCTCACGAATCAGTCCAGGCTAAACTACAACCATCTGAGGAGTGTCCAGACTGGTCTTTGAAAAAAGGTGTTGAGTAATATCTTACTACTCAAGGTGTCCCATGATTGGGCTATTAGTACTAGTTAGCATGAGTCCCGGTGACCCACATTTAGGCAGTTTCTGATAAATGGAGGGATTAAAAAGGCATGTCAAGCATTTTTACCCAAAAAGATTTTTAATTGAGAAATGTTTCCAAAAATGAAACTTTGTAAAAAAAAAAAAAAATTTCAACATTATTGAAGTTTTCTATTTTGGGGTGAAATCTTCCATGCTGTTTTTTTACCAAAAAGTTGCCAAAATTATAAAAATTATTGAAATTTTTCATTAATTGAAAACTGCGTCATCATACAAAATCTAAGTTTTTTGGTAAAGAAAATCATGTTAAAATGTTTGATTAAAATTTTAGTAAAAATGACCTCACACAACTTGAAAAATGGGCCTATTTAAAAATGTATCAAATGGAAACAACTTAAATGTCTCATAATATTGTTGTCTTAAATCAACACCTATTTTTGTGCAGTTCTGGTAATAACACACTAAGCCACTATTTACAGGATGCAATCAAACACAGGTGCTTGAAGAATGTATTTCTTCCTGACTTTGTCAGCTCTAAATCATATCCATATTGCCTGAGAAACCAAGTGAGAATGCTTCTGCTGAGTAGGGTTTGTGACCCGGCTGATCGTATGGGATAGACTCAGCCAGTCCTGGACACAAGAAATATATCATGTGACTCCTTGTGGCTCAGGGCACAATGGTGTGGGGAGGCTAGGTGGCCTAGCTGGGCCAAAATTGAATGGTGGTGTGATCCCATGCTCCAGATCGCAAAACCACTCACTCAAATTTGGCTTGGCCGCCCTACCTTAGGTCAGAGGGGCAGCTGGGCCAAATTTGAGTGGCGCTGCAACCCTGTGCACCTGCTTGGACTCCCAACCTTTGCAGTCCTGGTGCCCATGGGGACTGGGCACCTCCAGCCCCCCAGAGAGAAGCAGAGCAGGGGGCACAAGAAATTCCCAGTGCCCAGGAGGGTGGAAGGATTGGATCTGGGTTTTTGGTGCTTCTTGGGGAAGCCGGGATGCAAAAGGAGGCAGAGGTTGGGATTCCCAGAACTGCCTGTCCCCTGGTGGGCATAGTACTCTTCAGCCTGACCACTTCTCCAGGTAAGAGCTTAGGTCTGGGTGTGAGGGAGGGAGACCATGGGGGTTGGGTGAAGGGGAAGAGCTTGGAGCTGGGTGCAGGGCAGTGTGAGAAAAAGAGCATGGGGCTGAATGTGGGGCATCAGAAGGAGTGTGTGAGTGGTGCTTGGTGCAGGGAGGAGAGTGCGGATCTGGATGCAGAGGCAGTGGGGGTAGCGTGGGGCTGAGTATAGGGGGAATGTGGGGCTGGGTGCAGGAGGGGAGGGGCGGGAAAGCTTTGAATCCCCTAGGAAAATTTTGCTTGTACCCCTGATATGTCAAAGTATAACCCAAACTACTGCCAGGTTATAGATATCTATTTGAAGAAGAAAATCTTTCAAAATATTCCTTTGGACAACTGTGAACATGGACACTGTCTGAGTGAACCGCTGCAGGTACGAGGCTGCATTTTGAATAGGAATTGAGGATGAATTCTGTTTCTTTTATAATTAGAGAGACACGTTTTGCACATTTCTGGTTTAGCACATGCATTTGCGTATTTTAGAATGGGCCTGTACCAAATCTCTGATTCTACCATTTGTGGCTCAGCACCAGCGCTGGAAAATGTGTGCATTACCTGGCACACGCAGGCAAAAATCCCTGCTTATGTCTTGGAACTGAACATTAAAATACCTGAATTCATGGATGTAATACTGCCTTTGTATGTAGCGGTGAAATGTCACAGTTACATTTATATGCTCAGAAAGGTTAGAAGGTAAAGCTAAATGCACCCCACAACATTTTTATTTACCCAGGACATCAAACTGAAATGTTTTTAGACATGTTAATGAGGAGTCCTTGCTCCCCATTAAGAAATGTCGTGAACTTAGTGCTGTACAAGATGCCATTTTGTGCAGCTGCAACGAAGTTCCACATCCTATTTTTAACCCTTGTCATGATCTGAGATTACGGTAGGTACAGTCGCGATAGCTTTCCGGCTTATATCTATCAACTTTAACTTTAAGAAATCATGTTGTAGCCTTCTGACGGGGATACAATAGACTTTTTATTCATGCTGTGGGTATTTCTCGGTACTTCAGAGACATGGGGTTTTTTTTCTCTTATTAACCTGTTTTCAAAATAATCTTCCCATATCAAAGCATGTTTAAAAACAGATTGTTTTTGATAGCAGTAACTAAAATGCAGTAAGAAGAAGCCTTTTGATCTGTTGCAAATAAACTCTTTTGCAGATAAATATGTAACAAGTGTATTTTTGTTCATTGCTATCAAATTTAATAATAACCAGTGGAATTGAGTTCAACAAAAATGGTTTCATATCAGTCTTTGAATACATACTTTTAAATATTAAAAGATAATGATTTGTATGGCATTGTTATATAATGCATTTCTTGTCTTCTCTTGTGTGCATGTGACGAATTCCAGTCGATAAGCCCAGGACTCTGGAGTCAGTTGTCTGGCTAGTTATTAAGATTAAGATAAGTACTAAGAACAGAAAGATACAGTGCATTGTACTACCCTTATGGGACTGGGCCACCTAGGATTCCAAGTGTAAACAATGAATTAGTTCTCCCTGGCTCTTTTCAAACCTGAGGTGTACACTGTAAATATTGGTGAAATCTGATGGAAAGAGTGAGCAGAGATTATTGTTGTTTTACCTACTAAAAATAAGAGACAACTTAACTCTTCCCCCTCCCCCGCCCCCGCTCCCTAGATTCTGAACTCATTTAAATGTGCCTATAAAATACTAACCTAATTCTGGGACTTGTTTATAGGAAAGGTCATTATTTTTCATGCAATAAGCTGTAAGAAAAACACCAACACTTGGGAGTGCATCACCATTAGAAACTTCATGCTGAATAAAATAGCAACATATTTGTATTCAGTACAATGAAGTGCAGTGAACACTTTAAAAACCTAAGGGTCTGATCCAAAGCCCACTGAAGACTGCAGGAAGTCTCCCAGTGTCTTTAACGGGCTTTGGATCAGTTCCTAAATGAGAGTTTTGTAAAATATACTGTTTCTGGCATTTTGAAGCTCTTATTGTTAATACCTTCAAAAGTAGAGTCTTTAGGGCATCACACTGTCTTTTCTAAAGGAAGAGTGGGGGCGGGGGAATCCCATGCCTTTTATTATTCCTTGCTAATGAAACGTTACCGAAGTACACAAAACAGAGGCAAATATTTTCTGAAGTGCAAGCAGTGATTCATAGTAAATATAGTAAATATGAGCATTGTCACAAATTGGTAGGCAACATTTTCAGGACTGCAAAGTTTAACTGTCTATAAGATCACTGGAGGAGTGATAGAAAGGGGTAATTTAGCAAGCCTATCGCAGCAGCATGCTGTGCGATGTAGAGCACTGGGTAGCAATTAATTTTTGTTAATGAATTTAAAACTAGATGTATGGAAATGGTTATATAAAATGTATACACTGCTAAACAGCTAACTAGTCCTTGGGGTTGGCGCTTTAATTATCTGTATGTAAATCATTTCAACCAGAGCAATCTAATGAGTCAAAAACTGCTAGGAAATTTGGATCTGGATTTGTAAGGTCTATAAGACACTTCCCCCCCGCCCCCCGCCTCCTCCCCATCCTGATGCCCTACTTCACTAAAAGGCCTTTACAGATAAGCAGTTACTAACCTTTAATTAAACATCTCCTATGAAAAGGATAGTTTATGAAGAGAAAATAGGATTTAGTAATGTTTTCTAAAGTAGTATCACTAAATTCTAAGGATGCCCACTGTAGGAAATGTATGCTAAGGAATATTGAAAACTATCCAGCTGCTACAGAGGTTATACTTAGATGACTCATAAAGGTCTCTCCCAACCCTAGTATTTCTAATTTGATGGGAGAGAAAACATTTATTTTCATTCTTTAGAAAAGGAATGAGACAACTATGCAAACTTCTTTTTCTTGCAAGTCTGAATGTGTCTCTTAGAATCTGAATGTGTCTCATTCATATTGCAGTTAAAATCATTGGGCTTCCTGAACTCCCTTACGCATGGACTAAGATTTCCTCTTAACTGGGAATAAAGATAAAAAGCTATTGTGTATATATGTTTCTGTTTACAGTTATCTTAAGCAAAATTAAATTAAACCAGAAGTTATGATGGAATCACAATTTATAATTGATCACTAATACAATACAGGTTTCAGAGTAACAGCTGTGTTAGTCTGTGTTCGCAAAAAGAAAAGCATGAGCTTTCATGAGCTGTAGCTCACGAAAGCTCATGCTCAAATAAATTGGTTAGTCTCTAAGGTGCCACAAGTACTCCTTTTCTTAATACAATACAGTATCTGATGGCCTTTGATACCATCAGACTTTGTATTTATGTGCTGTATCTGGACATTCTAATTATAAACAATGGCCTTTGGAGTGCTTATAATACCACACTGCTTCTCCTCCCATCTCTTTTTTTAACATGGGGTCTTTATAACATGATTACATACCTCACAGTTACCTACTAGAGGGAAAGCTCTACTTGGTTATTGATGTTGATATATGCCGTATAAGCGGGCAAAGAAATGGTCCAGATTCCTAATGATTAGCACTTATTATAAAACTCATATTCTAGAAGATGGGAACATGCATCTGTTGTACCCTACACATTGTAACTTAACATAGTCAGACGCACGTTTAAAAGTCCAAACATAAACCTTGGGAACAATATCCTAAAATAGTTAGATTTTAATTGTTCCAAATGGGGAGGGGGATGGAAGCAGGTGTGTGTGTGAGTTCAGCCTCTGTGCAGACAGCTCTGTGCTGTATATTCGGTGAATGCACTGGAACCAGCTGCTTGTTTTAAAAAGCTCCTTACCTCAAACTCCTTATGGTCTGAAATATCCAGATAGTTAGCGTTCTTTCCAGTTTGATATGATTGAGACCTTTACTTGAACTGACCTCAGAAGGAATAGCAGACTAATTGAGGCAGCCCTAGTTCTAGCTCTCTAGAGGTGTAAAACACAGCACATGGTATCTGGTGCATGCATAAAGAGGTTTACATAGTGGAGGGGGGAACCGGAGAGGGAAGAGGGTTTTCCCCCCCCCTCTCTTTCTCCCTCAGTACTATTTTTTTTTCTTTCAGGAAAAATAATTTCAGTTTCATCTTAATATCTCTGCATAGTAAGATAATAAGCACAAAAGTAAAATGCACCCAAACAATGGGGAAGGTAAAATTAGGACAGTACTCAGGTGCCTCAGGGCTGTAATTAAAGCACTCTGGATAAAAGGAGATATTGTGCCTCAGATTTATGTTCTGAGGAGGGGGAAAAAAGCGGAAAGTGAAATACAGCAAAAGAAACTCTTAATTCCAGTGTATTTCAACTCACCCATCAGAAGAAATGGCATTAATTCAGGTACCCAATTACTGTAATGTGGTTCAGAGCACCTCAATAGGTGTTTCAATCTCAAGCCAGGACTAACATTTGTAATCCTTTAAATGCACTTAAGAAATTGATGTTACAGCCCCACAATCTGTTAGGGGCCTTGCTTCCTGGCTGATTGCAAAGTATCCCACCATTAATTGGATCATCAGAATGTGATCCGCGTCCTGGTCCTCGGATTATGTAAGACTGACTTTGCTCTGACGCGTTGAACCAGAGGCTTCTTTTGCTGGATATTTTGACCCTTAATGTAGATAAGTGGTATTTTTCATCAATCTTAGCTTGCATTAAAAAAGGGAAATGTCAATTCAATGTGGGGCGTTTAACTTAATTCAACATCTTTTAATTTAATACCTTGGAAAAGTTAGTCTGTCTCCGACCTACCTCATACTTCGGCTGATGGAATATTTTGTAAGACGCTATTGGAGATACATTGTCTCACTCCTCAAATAAAATCAAGTTCCCAAAGTCTTCACTCTTTGTCTCTTTATGAAAAAGGGGTAAAGGGGGACAACTTGTTTTACTGCCTGCAGTTGTAATGGAGTTCCTTCAGTCCCTGCAGACAGTAACCCCTTTAGCTCCTGTCTTTGCCTGAGAGAAAAGAAAATCTACATTTTTTTTTCCAGTCTTCACTCTGCTGTTTCCATCTTGGACTGTATATTTCCTTCAGGATTGTGTGTGTCGGGGTGCTGCTTCCTCTTCTCACACCTCTTTGATGAATGCAGTTTTAATAAAACTCCTCACTTTGATTAATTTACTGAATATATTTAGTAAATGTTGGTGCCCAAGTAACAACAGTGGATTTGGACATCCTCTATTTGGACCAGATCCAAAGCCCATTGAAGCTAATGAAAAGACTTACACTGATTTTCAGTGCACTTTGGATCAGGCCTTTTATCCTGAGAGTTGGTACAAGACAGGCAGTGGCAGTGTATCCTTTCCTGTACTGCCTCACCAATATGCCTCCACTCTGACCTGGAGGGATCATTTGTAAATATGTGATTTCTCTGAATATTCTGCTGGGTTCAATCTTGGATGTCAAGACCACCAGTCCTCTTCCCAGTCCTCCCCCCCGCCAGAGGTTGAAAGCATTTTTCCCACTTGCGTGGACGTAGTCAACTGAGTCCAAAGTCCATTGCAGCAAAGGTTGTTAGATACCCAGTAGAAGTAGCAGGGTGCCCTGAGTGCTTTGCCACAATGAACACTGAGTACATTTGACCCTGATAACACCATTGGGACAACCATTTTTAAAACAAGTTTGTGGGGTGCTGCCATGTTTGACACTTAATGGTGACTGTTTTTTTCAAAAGTAGACAGAGATTAAGGGTAAGGGGTTCATTCAGTATCCATGCCTTATCAGTCCTTGGCATCTTTCCTGGGGCTGCCAGCAAGGTTGCTCACTAGTCCTAGTTGTGGTGGTAATTTCGGTGAGGTAGACAGATGTTCTGAGGAACTCTCTCCAGAAGAGTGGTCCAGAAGAGTTCTATAGGGTGCATTTTTGCTGTTTCCATGGCAGAGGAGAAGTAGGTTCTTTTTACCTCCATTATGGCAGCATTATCTGTGTCTGAGTCTGTCAGTATCAGACCTCCTTTTCTGCCACTGAGGTTTGAATTTCATTCCTTCCTGCTTTTTTTCTGTCTGCTTTTTGGCCTCTAGGTTGGGCAGAGTCTTCTGTAAGTAAATTTTTTTGGAATTTGGCAAGGTCCAAGAGTTTTCTGGCCAGACTATGGAGGTGGCTTTTTCCTCTCTTGCAGTAGAGAGAGTTCCACCTGGTGGAGGAAGTGGGTTGGCCAGCTGAGGAGAATGGTTCTTGCATTTCTTAAGTTTACGTTCAGTCCAATGAATAAGGTAGGTGGTACAGAGATTACCTGTGAGAAATCTAAGATGGAGAGTTTAGATAGCTTCAACAATCATTCAGATGATGCCTCTGATAAGATAGGAGGCTTGGGGCTATCTACAAGAGTTTTGTGTGGGTTTATCGTATGTTAGACAGTGTTACTGTGAGCTGGGAAACCTTAGTGTCTGAGGTTTGATAGTGTTAATGCCCAGGTTAGTCAGCTCTCTGGACATGCAGATTTGGTGAATGCAATCAAAGAATTTTGATCTGAGTGTGTGTTTTCTGCATTTAACCCCAGAAAGAAATAGAATGCCTATGTTACATCAGATATGTACTTCTGGTTTGTGGTAAGTGGTGGGGAGCAGGGGAAACAGGGAATGAGATAAGCCAACCCCAGGCCTGCTTCATCAGCCAGCCAGGTTTCTGGGATCCAGACCAGGTGACTTCTTGATAATAAGATCATAGATCTTTAAGGATTTATTTATCATACATCTTGCTCTGGTCAACATGAGGCTGAGGTCCTCCTGTTTGCTTTGAAGCCAATAAAGCTGTGGCTTCAACTTTACACCAGGACTGAATTCGGCCCAGTTCCTCCAGATCTAGAACATCTCTCTCAAAACCAGCTCAAGAGCAAGAAACAAAACATTGCCCTTATAGCAGTGCAGTGATCGGGCCAGTTAAATAGCTAATATATCTGTGGTATGACAATAAAGGAGAAGCTAAACCTTTAATATTTGTAACACTTGTATAGAAGCAGCATTTACCAGCAGGTTTTGCACTAGAATAAGAAGCTTTTGAGTATTATTCCACTGTATGGAGGTGAAAGGAAACGTTTTGTAGCTTGTGGCAATGCCTTCCTGGACAACTGATTTTACACACAGCCAGTGTACCTCAGGGTGGTCTGTGGCATGGGGTTGCACTGTAAGTGTGTCACTTACAATCTGTTTAATTGGAGTCTTGGGTGACATTTCCCTTCTGCTGCATCTCCAGATAGAAAGCTGATTTACGTTTTTTGCTTTAAGTACACTACAAGGTTGGAAAGTAAAGTTGAGTTTGTGATGAAGTAGATATATTGGCTTCCCATGCTTTTGAAGACAAATGGAATCTCATCCATCGCTGCTATACCAGTATGCTGGTACTCCATTTCAGACTGCTTTGGGTTAGGATTTCAGTTTGCCCTTCCTTCCTAATGGGGTCCCTTGGTGGTGAATGCCATCCACACACAGGATGGATGAAATGCCCTAAGGACCTGAATCAGGCTTGCCTTTTAAGCAGTGCCTTGCTGAACTGTGAACTGGGGTTTCCTTGAACTGCTGTGTGAGGATATGAATTCAACTTTGAGACAAAAAGAGAGCAAAAATATTGTATACAGAAGCATATGTCCATTAATGGCACATGGTGTTCTGTGGCAGTCTGAATATGTATCGAAAATGATTTCCTTGTGGAGTCTTCAGTATCTCTTTGAATCTTGTTTTCCTTTGTTCTAACTCCCCCTGGGACAGGTAGAGAAAAATGGATGGTGCATCTGCTCCGGCCACTGTCAGACAGAAGCTTGCAGCAGAATTAATTCCGTCCTCTCTAAAGATCAGCAAGTTACCTCATTGTCAGGAAATGGCCTCTTCAGTCTAAAGAAACCATCACAACTCATTCTCATTGTATGCTACAACACCTTTTTCTAATGCATGCATCTCTCTTACACCAAAAACATTCCCACTTACCTTTTAAGTTTAAGGTCAGAGTGGTTTCTTTACTCTATAAGCCTGGGTGTTCCAGGACATACTATGTGTATCAAAAAGCTTTCAGATTAGAGGCCCAACATTTCATATCTTTTTCTTTTCTTCCGAAGAGCAAGCTCTGCCTTCCCCTTCATGTTGGAGGAAAGGTTAAGACATGATTGCATGATGAAGCCAGGCCTGCCACACTGTGTCCATCTTGTTAGATCAGATTCTCACCTGGCTTGCCATACTGTGTAGAGGAGACATGTTTGTGGCTGTCCAGTGCAGACAGCTGAGTGCTTCCATCCTGTTAGATCCCTTTTCAGATGGATTTAGTGGCAGTTTTTACACTGAGGACACACAGTTTTGTGCAGTAGGAATCTTGCTCGAATTCTTATGCCCATGTTTTTACATAACTTGGCTCTCTGCGGAATAATTTGCAAGACAATGCTGAATGAGGAATGCAGCCATCCCAAACGCCTGGCCTCCAATGGGTGCAAAATCACAGGCACAATTATTAGTGCCTGCAGTTGCACCCAGTTTGAGCTCTCCTTCTGTGGTTTGCTGGATGCTGTGCTCAAAAACGTAGGCCTATAATGTTTATATATTAGAGTTAATATTGTATGTTTTCGTTCTTTCTCTGAGTGGTGGCACATACATATGTGGGGTCAGATGTGTGTGAAGCTGAGCAAGTATGTTTGAAATGGCTGAGTTTGGCTTCAGTGTTAAGTCCAGCTGTTGCTTTAAACACTTTGTACTGTGCAGTGATTTATGCCGTACCAGTCTCATAGAAGTAGGCTGATGTGAATCATGAATGAACTACTTTTGAAAGATGAAAAGGAGGTGAGTATTCCCTTTCTCCCTCCCTTGTCTTCCCTCATCCTACCCTTTGCTCCCCTCCCATCCAGTGCAAGTAAGCACATTCCTGTTTGATGCAGAGGAACCAGCTAGATACTGGTTAATCTGCTTCTTGTGTCTGGTTTTATTACTTCTTTTATGTGTCATCTCTCACACTGTCTCCTTGTCACCTCCCTTACCATTTGAAACCCATATATGTTAAAATAGTCTTGAATGGATCAGTAAATGTGTGTCATAGAATGGGACCAAACAAATATGTTCACCCAAGATCTGGGAAGTGGTAGGAGCTGACCTTTTACACTTTTTCTGCTTTTCAGGTCGTTAAGCCCTGAGCCACCCTAAATCTACTGTTCCTATAAAAGGCTGCATTTTAAAAGGCTTTAGGAGGCTTGCTGACCTTGCAACCTACTTTGTAAGGAGTCTGCACCCACAGCTATTAAACAAAATTAATTTCAGCACTTTTAAATTGTTAATCTTGCAAAAGACAACTCGCTTGCTCTCCAGTGATCCCATAGGTCATCATTCTGTGTGCTGTAAACCATCACCGGGGTTTGTGGCTCTGAACATCATCAGTCTGCTTGTGGTTTTCCAAATGCCTTTCCAAATTAATTCCCTTGCTCTCCACTTTCCCTCCCACCCAGCTCTTTGAGATCTGGGAACTTGGTGAGCTATGTGGATTTAGTGGGCATTCAAAAATAGCCCACAACATCTTATTTTCAATTTAAGGCTACTGTATCCTAAATCAGTGCTTCTGACTCCTCACCTTATGGTAATGAACGTTGGGCAGCAGGACATTAATTCAGGTAGGAAATGACAGCTTTAGTATTCTGAGTGTTCGGTTTTCTATCGAAAGGGTTACATCTCTTGTAAGTTAAGTATCTCTTTACCCATGGGGCAAATGTTTTATCATGTATCAATTTATTTTGTATCCCTTTTAAGTGCATTTTGTCTGCCTGGCTGTAGAACTTGGAAATGTTACCTTTTCCCTCCTTGTGATGATTCGTGCGTGTGTGTGTGTGTGTGTGTTATCTGGGATTATCATTCTCGGTTGTCCCTGCTCCTTCCGCATCTTTTGTCTCTGCCACTCAAACCAATTTCAGCTATCCGCCAGCTTTCATTTGGGATAATAGCCTCTCTTTTTACTGTTGTCTTGTCATGTTTGATTCGGCAGCACAAGGGTTTTAAATTAGCCAAAATGTTTGCATGCTGGGCTTACTCTGCTGCCACTACCAGTTGTAGATCTACTGAACCACTTGATGCTGAAATTGATGGTTGCTCGGAAAGAATAAGAAATTGTTGGTGACTACCGGGAAGATTCATTCACGCCGAGCCCCTTTTAAACAACATAGAGGGAGGGAGAGAGAGATTTCCTTCATTTTCCTGCCACCTGGCTGGTGGTTGTATTGTGCTTGTGCCAGGTTCCTGCTGAGTGATTACAGTCTTGCTAGGCTAGGTAGTTCCTGTGATTTCAGAAATAAAAACAGAAACCCCCCCTCAAAAGATGTGTAGTTAAATTCAATGACTTACAGCTGCTGGATATTAACTCACTGGTGAGAAAACACTTTAATTTCTTTATTATTTTATTCCCTCCATATTGAATTTTACTTGTCGGAAGTTTTAACCAACAGAAAGCTACCTTCCTTGGCTGCTGGAATTTGTGGTGCTAAACCACCAAATGGGAATTGAGCAGTTTTTTGAATATTTTTCCAATCAAAAGGAATTGGTCATTAATGTGATTTAGTGAGCTCTGGAATCCCCATGCAAAACCTACCAGTGATCCCCAACGTTTATTATTATTGGTGTCGGTATTGAAAGAGATTTGTGATCAGAATTAACAGGTGACCATCCTACCTGAGAAAGTAGGTATGGCTGTCTCATGCATAACTTCAAAGTAATCAGAAAAATTTTGACAGATAGTGCTAAAAAACAGATTATACTATAATCAGTGAGGCCACAGCATTAAATGAGAAGTGCCTGGAATATCACTAGTGATGCAATTGTATTATATAATCTAGTACATTTACATCTACAAAGGTAGATAAGCCTCCCCCTGCACAAGTCCATTGAATGGCTGTGGTTTGATGTACATCTTCTTTGAAAGATGATACATCTTGGCATTATTTTGGAGTTTTATAGCCCTATCTATCTGGACCTGGAATTGCCCCTATTGGTAACTGGTACTACAGGTCACAAAATGAGGATAATAGATCAGCAAGTGTCCTGTGTACAATATCTCTTCATGGTATACAAATCTGTATGAGGCATAGGAGGCTCTGTTATGTGACCCATGTCTGTATCAAACCTTACTGAGGGAAATTTGGTAATAGGAACATAGGATTTGCCGCAGTGGATCAGTTCTGGCATCCTCCATTTTGGTAATGGCTAGTACCTGGCGCTTTGGAGGAAGATGAATAAACCTGGTCACGTCCCTAGCCAGTTATGCAGTGGATTCCACAAGGAATATTGTACGTGGAACTGTGGGGGGCAGGGAAAAGTGCAAAGAATAGTAAAAATGTGACAGAATTATGTCATGTGATATCAGACACACACATAGGCACTGATTTACTCAGATCCCGGGGGGTGCTTGACCCCCGCTCCACCCCAGGCCCTGCCCCCACTCCATCACTTCTTCCAACCCCCACCCACGCCCTGCCTCTTCCCATCCCTGTTCCGCCCCAGCCCCACCCCCACCCTGCCTCTTCCTGACCACTCCCCACCTCTTCCTGCCCTGGCTCCTTCCCCCTGGTGCCTCCCACACGCCGCCGAACAGCTGATCCATGGCAGGCAGGAGGCAAGGAGATGAATGGGGAGGAGCTGATCAGCATGGCTGCCAGCGGGCAGGAGGCTCTGGGGGGAGGCACTGATCCTTGGGGCTGCTGGTGGGTGCTGAGCACCCGCTGTTTTTTTTCCGTGGGTGCTGCAGCCCCAGAGCACCCACGGAGTCAGCACCTATGGAGGAGCCAGGCATATAGGATGTGTGATTCCAGACACACAGAACACTATTCCTCAAGATTATAACCAAAAATTGTACAGTGTCCCAGATAGGACAATAAATACCACATATTCAGTAATAGGACTGTACAGCATCTAAACTTATAATGATGTTTGCACTTGTATTGTTACAACTAAGCTAATTCCATCATCCAGTTTTTCTGGTTACTAAATTATATGTTGTCATTTTATAAGCTATCATTTGTCTGAAAAACACACCATGGTGTAAATTTGAAGGAGTTCCTATAAGTCTTTGTTTTCTCCTTGCCCCCATCATGTATTTAATACATTTTGGGGAAATAATATGAATGAATAAAGCTCCAAAAATATGGATCTAATTAATGGTATGAATCTCTGAGGCCCAGCAATGGATCATTGCAGGCTTCAGTTTGCACCCAATAACAGTAGATTGAATGGGGAGGCAGGATACCATTATGGGTCTAGTCCTGTTATCTCTCTCTAACTGCTGTAATGTTCCAAATTGCTGATTTCTCTGCTAAATCAAGACAATTGTATTACAGGAAAATATATCGGGAGAGGTACTAGTGAGGGAGCTAATGAAAAGGATAATGAGTGGCTGTAGCTATGTCCTCCAGCAGACTTTGATGAGTTTTCATAATATATGGGATGGCTCAGTCTGCCCTATTAGCAAATGTAGCCAGTTTATGCTCTATGTACGAACTAGAGATTTGATAAAGCACTAAATGAGTTTTCTGGCTCTCATTCACAAGGTATTAGATGTTTGAAACTTCATGGGATCATCATGCTTCTGCCACACATTCGTTAAAATGTGTTTTATAATGTAAGCACGAGGCAGCATGAAAGTTCCCTGGGAGAGGAAGGTGGGGGGGGGGGGAGGTCTTGTCACTAAAGCACAAGGCTGGGGACCTCTAAAATCTGAGTGTGGCTCATGGCTGTGCTTCAGAATCCTGTGTGATTTAACATCACTTTTCCTCTGTTTCCCGATCTGGTTAAAGTTGGAGCCCGTTGGAACATTTTCAGTTGAAATGAAATTTTAACAAAGGCAAAATGTTTAGCTGAGATGTTTCAGTTTCAACTAAGACATTTTCGAAACGGGGCTGGGGGGGGGGGGGAGAGAGAGAGAGTGTGTGTGTTTGTGTGTGTGTGTTGAGGGGTCAGGGGGAGATGAGAGAGTGGGATGTGAGACCAAGTGACTCAGGCCTGGTCTACACTAGGGAGCTGAGGCTCTTCCGTTGACTCTGCCTGCGCCTCTCGCTCTGGTGGAGTTCTGGGGTCAACGGGAGAGCGCTCGGCGGTCAATTTATCATGTCTAGACTAGACACGTTAAATCTACCCCCACTGGATTGATCGCTGCCTGTCGATCCAGCGGGGAATGTAGACAAGCCCTAACATTCACACTCTATAGCCTGGTGGTTAGGGCGAGAGAGGTTCATATTCCTGCTCTGCCTGAATCAGAGTGAGCTGGGATTAAAATCTCTGTGTTACAGCAGGACCTTGAATTTGGGTCCTCCCACAACAGAGACCAATGCCCTAACACCAGACTTCCCACATCCTCTGTCTCACACTGGGACATTTGGATGCATCTTCCCAAATCGAAAACATTAGCTTTTCAGTTTGAAAGCGGGCATTTTGACACTCATCTTTTTTTCATGAAAACATTTGAAAGGCTTCATTTTTGTTTCCATGTGGAGCGAAAACAAATCCCAGAACCTCAAATGTTCCTGTGGAACAGAGTGGTCATCCTTCAGTCCAATGTAGTTAAACTTCTCCCCGCCTCATGAGTTTTTATTGTGAGGCTTAAGGCCCTAATGTTTGTAAAGCACTTTTCCATTCTCTAATGGAAAGTGCTGAATAAGTGAAAATAATAATTCAACCCCCTTTTCTGGTTTAAGAGACCAGTAGTGTTATATTTAGCAGCTGCTGGGAAATTGCCCAAAACTAACAGTGGAAGAAAGTATGGGTCCAGACTAGATAATAGAGTGCTTTTTTTTTCTTTTTAATGTTTCACAGATATCACTGTTCTTATCTTGTGCCAAAATTTTACTAGTATTGAGGAGATAGTATTGAAGTAGCACAGAAAATTCAGTAGACAGGGTGGACAACATGTCTGCCAAGCCAAAGACCTTGTATCAATTCACATTTCTGCATATTAACACAATTGGACCAAAGCTTGAATATTTGCAGCACCCCTGGCAGGCAGGGAAAGTATTGTTATCCCCATTTTACAGATGGAGAAATTGAGACAGCAAGTGACTTTCCCAAGGCCACATACTGAGTCAGTGTCTGGAGTAGGATTAGAACTGTGCAGTTCCTAGGCCTGTGTTCAGGCCATTAAACGGCATTGTTTCTCTGATCAGATTGGCAGCTGTCTATTTATTCCACTGTCAAAGAGGAGGCTATAATATGTCAAAGTTTTTGAAGCTTTGAATGTTTTCCTCTCTTTTTAAATAAAGACATAAAACTGGTGGCCACAAAGCACACTCATAGCGGCCTATAGAGAGCTCTGTTTTAAGATTCACTAAGCAGAAATCATTGTGAATTAGATAGTTATGCAAGGATTTTTTTTAATGTGGTTTTTTTGCAAATGTTCTTAGTTTTGGTTTCCCCCAAACTTTCAAGTATTGCTCTTAATTTTAATTTTAAAAAATATTGCTTTGTTAGCAATAAGTTGTTAGTAAAAATAAAGATCGCCAACTCTGATTGTGTGTTTCTAGCCTTAATCCGTTTTCTAGCGCTAGGGAGGCATTTTTGCCTTTTTGCTGAAAGTAACAAGAATGTCAAAATTACCCTGTTTGAAAGAATGGAAGCTGCATCCCAATATAGATCACAGTGGAAAATGACTCAAAATTTCATGACAGCTTCTCCTCCTTCTTTTCCTCAGTCTGTCTCTAGTTCAGCAGCATGAAACATGCACAGTGTATTGTGACATTTTAGTTTACTGTTACTAATAATTCCTTTGCATGTTTCATTAGTCTATTAATTACAGAATCATAAAAGGGTCTCTACAATATTTAGCCTCTGTGATGTTGTTGACGACATCCTGAAGATTGAAATGTTCTTTTAAAGGAAAATAACATGTAGGTGGAATCTTCACTTCACCATCATATTTATCGATTCTTTTGTCATATTTAAACTCTCTCACAATCCCTCTACAGAGAGGTGGCTTTAACTATATGAGCAGTCAAGGAAAAGTCTGGGGCTGAAATCCTACAACTTACAACATGCAGTTACAGAGGCTGTGGAGAGCATGAACTCCAGATGCTTGTATAAACAAGACTTACTAGAAGTCTTTACCTCATAACTCCTCATAAGCTTACACCTGACAAGCCACTCAGAGCTAGAGGGTTGTGTTTTCCCTAATAAATTCCTTTTTGAACCCACTTGCTAGTCAAGCGTTGTGCACACTAACTACAGAAAGGGCCCTGTGTCTTGGGCATAAATTACTCTTGTGTGCCACTGTCTCTGAGCAGCCCCCCAGTTATGGATTACTTTGTTCTCGACTTGACAGGAACATAATTAGAACTGTTGATGAAATCTACCAAATTGTTCCTTCGTGGCCTCAATGGTCAGGAAATTTGGTTGAGTCGTATTTGTCACCGATGTAAAGGCTCTAAACACTTCATATTAACTATGTTATTAATGTGCCCTCTAATCTGTCCATGAATTGGTAACACTTTAAGTGAGCTGAGCTCTAATAGCACCTTGTGATGAATACATTGTAATGCTGTTAAAAAGTTTCTAGAGAGTGAAAAAAATGTTAATAAAAAGTGGATGTTGCTTTTTTTTTTTTAATGGAGATTCATGTAGGCCTTACATTGACAGACCGTTTTCTGTTCTATAGGATTTGCTGACATTTTGGCTGTTTCATTGCCAGAGGAGGCTTTGTGTGTCCCAGAGGAAGTGAGCGATCTGGCCATAACAAAACCCGCCAAAATATTTAAACACCGTTCCGATCTTTTCTAATGCAATGCATAGTGAATGTGACTAGAAAAGGATGGTGAGTTCATGAAGGGGAGTCATTTCCCTCTGGCCTGCAAGTGTCTGGTGAAACATGCACAAATGAGCAACTGGGGGGTGGTGGGGGTGCGATGATTAGAACCAGGAACATTTACTTTGCCTCCTTCTCTCAAATATATTGCTTCATAGAAACATACAAATATTAATGTGTTTACATCTGGATTCAGATCATGAACTTCCTAAGAGTTTGGGGTGTTCAGATCATGTGTTTTGGTTATCAGCTCTGGTCAAAAAAATGTAGTCACTAATCACACATTTGTAGATGTTTTAATCTTGCAGTAAGTTATATAGAAGAAACATTAAGACCTGAAATTACTGTTGTAAACCCTGAGCCTACCAACCGCGGTTATTGACTGAAGTCCTAGAAGTTACCAAGGAGGTATCACAATGCATTGTAAGGGGAGTTATCTGTTATGGTCCTGATTCATTAGAGTTGATGTGTTTTGGATCAGGCCCTAAAAGCTAAAATATTTGGTTGCCCAATAAGTTGGCTTTTGTAAAAGGAAATGTCTTCAAAACAAAAAAAGATCTCATACTTTAATGTCACTTTGAAGAACATTGAGGTTCTTTTTAACTGGATAAGTAATTGTGCTTAGACAAGTAGTTAGAATACGAAAATGCTACAATAGGGATGTTCACATGTAGGGTTTTATGGGAATGAAGACAGTTCTGACAACATAATGTTTAGAACAGAGCTGGCAGTAAAAAAAACCAATAATTTTATGTCCTTTAGCTACTCTACAAAGAATCAGGTAAATTGGCCTCCATTTCTGCAGTACTTTTGGTGATCTGTTTTTATTAATTCTCAAACAAACAAATGGTGGGGAAAAACCTTGAACTATCCAGCCTGCATTAAGCTAATGCTTAGTGTCTGATTTTAAACCCACAAATATAGAGAAATTCAGAGCACAGCTGAAATTCTGTGTTTATCCCACTTGTAAAGTCCATCACATATCACATAAGACCACCTCCTATTCAGAGGTTACCTTCCATACCAACATAAGCTAAGGAGAGAGTTTCCATCCTACTAAACTATATTTTCTTGCTCATGTGGACTTAATTCACATGCTTAAGAATGTCTGAAGAGGGTATATACCTGCACTGAAGGAGATTATGTAGCAGGGAAGAACCTAACAAGAGGCTGTGAATTAAGTTGGCTGTGATCCCTGTTTTGGAAGCTGCTCTGCATGAGCTGACCCCTGCAGATGCATAGAACTGTTAATTGGGGTCCTGGGTGGGCATCAGTGAGGGGTGTCTATCTGTGTAACTCCAGTCGCAAGATTGGGACCTATGATAGCAAGGTGCTGTGTAAACATAAATTTTGGGGCCCTTGTCATGATTTATGAAATCTTTTTTTTCTTAGCTTCTCTGTCAGTTTGTCATTGAATACTGGATAGAAGAGAAGGTTCTGATCCTAGTCTTTTAACCCGGGAATCCATGGGTGCCGGTTTACTATCTCTTCCTCTCTGTGACCATCATATACCACAATAGGTCTGTTTGCAGGCACAATGGGACTGTTGCCTACAAAGCTGAGACACATTAGTGCGGGAGATAGAGATTTTTCAGACGCTGACCCATGTTTGTGGAATTCCCTTCCTCAGATCTCAAACATCTTCCCCATAAAATGCAAGTCTCATCTCTTAACCTCTCACAATAATGAATACAATCATAAATAATAAGCCATTTAAAGTTTAAAAAACAAAAATTGCCATTTATTTTTTTTAAAAGAAGGAGAGACCCAGAAATGCAGGATGTTAAAACTGCATGTGCATCTTTGCAATTTTGTAAGGTGCTCCAATACTTGGTTGATGGCTGCAGTATAAATACATACAAATTAAGACCTCTTTTTTTTTTGTCCCACTCTCTCTTTATCTTTGCCCTTCTTTTTCTCTATTCTATTCTATACCCATCTATTCTGAACTTTTCTTCTCCTTTTTAATTTCTCAATTCTCTTTCCGTAAGTGCACGCAAAGTCACAGGATCTTGGAGAGCTTTCCAAATAATTGGATTTTGTTGCTTGCTTGAAGTGTATTCTAAAGTCTATTATAGTATCTTTTGTTACCCTCATGTTATATGTGTGCTTTAGAATTCTGTGTCATTTGGGATGTTACTATTACCCAAAGGCACACTTTATGTCATGTACCTACTTCATCTCACTCTCCTTTTAATATGTATTTGCTACTTACAACATTTTTATTAATGACTATTATATTATTTTTCTGATACTATCAATTTTCTTTTTGCTTTCAATCTCCAGTGGGAATGTTGTGATATATACTTGCTCACTCCATCTATATATACATTTCTATTTTCATTCCCCAGATGCATTAAGGGCTGACGGGAACAAGGGCCTAGTTCTGATATCATTTGCTATTTACCAGTGTGAGTTGTGAGTAATTCCACAAAAATCAGTGGAGTTGCACCAGTGTAAAAAAACAAATTTAGATCAGAATTGGGCCCTTACATGTTAATTTGGTAAAACTGTCACTGTACAGCATCAGTTGTATGGAGCATATGTTAGTAGATGCTCATGTTTGGAATGATGATTCACAGTTAATCGTTATAAGAAATAGGCTTACCACTTCATAAACTCTGGGAAGGACTGTTTTCTTTTCCAAACATTTAAATTACTCAGCCGTTTTATGCATTAAAACCCAATTATAACTTAGAGTATCAGAGAATTTCAAAAGCTATTTTCTTCAGCAATTGTGCCTAGACCTATATTTTATCACTCATAGTTCACACTCTCAAATGCATATTTTTTTAACAGTACTAGCAAGATGCTTGAGCAGATATCAGGTGTTGCCCTAAAATACTAAAAAAATTTATTTATCTAACAGAAAAGCCATATTTTGTCTGTTCAAAGGTTGAAATTCTACTCTTGGATCAACATGTCCTTGGCTTTAAAAAAGAACATAAGGTTTTTGTAGGCTGAACACTGAAGCTTATATTCTCCAGTTGTGCTTTTACCTCAGGTTAGAGATAGGCCAGTACCAGAATACTAGATCCAAACTCTTTGCAGCTAACCCTTCCTCTTTCCTGACCCTCCTACCCCTTCTCTTCTTTTAAGATGTATATGGTCAGATCTGAAAACCCTTGAACTCTGGAAAGTTGTGATTTATATCCAGACTTCATGGTTTGGATCCATCTCTATTCCAGACATCCATGTCTTCTTCATTTCAGATGGCAGAAGCATTTGGCTCATGAGGGGCATGAATACCATAATGAACTACTCCTGTTTGTCTACTATTTTGTAAGCACTCAACTAATTGAAGTCTGAAGAACCAAATAAATATACATTAATGACAGCCCTATCACTCAGACTACCACTATGAAATTTCAGTGCACCTAAATGAACTCCAAAATGTAGCTGAATAATAATTTACCAGCTTCCTTTGAAACGGCAATATTTAGAGACAAGCAAAGGCTGCTTCGTTTGGGTTGCTTTAAGTATTTTATGAACACTGCACATGAAAGAACAAAGCCAGAAGGAAATTTCCCACTCCCACAGCCTTATCCACAATTTGAGAAGGGATTTGCAGGATTATGAGGAATGAGGTATACTTGTTTTGGAACTGAAAGATGTGTCTCACGCACCAGGTTTTGGCTGTCACCTACTTGCATTGACGTGGTCTGTCATGGCAGTATTCTATGGCTAAAAATGAACAATGGCCATGCCACAAAATGCAGAAATCCCTAGTGTTTCATTCTTTAATACAATCCTTTGTGATAGTAAACCTGATTTGACGGTGTCCAGCTGAGAGGATGCATGATATATGACCTATTTGGAGTATGTGCAATTTTTTGAAAATATTGTCCAAGACAATAGAATAATCTTTCGGATTATCCATTGGGAGGCTGATTTCTCAGCAGAAATGTATATGTGTCTCAGATTGTATTAGTCTGGGGCAGGAAGGTGATCATTGTAATTGTAGATAAGGCAATAACTTGGGAGTTTCTTATGTGTTTGTAAGCCCAAAGGGAGGCACTTAGAAACTAATAAAACACTCTCAAGTGCAGCCTTAGAAACGTGACTATCTATTTGTTTAACATTGACCATATATTTTTGTAATGTAGCTCACTCTCACAGCCTTATCCTCCCATTGGGAATTGATAGCATAATTTTTACCAAACTTTTTCCTATCTAGATCATGGTTAAAAATCCACAGGTAACCAGGAATTCAACAATTGAAAAATTTCACCTATAGGGCCAAGTTCTCTTTTCATTTATGGCTGTATAGTTCAGGGATAACTCGACTGAGTTACCTCTGAGCTACTCTGGGATAAGAGAGAAGAGAAACCTTGGGCCAAATTTTAACATTAGATATGAACAGCATAACTTGGGCCAAAAACAAATTACACTGTAATATTTCCAGAAATAAAAGTACTGACTTACAATAGCATAATGCCTTCAAAATTCATTTTAGAGATGCTTGCACTTACCAAAAATCTGTTCAGTTGTATCTAGGATTGCCATCTAGGAACATACACATTCTGTATCGTTTAGAGCAGTGGTGGCCAACCTGAGCCTGAGAAGGAGCCAGAATTTACCAATGTACATTGCCAAAGAGCCACAGTAATATGTCAGCAGCCCTCATTAGATCCCACCGACCAGCAGCCCTGCCGATCAGCACCTCCCCCTCTCTCCCCGCACCTCCCAATCAGCTGTTTGTGGCGTGCAGGAGGCTCGGGGGGGGGGGGGAGGAGCGAGGGCATGGCAGGCTCAGGGGAGAGGGCACGAAGGGGTGTAGTGGGGGCAGGGCCTGTGGCAGAGCCAGGGCTTGAGCAGTGAGCACCCCTTGGCACATTGGAAAGTGTGAGCTTGTAGCTCCAGCCCTGGCGTTGGTGCCTGTACAAGGAGCCGCATATTAACTTCTGGAGACCCACATGGGGCTACGGAGCCACAGGTTGGCCACCCCTGATTTAGAGGAAAAGGGAAAAAGCAATTTTACAGCCAAAGAATCCGATTTCAAAACAAGGAGTAGCTCTGTTCACATTATTGTGGGTTCAGGGATGTCATGCATGAAAAAGTGATGGGGGTTGTGCTTAAAAAAAAAAAAAAGAAGAAATTAAAAGGGCACAAGCAGCTGCAGTTCTGTTTTCATCGATTGTGAGTCTTGTATGTGGAGCCTAAGCTGAGATAAGAGTCTGGTATGTCCCTTCGTGTAGCACTGTAAAACTGTATGAATTAAAGTTCCCAATGATATTAAGATTAACTAAGTAAAGTTATACTTGTCAATAGCTCCTCTTGTTAGATATTTAAAGTTCAAGTGCTTGTTTGCTTTAGTTAAGTGCTCTGAAGTGCTTCAAAAGGCATTGGCCCATTTATATAAACAAATAGAGAAACTCACTGATAGTCTACTCTACCCAGACAGAGTGTCTTACCCTACACTAAGAAATCCCTTACTGGTGTCTGAAAAGAATCTATCCTAGCAGCCTCCAACATACTTGAGCCTTCATTTTATATTCTTTGGTCAGGACTTTCTTGTCATTGCTTACATTCAAACACAATTTTCATGTTGCAAATAACATGAAGAGAGGGAGTCAGGTTAGTAGCCCAGGTGCTTATTTATCCAGGGGACAAAAGTGACTAGTTATCAAGAGTACCGTGGAAGACTGGTTTTTGTTCAGATTATTGCTAGACTTAGTATTTATTTGTGCCTCAATATTTTTCTTTTTTTGCTGGAATGTGCTAATTCAGTAACATGTTTAATTTTTAGTATCCTTTCTTGCCTCAGAAAATCAAAGGAAAATAAGGGTGGGGTGGGTCTAGGAAGCAGGACTTCAGAAACCATTGAAGGTAGTGGTATTTTGTTTCCTGTTACATGGACTCAGTTCTAAGAGGTCATGTACCCATTGCTCAGACATATTTTTCAAACCTAATACTCCCATTTCAGTGGGAATTTTTCATGTCCATTAATAGAGAAAGGGAGAAGGAAAGAAACTTGCTGATACTTAGAGGCTTTTAAGCTATTTACATGCTTTCCACAATGCCTACCACCTGTCTTCATGATGACAACTAAGCTACCCCACCATTGCTACTGTACATTACAAACCCCTTAACCCCACAGTACCATTTTTCATTCAAGGCCTTGAAGCCCAGACACTTCATTAAGTTATTTATTGAAGGGTAGGGAAGTTTATTAAGTAACTCTCTCGTTTGCACAGGCTCATGCATACAAATAGGTGGATACAAATTATAAGTAGTTACCTATTAAAGTCAAGGCAGTTAAACCCTGAAGTGAAGGTGAGTTGAACTCTGTGCAAGGTTTTGTTGGCAGAACTGGAGTCTCTGATGAACAGCAGTACATGGACTCTTTGTTTTTTGCTGTTGTCCTTTAGAGAGACAGAGCAGCTTGCAAAATCAAAGATGTCCCAATTGGGACTTATTTTTCCCATGCAGGATATTAGTGAAGAGCTCCATGAACTGTTCATCAGAGTCCAGCTCTTCTGACCAAACTGTGCAGGGCGTATTTGTTAGATGTGGACTGAAATGCAAACCAGAGAGCTGCCTTAAACAACACCAAACCTCTACCAACCGCCCTCCAGAATGCAAAGTACTGTGAACAGAGGAAATTACCTGAACCACACCATTAGGCTGAAATGAGCTGATTTGGCAACCTGGATGAAATCAGTATGTTATAGTAATCTTGATTTGCACGTTTTTTCTTCTGTGTGATCCAGGTGGTGTCTGTGAGCCTCAGGGGCAGTGCTACTGGTAATTTAAAGTTCATTTTAAAAAACAGAAGTTTGATTAATCTTACAAATAGTGAACCATGGCGTAGTTTGAAGATTTTTTTTTTTTTTTGCTCAAGTTTGATCAACTCCAAAGGAAATCGTTTCAAAATATTAGTTGTGAGATGAATCAGGGGAGGTAAGAACTCAAGTCATTCCTCATCACAGGCAAACACAGTGTGTTATCTCTTTGTTTCAGTCGTAAGGAAAATATATTTTTTCAGGATTTATTTGTTTTTAAGGGTCAGAACAAAAGAAACTGGCATTGAAACAGAGTCAGAGTCCCTTTCTTAAGTTTACTGTATTGTAGTGCTTATAGTGCTACCTATAGCTAAGTTGCTCAAAGCTTTCCATTATAAGACCGTGTGTTCAGCTGCTTATAACTTTGCCAAACTTTAACCGATTAAAATTTCCCATGCCAGGTGCCTAGCAGCTCAGGTTGATTTTTTTTTTTTAATTCAGCGAAAATATTTCAGCCATTTCCAAGAACATATTTCACCGTTTGCCAAGTATTTAAGATGTAGTAGGTTTGGAGCTCGGATTTGCTCCAGAATCCAACTTCTAGGCTGCCCATAAAGTTTGAAGCATATCTATCAGTCCTTTCCAAGGTTTAGTTCCCTTTAATAGATTGTATTTGTCCATCTTATGTTCTAGCTAAAGTCTGATGCCCCTTTGCCATTTATTTCCGTAGACAATTCACTATACCTTTGTTATTGTTGATAAACTGGAGAGGGTTCCGAGAAGAGCCATGAGAATGATTAAAGGATTAGGAAACATGCCTTATAGTGATAGACTCAATGAGCTCAATCTATTTAACTGAACAAAGAGAAGGTTAAGGGGTGACTTGATTATAGTCTATACCTTTTTACATGGGGTACAAATATTTAATAATGGGCTCTTCAGTGTATCAAAGGAAGATATAACACAGTTCTAAGGCTGGGAATTAAAGCTAGACAAATTCAGATGGGAAATAAGCCATACATTTTTAATGGTGAGAGTAATTACCATTGGAACAATTTACTAAGTGTCGTGGTGGATTCTCCATCACTGACAACTTTTAAATCAAGAGTGGATGTTTTTCTAAAGGATATGCTCTAGGAATTATTTTGGGGAGTTCTATGGTCTATGTTATAGAGGAGGTCAGACTAGATGATCACAATGGTCCATTCTGGCCTTGGAATCTATGCATAGTTGCATTTCTTCCTTAGAATTCTCACCTATTCTTTTTATATACGCTTCAAATACAGTATATGAAGTCATGAAGTGAAATTTTGGCCCTATTGAAGTAAATGGGAGTGTTCCCATTGATTCCAGTAGGGCCAGGCTTCATTCAAATTGTATCATTGATATATGGCTGTGTGTGTAATGTTCACATACAGATGCATAGTGTGTGTAGATACTCCCTTATAGCCAGGCACCAGTTCCTCCGTGCCCATATAAAAATCACTCCTCCTTTGAGACGCTTTCACATTTGTTGTCTAGAGTTTATCATTTAAAATATATAAAAGGGCCAAGTTGTTCTGAACCCTGATGCCACTTTGAGCTTGTGGATTGGCTAAACAACTCCATGAACATAGTTTGTAGAGGCTTGACTTTCCAGGTGCCTCACCCAGGCACACACCCCAAGTTCCAGTGAACATACAAGCAGTTCCCTTGGTAGTGGTCCTTCCCAATGGGCTTTCTTGTCTCTCCTGTCCTCTCCCCCCTTTCTTTACAAGACTGGTACAATCAGGTGCAGTAATCTTTAGTGACTCAGGCTTCTGCAGGACCCCACGGGCCTCTCCCAACTTTCCTGAGCTGAGGAAGGAAGTCAGGTAGGCAGCAGAGTGCCTCTTATGCCCCATCTGCTTCCCTTTATTAATTACATTGTGGCAAGGAATGTCATGATCCTGGAGGATCCCCTTCTGGGGTTCTGATGGACCCATACAGCCAATCACATCTATTCTGTATGTGGCCATGATAAATGTCACCTAGACTCCTTTTATTTTACAATCCAAGGTGTGCATTTCATGATCCATGGTATAAACTGCAAAAGATTACATATATTCACTTGTGTATCTAGGCTCCATTCACAGTAGTGATGATTTTGGGGCCAGTCTTGCAAGGCCAGTGCTTCTTGCAAGATGCTGAGCACCCTCAACACCTGTTGAAGTCAATGTGAGTGGTCCATTGTTTGTCTAGCAGCATATGTACGTCAAATGGATTAAAGCCATGAGATAGAGAGAGAAATTTTATGTCTTCCCCAATAAAACTAACAAAGACCAACATGTGACATAACAATATGGGCTTGATTCTGCTGTCAATCACACGGATGAAAATCAAAGGTACCTCCTCTTGTGTAAAAGCAGTGTGATCTCAAAATCAGGCCTGATATGTCAGTTTGGTGTGGTATGAAGTTTGTCTTGTCACTTGTTTAGGAAGACCATAACTCATTTATGCCTTTGCTACTTGCAGGAAATGCAGTCATCTCAAACCCATGGCAACAGAAGTTTTATTCCACCACACACTGTCACTCATCCTCTCAGACATTTTACATATGTATCATTTATTTTCATCAGCATCTGTCTTTCCACTGTTGATTTATTCCTTTCTAGGCGTCTGCCCTTTTATACAATACGAGATCAAAAATCATGTATGTGGAGAGGAAAATGCATAATTTCAAAGAATACTGGCTTTCAGATTTTTATTGCCAACATGAAATCAAATGTGAAGTTACATTAAATTAACCACTAATTATTTGTCATGAAACTAGAAAGAGTTAAAAAAAAAATCCTCTCTCTGTCCAAACCAGACTTTTTATCCCCACTCCAACAAAACTGTTGCAGGAGGTTTCTGTGGTATGAATAAATATATTTCTTTTTAACACTTTTATGGTGTAAAAATGCTATTGTTTCATTTGAGGTGTGAGGAGATGTGCTAACCTTGTCAACGTGGATGCAGCAGAGCAGAAATGATAACTGTATATACTTTTTTTTTTACACAAAATTACTGTGTGTGTGTGTGTGTGTGTGTGTGTGTGTGTGTGACTGACTGAGAGACACAGAGAGAGAGAGACAACTTATTTAAATCCTGAATACAGTCAGACCTCATATGCATTGTTAAAAAAAAGCCCTAAAGAATTGCATATGGATTAGGGGGATGAATATTCTATTATTTCAGTCTGTTCTGCTGATCTTCTTATTGTGACTTTGCGCTTCAGAAATCTGCCAGGAATTTGGCTTTGCCGTACTAGGCAGTAATTTTAAATGTGTATCAAGCACTTGATAGTGTATGATTTGCGTGCTGTTGCATTCCCATTCCCTAAATTTTCCACCAATTTATTACTTTTTTCATACTGTTTTAATATTTCAGGATGATGAATATATACAGCATCATTAAAGGTAAATAAAAAATGCATGAAATTAAAAAATGGAATATTAGATGTTTCTTTCCTGTAATCCCTAGGTCCAATAGGAATGAAATGTCTCTGTTCTGTCAAGTAATCCCTAAACATGATTAGGGACCTTGTACTTTCCACATAGCCCACATAATATTTGTATCATATAAGCCTATTTATGTAAGGTTTGAGTAAAAGTTGTTATTAGAAGACCTATAAACCTATTTTACAATTCAGAAAGATATGCTTGCCTCTTAATCTCTCTATTTTTATTATTTTGCTGGAGTTGATGGCAGTGCGTCCTTAATTCATTTTTCAGAATGCTGTTACATCTTTGGGTACTTATATCATGCATTAGCTAGCCCATTGAAATGTATTTTTAAGACACAGGATTGAGTTCATCTACTCCTGTAGCTTCTCCTTAAATCTGAGCTAGGAGGGATGTGTGACTCTTTCCTGGGTCTTTTCTGCGACGTCCAGATTTAATCTGAACTATGGGTCAGGAAGACACAGGAATCTTTCCTGTTGTGGGGGGGGGGTGGTTTTTTTTTGGGGGGGGGGAGGGAGGATTAATTTTCTTTATTTGAATCACATAAGTTATGTTGATGATGTTGATGCTTCTGACAGCATCACATTTGAAATCAGCTTTTGATTTGGCCAGGTAATTGAATGGTTTTAGAGGAAAAGCTGCGCACAGAAAAAGTTTTAATTGAAATACTAATAGATAGAAGAAGGAAGATGTGATAGCTAGTTCTGGGTCGACTTTGTTATTTCTTCCTATAACGCTGATTTGGGAAGCAATAACACAATATTCCCTTCTTGGGAATTGAGTCTTATTGTTAAATATCTGCCATTTCCATTGCAAGGACATAATTGTGCCCATTGGTTGCAGTAGGTATTTCTCTGAGTAAAGAGTGCTGAATATAAAACTTTATTAACAATTCTTTTGGATGTGTACTGAGTCAATCTGGTCCATAATCCTGGCTCTGCCACAGATTTCCTCCTGTGATTTGGGCCAGTCTCTTAATGTCTCTGTGCGTTAGTTTTCTGTCTCTAAAATGGGGATAACAGTACAGGATTGTTGTCAGGCTCAATTCATTAATGTTGTGAGGCTCTCAGATTCCATGATGAGAGGGAATCTTAGAAAAACCTGTTCATAAATAAAATAAGAATAGTACTTTGTGTGTAGTTTAACTGGCCTTTCACAATAAGAGTATTTTCAGTTCATATTTGACGATCACCCATGATAATTCTGTGTTTCACATACTTTGATTTGAGATTATATGAATTTAGTGTTACATAATTGTTTCTTTAAAATAAATACTAATTGAAGAAGAGTTAGTACTATTTTCAACCATATCCCACTGAAATTGTACTTTTAGTCTGTTTTCAGCAATTAAGGTAGATTTCCTGAGCAGTGGCTCGGTGCTTGTACTTATGATCAGGAAGAAACATAAATGCTCACTGCTGAGCCACTCTTTCAGGAACACTAAGATCAATAGCTGATATTTGGTCTGCATTTATGGGGTGTGTTAAATGACCACAATTCCTGATGTTCACCATGAATATGGCATGTTTAAAACTGCACTCTATATTGCCCAGAAAAATCTAATGCAGTCAGAACCTTCAATCCTTACTCTCATTTCAAGTAGTCAGTTTAGGTGATCAGGGTTGTTTTGTTAGCTTGAGACATTTAATTATTTTAGAGTAAATAAGTGAAGGAGAATTGAGCTTTTCCCACACAAACCCTCTTCCTCCTGCCAGCATAGGGAGTAGAGCTGAGATACCATTGTGTCATGTGGATCCTCAGCCGTTGTTTTGTCTCCTTGGTGCCATTAGTAGCTGCCCTTTAGTTTCAATACTTTGTGTTTGAGGACTTGCCTTGCATCCAGGGGACCCAAGGTCAGAGAAGTACAACGGTGGGCTTAGTCATTCAAATTGAAATGTGCATACACCCCAGCTTGCACTGGGTGCTCCTGGTCTGTCCATGAGATGTAGCCATATATTCCAAATCAGGTTCAGGTGCCTTTATTGCTGCAGTGGAAGATGGGGATTGCAAAGGCAAAAGCTTACTTTAACGAAATAATATTGTACTCTCAATCCTTAAAATGAACTAATTCTTTAGAGTACTTAGGATGATAACATATTTAAATAACATAGGTATTTATGATAGAAAAATTAGATACTGAGACTATGCCATGGCTGCCTCTCATGGTATTTTCACTGCTTTTACTTTGCGGGAAGTAATATCATTATTGCAACATTTCCAAATTGCTTTTTACACAAATCCACAGAAATTAAATCTCCTCCTTATTATAAATATGAAGTGATGTCTTGAGACACTACTTTATTAGCACAGATCTATGGAGACAACAAGCCAAATTCTGCTTTCAAATACACCACTGTAAATATGGAGTAACTAAATTGAAATTGAACTCAGTTGAAACTTTGCATCAGGTTCTGATTCAGCAAGACACATAAGCATGAACTTAATTTTAAGCATGAGTAGCATCAGAGAACTTTAATAGGGCAACTTGTGCTTAAAGTTAAGCATGCACTTGCGTGCTCACTGGGCTGAGAGGAACTAGGCTTAGTATATAGAGTGCTATGTGATGTATGAATAGTGGTGAATGATGTAAATTGGAAGTCTTTGGAGATCAGTGTCAAACTCAAAGGAAATAATGTGAGTACAGATCCTTGTAGACCATGTCAAGTTATTTAGATGACAAACTAGCATAGGATACAATACAATTTTGTGTCTGCAGTGAAGGCCTTGAGCCAAATTCTGCTCACATTACTCCAGTTTCAGTCCAGAATAATTCCAATGAAGGCTATACATTATGTCAAGAAGAAAGGGTAAAACATCAGTGCAAACTACACTACCACCAAAAAAGAAGAAGAAGAATTTGGTGAGTGTTTAAAATAATACTGGCAAAGAGTCCTGTGGCACCTTATAGACTAACAGACGTATTGGAGCATAAGCTTTCGTGAGTGAATAGCAACGAAGTGGGTATTCACCCATGAAAGCTTATGCTCCAATACATCTGTTAGTCTATAAGGTGCCACAGGACTCTTTGCTGCTTTTACAGATCCAGACTAACACGGTTACCCCTCTGATACTTAAAATAATACTAACGTTGAGCTCAAGACAGAGCTGTGAATTGAAAAGTCTGCATAACAACTAGCATATCACCTATAAAATTGTGATATCACCTGTAAAATTGTACCTAGGTATTGCTGCATACAGAGGGCTAGATCAAGGAGTCTCTACTTAGGCAACATAACCTTTGATTTTAAGGGGAATTTTACCTGATTAATAATAGAGTAAGAACTGCAGGATTTGGTCCAAGTGCACTTTTAGAGGGCTCCACTACATTCTGCAGTGCTATATACTGGACTATTGAGGAAGTGTGTATTACCACAACATGGGTTTACTGATCTTTCTCTGGCTTATCATTAGCATCACAACTCAATTTCTAAGGACTTATTGGGATGTGTAGAATCATTCATGCTCATAGAAGACCCAGATGTACTGTAGTGCCTGCAAGTAGAATCAGCAGGACTCAGTAGGAAGCAATGGGAGACTTAGCTGACAAGTAGCTTGTTTTGAAATAGATTTATATCAGGACATAATGGTGTTTTGGGGCTTCATTTAACCAATATCAGAGCTTTTTATGTAAAGTGGAATAAGTTGTACCAGAGAATAAAAACAAGACTTCTACCAAGTGATATAATCGGTTTTACTTGCAGTGTCAAACCTGTTTTATGGAGGAAATCATGATAAACCATAATTTTAAAAACTGGAGACTACTTATGGTAGTAGAATTAAGCACATGAGTAAATGTATACAAGTTCAGGGCCTATATGTGCATCTGCGCTAGCATGCTTAACATCTTAATTTGCTCATACAAATAACCGCTTGCGATTGTCATTAGCTGATTATCACAGTCTTAGATACGCAAAATGCAAGTGTAAACCAACTTCTAGTTTTTAAACATTTGGGTCCCTGTGTTTTAGGGTTTGAGCCAACACTCATTGAAGTCAATAGCAGTCTTTCCAATGATGTCAATGGGCTTTTGCATCAGGCCCTTAGTGCTATTGTCATAAACCTTTTACCCCATCAACTTGTGGTTACAGTAAGGATAATTATTACAATCAAGATTATTGGAAATATATGGTACTCTTATAGCCATATCGTGGTGGTCTGGATGAAACATTCTGAGTCCAAGTTCCCCATGCCTATGGCTAATAAAGAGGATCCCTCAAACAGGTGTTTGTGGGATGTTTTGTAAAATGTGGTGAGTTTCTGTTTTGAACTTTTAGAATGATTTTTGTTGTCAAGTTTAGACATTTTTGAAATTGTAAGGTTCAGACTGTTTATGTTAAAATCAGTGGATTAGTCCATGCCTCCATAACAGTGCAGTTGGTTTTTAAGAGTGCTGGCAGGTGAGTTTAAACTTCCACACACTTTTTTTTTTTGAGAGTATGGACTTTTATAAATAATGCCACAGAAAAGCTCAAAACTAAGTTGCTGGAAGGTCAATCGTCTCATATGCTTTTATCAGTGTTGGAATGCAGTATATACTGTATTCTTCGAAAGGATCTAACCCATTTCTGTGCTGGCCTGTCATCAGTCATCACCAGTATCTGTTTTCCCCCTAAAAATAAATTAATAAAAAGTCACATTTCATTCGCAATCCCATTGCAGTATTCAACCGGATTATCAATTCTCAAAAGTGTTCGTGCTTGCTCATTGTTTTAACAGGAACATTTCTGAATGAGTGGATTTTCAGATGCATTAACACCCATTTGTCCCTTTCCTCCATTATGCAGGCATCACAACCAAAATTAGGGGAGTTGCTCTCACAGTTCCTCTCATTCCTTATCCCTCTAAGAGCAAAATTTGCTGTCTTTTCATAGTAACCTTTACTATGCAACTAATAAACAGTATTGTTTTCTGTTTTAATGATCTCCAAATAATGTCATAGTTAAATGAAATGCAGTTTGTCTCAGCAGGTTTCTTTGAATTTGTGAGCATTTTTGTTCCATATCGCACAATAATAATAATATATCAAATATTATTTACATTTTCACTGTTTTCATTCAATAGTTTAAATAACCATTTTTTGGAGACTTCAGATTGCTTTTGAACATATTTGAATGCATTTTTAGCCATCACCAAGCTTAAAATAGGAGCCTTTTTTTCAGCTTATCTTTGTTAAACACCTGTAAAAATCAATGGTATTTCTTTTTCTTCGAAAGCTCTCTTCCTTTAACGAATTCCAGACACAATGCACGGTTTTTTCTAGTGTGGATTTGTTTGCCTGGCGTTAATGGGCAGTAAATGGTCCAATAATGTCTGTACTATACAGATACTTGTTATGTTATAGATAGGAGTTTGATGTTAAAATATAACTAATCTGATCATTAACCATAATCAATTAGAAATGATTGTTTTATTGAGTGTCAGACAGTTGAAAGAAATTCTATCCATAATGAAGCTGTAGGAATGGATCATTCTTCACAAATGCTAATGTTTGCCAATCCAAAGAGTGTGAGGTAGGGTCTGACGAATTATATTTCCTTACCAGTTTTTCCCTTTTCTTCAAATAAAATCAAATGTTCATTTTGTATTTCTTAAATTACAGTTTATTTAGATAAACACAAGTTTAATTGCACTTTTATATCTTAAGAGTGGAACACCAGGATTTGCTTTCAGGGAAGTCAGTAGCAAAAGTTCCGTTGACGTCTATCTGTCATCTAGGTATCTACGTCTACCTATCATCTTACATTGGTGCGGTGATGCCTTCAGTGATGTTTTGGTAAAATATGTTGAAACCAAATTATGCTTATGGAGTGAGACATTGTTTGTCCAAGAACCAAATTTCATAGACTTAAAGAACTAGAGTTTATTTCTATTTTTATGTCCCCGTGTTCATTGGATTAGGCCTGACGCAATACCCGCTAAAATCAATGGGGATAGTTCCAGTGAATTGAGGGAGCATTGGATCAGGCTGCTGTGCAATAATATGTTAGGCAGCAAAGTCTGTATATGCATCTTTATTTAAAAAAATTCAATAAGTATCTTTTTTTCAACTGAAAAAAAAAAGGGGAGGTTACAATAGAAATGCAGCCACTACAATCTCCAGTTTAGCTGTGTGGAAGGCACTGCTTAAAATTAAAAACCCTTGATGTGACAAGTAGAGAAGTCATAGGAAGGTACTAGAAGAGATGACAAAATGTAATATGCTCATCAATAATTAAGTGCCGTGAGCAGGACTAAGAGTTTGATCAGGAATCAGAGTTTATTTTTGAAGAATGTTGTGGAACATTTGAAAAGGGGGAAATAGTCTGATGCAATTAGGAAGTGGGAAGGTCTGGTATGCTGGTTGCTGCTGCTACTGCCTCTCTGATAAGATTGTAAGAGTTGCCAATATCAGTATTCAGTCTTGTAGTGTGTCACAGTGCTTTCATGTGAACTGAACTGAACTGTCTCTTCACACTCCCTCCCTCTCTTTCTCTCGCTCTCATTCCCTGCACTCATCGCATTGAAGTCAGGGGAAAGAAAAAAGATTTGAGGATCGCCCAATTTGTTCTGACATAAAGAGATGTTTAGCTCTGTGAAAGGTGGTGGAGGCAGAGTGCCTGACTGACACTTCAACAGTGTGTCTGCTGGGATTGCTCACTTCATGTCCCTTCATATTCCCGCTGTGTCCTGCATGAGTGCTCTTGTCTAATCTTCACAGTGAGAACACCAACAGTCCCTTGGGCTTTGGTGCTCAACACCTTGTTAGACAGGGCTTATGGTGCCATAGCTCTTGGTTTAGCATTTGTTTTTGCTCTAACATTGCAAGTTTGTTTAAAGTCCAAATAAAAGATTTTTCAAGTAGTTTTCTACAAAAATGCTGTGTATCTCCTAATCGCTTTGGTCTGCTTTTAACAATTGCTGTATTTGGATAGTATCCAGTAAAACCATGGGTGAGGGGGAAAAAAAGGAGAAAAATCATAAAAGAAAATATAACAGGAGCTTGCTAAGTAAAAAATATACTGCTTCAAGCAATGGCATGCTTTGTTTTTAAATGAAAATGTGTTGACTGCTTTGGTAAGTTTAGAAAATACACTCGTAAAATATGCATTGAAGAACTGACAGCTGTTGTGGCAAATTGATAAGAAAGTCAAGGCCACATCTGATCAGTAGCACCTAACTCTGTGCTACTGGTTGCAAAAGAAGTTTAATTTAGTTGTTGTGCTTCTATTTTTTAAGATTCTGGACACGTTGTGGTACATTCTAGCATGCCACATCCTGTTACAGGACATCACATTAGTTTGCGATACTGAATAGCACTAAGAGCATGAGTTAATGAGATGTAATGCTCAGCTCTTATTACTGGAGCATTAGTGGGTACCCTTTTAGCTACAGTTACTACCCAAATTCATCCTCTACTGCAAATCAGACACAAACCAGACTTCTTTTTTTAAACAGATGAATGCTGTTGTGCGTATTAGCCTTCTCCAAACATATTAATTGATGGGTTTAGTCCTTGTTAAATCTTTTAAAAAACATTTTCCTATGCCTTGCTTTTACATTTTTAAATGCCTCCCATATTCCTACATCCCTAAAACAATTGCCTGTGACAAAGAGCAGAATAGTGTCACCCTCACTGCTTCCTGCATAGTTGGTGTCCCACTACCATTAACCCAGAAACATGCTGCACCAATTCTCTGACACATGGCTGCTCTTGTATCTTTCCTTGGACTATTTACATTCCCCTTCAGCTTCAAATTTTGAATCCACCCCTTCAACATCCTAACATACTTTCTGTGTCTCCCTTGAGACTGAGCAATTTGTGGCTCACCCCGTAAAAGTGATTCCTAATGCAGACTGCATTCTAAGAGCAAAAATTTCAAAGTTGGGCACCTAAAGCTACATAAAAATCAAAGCTAGTGCTGAAATGAAAAACAAAAGCTCTCCATGACTCAGCTCTTAAACATGGAATCAATAATGCATCCTTTAAAATATATAAAAAGAAACCAGTATGTCTTGACTTGAGTCTTGATTGGAAAAATGCCACAAATGTACTCTGGCATATAAAGACTGATCTTGTAAATTGCTAAGTGCATCCTAGAAGTCAATGGCTGAGGAGGGTGCTGAGCATCTCACAGGACTGTGAGTGAATTCCATAATCTGGATTTCTCTGTGAAGAAGATGGCACCAACGCAATATTTCTAATCTCACCTATCTTGATTGTTCTGATGGGCCATAGGGCCACACACAGTTCGTCAGTTAGAAATATACTCCTTGAACTTTCAATGGGACTACTTATGCTTAAAGTTAAGCACATGTTCAGTGCTTTGTTGCATTGAGGTTTTAAAGCTAAATTTAAAACCATGAGGTTCACTGAATAGCTAAACCAGACTGTATTTTATGAGTTTAGCATGAAATATATTTCATATATATACATTTAGTAAGCGTTTTATTCAAAAATACATTGGCACAAACCCAAAATAGCTCTACAGACAACACAAGTTGATCCAAGCATTTGCATAGTTATGAACATTAACAGACAAGAAAGCCACCAATTTTATATTAATTTAAACGTCAGTTTAAAATACAATTGTAATGACTCATCAAATTAATCCATGGTAACATACCTGCTAAAAAGACAGACGGTCTGAAGGGAAATTCCAGATCCATGATGTGAAGAATTCTCTTTTGACTGTTAACCCAAAACTTTGAAATAAAATGGCATGATCACCAGAGGTGAACACAAGAATCTCTGTCCGAGCAACCTTTCTATGAGCTATATATATCACACAAATCCATCATCACACAAGTGAACAAGTATGAGATAAATAGTTTTTTAATATTTAAAATAGATTTAAGTTAATGCTTTAACTGTAGGGTACTCCGAGGTAACATCAACTTCCTAATATTGAGTAACTGTTCTATATGTGCCCAGATTTGTTGAGCATAATGGCTATATGTTAAACAGTTTTCCATGGTATTTAAAAATTGACATTTCAAAGAGTGTAATGGCATAATGAAATGTAAACTGAAAACAGGAATGAGTTAATTAGACTAATGATCCCTTGACTCCTTTATTAGCCAGTTTTTTAGAAATTGGGATTAGCTTTGTTTTCTCTGCTGAATAAAGACAGGAAGGATAATGTTGATTCTAGTAAATGACAGCACCAGAAGAAATGAGTGTTTTCCTGTTAGTCATGGGTTTCATTGTTTAAGACAAAAATTTTGCTTTCATACACACATACCTAATATATTACACTTTGAGTTAGGCTCAGGCTGGAAGAGAGTCATCAGGAAAGCATTTTAGGAATGCCTAGTGGTGGTAACTTTAAAAGTGATCTACTGTATTTTACATCAGTACTGGATTCTATACATTAATGGGGATCTTCAAGACACAGAGTTGAAGAGAAGGCCGGTTAAAGGGACAACCTGAGGAAATTTGACAACATTGGAAGTTGGGCTCTTTATTTGTCCTTGTGAAAAGAATGAGCTATATTTTTTCTATTACTTGTAAAGATCATCTAAAGAAGCATGAAGAATATCCCAGTAGAGGTTTAAAAAACCTTTTTAAAAAAAAAAAAAAAAGCTGTCAAGTGTACCCAGAACAGGAGAATTTTTACAACAACAGGAATCACAAGACTATTCTCGTGTAACCATTTTGAAGTCAGTGGAATTGCACAGGTGTAATAGAGGGCATAAATTTGAGCAACTAATCCTAGTTTTTAAATTAAAATGCATAATCCCCATCTTAATCCCATGAAGTACTGAGCTCCAGCCAAAGGGAGCAGTAGGGGCAAAAAACTTAACAGGCTTCAAGAGTGAGCTTGATAAGTTTATAGAGGGGATGGTATGATGAGACTGCCTACAATGGCATGTGGCCCATCAGAGACTGCTAGTAGCAAATATCCCCAACGGTTAGAGATGGGGAGGGCTCTGAGTTACTACAGAGAATTCTTTCCCAGGTGTCTGAGTGGTGGGTTGTGACCACATGCTCAAGGTCCAAGTGATTGCCATGTTTCCCCCTGGATCAGATTGGTAGAAACCCTGTAGGGGTTTTATCCCCCTCTGCAGTCTGGGGCCCAGGTCACTTGCAGGTTTAAATTAAACGGTGGATTTTCTATAATTTGAAGTCTTTAAATCATGATTTGAGGACTTCAGTAACTCAGCCAGAGGTTATGGGCCAATTACAGGAGTGGGTGAGTGGGGTTCTGTGGCCTGCAATGTGCAGGAGGTCAAACTAGATGTTCACAATGGTCCTTTCTGGCCTTAAAGCCTATGAATCTGAGTCCTTCCACTGAAATCTATAAGAGCAGAGGGCACCAAACATCTTGCAGGATTGGGCCTTTAACGAATGCCTGTGGAATATAGAATTTATAACACAAATGAGCCCAAGCAAGGGACTTGGCAGCGGCTGAGTTATGAAGCTTTTTACTTCATTACTATTCCCACACACCCTCATTAAGCATTCTCTCTCTGTACACCACAATGAAGTAAAAGTAACAATATGATTTGTTTATGGATTTAGTATTTTCAGCTTTCAAGAGTGGAGCTGGAAGAGTGCAGATGAGCAGCTTGTGGTTAGCCCGGCAGCCCCTTGCAATTTTTGGGAATTGCGGGGACTTTCTCTTTTGAGAAAGAAAGGCTATAATATTGGTTGAGTGCCGTTAGTGATTCATTAGGTGCGATTCAATGGCTCTTGGGTATGATATTCACTCGGTACTTAATTTTACCCTGTGCCTGGTATAATATGCAGTCTGAGCATTGCCTGGAAGAGAGTCGAACATTATTGTAGTCCAACACTATGCCTGACCTTGCAGCTCAGTATTAATTTGAAGTAGTGGAATTAAAATTTTCCATTCTTTTGCATTGTCATGCCTCACATTGATAAGCACAAAGAAATGTAAATAAAAAAGACCTATTTCACAACCTAGCTACCACCTTTTTGTTTTATGACAAAAGACAGTTAATTAGCATACTAGCAGTAAGCAGCCTTCCCAAACTCGTGCTAATTATGTATTCTGTTGACCGTGACTCCAGTCATAAGGTAATTGGCTTGCAGCAACATGACATTTCAAATCATCTCTTGAAATTACATCAAAAAGCCAGCCTGTTTTGTTTTGATAGGGGAACAATCAATTTGATAAGTGGTAACACAGCTCATTGTTTCACATTAATTAGACTAATTGCAGCATGTTAGCCTCTGAAATAGACAGAACTTGGAGAAGACAAAGGCTGCGGCCTTTAGCATGCAGTGCATGTGATGGTTCCACTTGCTTGCACATACTGTAGGCAGAAAACAGAGTTGTTAGAATTCAGCCTTGCGGGAGGCTGGGTGTTAACAGTGGTTTGATGTGTTATGCTTAATCCACTGGCTTTCAATTATAAGATCTAGGTTCAAAAAATCCAGAGAGAGAGAGAGAGAGAGAGAGAGAAAAGAAAAAAAAAAAGACATTTTGATATTAATGGTGCCAAAGTTCTCAGTGCTCTTAAGCTTTCTGTCTCCTAAAACACATAACATAGAACTGGCAGCAGGATCTCTTAGGTGTTTACAAGATGTCAGGCCTCAGTTTGAAAAGGTTTTGCTTCTACCTCTGCTGTTCCTGCTCATTTTCTATTAATATTGGTTTCTCTGTATATCTATTAGTTTGAACATTTTTCTTTTAACTTTTATACTCCTGTAAACACAACATAATAACCGCTCAGAGGCTGGATTACTGAGGACAGATAGTACAGACATAGTCTCCTGTTATTGAAAGTGCCAATTGTACCTTGCTGTGTGGCGATTTTTATGATGAAGATGTATGTCATCTGTAGATAGACGTGACCAAGTGGATTTCATTTGTGACCTAACTGAAATATGAACTGAAGTTTGAAGAGATGAAAACTGAGGGTGTTATCTCAGTACACAGAGTAGGTTCCCTTTATTGTTATTTAGAGTCTGATACACACCACTAGATGCTTTGGGTGAATAAGGAATGCAGGATTGGACCCATACATTTATTACACATTCTTAAAGGATGTCTGATTAAATGGAACTCAGAATTCAGTAAGTGATATGTGACATCTGTAAACTTGAGATGGAATGAGTGAGAGGCAAGATTCCAAACTTACTCTGTAGGAGTAACGGATGCGTATGCACAAGGTGAAATCCTGATTCCCTTCCACATGGGTGGTCCTGTTGAGTTCACCAAGCAGGATTTAGCCCATAGCCAACAGAGCCCAAGCATTCCAATTCTGCTGATGCTCTCCTCCCAACAAGATGCACACTAAATAATAATAATAAAAAAAACAAAACAAAACAAAACAAAAACTCCATTAAAAAATCATGGAATTGATAATACTAATAGTGTTACCTGCCAGTCATTTTCGTTGATTAATAGGATTTTTAAATGAGCGTAAGGAGGTTAGGCACCCAAATCTGTTTGAAATTCAATGGATGTTGGGCACCTACTTCCCCTGAGCTCCTTTGAAATATCCCAGTCTAGATCGTTCCCTATGCCCACAGTGTGTATACTGGCTGTTTAGATTCTAAACTTTTGGGGTGCGGAGACCTTTAGTTAAATTCTCCTTGCAGATACACCACTGTAAATCTGGAGTATGGTAGTTTCAGTGAAATCAGTGGATTGGTTTTAATAGCTTTAAAATTATCATTGCTAGTTGAAGCTTTTTATTTTTATTAGTTTTGCATATGTTTTATGTCACCCCCTTAGCAAATGATCATAAACACTGTTTTAAGTCCTGCTACCAGTGACTTCATACTTCAGACTCATTTCCATCAATTTAATGGCAAGAATAAATTTTAAAAATTATATTCCAAGCAACTCAATTCCCTCACCTCGCCCCCCCCCCAATAATCCATTTCTAATAGCCTTTCTTTAAGTTTAAAAAATTATATGAGGATTAGTGATGTAACTAATGTGCTGGTTTTACTAAAATGTATGGGGTTTATACAGGAGGTAAATTAGCAAAAAAGCACAAAGATTGAAGCCGTTTAGCATTCAGTTTAAGTGCTGGTTCAACTTGCCTGAACACAAACTGGAAACAGCGTTGTTAGAATTCAAGTCTATACCCTTGCTGTCACTATTGGTTCTTGTGTAGTCAAGTTCCTGCTTGGAGCAGAGCAAATCTTTGCTCAGTTAAGCGAGCGTCAGTCACAGGCAAGCTTGGCTGCCAGCCCAGGGTGGTTAGACTTTTCCATGCTACACCTGAATGAGATATTGATGAGACATTGCTACCTAAACAGAGTCAAGAAACACTAGATAAAAAAAATATAATTAAATTGTCATGGGGCTGACAGAATAATTTTAAGAATATAACTTACACTTCCAATGCATAGTCG
Organism: Lepidochelys olivacea; assembly: GCF_965140295.1. Taxonomy (NCBI): domain Eukaryota; kingdom Metazoa; phylum Chordata; order Testudines; family Cheloniidae; genus Lepidochelys; species Lepidochelys olivacea. The sequence goes on from NC_140413.1 coordinate 164,690,491, forward strand.
GAATGCTTACAGTAGGGAACCCATATTGCTGGCTTGGTGATAGATCATGTACAATCTTGTTGTTTAAATACTTTTCTCTCTTTTCTTCAGCATTAATCTTTAGCTGTGGATTTGAATTCTGCGCGGAAAATAGAGGCACGGGCAGATCACACTGGGACACTCTTAAGGAACTGATACTGCAAGGTGCTCTTGCAAGGTAGTTAAGCTCCCACAACACCTACTGGTTTCAATTTATGTTAATAGAGGATAGCCCCCTTGTAGCATTTTGCTCTTACCTTGTATAGTTATTATCCATAAACCAAAAATCCATAGGTTTTTAAAAAAAGTATTTTATGGTGACCTAACGAGAACACAACTCTGAGAAATAAAGTTACAAGGTTTTGAATTGTGTAAAGACTTTGACAGTGGGTGTTTTGCACAGAGCAGAGAATAAAGGAACATTATAAGAAAATCAGGGACAGAGAAAAAAGGAGATAAAATAGAATAGTTTTTAAATAGGGATGGCTGGCAGTGCTATTAATCACACAAGTCTCTGAGCTCTAAGGGTTGCATAAGTGGAGCTAATACTAAAGAAAAGAGATACTTTGCAGATATCTTGAAATACACCATTAAAAGTCACAAGCTAAATTAAAAACAGATAACAATGTCCGAATAGATTAATGAAAAGTAATAATAAAAAACCCAACTCAAGTATCTTAAATAAATACTTAGCTCCTTTGTTGTGTGGTTGTTTTCAAAGAGAAAACAGGATTTTAATAATTGATTGTGCAAATTGCAGGTCTTGTCATACATACCGACTTCTAGGATTTGATTCTGATCCCACTTACACCATTGCCAATCTTTGGGAACTCCACAGAAGTCAATGCTGTTGCTCTGGTTTTTTGCTGTAATTGTGACCAGACCTGGCCGCTAGTTTTTGTTAGATGCTGCAGTTTTAGTGGGAAGTTACACAGTGCCTTTGAAGTGGGTTGGGATATGGGAAGGGAGAGATTTTTTCACTTCAGTTGCTGAGGTCGATCAGTGTCTTCCTATGTGGACAGGCCAGCTATGGTTCTGAGCCTGTTCCTTCACAAAGTGGCAGATCAGCTTTAGGGATGTGGTACGGGTAACAACATTTTTTTTTGAAGAACCCAAATATCTGAAACTACAAGGTAAAAGCTTCGGTAGTGGCTTTCAGTACTGGTGCTTTAATTTTTCAGTTAGCTGCCTGGATTACCTCATTCCCTTTCAAATGATCCCATCACATTAGTCTCTTCAAAGCAGACTGGATGCACAATTTAAGAATGTTCTATAGGGAACAATCCTGTCCTGGCATGGGATTGTACTAGATTACATAGTAGGTCTTTTTTATCTTTAATTATGATGTTCTATGACTTCCAATTCCTAACACGCAGTCGTACACTTGTAATTTAAAAAAAATAGTCCAAAATCCGACTTGAAACCTGAAAAAATAGCGCTGACTTCAGTGCAGACTGCATGAGCTGTATAAGTCAGTGTGGAATTTGGCTCAATATTACTTTCTCATTGGAAATGGGATATATGATAATTTATAATGTTTCAGATGATCATAATCAAACACCACATAGTAGTGTGCTTCCAAACATTTTTTAAAATCATGATTATCTTGCTTCTCCTCTTGCAGGGCGATTTTAGTCGGTTCATTTGCATGACAAGGCATGCAGTGTTGCTAAAGGGAATACAGTGAAACAAGCACTTAGCCTGATTCTGGTCTCATACCTGTTTTACACCCCAGTGTAATCACATTGACTCCTGGGCAGTTACTTCTGATTTACACTGAGAGCGTAAAATTAGGCCTTTAATTCTACTGAGCGTTGCTATTTACAAATATCTATCTGGTTTCTTTTTCAGATCTTTTAGGGCTTTGTGATGGAGGAAATGTATGTCGCACTGAGTAAGGTGGCACCAGAAACTGACTGTTCTTTTTACTGCAGTGATCATATGCAAAGGAAATTGTCAAACATCTGCCCTGCAACCATTGTTGGAAAAAGTTTTGAAGGATGTTTGTTAGTTGTTTGCAGAACTGTAGGTGCAGGATTTCTGTGGGACTTTTGCCCTGTTCATTGGAGTTGTATGGGGGTGGATCTCAGGGGTGGCATGGCTAGCAAATGCTAATTGGGTCCCCTCCAACTCGTTGTAGAAACAGCTCTGCTGCAGTGCTCACCCGTGGAGCAGTCTGATTTTTTTGTACTGCTGGCTGGCTTCCTTCTTAGCTCCTGCTTTGGCCTCTCCCTAAACGGAGTAATTTGTGCAATCCCCAGTGTAGGAACTGAGTGCTTTGAAATGCTGCCCTTAGTTGCCCTTCTTCTGCCCTCAGCAACTGGAAGTTACAAGGGGCCTGACCATGCCTACCACATGGGATGCTCTCACAAGCCACTTGCAGCAGAGTAGCACCTCACGGTACTGTGAGTTCAAAGCAAAGCATCTGGGGAGCTTGCTGGTGCCCCATAGGGAGGGGCAAAGAACTGGGGAAGCAGAGGGAAGTGAGAGGGAGAACTTGGGGGGAGCAGACAGCATGGGCTACAGCTGCAGGGAACAGAGAGCAAGGGAGCAAAGACAATATGGGGCTAAAGAATTAATGTGTGGCAAAGATCTGGGAGCCCCAAAGGGAGAAAGAACTGGGTGTAGGTAGAAATTGGGGTAACAGAAGGACAGAGAGAACTGGAGGAGGCAAAAGAAGAGCAGAAAGGATGGTGGCAGAAATTTTTTTGGGGGGGAGGACTAGGGGGTGCAGCAGAGAATTAAGGAATCCAGAGAAAGGAGGGTGAGAACTGGGGTCAGAGAAATGGAGGCCCTGGAGATAGGAGAGAGAGAACTGGATGGGGAGAGCAGGGGAGGTCTGAGGGAATGTAAGGAATGTGGTGGGGTAAAGGAGGCAGGAGTTAAGGAATGGGATAGAAGGGAGATAGAAACAGAGGATGAGGATGTAATGTGTAGAGGGAGGATAGACAGAGTGAGGCCAAAGGAGTTTGGTGGAGGGAACAGGTCCTGAGCCTGGGAGATGTGTATGTGTGGCTGGGAGCCTAGAGACAACTGGGAGAGGAGCATATCTTGACATATGAAATGGTTTCGGGGCCGAGGGGTTAATGTCACATGTTAGTGGCAGGTTGTCTCTCCAAATGCATTTGTATCACCTAGCCCAATCTCTGGGTCAATCCTGAAAGTTCTTTGGGGGTAAGGACTGTTTTTAAGTCTTGTGTTTGTACAATGTCTGGCACAGTGGGGCCTGGTCCATGACTAGCTCTCCTGGGCATTATCACAGTACAGCTAATAATAATTAATAATAGTTTCCAGTCTAAATCAGCAAAAACAGGGTGGAGAGAAGTATGCAATGTAAAAGCAGAATGCATAGTTTAAATTGGGCAAATGATTTGTTAATTAAGCTTTTTTTGTTTGTTTGTTTTTGTTTACATATCTCCTAAATTGAAGGATTATGTCATGAAGTCATAGCTGGGTGGGTTTCTGGTCAAATCATAACCAAAGAAAAGCTCATATGTAGAAAGGATGGGAGTTGGGTGTTCTAGGCATAGGGAGAAGAATGAAAAAAGTAAGGGACAATTAAAGTCTGTGAGAGATGAACAAAGAATGATGTGCCCAGAGGTATTGTTGGGCTTATTTTAATTAAAACCAATCAAACAAATTCACCAAGGGTCTGGAATGAGAGCCAAGATGTGCACAGGAGTTATCACTATGTAGAGCCCGGGGCAGTGAGGTTAAGGAGTTTGAATTTGCTGAAGAAGGAGGCAGGAAGAATCAAGAATGGAGAGACATGAGAAGTGGAGTGGTGGTGTCATGCTTAGAGGAAGAGAACTTTAGCCTCAGTCTGGTGAATGGAAGAGAGAGGGTAGGAACAACAGATGTGGAGTCCAAGGAATTGAGGTGTTATTTTCTTGGCAGATATTTTATAACTGAAGGGATGCCCAAACACTGCGGGCCTCTCGGTTCATTTCCCGACTGGACTACCCCTGAGTCAGTGGTTATGGATGGAGCTCAGATTTCACAATCGTAGAGTAAAATGAATTGAATTATTCACACTTCCTCCCTCGCTTTAGAGAAAGGGATTTTTGGTTCAGTCAGGGTTAAATGTAAGGACACCAAATATTTCCAAACTTCAGTGAAATGCACTGAGGAGTTTCCCCTCCTCTTCCAGTCTTCTCTATCAGTGTTCCAATTGTTCTACAGGGGCTTCTGTTTCTAAAATCCCTGCTAGTTCTTGTAGAACACAAGTGGAAAGATATGGAGACGTGTTTTCAGTTGGCCACTTAGTTGTGCATGTTGTTTTTTGCATCTTCAGATTTCATATTTTTGCATGTTAAGAGCTTTTGTGACAAAGTGATAATGGATTTCTGGCCGAGCAAACACCTGTGTCAAGAGGTGTTAAATTTTCATAATGTGCCTTGTCTTTCTAGCACCAATTGCTTGTGTTGGCTTGTCTATATCTGGAATCCATTTCATTTCCTTCCTTACTAATGAGGGTTTGATTAGGGAATATGAGGAATTCCTCTGCCAAAAAGTATTGTACTTCAATCTATTTTAAAGAATTAGTCTCTGGTATTCTTTAATCATACAGGAACAAGGGAGCATATGAATAATTAACAAAATGTTTAAACTTTTGGATAGCCCAGTTTGAAAATGTTGTACAATGCATACATATGTTCAAAGATACAGGGACGTAAGATCTAACATTTTCAATGGAAGTGGAGTGTAGGGTATAACACAGATGAACAAGAAAATTGGAGGATTTAACACACAGAATACCAGGGATTCTCAAAACAGGATCTGAGCAGTTCTTGCAGGTAGTCTGTGGGGAGCTGGCAGGTCATGTGGTGCTGGTGATCCTTCTTGTTTCCAGCTGTTAAACTGCATGAAAAGACAGATAAAAGTACATTAAGTCCTTTCTTAATACAACTTTTCCAAGTAAGCAATTGCTGTAGCTGCTGTAGCTTTATGATTATGAATGGGAGGAGAATTGAAGCCTTGAAAGAGTGGTAAAGCGTTCGTGAGACAATCCCTCTGTCATGATGCAGTCCACATTATAAAAAAGATTGAGAATTCCTTCACAATATTCTTTCTAGGGTATGGTTACTACTTATGGTTGCAACTGAGAATCACTGTGTTCCTGGGCAGGGGAAAGGAGAAATAGTTTTTTTTTTCTTGCATTAATTTTTCTTTTAGTATAAATTATGTCTTAAAGAAGTGATACATTCTGGGGAGATAGTTTTGGTTACTGTGTTCCTTGTCTCGCACACATTTAATGCTGCTTCGGCTTATTCTAGTCCAGTTTTGTGATCTGAAGAAATGTGATACAGTTCCTGGCCGTATGGTCTGGCTAGCTAAATCTTGTGTATGTAGTTGAGTTGGCTGGTTCTTGGCTGATGCCAGCATGTGCTGTGTTTATTATATGTAGTTCTTTCTGCTGTATAGCAATACCATATTCATCACTACTTTTTTTAATGGGGGAGTGGTTGAACTTTAGTGAGGGTCAATAATGTGTCACTCCCGCATATAGTTTTGCAAATTGGACTGTCCTTTGCATTTCTCCATATTTGAAGAAGTGGGCGAGAGACAATTCCCAATGGTAGGAGAGAACCACTAGATTTGGGAGACTTGGGGATTGGCTATGTGCACAAGTTGAACTGATTTTGAAATGTATTTAGTTAAACCTATGCAATTCCTGTGTATAGGTCTGGGTTTAACAGGTCTGCTGAAACGGAAAATATAGATGTGCTGATGCAAATGGTCTAAGCCCCGCACATGCCTAAAAGGATATAAGAAGTGAAGGGCTCCTTGTCACCATTCGAATACTCTTCCTGCACCCCAGGTAAGCCTTACACAGGCCTTTTAAACACAATTTTTGTCTGTCCACCTAGAGAGTTGTGAAAAGGAGAAGGACAAGCAAAACACAATAAAGTATATGAATGAGAATTTTTTCATAGCACAAAAGTGTGTTTGAAATGTAGAACAGACTAGATTCAAAGTCAGTTTTCTCTATCACAGAAACTGCCTTTACCAGAGCACTTGCAGTATTTTTCATAGTGCTCCAGAGATAAAGACTATATATCAGGCTACGAAAAGTGATGATATCTAAGTCTATACATTTTTTTCAATCCCTTATCCAGACAGATCAGCTGAAACCATACCGTACATGTTTATCCTTCCCCATTGATAGGCATGATTCATGATTTTGTTTCAACTATTCTATAATCATTTTCCCTAAAAGGAGAAGGTCTTAATCTTAATGTCTGATATTAAAGAATGTCTGATATCTTAAAAAACCCCAAATCTGTCTATGACTAGTGCTTTGGAAAGAATGATCTGGGATTCCAAGCTGTGATATATGGATGCTTTTAGTTTCACACTCTATGTGCAAGCAGGAAAAACAGGATTTTTATTGAAATTTTATATATTTTTTTTATCTCTTCTATTTCATTGGAGTTAGTATCTTTTGACTCGGCAGTCTGAAATGTAATATAAAGCACTTGCTCACTTGTAAGTCTCCTGTCTAGCCCTGCATAGTGAGTATCCAAAGTATCAGTAATTGCTTTACATAGACAGGACTGCATCCTCAGCTGTGCCCCACTGGGTGTAGTTGAGGGGGAAGCCACAAAGGAGCCATTTGAAACTCCTCAATGCTAGGACTGGCTCTTCATGGGTCCCAGCGCTGATGTACTTCGGAGTAACTTCAGGGCTATTCTAATTCATGCTGACTTGTCGCAGCCAGTAATGGGTCATTATGCTGCCCCAGGGACTGCTGGAGTACAGAGCATTCTGACCACTTCCTAGCAATGGGGGCAGGATGCTGGCTGTATGTCAGCTGAAGATTTTGGGACATCTGGCCCACAGTCTTTACACAACCAAATTCACCTTTCAGATAAATTGCTGTGAGAATTTGAGTAATTCCGTCATCATCAGTTAAATTACTCCAGGTTTACACCGGTGTAGCTCATAGCAGAATTTAGCCTTCAGTGTGTTCTGGAGAATGAGACAGATATGTTTTTTTAAAAGTGCTTTCTAATACATTTCGTTTGGAAATATTAGGTGAATGTATATGCACTTGGTCTGGGTTTTGTGTCTGGGACTTGAACAATCAGACAATAGGAAGCTGGTCTAAAGAGGAAACGAAAAGGCTAATTTCTGCACAGAATATTGCAGAAATTGATGTACAATTCTAATCTGTAATCTGATGTACAATTCTAATCTGTATTTTTTTTTTTTTAAGCGTGCAATACATCAAAAGATTCCATACAGGCAAAAAGTAGCAGTTTCACTCCTAAAGATCTGGGATACCTCCAACTGTTGTTCCCAAATGAGTTTGGCTGCCTTAAGACTCAGACCTTACAGGATATATTAGTTTATGCCTCTGGGTCAGTGCTTACAGTTTCGACAAGTAAGCAATCTTTGCTCAAGTGAGGCAGAGAATCAAGGATGCATTTCTTAAGTGGAGCCAAACTGCACCTGGGGGCCCTATAAGTCTGATTCTGTTAAGTTCTGCAGCGACTTCAGCATTCTTAAAATAAAAATTATATCGGTGAGGCTGATGTTTCAGAGTCAGCCACAGAATAATTTTACTACATTAACTGTATACATGAAGGAAGGTAGAGCCACTGGCCAGTGGTATGATTATATTATCCCTGGGGTGAGAATAAACAGGGGTTCACTTTCATGAGTATTCACCCATACAATATTGGATATTAGGTAAAATATCCCAAGTCAGTGATGCACCCGGTAAGGGTTTCCGCTGCTGCAGAATGTCCTCTTAACGGAAAACGTACAGCGTTAGTAGAGGTTGCCATAAGCTCTGGGCAAGATCTGTTCACTCTGATCATTATCCCATGAAGGACCAGAACCTGCTCTCAGTTAAATCCAGACCAACTGGACTGTCATCAGTGAGGTATTCCAGATTTATGCTGATGCAAGCAGAATCTGGCCTATTGTAAAAATTCTGTTGATACTCCAAACACAGAGGATTTATTTATAATCTTATTCAAAAGTTGCTTGCCCTGCTATGCTCGAGAAATCTTTGAAATGTTCCTCTCTCTTAGATAATATCACTCTTGTTTACCCTTTTCTTCTACATCAAGAGTTAGGAATGGTCTCACTGGTACTTTCTAGCTGACTGGAGACACAGAATAGTCATGAACCCATTTTTGCCAGTTACATTGAGTTTACGGCTATCTTGTGTAACCAGAGCAGAGCAAAACAGCTGGAGCACACCAGTAAATCTGGTCCCTACTTTTATCCTCATTTTTTAGGTCTTTTCCCTGCCTTCACTTCTCTGATTTCTTCCTACTCTCCTGATGTAATGTTTCCTGTTTCTCATCTTGTTCTCCTACCAAACTCTTCTACCATGCCTCTCTTACACTTGGAACAATGTCTCTTTTATTTTGTGTGCCAAACAGCCAACTTCCATTCATTTAAATCCCCTCTTTAAAAATACTCCTCGCATAAGACCTGTTAATAACTACCCACCAAAGAAATGAAAAGAGCGGAGAGTGAGGGGGAGACAGTAAGTTTGCACTGCTCTGAAATAAATCTTCATCTTCCACTTGAAACTATATGGACTGTAATTTTGATCATAACCTGCCTGGGGCACATAGTGTAAGCAAGCCTATCACTGCATTCCAACAACCACCATAGTAGAATAACAAAAAAGAACCGAGAGAAGGATCGTTTAACTTACGGGGATTGTTTTTTTTACTCATCTGTTTCAAGGTGCAGATACTACCCAAACAACAGTTGAGCTGAAATATCAGAAGAAGAAAGTGGGATAGCAAGATGTAATTTTGTATCTCTATGTCAGTCTCTTGACTCCTTATGCAGCTGAGGGAGTTCATGTGTGTGAGTTAGGGATTTTTAATTGTATTGTAATATGTCAGTGTAATTTATCTAATGTACCTAAATTCTTATAAGCAATGGGTCATATGGGCATGGTGCATTTTACACTGTCCCATTTCCCACAGAAAAATCTTAAGATCGCCCCATGGACTGTCTCCCTCTCCCTTACTCTCCAATTGTCTTTTATCATTGTCAGAAACTCTGAGTCTTTTGTTATCTTGTTGTCATGTCATTACCATTTATGCCTAGAAAGTCAAGTGCACAACTATGAATGCATACAAGGCCTCTTAAATAACTCAGTGAACCTCATTGTAAATTTATATTGAACTATGCAGTGGGAGTTAAATATTTCACCAAAAATAGGGCATTTTAAATTGAATTCAGTGTGATACCAATGAGTAATCCCATTACAGTATGCATTCACCTCCGTTCATTGAACTTTCTTAAACATGTTGAGAAAAGTGGTCAAATTCTACTTTTACAATCACAGTTTGGCTAGTATTCAGTCAGAGTTGCAAGTGTGTAGCCTGCTAAAAATATATATTAATATTTGGTATTTGCAGTGTATGCAGTCCTTTCATCCAAGGATCTGGAAACATTTTACAAATCTTATTTGATGCAGTCTTGCAACACCTCTGTGAAGCATATAAATATTTTTCTCTCTCCTTTTACAAATCGAAAACTTGAAAGACAGAGAAGTTAAGTGATTTGCCCAAGGTCACAAAATCAGTCACTTGCAGAGTCAGGAAGGAACCAAGGAGTTCTGATTTCCAGACCCTGCACTGACCTATTGATGATATTGCCTCATGGCTGCAAAAAGAACAAGTCCAGGAGATGGTGAGAGAAGGGTGATTCTGAGTGTGGCATTCACACCAATATTGCTGTAGAGTGAGTTCAGAATCAAATAGAGCTGAGTACATTTCTCTCTCTCTCGATTTCCCAGATTATGACAGTTATGTTGAAACAAGCATTGGGTGAAATCCTGGCTCCATTCAAATCACTGGCAAAATTCCTATTGACTATAATGAGACCAGGATTACATCCTTTTTAAGCATGTGTATGTGTGAACATGTCACAGGCTTTGTGTGGGAAATTCTAAGATTCTTGCAGGTTGATTTACTAATTGTGAGGCTGCTTTGGGTTGCTTTTCACATTATTGCCTGTAGCTTTGGTCTCAGGGAGAGATTTTACAGCAGAAGACTGTTAAATATCATTTATTTAACCTTCGAAAATCCACCAGAGAGCTGTATACAAGGGGTTTTTTTTAGCTTACTTTCAAATTTACAGATAGTACCCTTGCCCTCATCCTCTGCATATTTGTTTCTGAAACTCTGGGTAAAGGCTATAAATAGCCAGCAACAGTATCTATTCTTATCTCCTCTCCCCCATTCACTCTACCAAAACATCCTGGCAGCAACCTTGGGACCACATTTAGAGAAATAGTAAGAGAGGAGGAAAGACAATAAATTACTCTGGTATCACTTACTTTTTCTGCACTACTATTAAGACTTACCTCAGTCCTTGCTTAGGTTGGGGCGGACCAGTGGGGAATAGTTATGGGATATGATGTGAAATTAGAGATTTAGCAAATCATGTGTGATAGCTCTGTGGAGACCAGGAATAATAGCGACAACATGCTAATTGTCAGTCCACCCAAAACAGTTCTTCCTCTGCTGAGATTTATGGCAGATCTTCTGAATGGGGGAGACAAGAGTTTGGCTTTAAACATAAAAAATAGAATGATGTTGCGTTCTAACATTGTCCTTCACTCTAAAAGTGTGGTCACATATGTTCACTATTGGATTAAGGACATATATTTAGAGTAGCGATAAAGCCTCTGTTGACACAGTGGTGAAAAAGCCACTTTTCCTTCCTGTAGGCCAAGTCCTTCAGTAGAAGTTTGCCTAAGAAAGGATTGAGTAAAAACTGGGCTCAATAGCTCACAATTTGACCTGTGATTAAGATTGCCTCAGATTTCTGAATTTACCACGAGTTTTGTTCGCACACAAACTCAGGATCGTACATTGGCCTTTCTTCACTGGTGAGTGTGTTTATTTCACAATGCTCGTTGTTTTCTCTCAGCCAATTCTCTGATGAACTGCGTGAATCATTGGCATATGAAGTCTCTTTCATTGCCATGCTGAAGACCTGGATTCTGCTTGTCATGAGGACAGTGGCGAAAATGACTGTTCTAGCCAATGGACCAGTTCCTCCGCTGGTCTAAATTGGTGTAGCTCCATTGACTTCAGCGGAACTATGCTGATTGACACCAACTGAGGATCTGGCCCAGGGTGTTGACAAGGAATATTTTCCTCAACTCCATTGGATTCAGAGAAGTGGAGCCAGCTGACTTTTGCTTGAAGCAGCTGTCTTAATCCCAACTCTACATATAAAATGATGGGGTCTAAATTAGCTGTTACCACTCAAGAAAGAGATCTTGGAGTCATTGTGGATAGTTCTCTGGAAACATCCACTCAATGTGCAGTGGCAGTCAAAAAAGCTAACAGAATGTTGGGAATCATTAAGAAAGGGATAGATAATAAGACAGAAAATATCATACTGCCTCTATATAAGCCCACGGTACGTCCATATCTTGAATACTGCATGCAGATGTGGTCGCCCCATCTCAAAAAAGATATGTTGGAATTGGAAAAGGTTCAGAAAAGGGCAACAAAATGATTAGGGGTATGGAACGGCTTCCATATGAGGAGAGATTAATAAGACTGGGACTTTTCACCTTGAAAAAGAGATGACTAAGGGGGGGGATATGATCGAGGTCTATAAAATCATGACTGGTGTGGAGAAAGTAAATAAGGAAGCGTTATTTAATCCTTCTCATAACACAAGAACTAGGGGCCAGCCAATAAAATTAATAGGCAGCAGGTTTAAAACAAACAAAAGGAAGTATTTCTTCACATAACGCACAGTCAACCGGTGGGACTTTTTGCCAGAGGATGTTGTGAAGGCCAAAACTATAACAGGGTTCAAAAAAGAACTAGATAAATTAATGGAGGATGAGTCCATCAATGGCTATTAGGCAGGATGGGCAGGGATGGTGTCCCTAGCCTCTGTTTGCCAAAAGCTGGGAATGAGTGACAGGGGATGGATCACTTGATGAATACGTGTTCTGTTCATTCCCTCTGGGGCACCTGGCATTGGCCTGCTTTGGAAGACAGGAAACTGAGCTAGATGGACCTTTGGTCTGATCCATTATGGCCATTCTTATGTTCTTGTCTTCATTGTCGGTGTGTGTGGGGAGGAGTAGACGCAGAGGACAGGAATGAGATCATGCAAGTCTGCATTTGTGGAGGAGTTTGATGTGGGAGAGATGTCAGGAGAAGGGAGCAGACAAGTTGAACCTGAAAGGGGACATAGTGAGGAAAGAGGACAGAGGGGAAGTGATGAGCACAGAGGGACAGGGAGGAAACAGAAGGGGAAGAGAAGGACACAGCAAGAAAGATAGTCTTTAAGTTAAGCACTTAAGGGGCCTAGTCTCTGACTTCCATAGGGCCACTTTCTGGTCTCATTTACATAGGCGTGAGTCCAGAGTAACTCCGTCAATTTCATTGGAGCTACTTCATATTTACACTGAGGTAGCTGAGATCATGATTGAGTTGATCAAGTTGTAGCTGAGATCAGTTTGCTGTGCTCCTGGGAAAAGGAATATTCAGGTTGCTATGCAGCAATTCCTGTAACCAAACTAAGAACTGAATTGACAGGCTCCCAAGGGAATCTTACTTGAGTGTTCTCCAAGTGAGAAAGGACCATGTAATGCATGCCCTAAGGAAGGGAGAAGCCCTCGTGTGGGGAGGAAAAAAAAAAGGCTTGCATTGGAGGAATGACCAGTCAGAAATTTTCTTTTCCTTTGGAATAATACTTAGCTCTTAAAGCACTTTACATATGGAGATCTCAAAGAGCTTTATCAAAGGGAGTGAAATGGTTTGCCACAACTCACACAGCAGGTCAGAGTCAGAGCAGGGACTAGAACCCGGGTCTTCTGTAGCCTATCCACTGAACCACGCTGGCTCTCAAGAACAAAAAATTTACTTACCGTCACTCCTTAATGGATCTTTGTCTGCATCAAAAAATGAGCAAACGGTTTTGTGCCCTGGTTGCTAAAAGCTAGATTCTCCTATGTGTTCTGTACCTGCTGCAGAGAACTTCCTTCCCCAAATTGGGATAGCTGCACTAGCTGATGTGTTGGTGGAGTGAACCAAGCTTCTTGCCCAGCCCTTGCCTGGTTTACTCCTGCCCAATTGCACAGGGATGGGAAGTAGCAGTCCCACAGAAGCTTCTCTCTTTGTGCTGCTGCCTGCTATCTGGGTAACTAGTGCAAGAGAGCTTATTATGGCCACATTACTCCTTTGTGTGGTCATGCAAGCTAGGCCACGCTGTGACCCATTCTGTTTTATTTCAGTGTGACGGCATGTGGAGTAAGGTAGTGCTCAACTGCACAGAATCTGGTCCTAAATTTGGAAATAAGTGCAGCTAGTGAAATGTGGACTTTTCAAAACTGGTTCAGCCTTCAAACATTCGTTATTTTAAAAGTATTGAACTGATGTTCTTCAGACTTGGTTTGTTGTCTATATTGGACTGAGATTTAAGAAACAAACCTAGTTTGAAGAACATCAATCTCACACTTTTAAAGGTCTGATTGTTTATATTCAGCAAGTGGGAGATTTTTCCTTCTTTTTAAGACTGATTGAAGCTATATGCAAAAAACAAAACATGAGTACAATAGTAAGATTGAGGTCCGTCAATGTGCAAGTTCAGAATGAATGCACTACCTAATTCTACCACTTATACATGTGATCTATGACAGTCTTGATATGCGCTGATAATGAAACTTTATATTCTATTTTATTTTTTTCTATAACTTTGGATGTTCTCTTTGGATGGTCTGTATCTTAACATGATCATATAATTATAAGACTATCATAATCCATATGCAAAGGAACAGAGTTAAGATGATAGCATGTTTTCATCGTTACATTAAATTCTGAGTTTCCCATTTTTGTGTGTTTATACTATATTAACACTAACATATAAAATATGTGATTGATATGTTTTTATGTGAAGTCCTTCAAGATTTTTCTCAAGAAAGGTGTTATACCAATTAAAAATATTGTTTCATCTGCACCCTGTACCATACCATTGTATCCCTCTGTCTCTGTGATTTTCTCTCTATTCTTTACTCTTTCTCTCCATAAAAATGTCTAGTAGTATTATTTTGTGCTGTTACTTTGTGATTTATTCCATATAATTACCACAGTTCCAAAGGCATGGGAAGTCAATGGGGGAGGGGGGGTCTTTCCATTGAATTCATTGGACTTACATCAGACCTGTCAAGGTTCCTTCCCCACTCTGAACTCTAGGGTACAGATGTTGGGACCTAAATGAAAGACCCCATAAGCTTATTCTTACCAGCTTAGGTTAAAACTTCCCCAAGGTACAAACTTTTACCTTTTGTCCTTGTACCTTACGCTGCCACCACGAAGCGTGTTAAACAAAGAACAGGGAAAGAGCCCACTTTGAGACGTCTTCCCCCCAAAAATATCCCCCCAAGCCCTACACCCCCTTTCCTAGGGGAGGCTTGGTAAAAATCCTCACCAATTTGCATAGGTGAACACAGACCCAAACCCTTGGATCTTAAGAACAATGAAAAAGCAAGCAGGTTCTTAAAAGAAGGATTTTAATTAAAGAAAAAGTAAAAGAATCACCTCTGTAATCAGGATGGTAAATACCTTACAGGGTAATCAGATTCAAAACACAGAGATTCCCTCTAGGCAAAACCTTAAGTTACAAAAAGACACAAAAACAGGAATATACATCCCATTCAGCACAACTTATTTTATCAGCCATTTAAACAAAAGAGAATCTAACACATATCTAACTAGATTGCTTACTAACTCTTTACAGGAGTTCTGACCTGCATTCCTGCTCTGGTCCCGGCAAAAGCATCACACACACACACACACACACACAGACAGGACCCTTTGTTCCCCCCGCCCCTCCAGCTTTGAAAGTAACTTGTCTCCTCATTGGTCATTTTGGTCAGGTGCCAGTGAGGTTATCTTAGCTTCTTAACCCTTTAGAGTGAAAGGGTTTTGCCTCTGGCCAGGAGGGATTTTATAGTTCTGTATACAGAAAGGTGGTTACCCTTCCCTTTATATTTGTGACAAGACCCTTAACAGAATAGATACTTAACAAAGGCTGAATTTCAGCTCTGAATGGGATAGATGTTTAATGAATGCTCTCATCGTCTTGAGAGATGGCAGCCAGTACAGAAGGTGAGATGAAAGTTGAAGTTTTGTGGGAAGGATACTTCATTTTAACTAAACTTTGTTTTTGCTCCCCTTTTCCCCCTTTGTTTTAAAGCAAAGATATACACGAATACTCAGACATTCCTGTTCTGCATTAGAATAGCCATCAAAGTCAGCCTAGACCATTTGGATCATGTCACTCGTCTTAAAGTGTATAGCTGTTTTTAAAGAAAGAACATGTCATGTTCTGAACAGGGATCTTTAATGCATGAAACTTGTTTAAAGCATTAATAAATCAAGTCCTTGCTGTTACAACCTATATCTGATTTTCATTCATGACATTCTGTTTCTTTGTGCATGAGAACTGGAAAAAAATATATGTCAAGCCCCAAAACTATTGGGAAGATTTAAAAAATGAAATATAATAAAATAAAAAGCATAGGAAATAATGTTCTGTATCTGCTAGGATGTTTAATAATGGTGCTATTTTTGAACAGCTATTGCCATAGGAGGTTGTGAGCTGCATAGGGCTATTTTCATTATTTATGGTCTATTGAATAGGCTGTTTTTCACACATTTCTCCCCCACTCCCCCAAAAAGGGGCATAATTAGGACCAAATAAAGAGTATTTGGGCCTTATTCTCCTCTCATTTACACTATTTTTATTCAAACATTGCTCCATTGGTTTCAGTGGAGTTACTTGTGATATCAGAAAACATCAGTCTTTTGTGTTTCTTGGGCTTCATGCCTCATTTTTGACCTTGCTTGCCTAAAACGAATGCAAAAAAAATGTAAACTGAAAAAAAACCCCACATTTGAATTAATCCAGAGTTGTTTGGGATTGCGGAGTATATCAAAGTAGTATGCCTCTGAAGTTACAAAAGTCTCTTGTAAGAAGACAGCATACGTCTGAATTTGGGAAAATTTTGGTAAATTCTGCAATATAGTCCATAATCTTTAATCATTGTAACTACTAGTGGGCCAAACGTCGGTATTTGGATCCAGGTTTGGGTTAGATTTGGGGCCAGCGTTCATGGACCTGATTCTCCATTGCTTTGAACTATGCTCTTACTCTTTCCTCCACTACAAAGATTCACATGCCTCTTATTAGGACATTACATTAAAAGTAGGTAAACTGTCCTTCTTCTCATTTTAAAAGATTCCTTTAGTGGTGACGAAAGATCCCAAACTGATAATCTTGGGAGTTGAAGTCCCATATGGAACAGATATGCTGCATGTAGAATCAGTGCAAGCTTTCTGACCCCACCTGCCATGGTGCCTCCACCCTGAATTGGAGATACAACTCCAAAGGTGTTCAGAGAGTTCCGTCTCTGTGCCCACACAATCCTTGGCTGAGCATGTCAACAAAGGCACCAGTTGAAATGGTGTGGTTTTTGTTTTTTTTTAAGTGTGTGTGTGTGAGCTCCAGTCCACTAGGGGCTGCAGAGAGACCAAAAGTGCATTTTACATAGGCTGCTGCAATTTGAACAGCAATCTGATGGTAATGACTTTGAATTACATCTAGAATGAACTTGATTTGAGCCAGTGACCTTGAGCTGAAAGAGTCCGTAGGCCATTATCAAAGACCTGAGCCCCTTTTTGTAGTTTTAAATGATTTTGTTTATGTAGATTGGTTTAGTTTTATTTATTTTTTAATCTGGGTACAGCATAATAGAGGTGACAATCCGTATATTATAAGAACAGATAAGCCCACGACGTTTTCCTGTACCATTCTGTTTGCTTTAGAAAGCTGAGTTTTAGGCACTGCCTGTTGTGTGGTCCTACTTGCTAAGCTGCTCAAAAACCTCAAATTTCCAACAACTCAACTCTTTGTAGCAAACCTGAGCATGCAGCATAACACACTAAGTGTTGTGATTTGTTGCCATGCTGACAGTGTCAACTTAACTACAGCTGACAAACAGTTTTTAAATAGAACATTTCAATTCATTATAGTATTCTCCATCTGTTCCCCCCCACTCCACACACAAGCAAAACATTTGAAAAATGTTACCACAATGGTTTGGTTTACACATCCAGACACTAACATAAAAAATTTGCTAAAGACTGTATTTTAGGACTCCAGTTAAATAATGATAGTCTTCAGTGTAAAAAAAGGAAACTCTCTTAATTAACTAAAAAAAATCTAATGGATCTGCTTACTTGTGTATAGTCAGTGATTTTCCCAATCATTTTTGGAGGGGAGGGAGTATGTATTTTTATCTCTTTATATATTTTCTCTAGTTTCCATTTTCATCTATTTTGGTAGCATTTTACCTGCTTCTTTCCAAAATGGCTGCAATCACTGTTCCTAGTGTAGTGTCACTGACAGGAAGGGAACATTCATTATCTAGTGGTTAAATCAGACTACTGGGAGTCAAGTTTACTGGGAGTTGTACCTGGCTCTGCCACTGACTCATTGTGTGACCTTGAACGAGTCGCACAACCTTTTTGTACGTCAGTTTACCAATATGTAGAACAACATTGACCTACCTCAAGCAGATGTTGTGAGGCTTCATTAAGTGTCTGTAAAGTTCTTTGAAATACTGAGGTGAAAAATACTGTAGAAGTACAAAGTATTTATTTATTTATTTTATTTATTGTGTCTGACTGCACTACTTCCCACAAACCTGCCACTAAAGCGGTTGTATGGATTGGTTGCTGAGTGAACTATGAATCCATCAATTCATCCATCATTCTTTCTCTTGTAGATTGAACCCAGCTGGTTAGCATTGCCCATTAGTGACTTTTAATAAATCAAATCATATTTGCTGTTTTAATTGTATCTTAAAGGGTAATATGGGCTGTGCTTTTAAATTAAAAATACGGTGTGACAACATGTACCTTAGAAGTCCTACTACTCCAGTGTTACTTACAGTGTTAAATCGTTGGTTTAAAGCTAGATTTAAAAGTGTAAGGAAACTTCATAATTCTACTACGTAGTACTTCCCAATTCTGGCAGAAGGTTTCCTCAGCACTTCTTTTCCAAGCTTTGGGCATGAATGTTTGTACAATCTGCTCAGAGCATCTTCTCAGAAGGCACATTTTGAAAATAAAATCAGCTCAAAAACGGCAATCCACAGTGAAAACACCTAAGAACTGTTGTTTAGTGACAGACACAGTGATGGCCATTTGAAAAAAGAGAAAGGTGCCAAAATAATGTAAAATCAGAGCTCATGAATTATTCAACGTTCATTTGAGTGAGATTTTTATTTTTATTGTTAAAAGATACTGGCCAAAAAAGCTTTCCCCCAAACTAATAACATAGGGAATAACAAACTGGAGTGCTTTATTTTTAATCTGGGGCCAAAAGTAATAAAACTATCTTATAAATCTCATTAAAAAGGAGTAAAACATTGATAAAATAATCTCCTTTATATATGATTACCTTAGATATAGGAAAAGCAGGGATTTTGTAAGGAAACCGTTGCTCTGGGTGGAATCCTAACCCCATTGAAATAAATGAGAGTTTTGCCATTGATATCAGTGGGGCCAGGATCTCACCCTATGACCTATCTGCTTTTAGAAAATGGGGCAAGTCCTTGAGGCTTCATGGAGTTTACCTTCTTCCTGAATTCAGAAATGCATAGTTCATTTGTTTTGCAAGCAGGAAAATCAGCACAGAGGTGGCTAGTCAGTAATTTCAGACTCTTTAGAGGAGATCAAAGAAGAAGGCAATAGTGAGGAGGCGTATCCTTATATGAAAAGGAAAATACCTAAGTAACTGAGATAGTGTGGTGAGGAAATAATAGGAATAAAAAAGATTTATTAAAAGAACAAACTGAGTAATTATGGGAGATTTCAACTGCTGGGATCTGAACTGGGACACACTAAGTGGAGCAATAAACTGAGCAATACATTTGTGGACATGGTGACCTGAATCTGGGCCCTCATGCTACTTTTCAGCATTAAAAGGAGTGGGAAGTATAGACAGATTTGTAGCCTCTGGCTTTTTACCATTTTTTGGCCAATGTCCCTTCTAGATGGGAGGACTCTGACGTTGTAGACTTAAGAGGGGGATTTGCCTGCAATAATTGCAGAACCTGGAACCCACAAGGGGAAACTGCATGGATTTTTGGGTTTCCTCATGTCCAGACCCTGTCTCCACACATTTTCTGGGTCTTGACACACCCAAGGCATTGACTGGCGCTTACTCCTTTGTGTGGACATTATCAACGGAGTAAAAAGCAACATATGGAAACTGATTGAGACTGCTAGAGTACCAGGGTCCTCATGAACTTAATGGGGAACATGTCCCATAATGCGACTGTAACAGTGTCTTCATCTTTCCCTATGGCCTTGCAAAGCAGGCCTCCATTGCTGTAGATGCAGAGTCGCTATGCAAAGAAGTTGCTATGCAATTGAGGGGGACCATAATGAGCAGTTGCTTTTCTCCTTTGCACAGTCACTGCATTCCGTCCATTTGGTGCGCTCAACGCTTCTGTGTTTCTATGCCCCGTTGTGTATGTCCACATCTAGCTACTCTTTTTTTTTTTTTTTTAATTTCCACTCACAAGACTTACAAGATACTACTGACAATGTGGCCTGGAGTGATTCAGGGAAAATGGTCCTTGTGAATTTTGGAGGAAGGCAGGAAGTATCTGATTAAATGGAAAGAAATCCAAAGAAAAGCCTCAGAGAAGAAATGGCAAGTGTTCAAAGAAAATATGCATCCAAGGACTGTGTGAGTAGCAGCTGGTAATAAGTTCAGCAAAAAATAAAATAGATAAAGCAGATGAAAAGTGCAAATTTGTCATCCAGAATATAAGAACAGGTAACAATGTGTACAGAATATAAGAGCCTAATCCAGTGAGGAGCTGAGTGTCTTCAACTCCCTTTGAAATCAGAGGGAATTTAGGGTGCTCAGTCTCTTGCAAGACTGGGTCCTAATGCATTGGGTAAAGAGGATTGTAAAGCTAAAATGAAGAGTTTAAGAAATTGTCAGAAAAGCAAAGGTAAAACTGAGAGAAACAGTAAATAAAGAGGTTATGATAAATACTAAGATGTAATAAGAAAGGTCAGCAAAGGAGACATTTGGTCTGTAAGAGAAACTTTTCCAAGGAATAAAGTGGATAGACTCTACAAGGTAATTTGAGCTAGTGTCAAACACAAAACCAAGGGGACACGAGCTGTAGCTAAGGAAAGGGCCAGGCGCTCTAGGAATTTAGGCAGCATTTCTTTAGAGAGAACAGTTAATAATGTATGTGGATTGAACTACTAAGGGCAGTAATTGGAGCAATAGAATTATGAAGGAAAATATTTTAGGGTATATGTGCTAATGTTCTTCATTGCCTCCTTCTCTCTTAACATTTCATATTAGTTCACCTTAGGGAACAGCACATTACTACTATCTTCAGAGTTTGTTTTATCATCTTCCAAAGTGAACCACCTCCTCTCTCCCCACTCTCTGCTTTAAAAAAAAAATCTGAAGTATTTTTTTCCTCTTATGGAAAATTTTCTCTGTCTCTGTCTCTCTCAACCTGAATTGTTGTCTGAAGTGACTTCCTTCCAAGATCCCACCATTTGATAAAAGGAATAAAATACAGAAAGATAAGTTCTTAAAATCACTCTGGGCTTTCTTTAATGATAATCATTAGCCCTGTTCTGAACTCTATTGACAAAATCAATCTTGGAATATTCTTAAAAGCAGAGCCAGTGTTCTTTTAAAGAGAGAACTACTTACTTAGAAGTTCTAATGAAACTGACCTAATTCTTCAGTTATACACTAACTTTTTTTAAACAAACAGTAAAATAAAGATAGTTTGGAAATGATGCATATTGATTCCAGTAAATGAACAGGTTAGAACCTTGACTGCAAAGTTAATTTCTCAGTAGCTGCCTAAAATGTTCTTTTTCTTTGCTGAAGAACACCAGATATTGTTTGCATGCATCTTGATAACCAACATGGAGATTATATATTAATATATACAGGCGAAGACAGAGACAGAGAGAAAATACTTAACAGTCAAAGAATGAGGGAATCATGCCATTACTCATAAGTGGCACAGCCGTGAATGAGTTACTCAGTCATCTTCTAGCAAGTGCAATGTCCTTTGCTATTTTTTTTAAGGAATTTAGCTGCACTTATTAGCACCACTAGAATTAAGGATCTGGCACTACTGCTAAGGATCTGTAAGTGTTTCCATCATAAATCAAGCAGTTTAAAATCTTAACTATGAATCTTAATGTCAGAGGTCTAGGCAAAGAACACCTTTTCAAAAAAATACTTGAAACAACTGGCTTTAAGTTTCAAGGCCGTATTAAAGAAAGGTTTACTTGATGTAGACAGAGTATTTTGGGCCCTCCAAGGCTTACAGGCTCAGAGCCAAGACTAGCAGTGTTCAAAATTGACTTGTCAGATTTGTTTTGGTTCACTCTTCCTGTGAATGGGATTTTGGTAAATTTTGCTTTCTGGCTTGTGTATAAGAGCTGAGCTGAGGAAGCAAATTGAACAGACAGGGTAATGTGGATACTTGTGTCCAAATCAGGTGCATGCAACACCCTGCAGTTATTATCAAAATGAGCACCCTGGGTTTATCGTGGGTGGTTCAGTAGACAGGCTTCCATCTATTTATTTTTGTCCTTGTCATAAGGACATAATTACAACACTTTGCGATGGTGCCTCATTAAACTGTTGTGAATATGCCCTTTCATGAAATGAGATTTGTAAGTACATGAGGACATAGTGTCAGTTGGTTATGGCGCATTGACGTGATGTGATGAGGTCATGATGCAATACTGTTGTGTTGCAAAGCTGTGTAGCAAGGCAACGTCATGGCATTGCAATGCTCAGAATAAATTTTCCTGTATGGTCAACTTGCAAGATGTGGAACGGAAACTGTGAAACAGACTAAGTGGGATTTGGACCATGTCATTGCCCTTGTTTCAGAATGACTGATGGCATTTCTAGGATCAGGACCATACTGTTGGCTTTTGTTTTGTTTTGTTTTGTTTTTTTATTTTTTAATACTATTTTTAGATTTGATTCTGTTTTGAGCCTGTCAACACCTTGACACAGAGATCCTTAAAAACAGCTTTGTTTTTTTCAAATAACATATCTTAAGCTCAGAATTCCTTATATGGGCCATAGTCCTCTGTGGTATTTATACGAAAAGTAAAACTGCCTAGTTGCATCCCGGGCTGGAATACGAGCAATGAGGAATTTTACTGTGAATTGGAGTTTTTTAGATCTTTGCTATTCATGTACATGTTATTGTGTTAGGGACAGATTCTGAACAGGTATGATGGGATAACATGGTTTTGGTAATTAAATATTCATGGTAAATAGGCCCAATGGTCTGTGATGGGATATTAGATGGGGTGGGATCCGAGTTACCCAGGAAAGAATTTTCTGTAGTATCTGGCTGATGAATCTTGCCCATATGCTCAGGGTTTAGCTGATGGCCATATTTGGGGTCGGGAAGGAATATTCCTCCAGAGCAGATTGGAAGAGGCCCTGGAGGTTTTTCACCTTCCTCTATAGCATGTCCTGTCTGTCTATCACTTGCTGGAGGATTCTCTGCTCCTTGAAGTCTTTAGCCTACGATTTGAGGACTTCAATAGCACAGATATAGGTGTGAGGTTTTTTGCAGGAGTGGTGAGTGAAATTCTGTGGCCTGCGTTGTGCAGGAGGTCAGACTAGATGATCATAATGGTCCCTTCTGACCTAAATTTCTATGAATCTATGAATAGCCCTACATTGCCGCACAAAGCGGGAGGAGGATTGAGATCCTACTACCCCTGTACTGTTCCCTGTGCACTTTACTAGAGAGCACCAGCACTGCGCTAGGACTATATGGCTAGTGGATCTAGCCTTCCCATAGGGAGCAAGGAATGGCGGGGCTGAGTCAGTCAGAACTGCTCCTGGGGTTCCCTCTGCAATGTGTCTCCCTCCACATACCCATCAGTGCAGACCTTAATTAGCACTTAATGTTCATATCCACAGTATAACAATTGATGCTGTGAAAAAAGCATGTTAGATTAATACATAAAACACTGCTAACTTGTAAGAGCTCCCTTGACATAATACTGGGCCTGAAGAACTTTCAAATTCTGTAATATGTCTGCAGCTTGTTTCTTTCCTTTTCATATTTTTATTTTTTGGTCATCCTAAAACATCTTTCTTGCAAATATATTACAAAATGCCACAACACTGGTTATAATCTGGGGGTCCAGTCCTGAAGTCCTTACTCAGACAAAACTCCCGTGGGAGTTTGCTTGAGTAAGGAGTGCAGGCCTTGGCCCTATAGGTGAAGCGTAAAGGCTACAATGAGTCATAGTGGTGAAATATTTTGATATGGAAGGGCAAGGATAAATAAGTCTGCAAAGTGTTGTTGGATGAACTTCTTCAAAAGATTTGGAGGTTTGTTTTTTAAATAGGGGTACCAAAGAGTTCAGATGCTAATCTGAACCTTTTGAGGTTCCTTATCCCTCTTTCTCTGCAGTTTCTTTAATAGTCTGCTGGCTTCCCACTTCCTCCCAGAGAATAGCTATATCCCCAGTATTCCTACACTCCCTGCTTCGCTGCAGTCTCTTGTCTTAACTTCAGCAGAAGGCAGCCTTCCCTTCAATGTCTTCCTCCCACCAAACTCTAACCAGGTTCCAGCATTGAATAGGTTTGAATATGAACAAGAGGCTGGTAGGCAGCTCTCCAACACCACTTTCTACAAGCCATTATCCTCTGATCCCACTGAGGGTTACCAAAAGAAACTACAGCATTTGCTCAAGAAACTCCCTGAAAAATCACAAGAACAAATCCGCACAGACACGCCCCTGGAACCTCGACCAGGGGTATTCTATCTGCTACCCAAGATCCATATAAACTTGGAAATCCTGGACGCCCCATCATCTCAGGCATTGGCACCCTGACAGCAGGATTGTCTGGCTATGTAGACTCCCTCCTCAGGCCCTACGCTACCAGCACTCCCAGCTATCTTCGAGACACCACTAACTTCCTGAGGAAACTACAATCCATCGGTGATCTTCCTGAAAATCATCCTAGCCACTATGGATGTAGAAGCCCTCTACACCAACGTTCCACACAAAGATGGACTACAAGCCGTCAGGAACAGTATCCCCGATAATGTCACGGCAAACCTGGTGGCTGAACTTTGTGACTTTGTCCTCACCCATAACTATTTCATATTTGGGGACAATGTCCCTTCAAATCAGCGGCATTGCTACGGGTACCTGCATGGCCCCACGGTATGCCCCGCATGTACCTGCATGGCCCCACGGTATGCCAACATTGTTATGGCTGACTTTTGAACAACGCTTCTTCAGCTCTCATCCCCTAATGCCCCTACTCTATTTGCGCTACATTGATGACATCTTCATCATCTGCACCCATGGAAAAGAAGCCCTTGAGGAATTCCACCATGATTTCAACAATTCCCCCCCCTCCCCAGCTCTCCTGCTGGTAATAGCTCACCTTACCTGATCACTCTCATTGCAGTGTGTATGGTAACACCCATTGTTTCATGTTCTCTGTGTATATAAATCTCCCCACTGTATTTTCCACTGAATGCATCCGATGAAGTGAGCTGTCGTGCACGAAAGCTTATGCTCAAATAAATTTGTTAGTCTCTAAGGTGCTACAAGTCCTCCTTTTCTTCATCCCTCTCTGCAACTCTTCTCAGGCTCTTGTTATTCAACAACCCTCCCGCCACCATATCTGCAATAGACACTTTACTGAAAACCACCCACTTTCCCAACAGGGCCATTCAAATTCCCTGTCTCATTAGAGCTCCCAAACACCTGGCCACTCGGTCTGTGTTTGTAACGTTATAAGTCTCACCAGATTTGGCAGCTTCTCTCAGCACCTCTATATTCAAAATGTCATGTGCTCTGGAGTATGTGCATATTCTTTCCTGAAAGGCACTAGGGTATTTTGTGCTTTTAAGTCCATGTGGCCCCCATGGACCTTTCCCAGAAATCACAGAGAGGCTGTTGGGCTCCTGCAACTTTAAAAATGAAGATTGCAGGGGTCTTGTCAGGGAGTACATTAGGGATTTGCCTGAATTCTGGGCTGGCTTTTATTTTGGTGTAACTAGTTAGCTGCTCCTTCGTGCAAAGGCCAAGCTGCGAAGAGAATGACCAAGTGGTGCAGGGAAACCGGTTGTCCTAGGGAAGGTTAAGTTCTGTTTTCCATCAGAGCCTTTGATGATGCTACTAAATTAAGTGAAACTATTTCAAAAAGATAATTTGTGGGAGTCATTTATGCAAAGCAGCAAAGCTAGTTGAAAAAAGAAACATTTTTAAAATTTCAAAATAAATGAAATCTTCAAATCAAATCATTTCCCCCAAACTTCGGAAACCAGTGGAATAGGAATACAAGGTAACTGATATTCAGCGCAGGCTACTATTAGCATTTGATGACTGCTTTGTAATTCATACTCTTAGTTATGTAACACAGTGTGATGAATTGTAAGTGACAGAAAGTGATGGTGCAACTAAGATTAAACTGTTACATCCACCTGATCCCTACACCACCGCCCACAGCTTACTTTAGTTCTATGGGGTATCAGTCCAGGGAGCAGCTTTTTGACTTAAAATGAAAACAGCAGGGGAGTTGAGAGTGCAGGGTTTTGGCAGTGAGATATGGGATCGAATTCGTCAATAGTAAAAGCAGGTTGAACTCCATTGGGACAGATTTTGATCTCTCTTACAGTGGTGTAAATCTTGCTGTAAGTCCATTGTCCTGAATTTACTCTACTGGACTTACACACATGTAATTGAGATCAAAATCTGGCATGTTGATTCAGTGGGTGTACGCTCTTACTCCAGCAGACAGTGTGGCCCACGGAGCCATTCACCTCTTCCTTTGAAATTCAGCACAGGTTGGTAATGAGGGAAAATCATTGCCAACTGAGGGCTGTCTAGATGGATGATTGTGTGAAGTGGTCCAGTTTGTGGCAGCCTCAGAAGAGAGGCCAAGGACTACAAGGTCATGAACATTAGACTGCCTTCTCACCCCAGAAGATGAGACCTACAGGCTAGGATTGGGGCATGTTGGCAGTGGAAGGAAGCTGCTACCTGTATATTGTTTTTAACATATCTGTAAAAGGGGGTGAGAAGTGAGATGAGAAAATTAGCAGATGACACACACTATTAGGTTAGTTGTGTCTCCAGAAGACTGTGAGGAGTTTTAGAGAGATGTATCCAAGCTAGGTAAATGGCAACACTATGACAGATGAAATTCATTGTTGATAAATGCAAAGTAATGCACATTGGAAGGAAAAAATCGCACAGTTCATCTGCCTGATTGGACTCTAAATTAACTGCATCAACTCAGGAAAGGGACCAGCCATCACTATTGACAGCTCAATGAAGACCTCCATTCAGTGTAGAGCTGCAGTTAGAAAAGCAACTGAAATTTAAGAATACATAAGGAACGGGATGAAGAATAATATGGAAAATATTATAATGCTATTATGTAAATCAGTGCAATAGCCTCATCAGTACTGGCCACACCATCTCAAGAAAGATATTACAGGTTTACAAAAGGTTCAGAGATGGGCAGAAGTATGACGAGGGGTATGGAAAAGCTTGCATATACAGAGAAACCGAAAAGAAAAGGATTGCTTACTTTAGCAAGGAGATGACTAAAAGGGAACATAATAAGAATATACTAAATAATGAATGTTAGAAAGTAGTTTGGGAATTTCTTTGCTCTCTGTATCATGATACAAGAACACAGGGAAATTTAGTGAAACATGGCAAATGTAAAAGTGGCAGAAATGCTTTTTTACATGATGCATAATTAGGCAGTGGAACGCATTGTCACAGAATCTTGTTGAGCCCAAGAACTTAGCAAGATTCAAAAGAGGGACAGGGAAGCTATATGGATGAGAATATCCAGAGTAGTTAAAGGGATACAAACTTCATGCTAATTATTAGGAGGATACTTTCCTCGGGGGTAGATAATCCTTGCTGCACACTGCAAGGTTTCTTGCACCTTCCTGTGAAAACTGATTCAGGTCACACTCAAAGATGGGATACTGAACAACGAACAATCAGATCAAGGGTCTGATTCAGTATGGCCATTCCTATGTGCCTGCTAGTTGGCTAATATTCAGTTGCTATTGTTGTCCAGCATGGGCTCACATGGATGTTACATTGTATAAGGTCTTTGGGGCAGGGTCCTTCTCTTTGTTGTGTGTTTGTACAGTGCCTAGCACAGTGGGGTCCTCCTGATCCATGACTAGGACTCCTACATGCTACTACAATACAAATAATAAATAATAGTAATGTAAACATACAACCTTGGAAAATTATGAAACCAGCAAAGTGAAATGTCAATACTAGGTTGAGTTAAGTGTGAATTTTCTATTTCCCACAGTTGTTACGCTTCTCCCTCTCTCTATACTGGAAACAGTTTGTGAAAGGAGAGAAAAGAATACTGAATAAAACATTTCACCTCTGGGATCCAGAGTTCAAGTCCACCTTGAGGGCCTAAATAAAATGATATTTGTCATTTTAGCCTAATTCCCAATGGATGGGACCCCCCATCACATGCATCATGTGGCCTAATTTACCGTTTCTGCTCAGGAGAGATCTAGGTCTGGA
Organism: Lepidochelys olivacea; assembly: GCF_965140295.1. Lineage (NCBI taxonomy): Eukaryota > Metazoa > Chordata > Testudines > Cheloniidae > Lepidochelys > Lepidochelys olivacea. Next base: position 164,718,171 of record NC_140413.1, read on the forward strand.
AACTGAACTGCCTCTTGAGACTGTCAGTGTTATACTCACCCATTGATGCATGTGTAACTCTTAACACTAATGTGAGCGTGCATCATAGAGGGGAGAATATACTCCTCACAGTATTTGTCCCTGTGTTGTTTCTCCCACTTACTGCTTCCTTTAGCCTCTGCAGCAGCACTACAGAGCTATAAATAATTATCATTTTTCCCTCTCTCTTGCTATCTATATATGTCAGATCTGAAAATTCTCTAAAGGAGGTGACCACCCCCTGCTGTTGAAAATTCTTCAAGGGGACTCAGAGTGCCAACGAACAGTCCCAAAATAAGGCGCTGTAAATCTAGGCAATCCTAGGAGGTTAATAAAGTTCACTGATGCTTAAATTAGATCAGTGTAATTCACTGCATCTCTAGTGGAAATTAAATTAGCGTTTAAAACTAAAGAGCAGGCTAGCCAGGTTCAGGAGCACATTTGGGATGCAAAAGGCATTAGGTCTATTGCTGACTTTTCTATTGCTTTGGTGCCTTGAGCTCCTCAGATGAAAAGTGCTTTATAAATGCAAGGAATTACTATTTCTATTTATTGTTACGTATGTTGCTATGATTTATTTCCTATTCCCACTTACTCATCCTGTCCTTTATGGCTTCTCAGAAAAAGAAAAAAAAAGAGAGATCAGGGATAATGCCTTAGTTTCTTTATTTTCCATTATTATTGCTACAGCAAATTAATTATATTTCCTTGGAGTACCTCCAGACTTTAACCAGCAAGCCCCACCCTGATCCCAGTATCTCCCAAGTTCCCCCTGATGATGGCAAGTTTGCAGTGTTTCCTAGACTTAAAATATGGGGGGAAATACAATGTTCTTCTATAGGTCACTGGGACGAACGCATCTGAAGTAAATATGGACTTTTCTTATTTTTATAGGATACTGTGTCAAGTTGGTGATTTGCGTTCTGGAAATGGATGCACAACGTGACTAAAGGCCTGTTCCTCCTTAATGTATATAATGAAAGCTTGCCTCAAATATTAACAATGGGACTGATTCTGTACTCCTCCATCAGTCAAAACTTATTAACATCAATCTTAGGTCCTTATCATTGTAGTATCTTAGCACCTGTGAGAGTTTTGCTTGATTAAACACTGCAGAATTTAGCCCCATGTTTTCATACAGCAGTCCCTTTTTATGGCATGAGGGTTTAGTTTTGGAACTCTGAAAGGCTGGCTGTATTGCAGTAGGCAATTGTGTGCAGTTAAATATTTTAACGTGGTTAGAAAATCTATGTGCGGTTCTGAAATAAGGTACAGGGGGAAATTATGTAACTACTGTGCATCTCTTGTTCAGATTTAGAATTTAAAAGTATAAAGGAAGTATGATAACAATACTAACAGACATCTTTTTACATTTTCTGAGCATTTTTTCATTCCCTAATTGGAACTTTGGTGTTGTGGATCTGAACTTTCTGGAAGGCACCTATTTTAAAAAACAGAACACTCCAATTTCCAAATGCTGACAGATATTTATTCCTGATATAAAATACCATGCCACTGGATTGAAGTGTAAAGTAGGAGATGGAACTATTGCATAGAGCCAAATACTGTACTGTCACCGCCTGCATGCTTTCTGGGAAACTGTTGTACAGCTGTGTAGTTTGAAAGTAAAATCTCATGAAAGTAAAATCAACATAAAAGACAAGTTTGGACTATTTTAATTCATATTTATGAATTTGAAAAACCTCCACCATGATCTTATCTGGAGCTGTGGTAACAGTTGACAACAAATGTGCCCTTGAGAATGCTGCCTTACTGCAACAGAATAGAATCATGAAAAATCCCCTCTTACTTCCACCCTCTTGTTTTGTTTTAGTTATTACTGTTAACTTGGATGCCACAGTAGATTTCTGCTGACCTGGAACTCTGGCTTTGTAGCAGCTACTGTGCAATGGGTCCACCATTGTGCCCATAGTGACCAGGAGAAGACACTTAATCCTCCTGGATTTTTGTGTTCTGAGCTGCTGGAAATTCTACATGATTAAATATGTTTTTCTGAAGTTTATTATACCGGTGCTGTTAAGGCTGTACTAATTTATTTATTTAGATTTCTAAAATAAAAAACTGACCCTTTCCTTTGTGCTCTAGGTATTTGCACTCTAACATATCAATAACTTTTATAAATAAACAAATTATAAGCTCTCCTTGCCCCTTTCGAGAATCAGGATTCACAAATGCTACACCCTTCCCCTTCCAATTTCTGCCCCCTCCCAATCTCAAAAGTCTGAGGGTATGTCTATACTGCAGTAAAACACCTGTAGCTGGCCTGTGCCAGTTGACTCTGCCTTGCAGGGCTTGGGCTTGGGTATTCCATTCCTCTGTAAATTACGTATCTGATTAAGTAAACTGACCTGGTGTTAATCAGAAGGGTAGAATTTACTTCTATTTTCCATGTTTACAGTATTTCAGAAATCAAAGCCAGTGGCTGATCTGTATGGCCACCTTTGTTACATAGTCCCAGCATCTACGTTATTTAAACGACTTGTATCTCGTTGTTTAAACAGGCCTTTTCATAAGAGTAGATAGAACACCATTGGTGATTACATTAAGATTAGCATATCAGGGTGGCATTTTAGGCAGCGGTCTCAGGTCTTTCTTTGCCTGCTTGATACCCTTACTTTAATAAACAAATCACTGATGTCTTTGAAATTATAGCCAGCTCCTGTGCCTTTGTTGTTGTTGTTTTTAAATTGTATATATGCTGAGGTTCAGACTAGTGGGTTGAGTCAGTGCAGGTTGTTAATTAGGCTCTCCCTGGTTTAGAGTTAATGAAAGCTACCAGGTAGGCAGAGGTGGAACAACATAGATATGAAGCAAGAGAGAAGGGGTTTACTGGAAGGGAGAAGGATAATGAAAGGAGGAACTAGATAGAAAAAAGAGGGGTGCAAGGAAGCATTAGTGAGCAAAAGGGAGCCAACCACATGAGAAGAGGAGGACAAGAGGGGAAGCCACATAAGAACAGGGAGAAAGGGGGGAGCTACGAAGGAGGGAAAGGGTGAGGAGATAGGGAGTTGTGAGTGAAAGGGAAGGCCACACAGGAAGAATGGGAGCCATTAGGAAGGAAAAGGGGGTGGGATGGGAAGGGGGGGGTAAACAGAGAAAGAGAGAGAGAGACTCATCAAGAAAGGAGATGGAAGGCACACGGTTATGCAGTCATATAGGAAAGAGAGGAGGAGGAGCAAAGAGAAAGGAACCATCAAAAGAAAATGGAAAGGTGGGCCTTTTTTGTACAACTGCCAATTCCTACAGTTGTTTGAAGGCACAGTGGCCTCTGTGAAGACTAAGAAAAAAGCATGGCATAAATTATTGCTTTGTGTTTTCAGCATCTTCTAAACAAGTTTGGTTTGTTACAAAAGTAAAAGTAAAACTGAAGCCCCTGGTCTTTTAGGCAGTTGGAGAAGGTGAACCACCAGAAGGGGCTGGCCTGGGAAGGGCAATCTGTCCAGTTAGCATGTTGAAGGGGAAGGGTCCACTTCCACAATTTGAGCCTAAGCAAGGTCTGAGTTGGGGGTGGAGATGAAGGTCATATCTCTTCTTGCCAGATGTATGTTGTTAAAACTGGATGATCCATCCCTAGTGGAAAAATGGCACTTTATTGTTAATGTGTCTTTCCACATATTTTTATCTAATCTAGGGCCCTTTCAAAATTGAGGTATAAACATGGAAATAATCTCTCTCTTATAGTGTATACAAGATTAAATAACCATAGCTGTGTATTAGAAGAATTTCCTCAGAACAGTGGCCTGTATTTTTAGTTATCTGCAAAAGTACTGTGCATACCTGTAGCAGTATAAATATACAATACTGCTACTAGTATACACACACATTTATAGGAGTATCCATATGCCCATGTATGCAGTCTCATATCAAGCTGTAAAAATATGGCTTGTAATATTAATATTATATCCCTCATTATCAGGAAATATTAAATGTTGTAGAGCATCTAATATTTGTGTTTGTATGACTACAGATTTGAGTATCTTTGATAAGCACTTCAGAAAATAAATCTAGGGAAAGAAAATATTTTTTTTAAAACGCGACAAGAATCAATATTGATAGCTGATACTGACAATAAATAGTGCCACCCAAAAGTACAAACATTCAGTTTACTCTGTATAGTTTAAGCCATACTATAACTATACTCTGTATAGTTTAAGCCATAGTTCAATAGATATTCAAGTAGTAGCTCTGAAAGTCCATTCAAAGAATCACCCCCTTGATAAAAATGCTCTTTCTTAAATTAATTGTTGTCCTTTAAGTAAAGTGTGTGTGTGTATGGGGTGGGGGTGGCGGGGAGCTGTGAGCTAGAGAAATCTAGAGAAAAACTTTAATTTAACCAGGTTAAGAACATCTTTGCCACATAAAATTCTGGTGCATGGAGCCTGTATTTAACAGTGTTTCCCATTTACCGATACTTTGATAATTGATCCTCAGAGGAGCACATGAAGACGGAGCTCAGGATGGCATCTAAATAGAGTAAGAGGAATACCTGCCAGTATTTAAAATCTATAAAAAAGGGTGTTTGGAAGTTATATAGCCAAGGAAGCAACTTCTGCGGTCCATTGGATTAGTAGAGATTTCTTGGGGGATAGGAGGCGATTGCAAATATGGCAGATACCTCCCTTTTAAGATGAGCTATTCTAAACCATGTTGGCTGGCTTGTGGGGGAAAAAAAGCAACCTCCACGTACAAGAACAGTATATGTGAAATCAGCCTGGCAGGTTTTGGATCTGAACACAATCTCACTCGCTCTCATGTTGTTTGGCACTCGAACAGGAGTGACACGCTTTGGTTCCTTTATCAAATAACTCAGTGTATCTATTTTTGTAAGCCGTGTCATTGGCTGAAAAATGCAGGCCCCTCTACAATTATGGGGCATGACCAGGAGGAGCACACAGCAGCCGGTCTTCACTTGGATTCCTACCAGTTAATTGAAATTCAACTCCATCCAGTTGAGATGGGAAGTGATATGAAGATGTGGAAAAACCTGAGTTGAATTGATTTCCCCCCTCCTCTTTTTCTGTACCAAAAAAGAAAGAGAAGAAAAGACAATTGTTCTTTTGTTTATCGAGGGACTTTGATACAAGAGCTCAGGGATAAACTGCAAAGGAGCTAGTGCTCAGGTATAGAACTTTTTTTCTTTTGTTTTTTATTGCTACCAGAAAAAAATTGCTGCATCCGTTCTACACATTGACATATGTCTATAGCCCTGCTTGTTCAGTTTCACTGGGGGGTTTATACATAAACTATATAAGAATATTACAAAGTGCTCCCGGTATATACAGCCCACCATTCCCAGTTTGCTGCTGTTTTTATTTGCCTCTAAGAATTTTCGAAGAGGTAAAGGCTAATCCTACTTGACTTTTTTTTTTCCCCTCAGCAAGTGAAAGGTCAGTGTTCCTCCATCTTCAAGGGTTTTCCTTCTCAGGGCCAAGAGGACAATGCATTGGTAGCATCAAGGCCATAAAACTGCTTCAGGCTTCCCTTCCCCAGGAAACCATTGTTCCATTAGCACAGGTATCCATCTCGCAGACCCACATGTCTGGATTACACTTGCTTCAAAAGAAAATGTTTTTTTTCCCTTTTGCAATTGCAAGACTACAGCTGTGCATTGGTTCCAATTTTTAGGAATTGGTCATCTGTTCTAGACTTCATCAAGATGTATCAACTCAGGCAGATGTATCAAAAGTCAGAACAGAGCTAAAACTGATGTTCTATATAATTCTGTTTATATTCACAGATATATTTCTAAAGCGCAATACAGGTAGTTGTTCTGCTCAAGATGTTTTGTGCATGCTGGCAACCTACAGTGTGCCCCATCTAAGGGTGTGTTGAACGCGATATGTCGTGTATCTTTGTTCATATTTTTGTAAAGAAGGAAAATTTGATGAGGAGGCTTGGGAAATTGCTGTGAATTCATTTATAGGGTATGTCTCCACAGCAGCTGGGAAGTGTAATTCTCAAGTCACATAGATCTAAAGTTCACTCTGTTTGAGCTAGTGTGCTAAAAACAGCAGTGTGGCCACGGTGATATGGGCAACCCTCCTTGCTTGGTTAGCCTGAGCTGCCACACTGCTATTTTTAGGCATGACCTTGAGAAGAGCTAGCATGTGTATGTCCACCAGAGCTGGGAATTATACTTCCCAGCTGCTGTGTACATGTACCCTACAATTTTCTTCAATAACTGCTGCCTTAGGGTTTGCTCCTAAGAGGTGCAGAGCACCCACTGCTTCCAGTGAAACTGCTAGAAGTTGAGGGCTTTCATCCCTAGATGAATCAGGTCCTTGGCTAACACGGGTTGAATTATTATAGAGGTTCCCCTTATGTGGGCTCATTCTAGAGTGAATGATTTTCCAGCATAATAAGCTGGTAAGTCTTTGAGGCTTGGAAGTTACTGTAGTGTAGTTCACCTGCCTGAACAAGTCCATTGAAACACCCTTGTGCACTAACCTGTAAAAGTATGACTTCGATAGCATTGAAAAATATTCATAAAATAGCACCAGCAATAAATAAATATGCCTTAGGCTTTGGGCCATGATTTGAAAAAAAAAATCTTCAGGAAAAGGCCAGAAGCACAATATTAACTGGGTTTGGTTTAGTATTTGGACAAAGAAATCATTGCTCTGAGCTGAGCACAGAGATAAGCGCCTTGACTTGCAATAGATTAAGAGACCTGCCTTGGTTAGAACAAACCATGTTTGAGACTCTCCCGGAGTGCCGCCACGTTTAGATTTAAGATTAACTGCGGCAGAATGGGGGAGCGGCTGTTTGTTTTATGAAACAATCACTAATGACATTAAACAGACCGAGCCCCTTCCAACATGATTGTTCATTTGCGATAAACTGAGAGAAGCCCACAAGAGATTGGAAAAGAAAACTCATAAGTGCTTCATTTTGAGGCTCTTAGCATGTCCTATTGGAAGTGACAATTAGTGGACGAGAATAGGAAGCTAACTCCAAACACATTTAGATTTTTTTATTTGGCAAATAATTTGTAAATATTTGCACGGTTCTATCGTTACACCAAGGAACTGTGGAGTAATAATATAATGACTAGGTTTTCTGTGCCATTTTTATTCTGAGCCCCTTCCCCCCCGCTCCTGTCTGTCTGCAGTGCACACTAAGCATTAATAGTATTAAAAAGTGTTATCTATTAGTTCAGTTAGACATCAGACATTTACTTTTCAGTGTATTTGAAGACTGACTTGATTTGGGTCCAATCATTTAAAAATAAGAGAGCAGAGCTGTGTACAGAGCTGTGTACAGATATCTGTAGCTCTGAAGTCTTAATTGCAAATTCAGATAAGGATTAGAAGGGGCTGTATCTCTGTAGACCAAAGGTATTTGCTAATACCTGAGATATAAAAGTAGTTAAATTCAATATTTACTAATTTAGGATTTCCACTTTGGATTTTGATTGCGCTTTAGTCTTTTTTGGTTGAAACCCCCACATTATTAAGCAGTGATGGGGAAAAATAAAATCTTGTGTGAGCCTCATTTTCACATTTTATTTCAAATAATTTAATACGGACCTTCTGAAAGCTAAGGCAATGTGTTGTTGTTTTTTAAATCAAAAACTGTTGAAGGCCTGGTTTTAGCATTAAGCTTAAGATGGTTTGTTTTGAAACACAGGCTTTTTCACAGCAGTTTTACACTTCATTGTGTACTATGAAAGACATACTAAGTAGAGGTTGTCAGGATCCCATCTGAAGTAGACTACTGCTGTGGAATGGAGCCATTTATGATGCCATTCAAGCAGGACTAATCTAGACTAGATATCTTATAAGTAACCAGCAACAAAAATACTAAATCATTCCGTTTTCTGCCAAAGCAGACAAAATTGGTGTTTAGAAGAAGGGGAAATCTTTATAATAAAGACTTACAATCTGAATTAATAAATAAGTTGGAATAATGTGTTTTTAAAAGTGAAAAAGACAACCTTTCTGTAAGTATCAAAGAAGCTGTTTCATGCACACTAAGGTTTTGTGTGGTCCTTTCGGCTCTCATTTGAGATGGTGGAGATTTTGTTGGGTTTTGTTTGTTTTGGTTTTTGCATGGTATGTTTTACTCCGTTGTAAATCTTCTGTCATAAGGTCTTGTCTTAAGCAACACCATGTTTAAACGTGCTATAATCAGCCTCTGCACCCAGTACATTGCACAGTTTTGTCAAACGGTTTACAACATGGTCCATCCCTGCCTATTCTGGGAAGGGTTACTGAGTTAGCACCCTGCTAGCATAGACTAAGTTTAACTTGCACTTTTTAACTTTCAGATACGGTTTTGGCTAATATGGGACCTGATCTTTCACTATCATTTATGTGAGTTGTCCAGCTCGGGACACTGGTGGGACAACTCAGATGAGTAAGGGTTTTCAGATTGATCCCATGGATTCCGTTTATGGATACATAAGACCTTAGTATTCTAATGTTCCTGTAAAAAAACATTTTTGGGTATAGGCATGTGGTTTCAAAGGCAGGAATATTTATAACGTTCCAGGTTACAGCATATTTTTGTGTGTGTTGTAGATTGCACCAGACTACAGAAGGCTCAGGCACCAGGAGCTCATAATATCTATTAGAATTATCATTATACATCTTTGACATGTATAACTAGAAAAGTGGTAGGAGAATACTTTTGACTCTAAGGATGTCTTGCTTCTGCCTTTGAAAACTTACAGTTGCTTTTAGGATTCATGAAGTCTGAACTACACTTACAAGTACAGTGCTGCAAGTCTTATTGCTACAGAGCTCAGCTAGTACTGACCACCTGACTTAAGTAATACTGTATCTTTGCGTTGCAAAGGTCTATCCTCTTTCACTCTGTCTTTTTCCTTCTGACGGAGGCATCCTTATTGAGGCTATGTCTACACTACGTTTTCAGTTGGTATACCTTATGTCACTCATGGGTGTGAATAAGCCATCCTCCTGCTGACATAGCTACCACTGCTCGAGTGGGCTGGAGTCATTAAGTCAACAGGAGAGCTCTCTCCCATTGGCTTAGACCACCTGCACTAATTGCTGTAAGTTCCGTAGTGTAGCCGTAGCGTAATCAATCTGAGAACTTAAAAGCAGAAAATATTATGATCACCCCAACTGCAGGCTGCATAAGTACTCATAGATCTGATGTCCACCCAGCTCAGGACTCAGAGACACTTTGCCGAGTTTACCTTTGCTTCCATCATTTATCCATATGTTCAAGACTAGTTATGTTATTGCTCCTTTAATTAAAGCACCTCAAAAAAGAAGAGAAAAGTTGGTAGCAGAAAATGTTGAAGGGTAAGTCCCATGAAGACAATAAAATTAGAGACTAATATATTTCCTGAAATATAATCAATGAGTAATGCCTTTGTATTTGGCAATATCAGTTTGTTTTTAAGAACTGAAATCCCTTCCATACCACATCCTTCTAATGCAAAGGACTAAAAATTACCATTTAGAGAATTTCCCATGACTTTTGGGTGGCTTTTTAAAGTTGCTAATGTGTGATTGTATTTTAAGCTGTTGTGAGTAGCTATAGTTGAGATGGGTTTTACACATTTCCTAGGTATTTTGGTGACTGCTACTGGCAGGCCCAAAGGAATAAAAATGACCTTGCTGGGATTGTTGCTTGGGAAAGGCTCCCTTTGACTTCGTTAGTTTTTGGATCAGGCCCTTACGCTGGTATGACTCTATTGAAGTCAACTCTTTCGAAGTCCAAATTTACACTGGTGTGACGGGGAACAGAATTGACCAATATTTACAAAATATTTGTAGAGTCAAATAACAGGAACTAGAGAATTCTAATACCTGCATCAATGTGGCCTCTGGATCGCTTTGCATCCAGTACTCTCTAACCTGAGTGAGTGAAAGGAAAATAATGTTGAAGCAGACAGTGATTGAGATGGAAGAAGACAGTCAGTCTGTATGTCGAAGTGGTGGACAACACCTTGGGGGAAATGCAGGGATAGGGGTCAAGTGGCAGAGATGAGTCATCTCATGTGTCCTTCAAAAATATTTTGAATCTACATTTTTATGTATCCAGCAGTTTTTTGATAAAATTACTTTCTTAGCGTACTTATGACTTAAGGGGAAAGAGTAATACTAAAACCAGCATAGTTTCTGACCTGTGTAAGGCTCCAAGCAACAACTGCAAGACAGCCAAATGACATACAGTATAATAATAACGATAGCCGTCATCACAGAGCTGCTGAAGGCCAGGCAGGGGAAATTTATGACGCATGGACAAGTGGTAGAAACTTCACTTTTTATGTGGTATTTTTTTCTCTTTGTTTTATCCATGGGTTTAACACCAATATAGAGCTGCTAACCCTGTAATAAAGGAGCAGTGAGTTTGAATTGCCCAACATATCTCTTTAAAATACAGCCTTCCATAGGCTAGCTGTTCACCTTTAATCTCTTTTTTTTAATTTTCCTATTTTTCCGTGTTGCTAATTATCCAACATATTTCCTTCGAAAGAAAGCTTTTCTTTACACTTGTTGGCCTGCACTGAGTATTTTTCAGTTTTTCTGTGTGTTGGCCTGACAGATGAGACCTTAAAAACAGAGGCTCTCTCTACTCCACTCACTTTTCATAAGAGTAGGAATTTGTCTTTGTCTCCCTAGCCAGAATTCTTTTCATGTACTGGTTATCCGACATGCCTTCCACCAGAGGTGGCTCTATTTCAGTGTAATAATACTATTGAGAGTAACTGGAAAAATGACTGTTCCTGTCTCAGCAGGATGATCCCTCCTTCTGGTGACTTGTGTTTTACAAAGTAGCTTCTAATGGTCTCTTACTACAGCTTAAGAGAACTACATCAAAGCCAACCTCCTGCATGCCCCAAAATCAAATTAAAAAACACATAAGGCCTGATCCAAAGCCCACTGAATTCCATGAAGGAACTCCCTCCTCACTTCAGAGAACTTCGGATCAGGCCATAGAGAGGGTTATATGCAGGGACTGCCATTGATTCAACGCATTCAATATTAAAAATGGTTGTCCAGTGTTGGTATGGTCTTTTCCAGACCATGGTATGGGAGTGAATGAAACTACTGGAACAAAATATATCAAGCTGTTGAATGATTTCATGCTGGTTAAGGCCAGCATTTTCAGATGTTTTTATTAGTTTTGTGTATCTTAATATTGGGGTGTTGAGTTGTGTGTGACTTTCAGAGTTCCACAGCAAACATTTACATCAATTTTCAACTCTTTCATTTGCCTCAAATAAGATGCAGAATGGTTTTATCTAATATCATTGGGAGCTGTGTGTGCTTTGTAGCTCTGAAAACCAGGCACAAGGGTTCTGAAGTTGGGAAGTCAAAAATTGAGGTGCAAAAATTAATGAAAACTTTGCAGATTTTGCTGCATGTGTAGAACCAGCATGGATTTGTGCTTGGCTTTTCACTCACAGTATATGCTAGGTCTGGAGCACCAAACCATATTAGTATTTGTTACGTTTAGGTAATGGTCATCCTGAATTCCTGGTTTCTAAATAGAAGAGCTTTACTGGTTTTAGAGAGATACGTTGCCCTTTTTTTCTTTTAAACATGTACAAAGCCTAAGAAAAAACAATCCATTAGTTGGTGTTCGGTACATTTTAAATCTGTCTTGCCAAAATTTCAATCTCCGGAGCTGAGAAATAAATCTGCTTCTTTGAATAGCAATGAGAAAGACGGGTAAGCATTTTAAAAGGGTAGATGATGCTCAGCTACTAGCAGTGCTAATGACGTTTTATGTTCTTGGGAACTATTCTGTGCAAAATGATGAAGTGTTTTCTGACTGGGTGATTTTAACTTTTATGGAGAGAAAACAGTTAAAGGTGTAGAACTTTTCCAAGACATTTGATATGCATGCATCTCTTATTGAAAGCACATCAGATAAAGGAATGCTACATCACCTTTGAGACAGGTGAAACTATTTAAAATATTAGAGCTGTGTAAAAAGCTAAAATAAGTCTTTTTAATGAAGAGCAGTATTCAAACCTTTGCTTTCAAGTGGCATCCAGATGCCTTTCAATTTCCAACATTTGTTAGCCATTATTTCTATACCAGTTTGCTTGGAACACGTGCCACACATGTTAAGGGGCCCTTGCCTACTGCACTTATCAGCAATATTCAGTAGAATTGGTTTATCTTTAAATGGGTGTACAGAGCAATGGATAAATAGGCAAGAATGGGGTGAGAAAATGCTCAGAAAAAATCTCCATATGAGGAAAAGTCGCTTCTGCTTTATGCAATGAATAAAAGAAAATGCCACTTTGAAAAGCGGCAAGTATTCGTACGTTGTTATCACATCCCTACTTTCTATGGCCAAATAAGGAAATTTAAAGGAGAAAGAGAGCTTTTTTTTTTTTCTAGAGACAGACAGAAATCCTCTCTACTATATATATTTACCATAGATGATGGTGTTTGTATACTACAGGTAGTATTGCTATTTTGTTCTGTCTGATATGTGTTGCTTTGCCAGATTAGAAACATTAGTGCCCTCTATTGTTCATCAGAGAATTGCAAATATTTTTAAAGATTAGGTCCTGTGTTATCTGTCGTAGTATCAAATAGATTTTGACAAAAATCATGCTATCACAGAATATCTATGTAATTTACAATGTTTAATAAACAAGAATTTAAATGTTTATGTACCGTATCAATATTTTTGTCAACTTTTTTGTTTTATGAAATATAATAATACAAACAATAATTTTAGGAAAATGGCTATATATATATATATATATATATATAGACACTTCTGGGCAAGTTCACTTTTTGGTGCTTTCTATATTTTATGAGGCAAGGATGGTATTTGTAGCCAAAGCTTTATATTTAAAGTACCTGTAAAGAAAATATTTTGAAATTCATATTTGAGCCTATCCTTCTTTTTATTTATTTATTATATAGCAATCTTTGTTTGTCTTTGTTTTAAAGAATAACAGAAGATTTTATTACTTTGGCAAGCTCAGTGTAACTTTTCAAAAGAACAATAGAAAAATAATGTGGCCAAACTGGGTTTTTTTTACTATATTAAAGTGAACTGTAAGAATGACAACTTCATTCAAGCAGATCATTTGGAATTACATTAAACAGCTGCTATTAAACAGCTGACAACAAAGGAGACCATTTTGATCTCAACAGCACCGAGATTCTAGCAGCATGCTTCCTTAGTGATGTTATGAAGAACACATTGTGCTCTTGTATACCAATACACAGTGTACTCCCCACTGTGCTTGTTGCCAAACACTGGTCTTTCTAATCATTTTGTATTCAGTCAGGGATCCAGGAAGTCCAAATCCAGCCAGACAAATGCAGAACAGCTTAGTTGAAGCAGCTTTAACAGGTGCCATTGGTACAGACTTGTCGAACCAGAGAGGCAACACAAACAAATGTGTAGCATTGGTCAATAGGGTATGATTTGCCCCACTGCACATGATGGCACTGGTTACTAAATAGCAGTTTGCGACCGAGGATAGTTAATGGAACTTCTGTAAAGGGGAGAAAATGGAAAATAAGTGTTAGCACCTTGCAGATAGAGTCTGCTAGACTTTTATACTCACATTAATTTGTTCTTCTCTATAGTGCCAGACACAGAGTGGACTAGAATAAAATGAGCATACCTATAAAGGCATATACGGAATGAACGTAAGATTGATTTAAGAGGGCGCTTTCCGTGCTTGAAATAGTTGACTGAAGGATGAAGAATAAAATAAGAATAGAGATAATTGGATGGGTCATTGTCTTGTGCTGTCCTTGTCTGCCAGGGTGTGAGATGCATTCCTTCATTATATCACGCTAATCTGCCATTGTTCATGATTTTCCATGTTGGCCACTATGCTGTGTTACCCATTCCTTGTATATTGTTACCCTGCCGCTTTTGACTTCTTTATAGCCGTAACCTTGACCCACTCCCTGCTGACAACATCCTTTCCTTTCATGAATTTTTACTGGGTGGAAGAGACATTGCTAGAAATTTGGCTAAAATGGCTTCAATATTATTTTAAGCAATTTTATGTTTTACTATTTTCTCTGAGTAAATGCAGGATATTGTGTAGCTGCCTCAAATTAAGCAGTAAGGATATTGTTGATTTTAGAGGAAGGCAACATACTTTTAGTTCCTTTTGGCAAAGGAGGGGAATTCTAAGGAAAGCACTGTCTGAAAGTTTGAATTAGAACCTCAGATTGTACTTGCATGATATTTACAGTGTTGGAAGAATATAAGAATTTGCTAATATAAGACATTTTGCAAGGAGAAAAACTGAACTTCATTATTTGGGGCCTGATTCTTATGTCCTGCTTCGCATGAGTAGATCTGTTGGCTTCCATGGAACTATTTGTACAGGTAAAGACCACTCAGCGGTGGATGGTTTCAGGATAGGGCCTTGGAATGTCAGTCGGTGTGCAGTTTACAGGCTTGCTTTGTAGAATTTATAGTCTTGGTTAAGAAATCAATTTAAACAATGTCTATAGAATAGAATTGATAGCAATAGTTGCCTCGTACAGCAAGTGGGAGACATTTTGTCCATATGGTCTATTTTGCAATTATTATGTTAAATATTTTTGTCATGCTAATGCTAGATAGGAACTTGGAGGAGGCTAAGGCAGAGGGCTTCAGCGATACAATGGTACATGGTATGCATAGGTTCAATCCTTTTTAATATGGAATAGTCAAAATGACTAATTTTGAAGCTGGGTATGTGTAATTCAGTACAGTATAGGTGAATTCAGTATAAGGCCAGAAGGGACCATTATACTCCTCTAATCTGACCTGCATAACACAGGCCATAGAATTTTAGCCAGTTATTTCTGTATCAAACCCATAACTCCTGTTTGAGTTATAGCATATCTTTAAGATAGATACCTAATCTTGATTTCAAGTGATGGAGAATCTACCACATCCCTCAGTAAGTTGTCCCAATGGTTAATTACCCTCACTGTTAAAAAAAATTCACTTTATTTCTACTCTAAATTTGTCTAGCATCAGCTTCCAACCATCAGATCTTGTTATACCCTTTTCTGCTAGATTAAAGAGCCATTGACTAGCTGAACTCTCTTCCCTCTACAGGGGATCATGTAGACTGTGATCAAGTCGCCTCTTAATTTTCTCTTGGGTTAACAAAATAGATTGAGCTATTTTAGTCTCTCACCGTTAAGCATGTTTTTCAGACCCCAAATCATTCTTGTAGCTCTTTTCTGAACAGTTCAATTTGCCAAAATCCTTTTGAAGTGTGGACACCAGAACAGGATATAATATTCCATAAGAGTTTGGCAGGCCAGTTTTTCCAACAGCCTCTTTTGTAGGACTATAAATTTCTAGTTCAATACAAAGAAAAGCTTGAGAAATGAAGGGCATTTGCCACTCCTTCCCACCCAAATGAAAAAACAATACATTCACACTCAGTAGTTCATCCACAACAAAGTCATGTGTACACTACAAGTTTAAAACTGTAGTAAGGCAAAAAAAAACCCCACATTTTTTCAGTTTTTTTAAAAGTGGGTGTGTGAGTGTGGGGTAGGGGCAGCAGTGGATTTGATAATGGAACATACCACAATTTTGAGGATATGCTGTAACTTTTATTTTCCAGTTTAAGTCCCACTTGTAGGGAAGAGATGATAGTTCAGACTCCATGCCTATTCATTCTTCAGCCTTACTGTGGACACTGTCAAGAGTTTTTTGTGATGTGAAAACATCTGTCTGATAGGAACTCATCTGAGATTTACAATTCATTTTATTCAACCACCAAAGCACTATCAAATGACAGGGACTTCTGACCAAGTCAGTAGAGATCAGAAGTTGAGTGGAAGTCCTAGAACTGAAAAGCAACATGCCTATTACCAGCACTCTGAGCCAGCCAGTCCACTCAACTGCAGCATTTTGTTCAGGCAGGCTATTCAGAGCACATGCGTTCTCATTGTGTTTTCAGT
Source organism: Lepidochelys olivacea (assembly GCF_965140295.1). Classification (NCBI taxonomy): domain Eukaryota; kingdom Metazoa; phylum Chordata; order Testudines; family Cheloniidae; genus Lepidochelys; species Lepidochelys olivacea. Next base: position 164,734,097 of record NC_140413.1, read on the forward strand.
TTACATTTTACAAGGATTTTTGGCATGTTTGTTTGATGCACATGTATACAGTCAATTAGTATGTTGATTTCAGAGTCCTATAGTTTTCACTGTGGTGGCATATGGTAACAATTCTCAGGGATTTGAAGTTTTCAACTGAGATGAGATCTGTCAGGTCAAAAAGGATTTTCAAAGCTTTTTAAAAAACCTCTGATTACTGTCCAGAGTAATTGGGAGCTGCAAGGGAATTAAGCATTTAAATGCTGAATCTCACTATTTAATTACCCCAGTAGTGCATAGTTATAACAGATGATGTAAGCTTGAATTTTGCTGTGGTGTAATTGTTGAGTTGAACCTGCTTCTCCAGCATCATAATGTGGCCCAGAATCTTCTATTCGTGGAGCTGAATTATGACAGTCAGTGTGATCTTCAACATGGTAGGCCTGATTCTGAGTGGTGGTGAGCATCTGGTTTTCTTGTGATTGGGTCCCATCTGAGGCGAACTCCTTAGATACGTTAAGTTATTTAGACGCAGTGGATCAAGGTCTTCCCTCAACCACCCGGCAGCAATCCGGAGGAAGTCAATGTAACTGAGGGCAGAATTTGGGCCAGTTTGTCAGCCTTGGTTCTGAATGATCAGCATTGTGGATCCAAGACCCATCTTTTCCAAATGGAATTAGTTGGTAAGCTTGTGTCTATAATAATACGCAAATGGGAAACAGTTGTGTAAACCAAGTTTTGGGCAAAAGTACAAAGGTATGTAAGTATGCATTACTTCTAGCATTGTTATGGATTGAATGCACTTTTTGGCAGCAAGTATAGAATGCTATAATGTTAACAGCAACAAAACTCAGGAAGTAAACAAAAGGGAAGAAAAATTAATACAGAAAAAGATCAGAGTAAGGCTGAAGAAGTGTCTATTGACTTTAAAGCAGCATTGTTATCATTATGTACCTTAATTCACCTTAAAGTGACTTATTTGGAACTGATTCACACTATTCTAACCATGTAGTGTAAAGTTAAGAGCTGAGACTGGATGGTGAGCCATAAGGAGGCTGGAAAGGCAATATCATGAAGAGTGAACTCTCTTGCTTTTCTTGACACCTGCGTAGTGTATACTGCCAGCTATGATAAATGGAGCAGAAACATAGATACTTAGTAAGAAGATGGAGCAGAAGTTAAAGGCTGGAGAGAGAAAGATACAAAGATGTATGCTTGATCTCACATGGAGAGAGAAACAAATGGGTATGGTAGCAAACCAAGTTGAATGACATCTTGAAGAAAGACTATGAAGTACTGAGGTTGATGTGGCAGTGGGCCAGCAAGAAGAACAGATGGAAGGTGGCACAAACTTATAACCAGACGGGCCATTGGATGGTAACACAGCACATGTTGCTAGAAACATAGATGATGAGGTGATCTGGTAATCTTCACAGATATTATCTATATGTGGCTCCCATTCAGATTACATAAAAGCCAGAGTACTCCTCCTTTGGTTTGGGACACTTGTTGAAAAACTTCGTAGATTCAAAGGAAAAATGTGCCAGGCAATGTCTAGAAAAGGGAAGGAAGAAGGTAACAAAAGGAAAGGAATTGAGCTAATCAAACCAGCCACATCTATTTTATCTTTCAGAATAGTTTTCTGTATTGGAAAGATTGGATACACAATTGAAAGCTGTGCCTTTAAGTTATGCTTATGGTAGCCAGTCAGTCAGCACAAATTTCACTGACCTAAGTGGCCTTACAATGGACATATTTTCAGAAAGTCAGATTGTCTTGAACAATTCTCCCTTTTTCTCAGGCAGCAGACAAAGGAATAATATGTTGTTTGGCATGGTGGCGTAGACAACTGAATTTTAACTTATTGCTTGTTCAGTAGGCTTTTGACCTGCTCCTAAAAATCCTGGATCCATTGACAGACCAACACATCTGATACTGACCTGATGCTGAAAATAAAAACTTATCCTGTAAATGGTCCAAAGAACACAAGAAATGATGTTTTGCCTGCAGGGCTTATTAATTAGTTGAATTCTTCCTCTGGTCATGCTGAGTACAGTACTTCACAAATAATGTGTGTGATGACCAACTAGAAACCACAGCAATAGGTACATTAGAAATACCATGGAGAGAGAAATTATGTATGCACCAAGCAATGCATAGTTTAAGGTGCAAATTCTGATCAGTGGCATTTACAGGGGAGCTGAGGCCGGAGACTGATTTTGAGTGGTGACCACTTAAGCTTATTGCGTAAACCAACTTGAGATCCACCTTGTCCTTGGACAAATCGACATTAAAACGTTTGACCTACCATATCTTTCCTTAACTGTCAAGCCTTCGTATTGTCTCGTTTCATCTACAGTACTTTCTATTAGAATAAATCCGTGTATTCCAACAGTTACCCTATGTGGCATATGAGATACCATAATATTTCAAACACTACAATCTGGGAACGGCTGGGAAATGTTCACTTTATGTTGGCAACTTCTGCATTTTATTTTTCAACAAATGTCTTTTATTTTGTATAATGCAAGGAAAGTCTCCAGTGGTAATGTTTAAGGACTAAATTCTTAGGATTTATGGGGCTCTATGCAGTATTATTAAACTGGTGCCCCTATGCCCGACTTGCTCACGGCCACCACCCACACCCGTGGACCCCCAGAAGAACCCCTTCCCCATTGCTGACACACACCGAGCTTTGTACGCAGCAGACTCTGAGGCAGCCCAGGCTTGCGCCTCTCGTGTGCTGGTGGCCCCGCACTTACCAACTCCTACCCCTCTCTCCCAGCACTTCTGGAGCGCTGCAAACAGCTGATTCATGGCATTCAAGCTCCGGGAGCGAGGCGGAGGAGTGGGGACGGGTGTGCTCAGTGGAGGGGGCGGGAGTGGAGCAAGGGCGGGAAGAGGCAGAGTGGGCGCTAGGGGGAAGAAGTGAAGTGGGGGCGGGGTCTGGACTGGAGTGGGAGGGGGGCGAGCACTCCCCAGAAAGATGAGAACTTGGCACCTATGGCTCCCGGTGGTGCCCCAAATTTTCAGGTGCCTTACACAGCCGTGTATGCTGCGTATGCCTAAGGACGGCCCTGCCTACACTACATGCACATGGCCCCCGTTAAGTAAGCCAGAGCCATGCGAGTGCACATTTGAAGGCAAAATTAATCCTCACTTTTGCTTATTGTCACCCTTGCAGCACATCAAGGTGATGCAATGTTGTGTCCGGTATCACAGACCAACTGGTAGTTTAGTTAATCTACAGCAATAATGCCATTTTCAGTGGCAGGGGTAATAAAGAGTGTCTGACCTCTCACTAGCACATGGAGAGCCAGAATACACCTTTGTTCCCTTGCTCAAGAGTGTGAAAGGGCAACAGCATCACAAGAGAAGAAGAATCATAGAATATCAGGGTTGGAAGAGACCCCAGAAGGTCATCTAGTCCAACCCCCTGCTCGAAGCAGGACCAATTCCCAGTTAAATCATCCCAGCCAGGGCTTTGTCAAGCCTGACCTTAAAAACCTCTAAGGAAGGAGATTCTACCACCTCCCTAGGTAACGCATTCCAGTGTTTCACCACCCTCATAGTGAAAAAGTTTTTCCTAATATCCAACCTAAACCTCCCCCACTGCAACTTGAGACCATTACTCCTCGTTCTGTCATCTGCTACCATTGAGAACAGTCTAGAGCCATCCTCTTTGGAACCCCCTTTCAGGTAGTTGAAAGCAGCTATCAAATCCCCCCTCATTCTTCTCTTCTGCAGACTAAACAATCCCAGCTCCCTCAGCCTCTCCTCATAAGTCATGTGTTCTAGACCCCTAATCATTTTTGTTGCCCTTCGCTGGACTCTCTCCAATTTATCCACATCCTTCTTGTAGTGTGGGGCCCAAAACTGGACACAGTACTCCAGATGAGGCCTCACCAATGTCGAATAGAGGGGAACGATCACGTCCCTCGATCTGCTCGATATGCCCCTACTTATACATCCCAAAATGCCATTGGCCTTCTTGGCAACAAGGGCACACTGCTGACTCATATCCAGCTTCTCGTCCACTGTCACCCCTAGGTCCTTTTCCGCAGAACTGCTGCCTAGCCATTCGGCCCCTAGTCTGTAGAGGTGCATTGGATTCTTCCGTCCTAAGTGCAGGACCCTGCACTTATCCTTATTGAACCTCATCAGATTTCTTTCGGCCCAATCCTCCAATTTGTCTAGGTCCTTCTGTATCCTATCCCTCCCCTCCAGCGTATCTACCACTCCTCCCAGTTTAGTATCATCTGCAAATTTGCTGAGAGTGCAATCTACACCATCCTCCAGATCATTTATGAAGATATTGAACAAAACTGGCCCCAGGACCGACCCCTGGGGCACTCCACTTGACACCGGCTGCCAACTAGACATGGAGCCATTGATCACTACCCGTTGAGCCCAACAATCTAGCCAGCTTTCTACCCACCTTATAGTGCATTCATCCAGCCCATACTTCTTTAACTTGCTGACAAGAATACTGTGGGAGACCGTGTCAAAAGCTTTGCTAAAGTCAAGAAACAATACATCCACTGCTTTCCCTTCATCCACAGAACCAGTAATCTCATCATAAAAGGCAATTAGATTAGTCAGGCATGACCTTCTCTTGGTGAATCCATGCTGGCTGTTCCTGATCACTTTCCTCTCATGTAAGTGCTTCAGGATTGATTCTTTGAGGACCTGCTCCATGATAGAGAGAAGGCAGCAGTTTATCAGGCATCCAAGTAAGCAAAATTAGGGATAGCAGCAGGCTGTCTCAAAGAGCTTTGTACACTCTAAGACTTCAAACAGCCCTTCTGCATTGCTCACTAGTGGTGACTGCCTCATTTTGGCAGTAATAATATTTTGGGTGGGTGGGTGCATGTGTGTGCACATGCATATGAGAGAGAGAGAGCGCGCAACTGTTAGTGCACAGTACCATGACCTAGTCGTTTAGGTCAAGAATTGAAATGTTTAACCTATCAGCTTGAAACTGCATTATACTGTGTAAAATGTGTAGTGTGCTTTAAGACATCTACCCTTGTCAAATGTGGACACCCTTCCTCTCTACCCCCACCCCTCACCCATGTTAGAAATCTGTATATTCAAGTACAACACTGGCTAAACCTCTCCCAGAGCGGGTTCTTCGAACTCCAGACTGTGTAGACAAAATGCCTGTTCTGTTGCACAGAAGATCTGAGGATCGGGAAAGGGAGTGGACCAAGGAGACAGATACAGCAGGTATATATGTGTCCCAAAATGCCAGAATAATGTCCAAATGTCTGTAGAGCTGTGTGATTATAATTTTTTCTTGTCGTTTAAAGCCCTAACCTGTATTATAACAGGCTTAATTCCTGTCATAACACGTTTGATCTGGAGATTTCAGCATGTCCAGTTTTTGAGTCATTTTTAACTTTTAAATGAGCAGATATTAATTTTGAAGGAATTAGGTTGAAATTTTCTCAGACTGAAACGAGTGTCGCACAAGTTAGCGAGACTAGTTGCTAAAGGTGCCTTAATGAAAACTAGTGCAATGTGGGAGGTTTAACATTTCTATTGAATTTGGTGTATTACAAACAGTCAAAATGGGGCAGGGAAAGTAGCGAGCCGTTTGCTAGGTATTGAATCTCCCCTTTACATTCTTGGGCAACTCCTCAGTTTTCAATTATGATGGAAATAATGCTTTAAAATCTTCAGATTTGGGAATATTTTTCTTTGAGGCTAGCATATCTTTTGAAAGTCTTGCTGGGGCATTTTTTTTTTTTAACCAATTCATTTTCTGATAACTTGTGACAGTTCAAGTTTTTGGTGTGGACAGGTGTTATGTGACTGCATTCCCCGCAGGATCTTGGGGGTGCTGCACTGGGAAGTGTTGAGTGTTGAATGTTAAGCTTGTTCCTTTGTATGGCTTAGAAATCTCTGTTGTCCAGAATTGTACAGATAAGGCAGACCCATTTGCTTCATTGTCAGGCAATGTAGCTGAATAGAAATGCAAATGTGACATAAGGGGACTGTGCTGGGGAGGCTTTGCTGCTGTGGTCTGTAACAGTGCTCCTGGTTGTAAGAAAATTCCCACAGAATCCAGGATTTTGTTTTTCATTTTTATTAGCTACAGGTTACAGAAAAGACTCTCTGAAAGAAAATGTATCTCTTTTGCAGATGCCTTTATTTTTATGCAGTGGAACGGCTCAGTTTTAACTCCCTTATCAAGAGCTGCATGAACTGCCCAGACTAAAATGGGAGCATCTCCACACTGTTTGACAAATAGATTTTTTTGTAAACTGATTTAGCCTTTTCATTGTTTGCATTTCATTATATTGCAGACTTCATGTCACAAAATCGGTATTCATTCAAAATAGAGAATTTAGAGATCGGACTGTAGCCAAATTAAAAAATATTGCACAGGTCAGGTCTATTAACCATAGAATAGCAAGTCAGTGATCCAAGGGGTAGTTCTTCAGCAGAGAAGGGCTAACATAACTGAGGTCAGGAGTCAGACCTCGGGACTTCAGATGTGGCTGTAGCCAGATTTACAAGTAAATCTACAAGGAAAACAGGAAAAGTGAAGGAACTTTCTAGTGTATATGAAGAGAAAGGCAGCCGAGCCCCCTCATCTTAAATCTCAGCTTTCTCAATGAGTGAAGAATAAAACTCTGACTTGCTTATATGCTTTACTTTATTCAGACACTCTTAACACAGTTCCTTGTTCCAAAGCATGATCCAAGGATCTAAATCAGGTTTTAGAGGATTTATTTAGAAAATATATTGAAAGAGAAATGATTCTCATTTTGCTGCTTTGTAATATTGAATACAAACTGATAGCATTTTGAACATACATGTATCAAGTACAAACGGTACAAAAGCATATAAATATTGCTCGTAACGATGCAAAAAGAGTTTGTTTATGCCTCAAAGGCTTGATAATCTGATGTGAGAGCAAGGAGTTCAATATGAGAAAAGTTGTGATTTAATTCTAATTATGTTTTGTTTCTAAAAGATGTTTATGCATTTCACTCTTACCTGCGACAGTACTGAAGAGATGCTTGCATACCTGTAAACAATGGTGTCCTAATAGCTTCACATGCAAGCTGCTTCAGATTTTCCTACAATAGCACCTCCTTACCATCATTCCCATGCTAATGAACCAAAGATAGTTGTGGCTAGGGTGACCAGATAGCAAGTGTGAAAAATCGGGATGGGGGTGGAGGGGTATTAGGCACCTATATAAGACAAAGTCCTTAATATCGGGACTCTGACTATAAAATCAGGACATCTGGTCACCCAAGATGGGACTACATATATGAGGTGCTGAGCCATCTTTTTGAGCCATTGACAGCAATGGGAGTTAAGGAGCCCAGCACGTTAGAAGAAACTCAGTATTTCACAGGACAGCATTATTTGAACTCAGGGAAGAGTCATTACTTCTGTCTTTGACTGGGTTGTCTGTATAATTGAAGATTGTGATGAAATTTATTTGTTACCAGTGTAATATCCGATACATTCTCTATCTAGGGACTATATCCTGCAAAACAGTAGAGGTCTGTAACCTCAAAATTGTAACTTAGAGGTTTGTTCCTGAAGGCTTTACTCAGGCAAAAATACCAGGGAAGCCAATGTGAGTTTTGGCTGAGAAAGGCCTAAAAGCTCAGGTTCTAAGAGGAAAAGATGTATTGTATATTGAACACATGTATGTTGACATGATTTTGAGGTCAGTTGGCTTGGATGTTCTAGGTGGAGAAAGCTGGACTTTGTGGCAAAGTTAATAAAGTGGCCCCAAGCTAGCATCAGAAGTTGAACCTTTAATTTTCTGTGTCCCATGTCTTGCTTCCACATTTGTTCACGTTTACCTTTTTGTGCACACAAAACTTGGATGACCATTTGGAGATGGTAGGTTTGAGTATATAATGTGTATATACCCATGCATGCAATATAATTGATAGGACCCAATTTTCAATGTTAAGCGCAATAGATGGGCACTGATTTGTAAGTGCATATATGGCATTTTGCAGTAGCAACATATATACATTCATTTTGCAGGTGGGCACTCATTGGGCCTCCATTAAAAATGTGGCACTATCACTTTAATGGCTTATTTACTATTCTAGTATTTACTAAAAATAATTCATTGTTTTTTCTGTTCAGGCACGAAATATCAATTCTGTCAATGTAGCAGAGTTCAACCAAATCCCTGGGAAATGCAAAGGCTAAAAAAGGTGATAGAACTAGTGAGAAGTAAAGGCTAGCTTTGGAAACCTAGTTTTGCTTATTTATAAAGAAGGAAACCTGGAAATCTGTCCAAATTTGCAGGCACATGAATTAAGTTGGATAATGGTAAGCATAATGTTTACATCTCATAGAACTTAAATTTATTGATTGAGATTGAATAATTGAATAGGACTAACTGCTGATCAATAGAAATGAGGCTGATAGTGGGACAGGAATGCAGGCAATAATGGAAAGCTCCAGCCATAAAAATATCACATTAGGACTATATTGTCTCACTGAATCTTCTTTGCTAATACGGGTACAAAAAATGTGAATGTTTTCATTGCATTAGCCACAACAAATAAAGGCAAGACCCACTGTATTTAACAACATGATTCTAATACATTGTAGTCAAAAAGTGTTAAAGTGGTCAAATGAAATGATATTGTATAAGCACATTAGTGACTGCAGAAATGTTGCACTGCATTAGTGCATAGTGCTACCTGGAACATTTTTGAATGAGTTATCGTGCACTTTTCAGCCACGAGTATGTGGCAAATTCTTTTGGGTGTGGAGAATGGCATCTCACCTGAGCTCAAATGTATTCTCTCAGGACTTTCTTTAACCTCATCCGAGTTCCAATGTTCAGGTGGGCTGGGCTGCAAGACTTGGTGTAAGTGTAATCAGTGGTGAAACACGATTTTCTTTAGAACTACTCAAACCAATTCCCCATCTGGAACTTCCATGTTCGTAACTCACTTAAAAAAAAAAAGTTTCTTTGTATTACATTCATGGGGAAAGGCACAAGATGTTGTTTAACCCTATAGAGACTTTGTGTATATATGTACCTGTGTATTCTCAGAATTCATTTGGCTGGCAGTCTGGAAAATGTCAGTGTTTTACATTTCAGATGTTAAGGGCCCAGTCGGTGCTGCAAAGCATTTCACGGTCAAGTAGTCCCACTAAAATCAATACGAGGGTTCAAGTAAATAAGAACTAGGCGCATAACTTAAAGCTTTGCTGGGTCAGGCATTAATAAGGGAACTTCATGCTTTATTAAATCTTGTCATTTTAATATTTAGGATTCCAATTTAGAGAAGGGAAAAATAATCTAATATTTCCCCACCCCCAATACCAGTGAAAATTCTCTTTGATTTGTTTAGCTTTCTAACTCAAGAAGTATTCCAAAACTGGTTAAACTCACCCCAAATTCTTCCATCCCAACTGAACATCAGAGTTAAGATGGAGAATATCGCCTAACTTCTAAATTAGTGACATACTTCCATGTGAAATTTGCATTCTTTCTTAATAATAGTAACTGATAACAAAAGCACAATGCCGATGTGGACAGTCCCTGGGGTGGGAGGGCAGTCTCCCATTTTTCAGTATTCATGGTAGGTGCTTTTCTTCTTGTCAATATTTACTGTGGCTGAAGGTTGAAAGTTTAGTATAGTGTTCTGTGCACCCTTAAAAAGTGCAAGCTATTTAAACTAATGTTTTAGAAACGTGCATTTGATGTCAGGAGAGAGCACGCAGAGATAACCTTGGTGTAAGTGATGGTTCAGTCATCTAGTGTACGGACATAAGATTTCTGAGGCTATGTTACTTGGCAGTTCAACATGATCTGGCTGTTTGTTAATCAGGGAACATGGGAAGAACAAAGGAGAGAGAACATGAATGTAGTAAAAGTGCTGCATAGATATAAGATGTACAGTAGGACCACTACCGTTGTGGGAGGACTGGATAATATACAGTGAGTGATAGAAACTGAGAGTGGTAGGACGGTGAAATTTGTTTCACTTTGTTCCATGTGACTTGGGTTTATTGGGAAGGGGGATAACATTTTTGTATGCAGTCAGAGAGCATGTTCTGTACATCTCTTCAGTTGCCCGTTCCCTGGGTGTCGCAATAGATTAAGTCGCTGTGTGATGATATGACACCGCCATCACTCGTCTTCCTGGGATATTGCTGGAGGCAACAACAAACCTGTGTCTTTGGCACATGTGAAGGAATTTAGAGCTTGAGGGGTTAAATCACACAGGCTCCCCTGTGGATCAGCTTATGCTTGGACAGTAATAACAGCAATAACATTAATAATAAAAATGCCACAGCAAAGGGAGTGGAGGGGGAGTAGGGGGAGAAAGAGACAGAAGAGTGATGGAAGACGGGCTGGGATAGTCAGGAAAAAAACCAAACTGCAGATAATGTGTTTTGTATGGCAGGTGTATCGGCTAGTAGTCAGATTTCATAGGGGTGCCTGCAACATGCACAAACACACATTACAATAGCTTTGAGGATGGTTAGTGGCTTTTGTGTGTGTATGTCTGTGCTGTCGCTTCAAGCCATGATATCCTAGGGCAGTGTAACAAGCAATTCATGTCAGCTCACGGTAAAGATTATTGGTGTTTTCACTGGGGAAATATTTGCACTCCATCTTCTTCTTTTCTATTTTTAGCTCCTTGAGCTTCCAGTCAGGTAGGAAGACCAGCAAAAAAACCAAAAACAAACAACAACAAAAAACCAAAAGATGCTGCCGACCCATCTGATCTTGTACCTCAATTAGTCAGAACTAAAATCCTATTCTCACTTAGGAATGGCTGTTGATGTTAAGTTTTTCTTCTCTGCCGTCTTGTTTTGTGGTACACTATACCTCATGCACGTTGTGGAGGGGAAAGAAAGACTAAGAATTAAATGGTTTTTTTTGTTCTGATGGCAAACAAACATTTTTTGTGGAAAAATGTTTTCTCAAATAAAAGATCTTTGAAAAATAAAAGGTCATTCAAAAGCAGAATAATGTGGACCCTTCTTTTTTATTCCTGCATGGAAATGCCACTATCACAATAAAGAACAGCAATTCATTGCTTTGGAAAAAAGAAATATGAATTTGTCTTCTTTCAGATTTATTGTTTATCATAATCATCTTTCTAGTGAAAAGGGCTAATTTACTTTTTCTATAGGAATATTTTAAGTGTGATTATCATAATACCACAGCTGCTGAAAAGGTCTGAAATAGGACATTGACCTTGAATGTGTTTCTGCATTTAGCATTTGGTGCTTAACATTCAGGAAACAATATAACTGCAACTCATTTATTAACGTGTAATCTCAAAATGTTAACTCTTGCTCTGTAAATACATGCCATAAGGATTGTTGAAAGCTTGCGGTATCCCATGAAGTACATGTGGTATTTTATCAGGGTAAATATGTATAAGATTTTCAAGATTTCTGCTGGGAATACTCAATAACTAAAGTAAGTTTTCCCTTTGGTACTGCACTAGTTTGTGATTTAATTTTTACTGACATTCCACCAGTCATATTATTAGCTTCACAAAATGAAAGTGAAATAATCCTGTATTAATTAAACAGAGCAACTGAATTCCCTCAGTCGTCTTATCCTTGGCTGCCTGAGACAATAACGCACTACTTCTTCTCTGAAGAAACTTACACTAGGATAAGAGCTTGGTGTAATCGAAAAATATCAATATTGGAGCAGATTCTCCATTTGTCTCTAATGAGAATAGACTTTTTTTGGATGTCAGGCAATGGGTGGGCACTTTTACGTACAGCAGTATGAAAGGGTTCTATTCCATATCTGTGAAGGCAGTCATTTAAATATCAATGCCCATTTCCTTGAAAATAAAGGAAATAGAAAATATGGAGTGTTTTATTAAGATCAGGTGACTTGAATGTACTTTGGTAATATGGCAAAGTGATTGCTGTGATTTCTTAGAGAAGAAATTTAATCTGCTAAAGTTTAAAAAATAACCAACCAACCCTCAGCTTTATGTGTAGGAGAACAATTCCTGGTCTATGGTGAAGTTCTAAAGCACATTTTGAGATAGTGTTGGGTTTTTTTTGTCTAAGATCAAAGCAAGGAGTGATTAATGCTAAATACAGATTGAAGTAGCAGATGGTTCTAAGTAATTACCTGCTACCCTTTGCCCAACTATATACAAACGTGAACAAAGTTAGCAACTTTTTTTAGCTCAAAGGATTTTTTTCAACATTAACAGTGTGTCCAGAGATGCAGTGCGTACCTTCTAATAAAGAGCACAAAAGGCAAAACTCCAAAATCAAATCCGTGTGTCCAAACCAATTATGTGTCTAAGGAGCAATAAGACAGCAGCAGAGCGGTTTTAATGCTGAGCATTCAGTAGCATAACACAAATTTGTTTTTATTTAACACTAGCTCGCCCAGTTACTTTGCAGAGTGGCAAAGAGGGAATCGTAAATAAACACTAATTTGGTCCTCTCATAGGTTATTTCAAACAACCGGTGATATTTCAACATTTAATTCAAACTTTATTGAAAATATGATAGCCCATATCTAGATCCTGCTGAGGTGGGGAACATCCTTCTTCACTGTCATAGGTTCAGAAAGAGTATTTGTTTTAAAATAAATAATCTCAGAGCAGGTGCTTGAGTTTTTGATGGTTTTTGTCCCTTCCCAACTGTCTTTTCCTCAATGCCCTTTTAAGTACATATAATGCACTTGGCACGACGTGCTGTGCTGGTTCTGTAAAGTGCCACTGAATCTTTACTTCTTCGGGTTGCCTCGAGGTAGCTGTGGTTAAGGAATCTGGCTGCTTGGATGCCTTGAAATGTCGATTGCATTTAAGTGTGAAGATGCTTAAAGATGTACTGTTCTGTACATAGGGATAATTATACGCGCAGAGAGATGTGGAGATGCAGACACTGCACAGTAATTCTCATTGACTGGTGCAGGCACTCATGACAGTTTCTCCCCCTCCCCCTTCTTTCTCTTTGATTCCATTTCTGCTGTGTTTTGTATACTCCTTGTGGTAAGATTTTGCACTGTAGATTTTGATAAATTAGTTCAGACGCGCGTGTGTGTATATGTGTCTGTGTTCTTAATCCATATCCTCTGCTGAAATTCTGTAAACCAGTGTCTGCCTTGATTGTATTTCCCCCCCCCCCCGTGCTTTTTATTTATTTCAAATGTGGTGCAAGAAAGTTTACTGAGAAAACTTAACTACACACTTGCCCCAGTTATCTGCTGTAGTATCCATTTTTTTTTTTTTTAGCTGAACGGTAACTGGGAAAACCGAAGTTCAAGAATGTAGTTGGAATTCCAGACCCTGGCCTGGTGGAGGTGGCACTTTCAGTCCCAGGGGAGGAAGCCAACTGCTTTGTTTATCAACACGTAAAGTACAGCACTGTGTTTCTGGTCATCTAAGGAGCAGCACGGCAGTGAAGGCAGCTGCTTGCCTGGATGAAAGATGGTTGGTGGAAAGGTAGTGATGGTTAATAGGGGGAGAGAAAGATTGGATAGGGAGGGAAAGCAAAGGGGTAGTGGAAACTATATGGACATGAAAAGGATGGAAGACAGACCACAAGAGAAGGCAATAGACTGTCAGATTTTCAGCTGCTGAGTATAAATATACAGTCTAAAAGATAATGAACAAAAGTAAACATGAGGTAAATTTTGGTCTGATAAGGTTTAAGATGGCTTAATGATCATATTTCAAATGATATATGTTCCTGGAAAAATGATGATACTTTAAAAATGACTTGTATCAAATTACTCATATATATAGATCCTTCATGGATTATTTTTTAATAATAAAACACACACAGGTACAGGATCTGAAGGAATTTCAAACCCAAATGCCGGTATAGTTAGAAAATAGCTTCTTTATAGTGAGTGTATATGTATATTTAAAGTTATACATTTAAACTAAAGACATTTATTGGTTTATCTGTTGTTGTTGATGTGCATGAATAAACCAGTTAGTGGGATTTGGACTTTGGATTTATATGGAAATCAAGATTCCTATAGCATAGAATAAATATTTAATTTTCAAGTGCTGATTTGGTTCCCACATCCACAGCATTTCTTTTATCAAAGTGCTTTTTTAATAAGGAGTTTTAATGCTGTAAAATGATGAAATTCCTCGTTTCAACATTTGATTAAAAACTAATTTTTTTTTGTCTGTATGGTGTGTCTGCAGAATGCTTGGGCTTTACTCTACGTTTCAGACCTCTTTTAATTCACTGCTCACAACCAAATTTACATCTTAATTACAGAGTTCACATTTAACAATATAGACAGCATAATGCTACTGGTAATTAAGCTTTTACTACTGCTTTTATACAGTAGTGAGAGCCATAGTTTTGCTGTGTGAAGTCTGATCCTTAAACTTGCATGTGTTTTATGCCGCATATGTAAGGAGCAGGTCCATCCTTTACATCTGGTTAAATACATTACACTGGAAATCACTCTCTGTCACAAAGAGCTTCAAACATGTCTATTGCATTTATATTTTTTGGACTTCATTTCTGGGGTTTATTTCCCCCGAAACCTGTGTAATAGATTTGAAGAGGACATTTGTGTTCCCATTTGTGAATGCATTCTGAGGGTGTGCATTGGTTTGTTTTGATCTTAAAGATTATGTCATTTGCATCATGTAGGACTCCAGTCACAAAAGATTTGTGTACACTAGAGCTGAATTATAAAAAATTGGGGGTCCTCCACTCTTAAGAAGGTAGCAGTTATCTCCTTGTCATAAATAGCTGGTATTTATTTCCACTGCAGGTTGGTAGAAAAAAACCCTTTCTCTGAAACCAAAAGCTACGTATATTTTAGCTGTAATGTTAATAATAAACAGTAGCTTTTGAGGAAAATTTATCATACCCCCATTTTTCAGCTGCTCCTTTTAAAAATTGTATTTTCAGTGTAAACGGTGTCTGATTTTGTGTATGATCACTTGCTTAACGTTGGTTTATTCAATGAGTTTTCTTTATGAGGTGGATGACTATGACTTATAAAAGCAAATAGTTTGGAGCAACTGGGTTCAAAGATGATTATGTAGGCAATGGCATATATACAAGTAATGAGTTTGACATATTTACTTTCCTTCCAGTTTGGTAAAATTTGCTTTAAAAATAAATTTAAAAAAAACCTGCAGGGGTATGCAGACCCACCAGAATGCAGTCTGATCTGATCTTAGTAAAATGAAACAGGCTGAGTTTAGTCCATTATAATCCCTGCACAGTTACAGAAGAAATTGATCAGTGCAGGAGCTTTTCCTTCTGTTTATGAACAACATCTAAATGTTTTGCATTTATAGCTGTGTTAAATATGCCCATATTAATATACTTATACTATAGGTATATGTACACGTGTGTGCTCTCAATGTGTGCACCTGTGCTGTTAAAACAGATTCATTTTTAAAGTGTAGTTTTTCTGTCAAGTCTGTACTGAATGAGATTTTCAGTTCTAAATATATATTTAAAAAATTGACAATGCAAACTTACAGTTAAAAGTTCAAGTACCCAGAATCTTTAGAACAATTAATTTTGAGGTTAGGTGTTCAGTATGTACCAGAAAAATTAGAAGATAAAAAAATCATTTATGCATGGAAAAAAAAGCAAAAGCACTTAAACCCTCTCCCCCCCACCCCAGCAATCCCCTCCTCCCCCAACAACAACAGTGGAATAAACAGACAATGGCAGCACAAACTTAGTTCTCTACCTTATGATGAATTCTTCACAACATTAACTGAGAATCTGCATGTATTTCTTCCATTCAAGGTACCTGGTTAACAGTGTTTTAAGTTACAGAAAACATCTAGTGCCTAGAGAGTTATGCTAATTAGTTTTTCTTTGTAGCCCCTTAGAAAATATTGGTAGCATTTAAATTTCTTTTTATTAACTCCCTACTCTCAGTTTTCAGTCTCTTTCAGTTTCTCCACCCCTGTCTACCTGCCTGGCTCTTCTCAATCTGTGCAGCCTCTGTTCTCCTCACGTCTGATTGGCTAATGTGCTACCAATCCAGTATCTGTCTGGGCCAGTGGGACTGCATATGTAAAGCCCTACTTCATATTAATAAGCTCCAATCGGGGCTTTAAGTCCTTGATTAGGAGAGTGTGAGAGCTTTTGGTCCCAACTGGCTGTGCCTATAGGCTTGTCACCAGGAGAACATTTGTGTTAATTGCACTGTGCTCTGTCAAGGAAACTTTGATTTATTGCTGGGGTGCACAAATAATGGTTGCCGAGCGCACATGGATTCGGTAGAACTTTGCCTTCCTGAATCTTTTTCCCTTCACTACGAAGAAGAGTAGGTACCTTTCTTCCTTTCTTTTTTTGTTCTTTTTTTTAAATGAAAAAATGTAAACATTGATTCAGGTAGTGCTCTGTGGCTTCTGTGTGCATGAATGGTCGTTTGTGTCTGTCTTGTCTTTTTTGTGCTGAGGGTGATCTGCTAATTCAGTAAGTGGAGAATTGTTCTCCGACTACAATGTTACCTTTGAGTCAAAGCCCTGTGACTGTCAGTAAAACAGCTGTGTGACAGTCACTTCTTATTCAGGTACTAATAATAGGCACTTGGCACAAATGCTTAGTGAATTGTTAAAATATGTCTTGGAATAGGACACATTTTTCCCAGAGAAAAAAGGTTTAAAAATAATATATTACGAAAAATGATTTGTATTAGTGCCTCTCATGTATTTTCAGTAAGACCGATATTTTGGTCTCCCTGTCATTTCTGTCTATGCAGAGTTAGAGGGAAAATAACAGAACTGCTAATACCTCTTTAAGGATGAATATTCACAACTAGCCTTCCGCAGTTCAGGTCTAAAATACTGTTCAACCAGCACTTCACTGACAAATCAGTGTATTTAGTAACAAGGGAATTATGTGCCTTTTAATAAAGGAGAAGAAAATACTGGGGAAGAAAAGAACCAAACTGGTTTTTAATGTTTTGTACTTTAATAGAGAACTGGTGGAATGAAGTACATTTGTTCCAGCTAGTCTGTTTTGTTTTATTTTGTTGGTTTTTTTCCTCCAAAAGACAATAAATTACTTTTTAATGTATTTTATATATAATATATAGTTGTTTCATCTGTACCTATTAACTACCTAGTTTTGTATACATGCAGGTATACATACTTGGACTCTCTGAGATAAAAAGCAGAAAACCCAAACAAAATCTGGCATTCTATTGCTGATGAGTAGCTTATAAACTTGATTGCAATGTATACTGAGGATTAAATATTAGTATATCATGGGACCTGTCGTTGATTCATTTTTCTTTATGTCGAGCTAAGTTATTTTGCTGTGCCTTCATATTACGCTAGCAATGAGTGTTGTAATACTGAAGAAAAAATGCTAATAGTAAATATAGCCCTAGATATACTGTGTAGCAAGGCTGTATAGAGAGGTGACAATGTATTATAGGTAGATGCCCACTAGCTGTCCTTAGTGTCTGCATATTGCATTGCTATTTGTAATTA
Source organism: Lepidochelys olivacea (assembly GCF_965140295.1). Taxonomy (NCBI): domain Eukaryota; kingdom Metazoa; phylum Chordata; order Testudines; family Cheloniidae; genus Lepidochelys; species Lepidochelys olivacea. The sequence goes on from NC_140413.1 coordinate 164,751,523, forward strand.
AGCCAGAGATGGCAAGTGACTTACAGTGGCTGTATGTTGGTGATATAACATAGGAACTAAAGAGTACAGCAGTAAATAGACTTGCCAATGGGAAAACAGTTCGAGGTGAGAGAGGGAAGAACCCCCTATAAAACTGCAGAGGTAAATAAATGAGAATAAATAAAGGTAGGATGCCCACTAAGATATGATTTATAGGTCAGTGCTCAGTGAGCTGCTGTATAGTGTAAGAATGCAATGGCCATAGCTTTCACTTAATGTTTTAAATTTTCTGTAGAAAATAATTTAAAAAAAATTAAAGATAGGAAGAAGTTCTTTTTTAAAGGAGCTTTCCTGAATTTACCTTCTTACAGCTAATTTGAATGATTAGTTTAGATAAGCTTCTTAAAGTAGATGCATTTAAATGAAATCAGGGCACATGTCTTTTTGGCTCTGCTGCAAGATTTAAACTAATTCTTCCCCCCCCCCCCCTTTGGCTCAACTAAAAGTCTTCTTAAAACAATCCAATTTACTTTCCGGATGTAGGGTATGATGGGTGTGTGGTTGAATGGACAGACAGAAATATCTAATGCTCAGAAACACATCTGTCTCTGTCTCAATTAATAAACCCCAGAACTATCAATATTCATAGTAGTTATATTTTGACTGTATGCTGTCATATGCACATGCACAGGAAACCAGAGAGAGAGCTATACAGATGAAATAAACATTTCTACAAGTGGACAATTTCTACAGTAATTATTGTGTAGCGGAGGATCCATGCTAAAAATTGACAAAACATTTTGGGAGTGCACAGACATCTGTCTGACCATCACTAGGTATGCTTTGATTTTAAGGCAGAGCATGTTAAAGAATGCAATAACTTAAAGCCATCTGCAACCTTGGATTTTGCTTTTCAGCAGTAATAATAATACTAATAATTAATAATAATAGTTAATAACCTAACAGAGGCAATAAATATATCTGCTCATTTTGACATATGTGTCAGTTTAATCATTCTAAATGAATCATTGTGCTCATAACATGAAATGTCCTACAACCTCTGATTAAAATGTAACATTGACTACAGGATTATAGAGCGGACTTAATTTTACTGACTGTTTTAACAGTTGTCACAGCTGTTGGAAGAAGGAAAGGCAATTGAAACACTGCAAAGAAGGGGAGGAGGGGGAGGAACTAGTTTAGTAAATTTAAACATGATCTCTGAGTGCCAAACATAGAAAACTGAATAGATTTGTGACTCCAGATAGCTTCTGGGCACTGTGTACATTTGCCCTTTGTGGTTCACTCTATCTGTCATGAATTTGAACCCCTCGACCCCTTCCCTACTTCCCCCATTCAAAAATATGCAAAATAATTTAATTAAAAAGAAAGAAATGTGGCTGTTACAATGTTGCATGGATTTTTATTTGATTCTACAGTCTGAGAAATAAAATGCACAAATTATGAGCAGTAAGAGAGGTGTAATTTAGATAATGAAAGTGGATCTAGTCTGGAGTCACATACAGTGTAAAAAAAAACAACTTTAATACGATAATAGCCAGTGTATATATTTCATATTATTTTAATAAAAAGTATCATGTTTCAATCTGGGAATGGTTCGTGTGTTTACTTATATAATACGTGTGTGTGTGTGTGTGTGTGTATCTATATCTATATCTGAGAGAGAGTTTGTCTTAGTTTCATTCTTCCCCCATCAAAATATTTTGAAATAGCTTTTATTTCCAAAGAATTTGATCTGGAAATACCTGCGATTTGTGAAGGTGGGGGAAGGGTGGACTATAGAACATTTCTTCATCAATTGGTGGGAAATAACAACCGACTTCACTCTATAGTTACTTTCTTCCAGGTGGAGGTTTTTAACCTCACATATTAAAGGCCTTAGTTATCTTAACCTTTTTAAAAAATAAAGCAAACAGCGTTCAACTCCAAAAACTATAGGGTTTCAGCTGCCATACCAAGTACACAATGTAGAACCAAGCTTTCTGGTATGAAGTAAGCCCAAAAGTGTGTCTGAATGAATAGATTCCTTTTGTGTTCTCTCCTTGGACAGCAAATGGGCCTTCTTCCATGTTTCCTTTTTTGTTTTTGCTTTTAAGTTTTGTTTTTTGTGTTTCATAGACTTCTTTGGCAAGTTTTCAAATCCTGCGGAAAGTGTAGAGGGCTTGTTCTGAAATGGCTCTTTGACAGCTTTCCATTTACTGGGGCTGGCCCCTCTTTTAGTGATGGTTGCTCATTTTAATGTGTTTATGGTTGTGCTCTTTTATTTACTGATCCTGGTGCGTTGCAGTGGTAATTAACCCATGTTATTAGCAAAGCCCTTGTGGATATCCATTAATTCTCTTGAATGGCTGATAATTTTCTCCACTGTTTTTTTTCTTTTTCATGGCATGCTGTCCTTTTTTTGAAGAGCCCTATGTTTTAAGACCTTTTATAGATTTAGTTCACTAAAGCCTAGATGTATAGAAAGCACTGTACCTATAATTCTACACTAAGGAATACTTCCACTCTTGGAAAAGTGTTTTCAGAGATGCTAATGGGAATGGAAGCAATAGAGAGAAGCGATAGGAATTATTTATTTAATTATTATTTTCAAAAACACATGCAAAATACATGGAATAGGACTAGTCTTAGCCTTCACTTCCTGGAGCCGCGCTGGACCGTTGTGACAGTTCGGGTGTTGGTTTTGTTGTTTTAATCAGATTTCAACTTAGCTAATAGCACTTTGGGCATTTAAAAGAAAATATTGAGCCAGCAGAAAAATACTTGTGCTTGCACTGCTGAGAAAAGATAAGGACTGCCTCATTAGCCAAGCCCTACTTTTGCAATTAATTTCAAATACATGGTGCTATTCATCAAATACAGAAGGTAACTTGTCTATGATTATATTTAACAATACTCAAAGCATACTTTGTGGAGAGTATATAGCAGCTATAGTATGCCCACATTTCTTAAAGCTATATAAGCTAATATTGTACAGCACATATCACAGATTATACAGTGAAAATATGATATTAAATCCTAATATTTTTCAACAGTGTGATTAAATATGATAAAGTTATTTTAGTGAATATTTCTAAAGGACAGTGACCCTTGACATCTGGAGTGCTGTTTTCACCACATTGCAAGTATAAGTAAGAATGAACTTATTAACACATCTGATAGACCCTTCAAACAAATGGCCCCAATTATTAGTAAGTTTTGCTAATATTATATCAGTCATTATAATGCTTAGGATAGAGATAATACATTTGGACAGAGCTCTTGGTCAATGTCCCTACTGAAGTTGAAAGTAATCTCTGTCATGAGATAAGCATTGCTATGAATTCTTGCTTCATAGCAGATTCATGGAGGAAAGAAACAATAAAACGTTGATATGTTACAAGTGCATATGAGCCTCATGCTAGCAAGCTCTCTAGAGGAAATCTGTGATTATGCTGGGCCAGTTTGTTCAGTTTTTATCTCTTTTACATCCACTAGTCTTGTATTAAATTGTCATTGTCCTAAAGCACATGAGAGAAAAATGAATTGCACTTCTCGACATGCTCTGACAGTGAAATATTTAGCCTCTCTGTCTCCAGTCATACTCATGTGTATGTTTGATAATGCAGGGATGACACCAACAGTCTCTGCAGCTTGACATTCCACTTATTACATGTTCTTTTACATTTCGTACATCTTCTTTTACTTTTAGACATGACTGATGTAATCACACGCAGATATACATTTATTTATATGTATAAATCCATTATCAGTCTACATACAACAGATTGTGTCACATATGTGTGCATGCTACAGTCATACATTGTATGTAGTATGTGTATATATAGTACACACACAAAGATCACTCTCAACTTTTCTGCATTCAGTTACCTTTCCAAGAATTTTTTGCCTGATCTATTGGTTTTGCTTATCCTAGAAGAGGGAGTTAGCTGAATATATAACAATGTAAATATTGAAGTTCTTGCTTCCGATTTTATTTGTCAGATTCTTCGTAGATTCCAACAATTCTAATTTTTGCATTAATATTGTTTCTATTGAATATGCCACCCTTTTATATAAATAATTTGAACTTCCTAATAATTTACATAAGTAATAATATTTAGGGGCATTCCTGTAATTTTTATCAAAAAAATCACTGTAAAAGCACACTTCCTCTGACGTGGTATTGTTTTTATTAAAATATAATTCTTTTTATAGAAAAAAGTACATATCCTTTTTAATGTAAAGCCTGATGCCTTTAGAAACCTATATAAAATATAGATTCAATTTTAATTTCCTTCAACTCCACCTCACCCCCCAAAAAGTAATAAAAAATATAAAAAAAATCATCCTTTGGTAAATGTTTTAAATTGCTCTTGGCAAAAGGTAAAAGTATAATGATACATTAATGCAAAACATTGTTTTCAAACTGAATTGTGCTTTTGCGGGATCATGTGTGCTCTCCCTTTATTTCTTACAGGGATAGTATTTTTCCATTTCTGTAGTACTCTGCAGAATAATTCAGATGCAATAGATATAAACCACTGCCTTTTGATGATGTGTGCTCCTTAAAACAACTCATATTTTTGTCGCATTCTGAAAGATTTAAACCTCTTAGCCTTATTTGTTTATGTAATCATGGAATATCATTACATTATTCTGTTTTTGCTTCCTTTGTAACAACCAAGTGTATCTTTCCTCCCCATTGCTCTATTGAGTAGGTTAGTGTTACTGGGAGTCTTACCTTTCCCAATAAGTTCTTTTAATTATCTTTCTGTATTATGAAGCTGAACTTTATTTCATCTGGTGCAGCATTTTTTGAGCATTTCCTTTCAGATGGAAGTACAATTGAACTTTTTGTTTCAATTTTTTCCTACATCTTTGGTATGTAAATCTCTGCTGCTGGTGTCCTGTACAGATCATTTACTAATGAAACTTTTAGAATTAGGTGGGGGTGGGTGCTGTTTTACTCAGTATGTGACAAATGTACAATTTTTCTGCTTGATTTCTGATCTTGAGACAGATAGGATTTTAGATTTGGGCAACATTTATGTAGAATTTCCTTGAAAAGTAATTTGTATGCACCCTATCTGATTTGTATCAAACAAATATGAAAACAAAAAAATTTAACTATTAAAAATGTACGTCGTATCTTCTCCATGACACACCCTGTAACACAGGACATTCTACATGTAATTGTGGAGTGGTTCATCAATATATTGCAGTAATTTAGTATGGCCCGGGATTATTAAACAGAGATTACTTTCCCCCAATCTAATGAATCAGCTTATAATATCTTTGCGTAGAACTGTGCACATTTACTTAGGCATGTGGTCATGTATTTTACTGAAACTATTCATTTTTTCAAGTAAAAATCTTAAAAAAAAAAAATCTCAGCAGAGGTTTTTTTATAGGTGGGATAGACGTAGTTGGATAAAGGGTTGTATTCTGAAGCCAAACTTTAAAACAGAATACTTTTAGTCTCTAGACTATGCTTTGTAATAATCCCTTGCATCTCTTATTCCTCTGTCTTTTCATGTTGCTTTGAGTGAAACAAAATTGCACATCTCCTTTTCATCATTTTGATTGGAACTGCATACCATATATAATGTGTTTTGGCAGCACTTACCTAGCCAAAGAAAACAAATTAATATTAGCCATGCTGGGGGGTGTCAGAAGTATCACAGATGTGTCAATTTAGCTTTGCTCCATCACACACCCTTTCCTTAAACAACTGGTCAAGCTGTCGCAAGATGTACTGTGGGCTACAAAGAGATTCTAATAGGTGTGATCAGAGATTGATGGATGTAGCTAGTTAGAATGAGAAGATGTTGATGATTTGCTGATGCTTATTTCGAACATAGTCCAAACCCCCCCCCCCAAAACAGCCAGAAATTGGACAACCTAAAATCATACTTCATCCCATTAAAATCTTGCAGATGTACCCATACTGACAAATGTAATGAAAAAGTCCATATGAAATGAAGCTGCTGACTTGCCCCTGAGCACTAGTTACATTCTTTCCCAATGAAGGGTTGGGTGGGGAGGGGCAGAGGAGGTGGCTTGTTTTATTAAATCCATCCTTATCCATCAGATTCTCCCCCTCCCCCCATTTTTTGGTTTTGTTTACATAAATGTTCTTGGAGAAATGGAGAAAACAACTACTTTTATATCTCACATCTGAAACTTTTTAAGCAGATGTAAAACTGGAAAACCAAATGAAAAACAATAGCTAAAGTAATAGTGAAATCATACACTTCTTAACCTAGCAGAGCCACCCAGTTTAGTCAGCTGAGGTTTTTTGGTCATAATTCTCCACATATTGAAAATGCAACAGAAAGGACTGAACCATTATATTTTATAGTTATTTGCTTTCATTTAATCCCCTCCTTCCTCTCCCCCCAGTTCACTGTTTTGTAATATCTTCCTCAACTTGGCTGTAGGGTTCAGTCTTTTTGGAGAGGATAAGTGTTCTTGTCCTTTATGTTAAAGCTGCTGTTTTCTTCCTTAAATAGTTCCTGGTACAGTTGGCTGACAAGTGTCATGGCTAAAATAATTGTCAGAGGAATTAATTTTGGAAAGCTGGTGGTCGTTGATTAGTGAAACAATTCGATCACTTTACTGCAATAAAGTGTGGCCAGTAAAAGTACATGCTAAGTAAAAAGTAAATGCCATTTTAAAAACAAGGCATTTTCGTTACAATTCTGAAAGCAAGCAAATGGGAATCGCCGTCAAAACAATTTTTAGTGAAATTCTCAAAAAAAAGTATATAGCAAAAGGTTTTTTAACTATAGTTGTTTAATGGGCCATGAATCTAAGATTTCCACTACTAAATTATATTCATTTTTGCAGCAGTGAAAGAATTTGCTGGCAATGTTCTCATAGCAGCCGTTAACTTATTGGGACAGATCAGATGTTTTGAAGTGGCATGAAATGCCATGTCTTTAACCAACTGTTCCCATGAGCAATAAAGGGGTAAACCCAGAATTCCTGATAACTGAATAAAGGCTTATGGGCACCACATCATTCTTCTATCAGGAGTTGATTGTGTACAGTTGGTGCTGGGTCATATTAAGAGCTGAGCTGCCACTGTCAGTGGTTTACATTAGTATGAATGACACCTGTCCCATCAATCATGGGGCCGTGGTGTCACAGATGGAGAAGCAACAATTGGTTGAATTACACAGCATTGCACACTTGGCTTAATTCATCTCATTGTTCTCCTACAAATCTAGGGGATGGCTCATTCAGTTCCAGGAGTCCAGACAGAAGCACGAGATGGGCTCAGGTGGTGGTATGGGCCTGCCCGTTTCTGATTTATCAGAGGTATTCAGCAAAAGTCAGTGGGTGGCTGTGGGAAGAGGATGCATTCATAGACAAAAGCTTAAGCAGCAGATTCTTTCATAGGGGAGGATTTTGTAATTAATCAACTGTTCAAACAAACTTAGAATGTCTTCTAAAATTCCACGAACTCTCTGTCTATATACTTATATGCCTTACATAAATCCACCTTTACATTTCATTTTTAAATTGCTACATGGTACCTATCATTTTAAAAGTAACTTGGGCCAAATTCTCCATTGAACTCAGTGGACATACTCTAGTTTACACTGATGTACTGTACGTGAGAGGAGAATTTTGCCCTGTAAAAATGTGGGTCCTATGCCTTACAATCAAACAAAATCTTACCAGGATTTCCCTTTCTGAAACAGAAATTATAATAAAAGATCTACTGTGTATTTACCAGTAAAAATATCAATATTCTGTGAGATACTTTTTAAAAAATCTTCTGTTTGCATTTTATGAGTATTTTAACAAATTCAACAGGAAAACTAAGGTTGGATCATCACGAGTGTCAGTCTTGGTTTCAATCTTCCATCTGCAGCCTGAGATGGTAAAGGTGCTTAAGTGCCTCTTCACAAATCATTGCAGTTTTTTCTACAATTATAGGTAGCTACTAGAAAGAAAGAAAGAGAATAAATAAATAAAAGGATAAAATGCAAGTAAATAATTAGTAAGCCAAAAAAATTTTCAAATAGATTTTTGTCTCAGCACTTGTATGCTGTTTCCCAAATAGCTGCTGGACTTAAATGTCCGTGTGGTGTTTAGCAGGAGGTGCTCTGTACTGGTTTATTACTTCAAAAACGTTCATTTTCAACTTCTCCTATTTCCCCTCAATCCTTTTTATGTTGTATTTTAGCTGTATGCTTTTATACTTTTCTTTAAAATTGTTGTCAGTCAGGAAGACTCACGGCTGGTATTTTTGTTACACTAATGTCAAGCAGAAAACCTATGGCATGCTAGAATCAGGAGGCTACAGTGCATCGAAGACACAGCTTATGTTTGATTGTGTGTAAATACAGTTAGTTAGCTGGGTTTATCTGATAGCCTGGCAGAAAGAGAGAGGAGCAGTACAAACTGTTTTCAGTAACTGTGCTGTTCATACTCCTGATAAGATTGAGAGTGCTTTCAAACTGCTGATATGCTTTGAATAAGAAAAGAATAATCACTTCCACTGGCACCGGCTTATCGGGAATGAAGTAAAATGCCAACACTTCTACATTAGCAAAAGTAAATGTTTTAGACACTTTGTGCCTTTTTCCATTTGAATTAAATAGGAGGGTCCGTCTGAGGGGCTATAATGAATGGAAGGATTTATTACCTTGACTAAATTACAGGTGAATATGTTGAGAAAGGAGCCTTCAGCAACAATAACAGCTCTTTTGATAAGTGGGTACAGCTATTTCATGCATTCTGTAGAGAAATTCGGTATTTTTATCCTTTCCCGTCCTTTTAGATGCCATTGCTAAACTTAAAGGTGAAGTTGCTTTGTATTCCAACATATACGTCTTGTTCTTTTTGAAGCTACCAGTGAGACACATTTGAAATTCAGTTCATAATACTATTTTTATAAAATGATGCCTGAGCATTTACTACTGTGACCGACTGATGCTCTGCCTTGGTGTGTATTTTCACATCCGAGAGAGAAAATGTATCTGAAAATTTACTCTGGGTAAATCTGGCATATTTGCAAGGAAAAATGTGAGTCATCGTCAACTTACAGACACTGCATGGAGGGAACATGGTTGCTTACATTATTAGAGAGACAAGACAGGCAGACTAACATCTTTTATTGGACAAACTTCTGTTGGTAAGAGAGACAAGTTTCAAGCTACACAGAGCTCTTCCTCAGCCTGGGAAAAGTACTTACAGTGTCACAGCTAAATACAAGATCAAACAGGTAGTTTATCTTACCTTATTATCCTCACTGGGTTTTCTATTTTTGTTTTAGTTCTATTACTGTTATTTCTAGCTTCCTTTCTCTTTTTCATGCCTGCAAATAATTTTGGTGTATTCAGATTTGATAAATGATAGTTCACGAGCAGATTGATTGATTTGGGATGATTATTGATTACTCTCAATGAGATCACTGTGACACACTCAAATCAATAGTATTCGATTAACCAAAGCACCACTGTTCTATACATTTAGCAGCAGTGGGGAATTTAGGAACGGAATGTTCACAAGCTGATAAATTGACAAAGCATTCAGCTTTAAATAGCCCTTTGTTTGGTATTAGCTTGCCAAAGTGTGTTTCTTTGGAAAGTCCGTTTTCACAAGTCTAAGCTTTCAGTAAAAGAAAGGTCATTGGTTTAAGGTTTATTAAATTTTAGCTAAAAACAACTGGCTCCATTTGGGTGTAAAATAATTTAAGTACTTACTGCAGGCAACCTTCATGCTTTAGAGCTGTAGCTCAAAGGTTTCATTCTTCTATGAAGATGTCAACTGTAAATATAAAAATGCATCACTGAAAATGTAATGGGTTTAAAGATTTGAACGGAAATAAAAAATCCTGCCTGGGGAAAGCACTATAATCAAAATAAAGTAGTCTTAACTTTTTCCTGAAGAGGGCATACTTGGAAGCAATGCTTGAAGGCAGCAGGTAGTGGGTTGGCAGGGTTACTCTCCCTCCGCCCCCACCCGCATACACTCGTAGCGTAGCTTTGAATCAAAAATACACAGGGTTAACCGCTAATACCATACAATCGGTAAATTGCTGCTGCTGCTGTTGAAGTGGAATATTCTATCATTCAAAGCAACTTTACACTCTTGCGAAAAGCATCTTGCCATATTAAAAGCCAGGTTCTGAAGTACTGTATTATTGGAGGCCTTTTTTATATCTTTTTAGTAGATATTAAATTTCTTCGGAGTTAAGGGCCCAAATTTACAGATGACGGGGATTTTAAGTGCACTGTAATTGCAGCCCTGGGTTATTGCTAAGCAAGAATATTGCAGAATGCAGATACAAATATTTGACCAAAATAACTAGGGCTTTGGATCATGTTTGATATTTTGAGAGTGATCTTCAAAGGCACAAAAGGGAAGCTACGTTCTAACCTCCCATTTGTCAGTTTAAAAATCTTCCCCTTTATTTTTCAGCAGTTTGGGACTGATCAAATGTTAAATGAAGTCATTGGAAAGATTCCCATTGTCTTTAATGGGCTTGATCAGGCCCTATTACTGGGAGGGAGAACCTCAAAAAACTAATGACTTGGTGGCATTGTAGAGAAATGAAATCTGTGGAGGAGCCAAGTCGAAGCTCAAGAATTCGTCTCCAGTATGTGACATTTGTGCCAGTAAAGAGTTGCCGAAGGGAGGCAAGTGAGTGTGGCCAGGAAATACTAAGATCACTACCACATTTTCTGTATCTTCTTAAAAGCAGTGGTGGCATTATGCCAGGCTCCTCAGCCCTCGATAGTCTAAAAAGGAGGCAGAACAACTCTGACTCTGAAATGTCAAGGCTAAGTAAGAATGATCCCCCGTCCTTAGTTTTGGCATCCGAATTACAAGAGCAGTTAAAGAATTAAGCTTGTTTAGCGCTTTTTTGTTTTGTTTTGATTTTTTGCTAATGAATTCCTAACCTTCCATTATAAACCAGAGAAACAAGTTACAGAATATAATACACAACTGTTTAATGTACATTATCCTGACGTATAATATAGCTAGAATATCGTGAAGACTCCTTATACCATGTAAAAGCTGCTAAAGAATGTCATAATCTTCAAGTGAATTTTCCTTCATGAGATGTAAAATACATTTTAGTAGCTAGAGAACTGCCTGGATTGGGGTAAAACCTACATTCCTTTCTTTATGAAAGAGATTTATATGGGTGTTTTAGGAGATGTAGGAACATGGCTCTTAGACAAGAAGCAGCTTGGCCTTCTCTCCTCCATAGAAGAAAGGTTACACACAAGGTGGCACAACAGGAAAAAGCAAACATCCAAGGCCTGGTTCCCAGTGATGCTAAGTGCAATAAACTTGAGAAGGACTAGTTGGGAGAATAAGTAGCTAAGAAGCACTGGATATCTATTATAGCGGGAGGAGGGGGGCTGAAGCTTGACCCCTCTCACTAGTAGTAGCACAACGTAGTTTCAGCCCCTTTCATTAACGGTGAATCCTTCTGTTGTCTCCAGAATATGATCTATCTGTAATAATAAAATTAAAGAGGAAGGTATTGGTCCAGTTCTGCACCGTTAAAGTCATAGGCATTTTTGCCATTAATTCAAGTGAGAGGGGATTGGGTGTTATGGCAAACTTTTTAAAATAAGAGTGCCTAAAGTTGGGCACTTAAATACACATGCTGGTACCACAATAAAACTGGCCGATTTTGAAAGATGCTGAATACTTGCAACTGCCATGGATTTTGTTGAAATCCAGGGTGTCTCAGCATCTCTGAAAATCAGGCCAATTTTAATAGATACCTGACCATGGATTTATGTGCCCAATTTTACACATCTAATTATGAAGATGTTGGTCTTATGTCTTTATTTCCAAGTAGGCATGTTGAGTGCCCTCTGCATGGAAGTTGAGCGCCTTTGGTACATCACTGGAGGTGCTCAGAAACTTCCAGGATTCAGAAGAGAGAGAGAGAATCCTGTCGAATTTCTCAGTGTAAAACTAAGTGCACTGGCCACTTGCATTATAGACACTTTTAGCCTGATTCTGATCTTACTTAAGATGGTTTTACACTGTGATAAAATATTTGATTTGAATTGAGTTGTTCTTTATTTACACCAGTATAATTGAGCTCAGAATCAGGCCCTTTGTATTTTCTGTAAACGCACTGAAGAAAGTTCCTCAGAAGCAGCAAAATTCCATTTATATAAAGGTTTATGGAGAATGTTTTAATAATAGTAAAAAGAAAAGGAGGACTTGTGGCACCTTAGAGACTAACAAATTTATTTGAGCATAAGCTTTCGTGAGCTACAGCCCACTTCATCGGATGCACAGAGTGGAACATATAGTAAGGAGATATAGATATAGATATACACATACAGAGCACATGAAAAGGTGGAAGTAGCCATACCAACTGTAAGAGGCTAATTAATAATAGTAGACATTTCTGCTCAGACCGATCTATTTATTTTTGTACAGAAAGGAATAGGTGAGTTGCACTGAGAATGTTTAAAATTTTATGTTCTCGGCATTTACAACTAATATTTTTATTAGCAGAATAACTTCTAGAGAGGCTAGGCATGCGGATATGTTTTAGCTTTTTGTTGTAGGACTAAAGATAAACATGTACACTTAAAACCCCATGTTTATTTCTAAACAGTTGACAGTGGAAAAGTAATTGAAGATGAGGCATATTTTACAGCTCTTCCTTTTTCAAGTGTTCAGGAGCAATCACGTCTTTGTTTCCAGTTTAGCAGAGCAGCTTTTTGTTGTAGAGCTGGGTTAGCGAGGATTCACTGAGAGCAGCACAAACCACAATCCATCAGCAGGCTGCTAGTCAGCAGCAGGTGTGAACAACATAAAACAGGATTAACGTTGAACCAAAGTGTGCACTAAAAACAGAACCCCTGCCTTGCTTTTACAAGGAAAGCAAGATAGAAGCACTCTAGCACCATACACGCCCTGTTTACTAAACAGTGTTCCAAAGGCTATGTAAATGGCTCTGGCTAAGCTGCAGAGAAGTAAGTACAAGAATTATTGTGTAATTCTGATTTTATTTAAAGAAACTTTTATTTTTCCTTTCTTTTTTTGAATTGCATAAACGGGTTAAGTCCTGTGTTGGAATTCAAAGTTATGGCTTTAATTTCTGTTGGTGGGGAATGGGGAAATAAGAAATACTTGATGTTAAGGATGAGAATGTCCTCTTTAGTTCTGGCTATTGATGCAGGGGAAGGCAGTCTGTGCCATAATTTTAAGAGTATATATGTGTAATTTGAGGCTTAATTTCTATGTGTTCATTTGTTGCATACAATATATTGTTTTAAAAATTGTTGAGACACCAGCACATATCGACTGCAAAATATATTGATTATATTCACTATATGCAGCACCAAATTCTTCCCTCACTTATACCCATGCAGCTCCATTAAAGAGAAAGGGGTTGCATCTCAGGGAGGCGGGGAAGCAGGGGAGAATTTGTCCCTTATTATTTATGATTGTTTCTCATCTCTCTGTTAATTAGTATTTTATCTGACCTGAGCAATTTTGGTCTTTTAGGCAAACCCATATTTAAGTTGAAGTTGTGCTTTTATAAATATTGTGTATATTTTTTCACTCTTTCTCTGAGTTTCTTATGTGTTCATCACCCTAGGGCTATAGCTCAGCACCTAACAGCTCCCATTTAGACACCAGAACATGTAGCTAGATTTTAAAAAAATCCTCCCTTCTCACTTAGACACTTGAATGAAGTGGCTGGATTTTTCAAAAGCATTCAGCTCCCAACAACTCACCCCTCCTTGGAGAAACAATACAGACTGCTTGCTGCGGAGGTAGTATAAAAATCTGACCCTCAGCACTTTTGACAACTTGGCCCATAGTCTCTAGGTTGAGTACAATATATTTAGAAGTTTAGGCCTTCTTTCCTACACCACTTTCATGGGAATAGGATTGAGAAGTCTTAAAAAATATGAGTTATTTTCTTGATGGGACAGAATTAAATATGTATTTATACTTTTTTTTTAAAAAAAAAATCTTGTCTCCCATAATCAGTTCTTTAAGATGCTGTATTTTACTGGGTATATGTGTATTTAGATATGTAATAATTTTCACTATAATTTGCACACACAGTAGCTGCTTTTCAGAGTCAAATTCTCCCCTCAGAGGCACATGCAGAGCTCCTGTTGAAGGCAAGTTCCTAATACACATATGCTTCATTGAAGAAGAAGATACTGCTGCGGGCCCAGTCCAGCAAACACTACTAGGGCATAATGCTTACTATTCTGAAGTCAGTGTGACTCCTCAGGACAGTAAGCAATATGCCCAGCCATAAGTAGTGGTTCAAAATTGGGCTCTCATTCACTGAGATTAATTTTGGTGTCAATGGGAACTGCACAGGTATATGTGAGAGCAGAAGAGGGCCAAGAGTTTACAGCCTTGTCAGTTTAAAAGCTCTTCGCTTAAAGGGCCTAAAACAACGAAATTAGATTATGTACCAACAGGTTTCTTAACTCCATCTTTTAAGAATTAATTATTTTTGAATAATACATGCATCAGCAGTGTCCATAACCAGAAAAGGTCTAGATGTTCTTGCAGTCCTGCAATCCTGAACTATTGTTTTCACTCTTCCTTTTTTTCTGCACTGAGATGAAAAAATTAGCTTTTGGCGCCGACCTTGTATGACAGTTTTCATCCCAGAGGGAACATTGCTAGCCCAGTTATGACTTCATGAAAATAGGAAGGTTTTTGTTTGTTTGTTTGTTTTTTCTTCAATGGTGGGCTAGCACAACTTCTAGCAGATCTAACAATCTCTAGCCAGGCAAACAAACCACTATAATACAGGTTAAAAAAAACAAAAACAAAACCCCTACAGGTTAGTTCCAGAATTATGGTATTAAAAAATGTTCAATTCCCTTGACATCAGCTGGCAATAGCACAGTTTGATTGTCTCTAAACAGGATGTTCCTGAGTGTTCAAAGTAGTGTATTTAAATGTTATTGAAAGTTGGTTACATAATAATAGTTAATGAAGTCAGGGCCTGTGTGATACCACTTTTAAATTGATTCTGAAGTGCACTACTTTTACCATCTTTCTGTTATGTTGCAGATTCGGAGCTATAACTTCAAATGCTTTTCTGAAGAGTATAGTCCTCAGTTCATCATTTTTACCATTTCTAAAAGTCACTGGCACCCAACTGTGTTTGATAACTCTGGCAGCATGCTCATATGATCCCTGAGTTCTTCCACCTTTTTTTCTTAGCGTAATGGTGGCCAAACCTTAAAAAGTTCAGAGGCTTGAATCTGTACACATAAGCGTATAAAAGTTTGGATACTTATCTGAAGCTTATCCAAAGTGCTTAACCTCTCTGGCCTCAAAATCAGTCAGGAAATCCCATGGCAACAGGCTGTCTTGTGAGATTTTCAGTAATTCCTGGTTTCTGCCAGGTTAGAAATATACCAAGAATAGCCTTTTTGATGGTATTTCAATATTTTCTTCCTGTGCCAGCTGATGCTAGAACTTATATTAAATGTTTCTTTGAAAAAAATTTTTCAAAACTCAAAATAGATTGAGGTTTAGGTTTGGTTCATGTTTTGGTTTTGGGCCAGTTCCTAACTTATCTAAATAAGTTTAATTTAGGGTCAGAAGCTGTTTCCACTGAAGTCTATAGTGAGTTATGCCACCTTTTTCAGTTAGAACAGAATTGGACACTTGGAATGATACCACTACCAGCTTTTGTGATAACAATATTACATTAGATTTCACATCATGTGTATCCATCTTCTCATAAACACTATTTTGATATTTTTAAACAATAGCTAAACCCAATTGCAATTCAACCACATAAGAGATTTTCCACATCGTTATTGTTTAATATTTCTATTGTGGTGGTGCCCAGAGGCCCCAGTCAGGAATAGCACTTATGATTCTAATTGCTCCATGAATATAGAGGTAGTACACTTTTCCTACTCAGAGAGCTTTACTGTCTAAAAAGATGAATAATATACAAAAGCTGGAGCAAAGGGAAATATATATACCTATATAAGAATTTTATATATGTTTCTGCGAGTGTGTGTATGCATCTGTGTGTAGGTACGCTTTTTCATTGTGTAGGTAAATATTGACTTCAGTTGCCCCTCAGCCTAACTATGAAATGTGGGATAATTTCTTGTAGGTGGTTCAGCAGAAGTGCACCATGAGTAGGGATTTGAAGGAGGACAGGGTGGATTCCTCAGATCAGTTCAAGGAAGGGCATTTGATGCACAGGGAGTGTAGTGTGAGAAAGTATGCAAAGGTCTGTGGGAGGAACAGGCAAGTGGTCAAGGCTGTTATCATGGGCAGAGTGGAAGGCCTGGGGAAGGATGCATTAAGGGGCAGGTGTGGATAACGAAAACAAAACAAAAACGGTTGCATCAAGGGTCCCAGCCATGTAACAACTTACACGGTTTTGATATAACTGGCAAAAAAAAAAATTCCTGAAAACTTGAATTTTTGCTTAACATACTAAATCAGTTATCTACACGTTTGAAAAGTTTATAGTCAGATAAATATTTGTTAACTGGTCAAAAATTTTGGGGCACCAGTGAAGTTTATAGAGAGATTAATGTTGTGATATGCCTGTATTAGTGCCAATCAGAATCTGCCAGAAATATTTCCAGAGATTTTTAAAAACTGTTTATTCCAAATTAAAATGCATACTGCTGTTTTTTCCTAGCTGCTTTCTTCCCAGTGCACTGTGCAATGAAGTTCCACAGTGGAAAAAGCATATTAAAATGTTCATTTCCAGATGAACAGAGAATTTGAGTTTACTGCTTCATCTATTGATTACACTTTTTTCATAGGCCATACTGTTTTCACTAATAAATTACTACCTTTGTGCATCTCTTGAAACTGGAAGCAAAAGAAGTTCAAAGAGTTAGGGTCTGATCCTGCATATACACTGAAGGTAGAGTGGGAGTTTTGGGTGCACATGTAATGAATGATAAGGTTTTCTGTGGAAACCATGACTGTTTACTCTGAAGATCTTTGTTCTAAACCAAAGAATAAAAAACACTTGGGTGCAAAAGGCATTTAAAAGTGGAAAGTTATGCAATAGGTTGTTTGGTTGAATACTTTAACTTCAAAAGCACCAGCTGTTTTAATGAATACACTTTTGCTTTTCCGAGTTGTTTATAAGACTTCAGGTATTCCTTTCATTTTACATTTACTTCTCAGTGATTTCCTGGAAAACCAGAAACAGTGAAACTTTTCTCCTGTAGGAGACTGGAGTAAATCTTTATTTAACTAACTCATGTATAGTCGTGTATATAAAGGTTTTTTCCCCCTATACCTACTGCTTTCTGCTACACTGATGGTAATGTACCTGGAAGGAAAAAGCATTCCAAGCTGAGACAGCCAGCGTCAGACAGGGCAGTCTGCCATCTGTCCCACCTGCTGCATTCATGTGTCCATCTGGTTACTGCAATAGCTCATTGCAGGCTTCAACAGAAGAACATTTAGACTGAAAAGAAGGCAGTGTGAATTATTTAGGTAGCTAGTGTAAATAAAGAGAGGGGGAGGGGAGGAGAGAAAAGGGAGGAATGGAAAAGAGCGAGAGAGCGCTCTCTTACTCCTAGATGCTTTGGAATGTGTTAATGCTTGAGAGCATTTGATTTGCATATAGATTTAGATGTATAGATCATTGTGAAGATTACAAGCCAATGAATTTTCTCTAGATTTAGATAGCTCTCAGCCTGGTTTGCACATAAAATATAGCCAGTTTCAGGAGGAGACTCTTTTGGGACTTTTAACCTAAGTGAAACTGATGAAATGTAATGCTTTTAGGTATTAATTTAGCAGAAATAAAATATTTCCTTTTAAGAGCTTTTTGTGCCCTTTGTTAACCAAGATTTTATAACTGCTTTACATATTTGATGTGTTATACACTGTGTGTGGTTTTGATTTGGTTGTAGTTAGTTACATTTATAGTCATCTACATTTTAGTCTCGGAAGAAATGCAGTTAGAAAAGTTTTTTTTTTCCTTTTTCCTATTTCAATTTAATTGTTATTGAATAAAACACATCAGCAATTGAATACTTTTAAAACCAGAAATGTGTTGTACACACACATGCAAACACAAACACAAAATATGTATATATGTATGTGCGTATGTATATACACACACGTGTATGTACACATGCATACAAAACACCTGGATCTCATCGGGATTTAAAATGGCGATGGGCAAATAGTCATGCATTAATACAGTAGCTTTCCAAAACAAACAGGCGGATTTAAGGCCTGCTGAGGTTAATTTTAAAAATCAAGCAACAGAAGGGTTGAATTGCAGTAGATAAGGTCATCATTATTATTCGCGTCTAAAAATAAATTATTTCTAGAAAAGATAAATAGCAATCAGGTTTAAATTTAAATGGAAGAATGCAATCTGAATACCTAGCACATTAGCTATATTTCTGAAGCTTTTTAAAAATTGTGCTTCTGTGTTATTTCTTTGATATATGAAACTCTTTAGTTTATTTCAATACTACATTTTATAAAATAGAAAATGATATTTTTACAGGGTTCATATTTGGCTGAGAGGGAAGTATTTTTCAGTTTCACAAGTCTCTCTTCCATTCTATTTTTAAATATGTGAGCTTTTCCTGAGCCAGGCAATAAAGGCAGGAACCTAATAAGATGAATCCTGGAAACAGGGGCAGGGTTCAGTGTCATTGTTTTGCCTGGTTTTAGAGCTGTGCAAAAAAGCGACACAGCACCTTGAAATCCCAGCAGCCTGACTGCTTCTGTAAGATTTGCACAACATTCAACTGCAGCCACCAAAGGGATTTGAGTGGATTGGATTTTTTTAAGGTTAGTCCATGTCAAACCTATTAAGTTCAATTCACATGCAAAACCCTTTTTACGTTTTTTTAAGCCAATAAGGCTCCAGCTACTATTAAGGCAACATCATGTACTTGCAGTAGAATATCCATGGTAATGGATCACCCTACTGGCACGTGGAGCTAACCAATAATCCACTTTGTCTTCTTTCAAATTAAAAGGGGCTGCATCTTCCACCATAGGCACATGAAAAACAGTTTGAACATGCAGAAGTTGAGATCCTTGAGAGCACGTTAAAGAACCTAAGTTGGACATTCTGAATATATATCTTCTGTTTACAACACGATCAACATAATTGTTGCTAAATGAAGATTTGTATAGCCTGTGGGTGCAGGTTAGACAGTGATTTAGTTAACTTTCCATATAGTGTTTCTCTTGCTTTTGAAAGGTCGTGGTCCCTGTAAATTGGCTCTATTGCTTAATGCTGAATAGATGTACAATATGTGTTTGACAGTAAGCAGAAGAAATCATTGGGTTAGTGAATGTACTGAGCAGTATATATGTAGTGAGCAGTGGCTACCGCACGGACGTATTTTCAAAAGAGGTGCTTCATTTTCAATTTAGAGACTGACCTGGATAATTTTGAGGGTTTCCACCGGTCTCAAAAACCCAGAGGACATCTGTCTGTGCAATATTCTGATGATTCTAGAAGTTTACCAGCAGACTGTACAAGGGGCGAATCGCTAAGACATCATGCCTCTTTTACACAGGCCCAAATCCTGAACCAATCCGAATTTCTCCTTTGGTGTTACTAAGAGTTTGGATTAAGGACTAGGAGCCCCAATCCCATTAGGTGCACATAAAGTCCTCCTGGTGCTCAGCCATTCCCAGGAGTTGGTTTTCATCCTGCAGGGTTGGGCAGCCAGTAAATCCTGCAGGATTGGGCCCCAGATACTGTGAATGCCTTTGCATGCATGTTTTTCATTTCAGCTTCAACTCATAGTGACTTAACTCTTTATAAAATATTGATTGGCTGAGCCTACAAGCCTTTATTCAGAGAGCCAGATCCGGAAAGTTATGTAGGGCTTTCTGCATAAAATTGCACACTTCCCATTTTTCCACTTATTTCATTGGGAGTTAAACGTGCTTGGCACATGATAGGAAATGTGAAATGCTGTGGGACTATCTTTGCATTTTTCTTTTTTCCTCCTTAGTTTATTGTTTGTTTTGTTTTTTATCACATAACAAGGGTAGATGGAAATGGTGCTTGATATTTATTTAGGCTGCTGCTTTCTTGTATGCGATATTTGAAGGTATAGGGTTCTCCTTACGTAAAACATTGCAAACACCTGGATATATGAGTAACTTTGTGTGAGTAGCCCCATAATTACTTCTTGAGTATGTTTTTGCAGGATCCGGGACTTAGTTCTTAAAATGTCAGTGTTTGAAGCTTTATTGTCTTAGTGGGAAAATATTTTTTTGGTATTTGGATGAAAGCATCATTCGGCAATGTGAAAAAACCCTGCAGACAACCTAACACCATGAACCAGCACCCATTATTCAGGGGTTTTGCCTGAATAGGAAGTGAAGGATCAGATTCATTTGCTAATAGTCAGCTCACTTTTTTGTTTTTGCTTTCAAATGGAGGCTTTTAAACTTATTTTGAATTCTGAGCTAAGTTACACTGGCCTAAGACCAGAGTAACTCTGTGGCGGTGTAACTGAATTCAGAAACTGCTTGCAATTCTTTGTTCTTTATGGCCTAAAAATCCTTGCCTCTGTAAAACAAAATAAAAAATAAAAGAAAGTTTTAGCAGGTAAGGGCTATTTACAACCTATGAAACATTTTAGTTACAATGTAAATTTATATTTAGTGATTCATCTAGCCACAATTTATAGCTGACAGTCCATTCTAGCTAGTTAGATTTATATAGTGCTTGCAGCTTTTAATACTGATGCCTGATAGCATTAATATGACTGTTTATGCCATTATTAATTATATCAGCTAAGTAGAAAATAGAGCATCCATGTTGCTACTTAATAGCATCACATAAAATACTCCATTATCCCATCTGTAGCATGGGGGAATGGTGGTGGTGTAAACTGCATGAGTTTTTCATTTATTAATATTTGGGGAGGGTAAGGTTAGCATTTCTTCGGGGAGGGAAGTGAGGGGAAGGAGGTAGTCCAGAATTCTGGGTTGGATTCTCTTTTGCTTGACGCCTTCTGTTGAGAAGAAGATTATGATTGTTTTGCAGGACAGCTTCATCGTAGCACAAGACTTATGTATTTCTTTGTTGTCAGACACCACTTCTGGCAAAAGTCTGCTCTACTTTCATATTTCTTTAAAGTGTGCGGGCTACAATGCAGCACTGTGTCATCATGCATATATTAAGATAAGATTACAAGGATTCTGATAGTAGCAATTGTTATATTATTAGAAATCGTGCACACACCAACTCCTTTTGGCAAAAGTAAGGATAGGTTCACCTGGGATGTAAATTGTGGCCTTCTAGCTTTGTTCTTAGTTTTTAGCAGCATTTGTATGAAGGGGGACGGGGGAAGAAGCAGCATTTGTTTGAAGCAGGGTGCGGGGGGAGAGCAAGAGAGGCTGAAGTTCATTTCTCAGAGAGGCTAAATTATCATATTGCCTCAAATTACAAATTCTTTCCACAGCAGAAATGAATCATTTTAAGCATTAGTTTGGGAAGGCTAGAGTCGAACCCACTTCTCTGCCATCCACATATTGCATCTCTAATGCTGCCAATCTCTTACTTTTCATAATTGCTGAATTCGTTTTCCAAAATTAGCGAAGAGTATGGGGAAAAGTTAAGGAAATGAAGTAGTTTTGACTAGCTCTGAGTGCCACTGGAGATTTAGCTGTGTCGTTTTATTGTGAGGTGCCTAGAACACTACAGCAGATACATCATAAAAATAAAATGTATTATTTGATTATTGTATTATTACTGTTGCAAGCCACCAGAGAAATGTTGCAGAAATGAAGAGATCACAGTGTACCAAGGGGAAACATAGGTATAGTGAGATATCAGGCTCTAAATGAAGCACTCTTCCCCTGTCTTTTCCTGCCAGTGGAGTAGCTTGTCACCAGCAGGAGCACAGCTCTTGCAATGCACTGAGAATCCTGCTTTCAGCAAGCCTTAAAGATTTTCTTCTGAAAAACCTCACCGTATGAGCTTGGATTCCAGGAGGATGTGAGCGCGATCCCTGTTCAGAAAAAATGTGCTCAATCTGTTTCAGGCGAGTTCCCTGAAAGATAGGTTAAGTCAACTGATTGAGCTGATTTTCCCTCTTGAGGTGATATTTTATTTATATGCTAAAATGCTTGGAAAGTGATTAATTTGTCAGGGGAACATCTTGTTACTGTAAATTTGCCGAATGTGTAATAAAATTGCCATAACACAGATGGGAAAATGAAGATCTTTTAAAATGAAATAACTGAGCAGTCTGCCTGCATTTTTACCAGTTAATTTTAACTTTGTTAAATTTCTTCACCATTTTTTTTTCCTGAAGAAAGCAAGCTGGGGAGGGTCTGCGCTGAAGGGGGGAAGAGAGAGTGGGGGTAGAGGCTCTGATAGCTGTATAGATGCCCTTACTTTCTCCCTGGATCAGAGGTAACTGATAAATTTATCAAATTTCTGCCTGGGCTGATTGATTCAGTTGATGTATATAAATTATACAGGTCATACTCCCCTTTCTAGTAACATGGAAGTTAGAAATAGGAACCTCAAAGGAGACCATAGCAGGCATGTGCTTCTAGTCAGTAAGAGGCACTTGAAACAGTTCTTCCCTGCCTGTTTCTGCAGGATCACTTTCAGTCGACATCCAAATAGTATTACGATCTTATTATTCTTTTACAGCAATTGCTTAATGTCAGGGAGTGGGGAAGTTTGATCATGTAGAGGTGCTCAGTAAAAAGTGAAAGGCAAAGAATACAATACCTGTCACTGAGTTTCAGAGTGTAACTAGTGAAAATAGCATTAGTGAAGGAACAATGCCTTTTATTCATACTTCTTTTACTACCGCCTGTCCATCTGTCCACTGGAATGAGCCACTTATCATGCTTCCGGGTTTTTCTCTTTCAACTTAAAGAATTATGAAAGCAAAATTCCAATTTTTCCTGTCCCTTTATGACAGGTAGACTGAAGATTGTGGTCATTTGGATTAAAAACATATCCATCACCACCAGAAGACAGGTTATTATTATGTCTCCTTTGAATATATGAATTTCATCCACTATGTGTTGGAAGTCTAAGAATGCCAACTTTTTATATAAAATAATTATCCCACTGGTGATGTACTGCATACTGTTGCCATATTTTTTTCACTTTTACAGCATTCTTGGCCTTATCACCCATAACATAAATTGTGTGCTCTCATATTAAATAAAACCTGTAGGATAACAATCCCTGTATAATGTGCAGTCAGCCAATCACACATCACCATTTGACTGTCACTATTTGTTTTCCTATGACAGATATTTCAGTAGATATCCCAGTGTAAATTTGACAGCATGTTTGATACAGGGAAATAAGAGGGTGACCTTATTTATGTGCTCACACTGACCTCAACGTACCACCCCCAGGTAAGCGAGGGTCCATTCATGGACAGGCAATGTTCTGAGTTAACTGGTTTTATTATCTCAGCTTCCTAATCTTTTCCTGGAATGCCAGGGATACCATCCTGTAAAGAAGCAATAGTCTAGAACCCAGTCTGTTTTACTTGACAGTTGCTGTCAAACCCCTGCTTTACAAGAGACCAGTTCAAGAATGGGTAGGGTTGCCAACTTTGGTTCCTGGAGATTTCATCACATGACATAATCTTTAATTAAAGATTAATTCCTAGAGACTCCAGGACTATCCTGTAGGGATGGCAACCTTAGATGGGGCATATTTGACTTAATGATATCTATTCTATCCCAACACTGAGTGAAATGTGGATTGGTGGTCGCCAGATGTACCATGATCCAAAACATAAGGCCTGATCCTGCAAGCCTGCTCCATGATGCTCTCTCATTGACTTCAGGGGATGTTCTTTTTCAGTGCTGAATATTTCCTGAAAGGTGCTGCACATCCTTAACTTGTGCTGAAGTCAGTGAGGCTCAGCACATTGTAGGATCAGGGAGGTGCACTTGAACCTGGTTTAATCGTGGATGCACTTTTTTTTCCTTGAAGATAACGATTGTGAATGTCTAACATATCAAAACTCCAATTGATTCCCAGTTGGCTTCAGTGGAAGTTTTGGGTATAAAAGACATGCACTTGTGATCTAGATCTTATACGATTGAAATAATTAAGGCAAGTATGTTACAAAAATACAACTGAAATATATGGTTTACAGTATAAGATAAATGTTGCCGGCCAAATCTTGCAGCCTTTTCTCAGGTTGTTCTCCAGCTAAACTCAGTCAAGATCTTGCCTGAGTGATAATTAAGCAGATTCAGGCGCATATTAATTAACAACATACCTACATGGTCATGTTAAAATTGCAAGCGTTTGTCTTCAACAGTAATCCTGTCCTGAAGGCAATAAATAGAATGGCAAGGTGCTTTTGTTCACTTCCTTGGATAAATATTTTCTAAAGGTACCAAATTTCCTTCCTTTTTTAAAAACAGTAAAAGCCACATCAGGAATTCATAAAGAAGCTTATCCTGTAAACTCGCTTGCTATATTTATGCAGACTGTGTAGAAGTGAAATCCATTTATGCCAGTTTCTTCCTGACCTTTGCTGCTAATATCCAGAGGCAAAACTCCAGCATATAAGCCCAATGGCATAAATAGCTTTGAATTACACATAGTCGTATGTGAACAATGTGTAACTGTGAAAAGCCAAAGGTGGGGGGGTATTATTTTTAGGATCTATAATCACGCTTATTAAAATCAAAGCTAGGATAGATAGATTTTTCTTCCATGATTTCTGATATACATTATACAATGTATCTTAATGTGTGATGATATAGTCCTCAAGATCATATTCAAGTATTTTTTTTTTGCCCACTTAATTTTCAGAATGTACAGGGATCAAAATAGGGAAACAAGCAGTGAGACTAAAGAAAGACATCCACTTTTCTTACAGGTTTCATTAGTGATTTGCAAATGTTAGGACCTTACAGCCATTTGTTATACGTTAACAACTAAGGCTCTGATTCTGCAAACATTTATGCACACCAGATGCGGGTGGACTATTGCACCCACACTGAGTCCCTTTGAATTGAGTGGGGGGCCTGGCACAGTTGCAGTGGTCTGCCAGCACACTGAGCCTTGCAATATCGAGGCCTTAGTCCCACTGAATTCACTTGCTGGCTTGGGTAGTTCCTCAGCAGGTGTAACATGTCCTAGCTCCATTTAAGTCAACGGAGCTAGGACAATTTACAACAGTTAGGAATCAACCCTGGTACATCCGAGGTTTTGGTCCATGACTGGTGGCAAAAGTTTTGCCCTGCTTGGAACAAACTCCATGCTGATTTTGCTCACTTTTTCTATGAAGGAAAAAAACCTTTTATTTTAATGTTCCATGTATTTTACTTGTAATCACTTAAGAGTCAAGCAGTAAAATCGGAGGAGACCTCTTCAGATTTCATTTACTTGTTTTATAATGTGCATCTCCTTTCACAGATGTTCCAGTGTGGCTGTACATTTGTGATCTTTCCTTCTGTTAGGAATTCTTTTGTACATTCTGGTTTCATATAGTGCATAATTCATCTTCAATCTACATGTTGCAGCATGTTCCCATTCTATTTATATGTATTTTTTGTATTGTCTCCCTCTTCTCTTTTTATTGCAAATCCTTTTTAAAAAATACAAAAAAACCTTGGGCTATTCACAGCTACACATTGCTCACACATTACTCTGTGTTGGCTAAAGCTGTTTGTGCCAGAGGCTTTATTTTGGGGAAATCTGCAGACAAAGAAATAAGATTGCTTTTCGTCAACTGAAATATATACGTTTCAACATTGAGGGGAAAGATATTTTATTTATTCTTTAACTCATTACTATGAGTGGCATGAAAATAAGCTCCCCCTTTTGAAACTCTATGTTCAAAAGTGACAAGTGCTCTATTCCTATGAGTTCAAGACACAGAGCCTGATTCTGCTCCCGTGGAAATAAATGAGGAAAATCCCTGGGTGGAATCCGGGCCCTATTGAAGTCAATGGGGAAATTCCCATTGATCTCAACAGGACAAGGATTTTATCCCCATTGATATCCATAGGAGCGCAGGGGGAGATCCAAGCCCCGTAAGCCATTAATTCATATAAGACTGTCTGTGAGCTATGAGGGCTAGAGGTGACTCAATTTCTGAACCTTCATAACTGCAGTAAAGGCCCACTCCTGCAGTTTTTATGGAGGCAAAATTCCAATAAAAGAGTTGGATTTATGCTTCCATAATATGACATGGCACAATTAGAGAGTATCAGAAATGTATGCATTTGGGAGAATTTGCCCCAGTAACAGTTGTAAACACCTTTCAACTTTTGTTTGGTATCTTGGGTGTATTTGCATCTTATAATTTGAAAGAGGTTTTCCCCTTCTAAAATATTATACCTCACTCAGCTCAGTTTCCTTAAAAACAAACAAACAACAACAAAAAAACAAAAACAATTTCAGGCTTTCTGTATGAGATCATGACAAAGTGAATTTTATAGCCAGTACTGAAAGGGACTAAACTTGACAACAATTGTATTTCATGACAACCTTTGCTTTCATGTCCCCAGCCTGCTTTCCTATCAGGGTGGTTTTTTTTTTCTTTCTCCCTGCCTCGCTCCCCCCCCCCCCCAACCCTCAAATTTGAACTATTCCATATCTCTGCATTGGCTGGAAACAAATCCCTTTACCAGAAGTGCATTTTAATGGAGAGCATGCTTCAGTTAAGTCACCAGAACCTTAACTGTATAATATTCAATTTCTTACCAACCCAGAACCAAAGCTTTTCATTGAGAGCCATGTTCATAAGGGTAGTGGAAGAATTACTATTACAGAACTAAACCAGATTAGGGGGGAATGTGAATTAGATTTGGTAACAGATGGTGCTGAGGAAATTAAAGGTACTTTGCGAATGGAAGCGACAGCAGCTTGCCTCTTTTTCTCTCTGTCTCTCTCTTTCATGCACTTGATAGACGGGTATAAATCACAACAATCCCGTTTTGACAGCCAATTTCGAGAATTTGATCTGGTTAAAGACATGGCTTTCCTGCTCCACTCACCGAAACCAGCTTCTATTTTATTTTTATACAGCACCTTGTCATATTTAGGGAAATAGAATCACCTGCCTCCCTTTAATGAAATTTTCTGTAATTACAGTTTTAGCTCTTTCGAGTTAATTACTTTTCCATTCAGCCTGAGTTCTCAGACTGTCTCACTGGGGTTTTTTTCCCTCCCCCCCCCCACCCCACACTCATTCATATTGCTTTAATTTTTGTAAAGATGCTGTTCATTGTTAGAAATTGTTGTCAGATCCATGATAATTTAATCATAATTATCAAAATCATTATTGTTGAGGGAGAAAGCAATGCAAACAATTGTTGAAGTCACTGCATCTTTTTTGACAGTGGGGAGAAGCCTTTCAGGAAATACTCTGATGTTCAGGGGTTGTTTTTTTTTTTGGTTTGTTTACTAAACTAGATCCAAGAAGCACATGGAGAGCTAGATAAAAAATGCTTTTCTTGTAAGTGAAAGCCGCTCAAATTGATGTGGACACAGTGGCAAAATGAGGACAGACACATGCATGGAATTAAGCTCAGGTTGCAACTTTTATTAAACTAGTGGATGGGCATGACCCACCCATACTTTCCAGTGCAGGGGTGACAGGGCTCCTTACTATATAACCCGTAACACAGGGTCAGCTCCCCTCAGCCTACACCCAGGACTCCTCTTTCTCTGAGTCCTAGCACCCTCCCCACCATGAGGTGGACAGAGGATATAGCAGGGTGGGGATCTCAACCTGTTCAGGCCACAAGGTCTCACCCTATCACACAAGCCGATGGCCCATCACTAAAATCCCAGGTCTTGTACTTCTGGGAACAGTTCATTTTATTCTCTTAACCACGCTGGGATCTGGCTGCAAGCAGCAATGAATAAACAACAGCACACCCCAATAGCTCAGTTAGGTACTAAGTGCATTCCTACTTACTTGAAGGTGGTGCAAGGCAGGCAAAAAATGCCCTGTCCTCTGCCCGTGGGCCCATGGGAGAAAAAAATCCTTCCTGACCACCCGAACAGGCGATCGGCAAGACCTGCAGCATCTGCGAGTCTGGGTTCGCATTGCTAGTTTGATTGGGTAGGATGGTGCTGGTGGAATGGAGCCAAAAGAGGATCCATGTGGCTGCTGTGCTGGGCTAAATCCTGGGAGCTGGGGAATTCTGGCCAATCAGCACCCCTCTCCAACAGCTGGCCAATGGGTACCAGAGACTCCCAAGGGAGGAGCTGCCTATTATCCCTTGGGTAGTGTTTCCCTCCCTTGCTACTGGGACTGTTCCCCTTTCACTGCTGGCCCCATCAAGTTCCCCCACCCGTTGATGTGGCTGGGAGGCTTTTGTCTGCCTATAGCTTTTTTTGCAGCCTCTGATAGCACATTTTTCAGAAAAAATCAGGATAAAATTCCAGAGCCGCAGTTTGTTTATGTAAACTTGTCCTCGTTCTAGGGTCCAGATTTTAAATTCAGGCCTCTGGGTGCTGAATATAATTCACTTTTTGCAGTTAGGGTGGCAAATTTGAAAATGAACAAACAGACACTATGCTTCGTGACTTGGAGATTCCTCACCATATGCCAAAGGTCTCCAAAGTAAAAAAGGGGACAAGAAAAGAAAATGGGGGAGAGGGGCAATTTCTGTCAGGAATTGAAGAGAAGATTCTTAGAGCTGGCAACTAACAGTTGGTAGAAATAAAGCTTCCTACTGGCAGTCAAATCAAATGTAGTAACAACTCAGCGACTCCCTGCTGCTAGCTGCCAGCATGGTGTAACACACAGGGACAAACATTCACTTAAACACTGATTGCAGGAAAACGTCATTTTCCAACTCACCAAGTATTTTACACACATACACACGGTGGTGTGTGTCCATGTAGAGAGAGGAGGTGGGCAGGAATTGGAATCAACTGGGTCATTTATTTCACAATTTTTAATCCTAACTCTTTAAGAAACTCAGGATCTGATGTCATTCCTATCATGCTCTTTCTAATTGTTCTTCAATATCACACTGATTTTGGCAAATGAATTATAATTAATCTATTGCCTAATCTATAGAAAATCACTGAGGGAATTGGGTAATAGGCCCGTATATACATTTGCATGCGCACACACACACACACACACTCCCTCTCAGATAGTCAGCAGAAAATCATTGAGACAAATTGTGGAAGCTAGGATGACACAACTTTGTCTGTCTTGAGACTTATGGACGTTTTCTTCTTAACACCTCCCTCCCCCCCAAGTGACAAATAACAACTAGGTCCCTGTGATCTGCAGTACTGGCTTTCTGACTGGTACAAGTAACTGCTTTTGATGCTATAATCATTTCAAAATAATCCCTCTTTGGAAAGCCTGTTACATTCTGGAATAAATCTTTGGTTATTTTTGTAGTTTGTGGAGGTTCTTTTCTTGAATGAGATGAATGCAGTGTTGATTTTTCTTTTACTGTTTCAATTGATTTCTTTTAATTGAAAATAATTCCCAGAATTAATAGTTAGGAGATGCCTTGTCACTTTAACTTCTCCTGAGGCTGGAAACATCAGGTGAACTCCACCTGATATGAATAGAGAATAATCTCAGATAATATAATTTTAGATCACAGAAAACCAGCTGGATTTTTAACCAGCTGGTGTTTCACTCTGTCCTAATGTGTGACATTAAATAAAATAGTTTGCTCATAATTTGACAATAAAATTTAATAAACATGTTGTTGTTCCCAGTCTTGATACTTATTCTCACAGAATGATTCTTGGCTACCATTCTAGTAGTCATATTCCAGCCTTCCCGCTATATATCTTTGTAGCACAGACAATCTCTTAATATAAATTTGTACAACTCCTGGCACAACAGGGCCCCAGTTTAGTTGAGGCCTGTAGGCACTACTGTAATATAATTATAAATAACAAGATATGGGATTTAAAACCAGCGAACAAACAGGAAAGTTAAATATAAAAACCAGCACGTGGTTCCAAATAACAACCATATTCCTACTTTATAGGCCTGTGAGAACAAAGGAGGAAGAAGAAAATTAAGAACTGAGAATCGGCCTTAACTTTTTGCTTGTTCAGTATTGTTGATCTGTGTTGGAACCTTCATACATTGTATACATCAGTATACACGCGCACGTTCCTTTTTTGATGTGAGTTTCAGACACCCTGGAAGGATTTTCATTTAGCTGTCATCTGCTTCTTGTGTTGGTTTCTCTTCAGTGTGTTCCTTCCTTTGAGTGCTTGAAAACTGAATTGTCTGAACACAAGAAAACTTTATTGATCCATATTTCTATTTGAAAGACTTAAGATTTGTAGAAGTGGGTGACTTTCTTTTCTGCAGAAAGCTTACTGCAGAGGAGGTCTGTTAGTAGCATAGTAAATCTCAACAGATGAATAAATATTACAGGCGCATATACAATATTAGACTTCAGTTTGTGACATCTTGCTGCAGTTTTTTGCTTACATGTTAGAGGCTTCCTGTGCGTCATAGTGACATACACTGTTACCCAGTATCTCCAGTGTAACTTGACCTGGTTCTTATTCAGACACCTGGTGTGTTGGCTCAAAGGTGCAAGGTCATTTATTTTTCTTCCCTCTGAACTTTTTGTTCCCAAGAGAGTGCCTGATGCACAGAACAGGGCTTGTGTGGTGTGATAAAATTTAAATTTTGCTGCCTACAATTGCTGCACATTTAAACCTTACAAGTAATTTTAGGATTCACGTCATGGTCTTTACGCTCTGTGAGCTCAGTATGCTAGAGAGACTGTGCATGTCTAAGGATACATTTAATTAAAGCTGCATTAGTGCATATATACAGACTTGTTAAAACACTTGGTTTATCTCAATAATATTGATTAATAGCAGTAGTTTGTTTAATCTAAGTGTATTTTTGCTATTATTACATTACTTCAAAGTAATCGGGGTAATAGTAATCATCAGTGAGATATCACGTTGGTTATAAAGTAATGCCATAAGAATTGATTTGAACTTGGCAGGAAGAGAAAGCTCTTGTGCACGTAGTGCCAAAGCCCGGTTTAGATTATTAGAATGAGAGTTTTAAGCATAATCTCAGTTTGTATAGACAGTATGTACTTTATAGGCTTATAGGTTGCTCTATACTAGATCAGTATCCATTTTATCAAGAAACACCTCAGGCAGTTAATTATGCAAAACAGCCTGTATGTAATTACACAGTATTATTATGCATTTAGAACTTTTATTGATTTGCTAGTTGCTCGCTTACAGTATTTAGAGCTATAAACAAGAAATGCTCACCCTAAATTGAACTAGATCCAAGGAAATGAGCTAAGGATAAATTACACTAGTATGCATTGCTGCATCAAATCTAATCCTTAAGCGCAGAAACTGTCAACAATGATCATTTGCAACACATTGTGATATCACAGGACCGCTTCCTTCCCATTAATAAAGTTTATCAACCAGCAAGTGCAGGGAATCACCTTGCAAGAGTGAGGAGCAATTGTGATGACTTTACATAAATAAAAAATGTCGGGAAAAAAGGTTAAAATATTCTCCCTAACTTTACAGGGCATAGAATTATTACATTTGAGTCAATAGTTGGAAAAAATTGCAGTTTTTAAAAATAATGCAGTTATGGTGAAGTTGAGAGTCCTGGGATATTTGCCTTGGAACTAAAAATGAATGATTGTGCATTCTTCCACTTTGGTGTCATTGAGCGCTGTGGTGTGCCTTAGTAGGTCACATGCAGATTGATGATACCAGTTGGGAAGCTGGAACTTGGCTGCAGATTCTTGATCTCCAGGTAACTTGGGCTGCTGCTTGCAGCACCTTGATGTCTACGTACACTGCTTCCACAGCTCCAACTGTCAGCAGTGCTGACATCAGCCCTGGAGAGAGCTGTTTGCTTGCTTCAGCACATTTGATAGTGATGGAATGATGGAGACTGCTAGAAAAATTTAAGAGGCAGAAGAAACATAAATTTTAGAGAAGTTGCTCAACATTTGTAAAACAATGGAGACAGTCATGTCCATCTTTTTGGCCCTAAGTACTCCTCAGTAGGCCATGCGTGGATGTTTGTTAATAAAGGCCTAATGCATAACATGGGTGTGTGTGGTGGTGGAGGGGTCAGGATTAGCAATGCTTACTTTGCAATGAATGATCTCATCCATTAGGTTAACCAGGCAGACCTTAAGATATTTCTTATTAAAAGAAGGAATCCTTTCTGTTCCTTCCTCCAACTAAACCAGTGCACCTTAATGCAATGATGATATGTTAGACCCAGCAGTTGTCAAAGCATCGTATTACTGTGATGCCATAATGACACCCTGTCTCTGTAAAGTAGTCATGTTTTCTAAAATCACACGTTGCACCGTTGATTTCTGACATGACACTTCATTCAGTCGCTTTCCCTTTCTTCGGCATCACCATTCTCTGACAATAGCAGCTGGTGCCCATTTTCCTACTAAGTGATTCACATTTTGCCACTTTACTAGAGTGCAATTAGCTGAAGCAGAAAAAAAATGCTCATTGTAAAGTATTTCAGCTGAAATTGTAACTCAGCTCTGTAACAAGAGCTTGGGAGAGAGTCTCGAGGTGACCTGAGTGTCACTGCAAGAGGCAACATTTTGGTTTCCTTCCACACAAATACTTTTTCTCCTCCATTCAAAGGAACAAAATATAGGAAATCACAGGTGCACGCATCACCATTCTCTGTCTATTGATTTTGGTACAGAAAGTGAAACGTTACTAAAAGTGAAATATCACACTTCTTTGTGGTTAAAGTGTGGCCCTGGAAGAATGGCAAGCTGGGTTCTATTCCTGGCTCTGACAAAGACTTCATGTGTGATCTTGGGCAAGGCTTTCTTGCCTACTACACAGTGGGGATACCCCGGCCTCACAGAGGTTTTGTGAGTCGACCACAGTTGATGTTTGTGAAGCATGTTGGAAGATAGTGGATGGGTGGCGTTCTTAAAGTGCCAGTGTATAATAATTCCTATCTCACTGGCTCATTTAAAGAAGTTACCATTAACACACTGTAGTATCTGCAGCATCAAAGAAATTCTCCTTTACAATGGAAAATAACTGTGACATCTCATACCATTATGTGGCAGCTTGGTAAATGTCTGTTTATTTATTGGTGACCAGTGTAATTACTGGGACAAAGGGTCGCTCTGCTCTAAGTTACAGCATCACTGCAGCACTGTAGAAGTCAGTGGGGCTGTGCTGGTGTAACATGGAACAAAATTTGGCCTGTTTTCCAATCCCAGGATGCCATTGTTTGTTTGTTTGTTTTGTTTTTATTCTTCTTAAATATGTCAAATAAGGGAAGAAAGGAGAAAACAATATTCTAACCAAATAGCCTAATCCTGCCGTCTTGGTTGTGGAAAAGGTCCCATTGACTTGAATGGTGGGAGAGTTTCCTCTGCTAAGACTAATTGGGCCCAAATTATTTTATACATCCTACTAGGACATTGATACTGATTTAACCAGCGTCAGCATTGTCAGTATCATTAGTAGTGTAGCAGATAGAAGCAATATAAATGTAATGCCACTAACATCTTCATTAATGATATTTAAAAAAATCTTGGCCTTGTTGAAAAATGTGGCATGGAAAATATCTACCACTGTTTTATTTAAAAAGCTATTTTAAGTGGTTTTGAGTGCATTTGCTAACATTCTTCTCTGTAACCTTCTGCCAAAAGCACTGGGCCAAATAGCTAAACTTTGCTCAGATGAAAGATTTTTGCATCTTGGCATTATAGCAAACATGAAGGGATGTAACTTAAGATATATTATGAAAGGTTTGAAGTGGCCTGTTTTCCTAAGAATCTGTTCTCCCTTGGATGCAGGCATGGGACTATTGTTAGAGCAAACTGGAGTTGCTGTCTTTGTGGGCACTGAATGGACTGTGAATCCAAAGTCAGCAATGTCTCCAGTTTTGTTCATGAGTAGCTGAGAGAGGTTTTAGAAAGCACATGTGGGTATACTCCACCTCCAGTGCAGCTATCATTCATTTGACTTAAAATAATAATAAAGAAAAAACAACCCCACCAAGACTTTAAACTAAATATTGTACACTTTCAGATGAAACATGTTATTTCTATTCATACACCTTAACTAAATTTAGTTTTTTATTAATCCAATGTGACCTAAAAAAATTCTGCATTAACAGCACAATGTGGAATTGGGCTTATTCTCTTTGAATGCAGATAAAGCCATCATCTTGAAAATAGCTCTTTCTGACAAAAAGGTGTTCTTTTGAAATAAAGTCTTATTCACTACATTCCTCTTAGAGTTAATGTGAATTTTAGTGCCTCTAATTTTAGATTGAAGTGAAGTCTAGAATAAAACCCACGAGCTGACAATTGAATTTATAGATAGTTGTGAATATTTCAGGCTTGAATAATAGAGCTGTAGACTTTCAGAGACAGAGAGGAAGAGAGAATTAAGCTCCAACTGTAGTTTTAGAATAAAATGCAATGGTGTCTAGGAAGTCTTCAGTGTAATGAGCTAAGTAGTAATTAGGAGGCAACGCTCTTACTGAGATCTGGTTCAGGCATTATTCCAAATGTTTAATGAGATGACTTGATGATGGCCCAACCTGTCAAAGGTGTAGATCAGCGGTTTTCAAACTTTTTTTCTGGCGACCCAGTTGAAGAAAATTGTTGACACCCGCGACCCAACAGAGCTGGGGATGAAGGGTTTGGAGTGTGGGAGGGGCTCAGGGCTGGGGCAGAGGGTTGGGGTGAGGGCTGCAGTGTGGGGCTGGGGATGAGGGGTTTGGAGTACAGGAAGGGATTCTGGGGTTGGGGGGGGCTCAGGACTGGGGCAGGAGAGTGGGGTGCGGGGTTGGGGCACAGGCTTACCTCAGGCAGCTCCCAGTCAGCGGCGCAGAGGGGGTGCTAAGGCAGGCTTCCTGCCTGTCCTGGCACACCAGACTGTGCTGTGCCCAGGAAGCGGCGAGCAGCAAGTCTGGCTCCTAGGTAGAGGCATGCAAGCGGCTCTGCACGGCTCTCACCTGCAGGGACCACCCCCTCCAGCTCCCATTGGCCGGGAGCTAGTGCTCTGGGCAGCGGCAGCATGCAGAGCACCGTGGCCCCCCCGCCTAGGAGCTGGACCTGCTGCTGGCCACTTCTGGGGCGCAGCGTGGTGTCAGAACAGGTAGGGACTAGCCTGCCTTAGCTGGGCAGCACCAACAATGGGACTTTTAACAGCTCAGTTGGAAGTGCTGACCAGAGCCACCGCGACCCAGTGCTTTACGTTCCGCGACTCAGTACTGGGTCACAACCCGCAGTTTGAAAACCACTGGTATAGATGGCTCTTGAACCTCTTCCATTTGAAAGGGGTGCAGTAACAGATAAATTAAATTAGCATGAAACACGTGCCTATTGTCACTCACTGCCAATGTCACCAATATACATATATCCTTTGTTTGGTTTGCTTCTTCAGGGAGTTGAGCAACTTTTCATCCACTGAAAGCTACTATTTTCCCATCTCCTTGCAGTGGTTAGTTTGAACTGTACTTCTGTACTCCTGTGCACCAATCCAGTTTGCACTATTGAATCTGCAGCCAAGAGCAGATAAACCTTGATTAGTACTAGAAACTGCCAGTTCAAAAACATCAGCAGACTAGCTGTTAGCCTGTACAGCATTGGAGATCTGATCTTGAGCTTGTAAAGAGGAGAGATAATATTTTGGTTCTGACAGTATAGTACAGGATAGTAGGAGAAACCCATTTTTGCACCAGATAAGACAACATGCGTTTGGACAACTAATTAATTGTTGACTTAATATTAAGTAATCAAATAACGATTCTGGGAACGGGAAGGTGACACAGAGTTTGTGCTCTTATAAATTATTCCCTAAACTAGAGCAAATTCACCAGTAGGAATCTTGCAGAGAGGAGAATGTGCCACGAGCGGAGACTAGAGGATATATAGTTGTGCTCCTATGGTTGTAACAGTAATGATTTTATGCACGGAATCGCAACGAAAAGAAGGCTAAAGAAAGGCCAGGTGCTTGTATTCAAGAAAAGGACCTCAGCATGCAGAAATAAAAAGCCCTCTAGCTGGTAGATTGTGAAAGAGTTAATTGATATTTTTTATCATAGCTGTATAAAATGCAGTGTCACAGAACGAAAGAGTGAGCAAGAGAGAGAGCGAGAGAGAGAGAGAGAGAGAGAGAGAGAGACCATGTTTTAGTACCCTAATAACTTCTAACTCTAGTCTAAGATCATAATGTATGGGAGAGCGGTCCAGTAATTATAAGGTAATAAGTGGAGTGGTGGTGTAAGTGCTCTAAATTAAAAGGAATCTGCAGAGCTGCTGTAAGTCAGTGCCGACCCGCTTTCTTTCAAACGTTGACTTGAGAAAAGTGCTTAGCCCAGAGTGCAAGTAGAGAGACGAGAGAGCTATCTATTAATTACAACACTCATTAACAGTGATGGGTACAAGGCAGCAGATGCAGAAGGAACGGCACGCACTAGTGCAGGCTGGCAAGGGGATTTCCCCCGGTCCCCGCCCCCCCCACTCCCCCCCACTAGTTCTTGAGAAAAGGACAACACAAGCAGGTGGTCCAAAGCAATAAGGTATTTTCAAGGATTTAACCTTCCCATTTCCTTGGTGTATGTGCTGACACCGAATGGTTTTTCTCCCTCCCCATCCCAAATAAATATAGTGCTTAGGTGTAGTGAATGAAGTGTCCACTCGTCAGTCTGTTGTTTGGTTTCATATTCACATGCAATTTGTTTTTTATATTCTTTTTGGTAAAATTCACCTCAATGATGAAGGCCCTATGACCACCTAAATCCCACTTTAAATATAGGGTAAATCTTACTCTAAGTGGACGTTTCTAGTGAGGGGCCAAATTCTGATCTTGATATCTGTGGTGTAAGAATAAACTGAAATCTAGTTGCTGGATTTCTTTCTGATTTACATTGGTGAATTTGGCACCAGAGCTTAAAGCTGCATCTGAATTTTATTATGGCACATAAATATGAGCAAGAGAAGAGATATAACATCTCAAAACTGATGTGAAATTATTTTAAGTCTGCCAAATTACCTGCTGCAAACGTAACTACACTTGATTTTAATGTAGTTGTTTCCAAAACAATAGTATAACCACATGTGGGTGGGCTTATATAGTGGTTGCATTCATCTGAGAAAAGTCATCTGAGACTGCTCGTCTGTGAATTGGGAGTGACAAAGTCTTTGCCCAGCACGCCATTTGCCACTGTGGCTTAGTAATCACAATAACAGACAGGGAAGGTAAATCTGATCATAACCTTTCTAAATATTATTCTACCCTCCAACTCCCTGCGTCCTGCCAAAAAAAGGACAGTTAGCTTTACATACGGGAAAGAAAAGGAAAGAGGGTGTGTTTTTTTTCTTGACAGAGAGCTAATTTGTCAGATCAAATGTCTTGTTGCTCTGCTTCACATGCTCAACTCTGAAGGCAAGAATTAAGAAATAGGGCAATCAAGGATCTCACCCTTTGAAAGATAAAACTTTTATCCATTTCCTCCTTTTTTTTTAACCCAGAAAGTAAAACGTAAAATGTCAGCTCCTCTAGAACTGTAGATATATGGGGTGCTGGCATAGTTATTACTGGTTAGTCTGAGGATAATGGCTAAAAAGTAATTGCAGCCAGAGATGATGAATCATTCCACTTAGATTTTGTGAAACTAGTGTCCAACCTTAATTATTGTTAGAATCCTGAGATGATGTTACTTCATTACTAAATAGCTATACCTAATAAAGAAATGTTAATAATAAAAGTAATTGGGAGACTTATTCTTCAATTCCATGGTCAGATCAATAGATGATGTAGTTATGCTTTATTGAAACGTGCTGACAAACAGTAATTACTGAGCACAACATTTATCACTTCAAACTCAGAAATGTTTGATTCTGTCGATAGTGGAATTTATGCAAGGAAAAATGCAGTGAGGGAGGGGCAAATGAAATAAACTCTAGTAATCAAATGGGTTTGTGAATTCCTGACTCACTGGATGACAAGTACAAAATTTAGAGAGTTGGTTTGAAATTGACACATAGTCTAGTAGAAAGAAGGGGGAGAAAAAAGGATTTGGTCTCTTTAAAGTTTTTGTTTACTGCCTGTCTGAAGCTTTGATAAAGCTCTGTCATGCCCTTATGCTGATTACCTTCATGTAGAACAAGAGGTATTGACTAATGAATGAATGATGTGCGGTCCCTAGCCCTTGCAGAGCAATCTTAAAGAGCGCTGTCTTTAATACACAGATTCTTCTCTCTCCCTCTCTCCCTCCCTCCCTCTCCCACAATGCAGGCTTCTCTGCAGAATGTCAAGCAAAGATCGACACATTGATTCCAGCTGTTCGTCATATATCAAGACGGAACCATCAAGCCCCGCCTCTTTGACGGACAGCATCAACCACCATAGCCCTGGTGGCTCTTCAGACGCCAGTGGGAGCTACAGTTCAACCATGAATGGACATCAGAATGGGCTGGACTCACCACCCCTCTACCCTTCCGCTGCAGGCCTTGGGGGCAATGGGCCTGTCAGGAAACGATATGATGACTGCTCTAGCACCATTGCTGAAGATTCACAGACCAAGTGTGAATATATGCTGAACTCGATGCCCAAAAGACTGTGTTTGGTGTGTGGTGACATTGCGTCAGGATACCACTATGGGGTGGCTTCATGTGAGGCCTGCAAAGCTTTCTTCAAGAGGACAATTCAAGGTGAGTGCTGATCACCACTTCTCTCTTGTCCAAAGTAAAACTTTACAGCCCTGTGTAACTCCTGTTCCTTCTCCCTCCCGTAAATTGTTTCTTTATATTTACAGTATCTGGTCCAACAGATTTTACTCAGGCAAAACTCCTTCATTCTTTAGTGGGAGTTTTGTCTTAGTAAGGACTGTAATTCTGGGCCTACAATCATTTCTCTTTTTACTGTCAAAGGTAGGCAAAGCTATCTGGCACCCTAGGCATCTTCAGATTTTTTTTTTTCCATAAGAGATCCCCATGGACACTGATAAATAATTGCTGTTAAGAAAACTGGTTGTTTTCTGAAGGTTGCTATGGCTACCTCTTGAGTGGGCCTCCTTCAACATACCCTTGTTGTGCATAAGCACCGTGTGGTACATCTTGCTCTGAGCTGTAGCACTGAGGCACTTAAATTGTTAGAAAAATCCAGTTTATTTTTTTTAAACTCTAATCCGTTTAAAGACAAAACCAAATGTAATGCTATAGTGTATTGTGTGCTTCAGTGGATTAGTTACTGGCCTTTCACCTCTAAGATACTACTCCAGCCTTAACCAGATTCACCAAATATCTGTCAGATTACATCCTAAGTGAAGTAAGTTAGCAGGCTTTGGTCTCTGCCTAATAGCCCACATAACAAACCTGCTCCTGATGCTCATTACAAAGCCTCTACATATATTTGGCATAAGTAAGTATGAATGGGACAATTTGCATGTTCATTGTTCTAACTGTGGAACCAATGGAGTCCAAATAACCTTCTGTCCTCCTTTAGATAGCATTGTCTCAAGCAGAATTGCCAGCAAGAATGGAAAGCCATGCCTGGACTGTAGTTATTATACAGGAACTTAGTGTCACATTGAATTAAGGTCAGGCTTGGGTGCCTAAAATTAGGCACCTAAATCCCATATTTAGACACCTAAATAAAAGGTGCTTGATTGTCAGATGTGCTGAATACCTGGAACGCTCTGTGAAGGCAATAGGAGTTGGTGGTGGGAGGCAGAGGCTCAGTACCTTTGAAAATAAGGCCACTTTTACTGAAGAGCTTAAATTTGGATTTAGTTACCCAACTCCGGGCACCTACATTTGAAAATTTTCACTGAAGTGTCTCAAATATGTAACTAATTAATTATTTAATGTAAAATTGAGGGACAGATAATGGATGTTGTTTTGATTTAACCATTCCCAGAGGGTGATTCTTGCACCCTCTAGGAGCCTTGAGAATCCCCCTTTTGTTTCTGTTTAATTCCCGTCTTGCCCCCCCTTACCCCCCACCCCCCGGGCAAGACTTTGCATTGTTGCAAACATACAATCCCTCACACTGAGGAGTGCCAGATGCTGCTGCTTTTGAAGCCTTCTGGAGGTCAGGTGTCTTTTGCAGAGCAATGCAAGACACTGCATTCCCCAATGAGGCTGAGAGGTGGCTTCCACTTACCTCTCAAGTGCCTGCTTGTGAGCAAAGAACCCTGATGTGGATCAGCAATACTGGGCTCTCAGGCAAAACTCCTGTTGAAATCAATGAGACATTTTCACACTAGAATCAACTGGAAGTTTTTCTTGGATGAGGAGTAGTGGATTGGACCCATAACAGGACATTGTATTCCTGTTACCTAGCTAGATACCAGACAATGATTAAGAGTATGTTACTGGAAGTTTAACATCCCTAGAGTAAATACCTACATTATTGCATACTTGTTCAACCTTCAGTAAATATATCCCTTAAGCATGTGATTAAAGTTCAATGAAAGTCAATGGAACTTAAGCATATGCTTAAAGTTAACACGTAATCATTATCAGTGGTAATCATAGTGCTTAAGTGCTTTACTGCATTGGGGCCTATGTTAGTATAAGTGTGTTAGTATAAGTATAAGGGCACAGTGTGCCCTTATTGCCAAGAAGGCCAATGACATTTTGGGATGTATAAGTAGGGGCATAGCCAGCAGATCGAGGGACGTGATCGTTCCCCTCTATTCGACATTGGTGAGGCCTCCTTTGTACAGTTTTGGGCCCCGCACTACAAGAAGGATGTGGATAAATTGGAGAGAGTCCAGCGAAGGGCAACAAAAATGATTACGGGTCTGGAACACATGACTTATGAGGAGAGGCTGAGGGAACTGGGATTGTTTAGTCTGCAGAAGAGAAGAATGAGGGGGGATTTGATAGCTGCTTTCAACTACGTGAGAGGTGGTTCCAAAGAGGATGGTTCTAGACTATTCTCAGTGGTAGAAGAGGACAGGACAAGGAGTAATGGTCTCAAGTTGCAGTGGGGGAGGTTTAGGTTGGATATTAGGAAAAACTTTTTCACTAGGAGGGTGGTGAAACACTGGAATACGTTACCTAGGGAGGTGGTAGAATCTCCTTCCTTAGAAGTTTTTAAGGTCAGGCTTGACAAAGCCCTAGCTGGGATGATTTAATTGGGGATTGGTCCTGCTTTGAGCAGGAGGTTGGACTAGATGACCTCCTGAGGTCCCTTCCAACCTGGATATTCTATGATTCTATGATAAGACAGTCATTAGATGTTAATGAAATAGTCACTGTTCGGTCCAAATTCCAAAGAGAAACACTGTATTGCAGTTGTTATGGGTCTGATTTTCAGAAAGTTGAGGCCCAGGCAGGCTCCAGGCACCAGCGAAGGAAGCAGGTGCCTGGGGCGGCCAATAGAAAGGGGTGGCACTGTGTCCGTGATTGGGGCGGCACGTCCGCATCTTCCGCGGCAATTCGGCTGCAGGCCCTTCACTCCCTCTCTCCCTCTTCGGCGGCAATTCGGCGGCGGGTCCTGCTTCTTATCTTTTTCTTTGCCACTTGGGGTGGCAAAAAAGCTGGAGCCAGCCCTGGGCCCAGGTTCCCAAAACTTTGCAGACACTTTGGGCAGTTATCATACATGTGGTTAGATCCATTTGTTCATTAAATAACCAGCTTGAGTGCACAGGTACGGCGATTGCACATGTAGAAAGTGCATGCTGACCTCAGGCCTCGGCTTCGTAATTATCAAACCTTTTGAGTTAAATAATTTCCTTTGCCC
This sequence comes from Lepidochelys olivacea, assembly GCF_965140295.1. NCBI lineage: Eukaryota > Metazoa > Chordata > Testudines > Cheloniidae > Lepidochelys > Lepidochelys olivacea. The sequence goes on from NC_140413.1 coordinate 164,793,203, forward strand.
TTCAAGAACGTTATCAGCAAAGCTCAACAGTTTATACAATGGAGGAGTAGATATTATGTAGCTGTTAAACTTCAATGAACATGGCTTTAATAATGAACTGTTATTCCATTACCATGCAATAACTATCCTACAAAACAGATATACAATTATTTTAGATTTACCTTCATTAATAAAAAATGCCACTAAAATCTTTAACTCAGTAAAGTCTTTGCTTCAGTTTTACACCACACCATAGACAGCAAGTTTCTGGGTCCTGAAGCCTAAGTCAGATGTTATTCTCCAAATTAGCTCTCTGGTCTTGTCCACCTAGCTCGAGTTATAACTGGCAGCTGTGCAAAAGCTTTCAGTAGGGATACAGCACTAGCTGCATCAGCATGTATCACTGCACAGTAATATAAAGACAAAAAATGCAATGTTGTAAATAACGGCACTGAATGGCACAGTAATAAAGGAATTCAAAGTAGGGCTAGAAAGGTGCCACCTTCATATGACAAGGCGGCGCCTTCATTTAAGTTATTGACTCAAGGTCCAAGCCAACAAAGTGATGAGTGCTTCCAAATCCCGTTCAAGATAATGGAAGTTGAGCACTTCAGTGGGTCAACCCCCTAGGACACTATAGGTGAACTAAAGTAACTAAGGCAAAGGTACTCTTTATAATTCTAGGGGCAAATTCTACCTTTGAACGTGCATGAATGCCTCCCTTGATTTCTTTGGCAGTCGTTCGATAGAAAGGGCAGAATTTGTCCGTAATATTCCTAAAGGCAATTTCTCACTATATAATTTCACTTTGTGGTTCATATCACACTTCGCCTCCTTCTCCATCTGTTTAAAAAAATTAGTTGATAATTGAATAAGCATAAATAAGAAAATAGACATGCACAAAGAGGAACATAAATATAGAATAGAAAACAGGCGTGCTTGAAGAACCAACTATGAGGACTGAGTATATAAAAATTGCTTATCTCAAATAAAAGAATTGCTCCTTTCAAACGTTAATATTTCAATTCTGTTGGGAAATTAATCTAGATTTCAGGGAAAAAAGACCATGTTTCACTTATAAAACCTTTCCAAGTTATCATTCATAAACTATTAAATTAGCTCAGGCTGCAAAGCACAATGCCACTCCCCACTGACATCACTCCCATTGACTATAATGGAAGCAAGGCTGAACTTGATAAAATTAGGTTGAAGAAGGTGAGTATTATGCTCACTTATAGCCTGATCCACTTCCCACTTTCCATTGCCTTCAGTGGAGCTGCACCATCCCCGAGTAGGTGAATTTCACTTTAATATGACTTGTTAAAGGACAGTTTCACTAGTAACAAAAGTGACAGCTCCTTGCTTTCAGAAAATAACGGTTTGCTCAAATTTTTATTTTTCAGTTTGAAACATTCCATACTTGTTCTCAGTCTGAGGTAATTTTGTTCTTAAATGTGAGGAAACTGCAATTAGTCCTTTTTTTTTTTTTTTTTGGTGGGGATGGTGGGGGAAAAAATCTATCCTAAGTCCCTTTTTGAGTTTTTCAGGCAGATAATCCAAAACCAGCTGAATTTTGAAAAAATGCATGGAAATAATTCTTGATGAGAGGTAGCAACTGTTTCTGGAAAATATTTTAAACTAAATAATTATGTGATTGATTGAAAAACCACAGTTGAATGTACACAATGGCCATCTGCTTATAACCTGAGTAGAATTAAATGAAGTTCTGCACACACATACACCCCACATCTGACATCACATAGAGGAAGGGAGAACTGGATGTTCTCTCTGCTCAGCCGAGCACTTACAGGGTTGCTGCTCTTAGGTTGCTTCTTGGATAACTTACACGAGGGGTGACTGCAAATGTCTCAGAAATACATACAAGCAGCCAAATCCACTGCCAAATTGGCTTAATATCAGGAACACTAGAAAATAGCAAGTGCTAGACTAGTCACAGGTCCATTGATTTCTACGGTCTCTCTGCAGTTTTTGATGCATTCTGTGGTATCTTGAAAACACACCTTTCATTAAAATAAATAAAGGGGAACATTTTCAGCCTTCAGGTAGGTGCACAGGCCTCGTGCTGGGCCTCTGACAGTGTTGCACATCCTGTATATTTTGTAATGAACATTTAGCACCAAAGATATCAAAAACCCATTTAACAAGACAAAAATTTAAATAGAAGTTATTACATATGCCAATGTTGCAAAATTATTCTTGGTGTAGGAACATTAAATTTAAATTTCCTGACTCATATTTTGTTGTACCACTTCAGATTACACATTGTTGCATTTAATAATATATAGTTGCTCTGCCATCTCTTTGGGTGAAACTTTTATTAAGTTACAGGCACAAAGGTCTTGTTGGTTTCCATGGGAACCGGATGGGGTCCATGAGCTTTGAAAGGTTCAAATGTTTTCTTTTTTCCCCTAAATTGATTACCCCCCCACCCCCATCTCTCAGGTGATTGTCATCTTCAACCTAGCATGAAAATACAACAAGAAAAAACAAACCTGCTGAGGCAGCAGCCTGGTGGGAAGATTTGTGGTGTAAAATTAATCATTGACCAAAGGAAAAATGCTACAAAAGTATAAATATTTTGGAGTCACAATTGTCATGTTTCCAGATTCTAGGGTAGTTTTTAAATTTATTTTTCATTAAAGGTGTTGGATGGACAGCACTGGAGACTGCAGTCTTCTATTAATGCATAGATAGTTAAAACATAGCTATTGAGTCCCTACTGTCTTTTACTCACTGTCTCATTTATGAGCCTCATCCCTGTTCAATCCTTGTCCATCTAAGGCAGCTAAGAAGCATTCCAACCTGGTCATCATCATTGCCTTGTGGACACCTTTTCATTAGGAACTGTACTGAGACCGCTGTCTCATTTCACGCTGATTATCAAAAAACTTGCAGCTCCACAATTCTGCAGTAGCATAGTTCCTAAAGTACATGTCAAACCTTGTTCAAACTATAATACAGACACCTTGGGTTGACCTCTTTCGTTATTCAAAGTTTTTTACTTGGTTAACAATCAGGTTTTTCAAACCTCTTTTGAGTGCCATGTTTACACATTGCTGAGCCAATTTGACCTGCAAATCTATGAACGCTTTATAGTAAACTCTTTTTTTTAATCAGCAAGGTAATCAGGAAAGATACAGCTACTTATGTAAATTCAGATATGGTGACATTTAAAATGGGTGACATAAAGTTCGGTTCTGGGTTGCACGTGACCAAAGTGGCTTCCAAAGGTTAATTTACACACTGCTCAGCTGACTCCATCTGTAATGTCCACATAACGTTTTCTTGAGGAAATGAAAACAAATTAAATAAGACTTCATTGTTTTCCAGTATCTTAATCAGGATTATGATTTTTATAAAATGGTAGAGGTGAGAGCTAGGAATTTTGGTGAGAGCTAGGAATCACTGAGCCATGGATCTTAGCTTTAGTGCAAAAATGGCAGCCTGCCAGTGAACCTTACACTGTTACCTGAATCCAGCATTACCTGATTAATTCATTCACCTTCCTTATATAAGTAAAAGTCTTTGCATCAGCATTTCTTTCAAAGAATATTTAAGCAAGCAGTGAAATTATTGAGAAAGTATTTTTAATTCTCTTCCTATACATCCCTTCATCATGTAACTGCACAACTGTGGCAGCAAAACAAGATGAGACAGTAAAATATAAACATGCTAAAATCTGGGAACCAGAGAGAAATTTAAAAATGTAGTGCTGGTTCTATCATTTTTACTATCCCTGCTTTCTTTACAGTATTGTAAATTATATGCTGCATTTAGCTTAGCTGAAAATGGGAACGAGGACTGTTTCTGCCTGCTGTTTAAAACCCATCCGAAAAACTGAAAAAGGAAGAGACAGATTAATGCCATTATAATTAGGGCTAGTTCTCCATTTGTGTTATGAACTTGAATTTCTGAAAGTGTTTGACTCACCTGTAAAATCCAGTACAGATTGAAACTAGGCACACAAGGTCTTAGCCACACATGATTTATTTTTTTTAAAATATCTGTCTATACATTTTCTAAAGTTAATTTTTATTGCTGGTGAAAGTTGCCAGATTGGCAGCCCCGGAGACTGAAGTTCTCTGTGTATCCATGAAACAGCAACAAGGCAGGAGAAGTGCAAGCTTCTCCACACTACCCTATCAATGAATTTTAACACTGATCTGGATGGAACATCACTAGCTTTTTGAGAGAAAACTGTCATACGCAGAGGCCCAGCCCTAGACCTATGCACCTACCTGAAGGCTGAAAATCAGGCTCTTCATTTATTTAGTTTAATGAAAACTTCAAGTTTTCAGCCTCCATGCTCCTTAGACATCTATGCTATGACTGCCAAGGAGGTCATGATTCAGTAAGTTTCAGAACACATCTTGAGATGGCCTGAGTGCACTCATTTCCCACGGAAGACAGGTAAGTTGACTCCAGTGGGAGTCAACGACACTTGGTACATCTAGGAGGTATCAGTCCCATATTGCCAGTTGTGGTGGTCTTTGTGATGTTGGATACTTGTTTACTGTAAAATTAGGCAGCTGAACCCATCATTTAATGTAATACGACACTGAACAATATCTTTACATTTTCTTCTCAAATCTGCATGTATGTTGTTTACTACTGGTGCTACAAAAAGTTTGAAAAGAATATTTTTCAAGTTTTGAACATTTTGTTAGTTCTTCTACAACACAATACTGACTCCTTTTTAAATGGAAATTTAGTGAGGGTCACATATTGTGGGCTGGATCCCTTGGCTAAATGTTTTGAGGTTGAGTATAGATGTTTCAGAATCAGACACTTTTTTTCTTTTTCCTTTTTAACGGGCAAGGAAACTCTACTATTATGTTTAACTGGTTTTAGAGACTTTAAAACTGAAGACCTTTAGAGCCAAAATTAGAAAACAATATCTAATTGTGCATACGCAATTTTGTTATTGTGGTCAACTGGGTGCAAAAATGTGGACACATCATTTGTTGGCTTAAGCAGCTACAGATGAGACATGACAGAATTTAGACCTCTAATTAGAAGTGCACAATTAGAGGCCTGGTTGAGGCCCCTTAAGAATTTGTCAATTGGAGTTAAACTTAAAATTCATACTTAGGTTCAATCTTTCAAAACCGTACTCCTGTGAGTATTTTTTTATTCATGCAAGTAGTCCCTTTCACTTCCAGCTCTATGTGCATGAGCAAGGACCAAGTTTTGAAGAATTCAGACCTTAACCTCTGTACAAATGTTATTTGGTTCCTTGGTTCAGTTTTGTTAAGGTGTCAAAAATTCTGATGTATTTTCTAACCCAGTTGAGGCCTTCTTCCCCTGCCCTGTTCCTAAGTCAACCTAGTACTTTTACAGTGCCCTCCTTCCCTCAGATTCTCTGAAAGTATTCTGTTTTCTGTTAAGATCCTTATACCATGCTCATCACCATGGTGTCTGAGCACCATAGTCTAATCCACTCTCTCTCATAGTCGGGATCCTGTGACATGCATTCCCCTCACCGCCTTTCTGTGCTTCTTTTGGGTCATTGATTCCCAGGCAGCTCCCCTATCTTTGTTGTGATCATGGCTAGCTTCTCTCTTCAGGGGCTTTCCTGGATCACAGAGTCCACAGAAAAGCGTGGGCAAGTTTTGAAGATGGCAGCCAGCCTAGGAGAGACTGTCTTGAAGAAGGAATCCAATTATATTTTTTATTGGGTATCAGCCAATGTAGGGGGTCCTATTAAGGATGAAGAAAGCACCCAAATCTTTAAAAAGAGTTTATGTTGCAGAATTCTCCAGGAACAAATAGTGCGTACAGTAGGAATGCTCTTTGAATATAAGTAGAAAGGACATGTCAGAAGGGTACATTAGATGGTTGTAATCAGTTTGAGACCGAGCCATTCCGTGGATTAGATCCCCTCATTTTATTCTGTTCAGTTTTCACTCCTCATTATTGACTCTACTTTCCCACCCAACAGAACTGTAACCTCATATGCCTTTAGAATTGCCTCTGCTTTCTTGCCTGTAGGTGGACTATTCTTCCTTCCAAACAGATTTTCTTCTTCTCTCTCAACCTGGATCTTCTTTTATATCTGTCATTAGATTTCCTGAACCCATTTATTCTTTCCTTTCCAGTCTGCAGCAGTACTCTAATGCCTTGAGTATTACACCTTCAAATGCCTTGAGTATTGCTTCAGGTGTGACTGAGGGGAATAAAGCTCTGTGAATGATTTTTTTTTTCATCTTGTTGCATAGGGAATTATGGGTTCGATTCTGTGAAGGACTTAAGCACATACCTAACTTTAATTAATGGTCAATGGCACAATGGTATGCTTAAAATTAAACATGTGGGTAAGTGCTTTCCTCAACTGGCGCTTATATACATAATTCCAAATGCATGGAGATCTGAGCAGGCCTCAAAGCATTTATTGGAGCAATTGTCTTCAGGCTGTATGTACTGCACTGTTTGCTGCCTCTGAGATTTATGAACCATGGCATCTGTAGAAATGAAACAACAGAATTTGTGCAGTTGTGAGTTTAAAGGGGAAAGTACTTTTGGTTATACAAATGTTTTCCCCAACACCTGACAAGTTTTGTGACCTTTAAATTTTAACCAATTAATATTATTTTGCCAAAAAGCACATCATATTTTTCTCTGTTTGTTTGAACATACTTTTATTACTTTGAAAAATACATTTTCAGAAAAAAGGAAAAAAATAAGTGATCAGCTGGATACAGTGATATTTGGGAAGGATGTACCTAATCTCAGGTGTAAAGAATGACATGGAATATGGCTACTAGTTCAGTTCCTTTGTCCCACCATTTTGTGGCTGTTGAAGCAATACAGCAAAATGGTGGCCAACTGTTACTACGTATCGAAGAAGACATATGTACACTACATCTCTGGCTGAGTGATCTGTCTTTCCATGAATAAACCAGTGGGGTTTGCCTATGCTTTGGATTAATTTTTGTCTTTATATATATCTTCCCTGCCTCCTTCCCACCAGTCTGAAATATGCTTTGCATATCTTTCTTAGTGCTCATCTCCATTCTTTCATCCTTTTTTCTTCGAGAGCTAGGGTGGTCCAGTGGTTACAGCACTAAAGTGGGAGCCAGAAGGACCTGGGTTTAAGTCCCCCTCTGCCACTGACTGACTGTCTGCCTTTGGACCAGCCACCTCACTTCTCTGTCCCTCAGTTCTGGCATCTGTAAAATGGGGATTAATGCACTTTGAGATATACTGATGAAGAGTGCTATGTAAAGGTTAAGTATTATCTTTCTATCAAGTATTCTAGTAATGATCTCCTGTATTTCCAGAAAAGCGCCTGTTTCATAAACCTCCTCCTTTGCCCCATCCCACAGTTTTGGGTCTGTTTCCAAAGCCATTTTCCCACTACTGATATTCATGAGGTTACTTTTCATCTTTGAGGATCACATGTGCTAGGGGGCCATTGCATATGACCCTGCATTTTTAACGGACCTGTCTTTGTCAGCACTCTACCTTCTTTTCTGCTGTGGTCCTCTATGCCCTGAACTTTGATAAAGGTCCAAACATGTTAATCCATGTCTCCCCCACCCACCAACCAGTTGCCAAAATGGTCCCCAGGGCCTCAGCAGTGCCCAAACACTCCCAGTGACTGAGAAACCACCCTTTCCCTCCCACAGAATGTGTTTTAGTAATTATCAAACTCATCTTGGAGCCCCATACATCACACAGGAGACCTTAAAAATCTTAGGTTATTTCGGGCCATTTTTATCTTCGTAACATGAAAATGTGATGCCCTTATCCATGTATAATTTGAGCCACATGAAGAGATTTTATGATTTGGGGCATTTAAAAGCAGACAGACTGCAGATTATGTATTGTATGTTTTAACACTCTAATTGCTAACTCAAGCACAGATGCTATTATTTCAAAGTAGTTCTCTCTCTCTCTCTCTCTTTTTTTTTTTAAAGGGTAAATCTCATTTTTAATGCCCTTTGTGTCATTTATATTTTCATGCCTTTTGGCCCAGCTAATAAAATTAAAATCATTAGCAAAATAAGCAGATGCTTTAAAATAAAATATTCTGTGTCGATATGGAAAGAAAAGGAACTCAGCACTGACATAAATCCCAATGCATTATAACAATGCGGGGCAACGTGTGTGGGGAGTGAGAATTTGACATATATTTTTATTTTGAAACGTCATACTAATTTACATTATTCAGCCCTTTAACTGCCAAACTGTGAAAGTCCATTAAGCTACTGAAAGGAATATACAAATTATCCACTGGCACTTCAGGCAGGAGTTTTACATATACCCTGTTATTCTATCAGCCAGCTAGCTGCAAGATTCTATTAAGGAGTAAGTGAGAAAATTATATTGCCTGCAAACTAATTGTACAAAAGACTTTAAAATAAGTAATCAGAGCCCAGTCCTTTCTGAAAACCAGCCAGGAGATATTATAAATTGCTCTATCATTCTTGTCAGCCCAGTGTAAAAATCCTGAGCTGCCATGTTGATTTTGTTCCTTGTATAAAACAGCTACCTCTCCAACTATTGACAGAACTGGGCAAACTCAAGTTATGCCATTAGTAGCTGCCCAATTCACCCTCTAGCATTGTTTAGCAACTCTAGATAAGAAAATGGTAAAGTATCTTTCTAACATCATCTTCTCACTGAAATTTCAAGGCAGATCTGGAAACCCTTAACATATGTATGCAACCTGCTCAATAAGTGTCTAGCTTAACCATCTACTGGTAGATGCCTGAGTGCTTGCTGAATACATTTTTGACTCTTTTGCAGTTTTTACAACATTGAGGAAAAACAAGTGAATACAAGAGACCTCGACCTACAGGGTGCCATAAATTTGAACTGGTACCAAAATAGATGTAATAACATTAGTGAGTGCTTAGGATAGCACATTTTTAGCAATAATATACTTTCACTTATAGAACAACAACAAAATTCAAGGAGGATTTTCAAGGGCAGTTCGCTAGTAGAAATAGGTGTAGATCTATGTATGTAGGCATTCAGTAGACTACTGCAGCCATCTGTTGAACAGATGACTTTTTGAACAGACTTTTTGAACAGTTGAACAGAGACTTTTTGATTCCAGTGAATAGATTTCACACACTGGCCACACTTTAAAATATTGCTTACTGTTGCTAAAATTGTGGGCCACACAATTCTTGTGGAGCCATGCGAGGTTCTGATCTTAGTTACACCAAAATAAATCCAGAGTAGTGTTTCTCCGTTGACTTCATTGGAGGTACTCCAGATTTGCAACAGTGAAATTAAGATCAGAAACAGTCCTATGATCTAGAACAGTGTTTCCCAAACTTGTTCCGCCGCTTGTGCAGGGAAAGTCCCTGGCGGGCAGGGCCAGTCTGTTTACCTGCCGTGGCTGCAGGTTCGGCCGATCGCGGCTCCCAGTGGGCGCGGTTCGCTGCTCCAGGCCAATGGGAGCTGCTGGAAGCGGCACAGGCCGAGGGACGTACTGGCCGCCGCTTCCAGCAGCTCCCACTGGCCTGAAGCAGCAAACCGTGCCCACTGGGAGCCGCAATCGGCCAAACCTACAGATGCGGCAGGTAAACAGCCCGGCCCGGCCCGCCAGGGGCTTTCCCTGCACAAGCGGTGGAACAAGTTTGGGAACCACTGATCTAGAAAATGAGTTATTAAAGCAAAATGGCCTAAATGGATATGGAAACCAAATTACTGGGATCTAATGATTGAAATAATGGCAAAATATAACCCTATTTAACCACCATCTAGAAAACCAAAATTTCTAGACAATCAGTTGCCTATCTTGTTACCTGACAGCCATTTGCACTGAGTGTTACCTCTCCTCTTCCACCCAGTCTTGTCTCCAACGGTTTTGGATATGTCTGAAACCTTCAGGGTAATAGGTTTGAACTTCATGCTGCGGAAAACTACTCCATTTTTTACCATGTCCTAGTTTTGAACCCAACCTTTTTGTGTCCGCATCTACGTCTACACCTTCATGCAAGGAGCCAGCAAGGGGTGAATCTGGAAAATTAGGTGCCTGACAAAGAGAGGCCTGGTTTAGTGGTGTGAACACAGAACCCTGATCCAGAATTTCTGAATCCTTATCCTGCATCTGTTCCTAGCTTCTTCTGTGACTTGGGTAAATCATCTCGCCTCTCAGCCCCTGTTTCCCTTTACTGGGGTGTGGTGAATTTAATCAAAGTTTATAAAGTCCTTTGAATGCATATATTGGTAGGTGGGCATGTTATCTCACTGAGGGAGTATAATGCAGCATGAGAAAGGAAGGTGTGGATTTTGGGATAGTCTTGCTGTCACCCTTTCCTCACCTCCCCCCACATATCTCAAAAATATTCTTTGCCACCTCCATTATATAATATCAAGAGAGGTCATCTGGAGAGCATCTCTTTCCTAATTTACTGTACAGGCAGACTCTCTAACCGCATTTATTAGGGAGCTTTCTGCTTAGAAGCTGTGGAAGGGACCAGAGGGTATATTCAAGTTGTAAGCTGTGCCAATAGATCCTGTAGTGGTCAGACATGTCCTGATTCCCTGCCTTTTTGCAAGCATTGCTAATTCAACTATGCAATAATGTTCTAAATGACCGAAGCCTGCACAGCCCTGAAAAGGTTGTGCAAAGTATGTCAGTTTTATTGGCATAAATGCATTAAGTTACAATGCTAATTTAGTGAGAGATTTCTGATGGGTTTATCTTGCATATGTTGCACTGTGCAGACCTCTCTATCATAAATACTTAACCAATTTTCAATAGATATAAGTGGTTTAAGTAATACTTCCTGTTGAATTAGCAGTTGCTGAGCATTTGAGTCTTTGTGCTATCCTGCAATCCACTAATGTGATATTTAATGAGGAGACATCAGTCTGGAGAAAGGTAGTCAATATAAATCAGTGTTTACAAAGTGTGATTAACTCTGAAATATTTCATCAATGCTGTGGTCCCAGGCAGACTCTATGCTAATTACTAGAATCTGCGCATGTTTCAGGGGATTTTGACGGACCCTGAGTGCAACAAACATGGAGCAGCAAAATTGCAATTATGCTCGGACTGTCTCTGATGACAATTTATTCATGTGGTGTGATGACCCCTCGCTTCCCAAGAGGGCAATAAACAGAATGCATTTTCATTAAGATACTAATGCACTTAATCACAGGGGAAAGGGTTAGAAAGTAACGAAATACCTTTAAAGCAAGATGTGACAGGGCTGATGGGGGAAGATGCTTTATTTAAAAGTCAGTTTCTTTGCAAAACTACCGACTACCACAGACTCTGTCCTATTGAATTGGGTTGTGAACAATAGGATGCATGGTTAGAGAGACATACAGCAGAAGCCTTTTATGAAAAGAAAAACAGCATTGGGATAAAATAAGACAAAACTTTCCCTCATTTGGACTCGGATACTTAGAAAGATGGGGAAATTTTGGTGTAATTTTTAACAGTATTTATTTCGTGTGTATCTGTTTGTTTTTATTTATTTGTTGAGCACAAACAATATGCTCAGTGTTGTATAGATCAAAGATGAAACACTACCCTTCCCCCAAAGAGCTAGAAACCCCAAAAGGGGGTGGGGGAGGGAGGAGGCGGTGACATGGATAGCAGAACTGGCCTAGAATAACAGGAAGTGTATGCTGTGGCCTTCAAAAGGTGTGATTGTGCCCTTTTAGGGACATTATGCCCCCAGTTCTGAGCTGCCAAACTGCTGTCTACTGCAGGCTTTGCCCTAAAGTCACAGTGAATGCTTTTAATTCCAACAGTCACCTCCTAACAGCCAAAATAAAGCACTAGAGGCCACCTCTTCCTCATATGTCTACAGAAGAGAGGCAGATAAGAAAGCTACAGCTGTTATGTCTCATTCTGAACTTCTCCAAACCCAACACAGTTCACATTCTGAAGATCACCTATGGCCCAGACATGGAGAAGGCATTCGGGATGGGGGTTCTTGGATCAGGGACATGGTCCATGTGATTTAGTGCGGATGCTTCCTGACCCAGCTTCCACAGATTACTGTTGCCCCTGGCAGGAATAATCTACATGAAGGAATCTGATTGGGCCTATGGTTGTATCAGGATACAGGTCTATATTAATGAAGCTTTTGCCATTTTTATGTACAGCCATCTGAGTAAAAAAAGTCAAATAGGGCCTGAATTTGGCTTTTTTTTTTTAAAATATATATAATTTAATCTCAAAGCCATTTCCTCTGGCCAGCCAGTAACAATTGCTTTTAATTGCATGCTTGTATTCTCCTAAATGAAATACACTAAGAATGTTATGATTTCTGTTCATATAGTGATGGTATTTGTCAGTTAACATTTCTCAGTGGCTTCTTTTTTCTGAAATCTGTACCACAGGTAACATAGAATACAGCTGCCCAGCAACAAATGAATGTGAAATCACAAAGCGCAGACGCAAGTCCTGCCAAGCCTGCCGCTTCATGAAGTGTCTAAAAGTTGGCATGCTGAAAGAAGGTAAGGTTGATCTAGTCAGTAGGTACCTTGTCGCCAAATACATGTAACAATTGCAGGTCAATCAGGAAAGACGAGAGATGGTAAGTGTTTTGACCCCCTATTGCAGAAAGAAACCTCAATATATACATGCCCTTCCTGACAGTCTGTTTTTAACTGCTTGACTGCTTGCTGAAGATTCCAGGTATATCCAGGTAAAACACATCTTCTCTGGTGTGGAATATATCAGGTACACCCTAACATTCCATCTGTTTCAATGGGCTGCTAGTAGCATAATCATCACAAAAAACCCTATCTGTTTCCATAAGATTGTTACCTTGTGAAGTTTCAAGCCTGTGTTCCCTCTTACTCTACACTGTTACTGGTACAACTACATTCTATTATTTTCTGTTTCCACATTGTAATGATTATTGATATCACTAGGAAAAGTGAAGGGATTGCTTCTCCTCTCACGGTATGCTGGTGTAAACCCAGAGTAACTCCACTGAAGCTACACTGGTGCAAAATTTGGGGTAAAGGAGACTAGAGTCAGACCCTGAATGTTAAACGCACACACAAGCTCTCACCCCTTGTCTTTTTTTTTGTTTTTTGGATGCATTAGCTACATCTCTTTTTCCAAATCAAGGCACTGCATCACTGGTAAATGTAGGAAAACATCTCCAAGAAACCATCCTGACAGGCCCAGGGCTTAATATACCCCAGTAACATCAATATAAAACTAACATAGCCCAGGGAGACTTGGGCCCTAAGCAACAGAAAAAATACATTCTTTACATGCCAGAAATCCTACCATCCTATCTATTGTCGATGTTTGAGGATGTCATTTTTTATGCATAGATTTTATTCACTGAATTTTGATTGCATTATAGCCATCGAGAGAGTAACAGAAAGTAAAACAATTTCATTGACTTCTGCGCTAAATAACAATTTAAAATAAATACAGTGAAATCTGTTCTAACAGTTGCATTCAATGGGTAATCCCCAGCATTAAGCAGCCACTTTAAAATATCTCCATACAATTTCCAATGCAATTTTGTTTGAACATAACTTTAAAATAGTCAGCTTTAATTGGTGACCGATTTTTACAAATTCCGTAGATAGTCTTTTAAAACAGGATTCAGTGTATAGTCATTCTGGTAATGTCTAAGAAGAATATAGAGCAATAGAGAGATGATGGAAAAATTGGCCTCCCACACACCTCCAGACATATTCTTATTGGATTATACTTACTAAGAATAAACCTTGTTCTGTGCAACTGCTTTGGCAGACGCTATGATCCTGTGAGCCAAATCCTGCTGTCCTTAGCTTCACTCAAGCAAAACTCCTGTCAAATTCAATGGGGATTTTGCCTCAGTAAAGACTGCAGGATTTGGCCCTCCATTCTGGTGCGGCTAGGGTTTCCTTGTGTGTAGAAAACCTGATTTGTTTCAGCCACTAATAGCCATTGCGCAAAGGCCAAAATGGAAACTTTAGACAATCTGGACAATGAAAGGAACACCTGGTAATGACAGCTTTTGAAATAGACTGTGCTGCTTAACACCTTTGTCAATAGGGAAAAAAGGCCTTGTATTACTAATAATTTAAAATACAGGCATATTGAGGAACTTGTTCTTAATAGGAGGGCATGGAAAGACACTACTAAGTATTCAGATGGGTGAACTGATTTATGATTTGATTTTTAAATGTGAGGTGCACAATTACATATGCATAAATATTTGTAATTGCATTCATAGTTTGTGTGTGCAACTATTGTGCCTGCATGTGCAAATCAGGAAATTGCTTCTGAAAATGGCTAATTACGTTCAGTTTCCCAGTCTGCATGTGCAATCACAGTAAGCGTGCACACAGTTGAAGTACAGATTTGTTCACCTGTTTTTCTTGCACAGTAGTTGTGTTTCTACCATGCTTAAAAATCAGTCCCTTAAATTACACTACCAATATTTCAAAATAAAAATTGCCTTGATCAGAGTAATGAATGCCATGTGATGATGTCAAAGGGATATTATTGGCCAGTTTCTGCTTTCAGTTCTGTTCACTTGTATTAGCAGTAAGTGTAACCAATACCAGTATCATGGGAACAGAATCAGGCTCATTTGTTTTTACCAAACTGCAGCTCAGTTTGTCAACACTTTATTGTGCCTAATTTTTTAGTAAAAGAGTGTTGTTTTTTTTAAATCCTCTGTTTCATAGAAACGCTACCTGAATCTCCACTGCCTTTTCCCGCCTTGGGGTCAACTATATTTATTCAAAATAGGTGTAAAGTTTACTATTCCAATTTGGTGTAAGTTACTATGCAGGTACAGACAGGGCAGTAGAGAATCAAGAGAAATATTACTGTCGACCGGCCAAAATTTGACTTACCTCCCAAAGTGCATTTTTTAAAGTATTCCCCTGATTATAAAGCAACAATTTATATGGGGATTTTATAAATCCTCCCAAGTGAAGTCTACTACACTGTCAAATTTCCAAGCTCCTTTGCTGGACCACCCACTGATGAGAAGCCCAGTGTCCTTCCATTCCCTTTTGCTGCCTGCCTATGAGCACACAGTTCTTTCTTGTGGAAGGGTTGGTCAGCAGACACACAGGGAATTTTGTTTGTTTTTAATTATTGAATGTAATGCTCCTGAGAAGAGCTAGATTGACAGTATAAGAGACTGAAATCTTCTTTCCACAAAATAGGTATAAAGCACCGGCAGTGTGGTTGCACCGTCCGGTCCCTGCACTTGTGGCTCAGCCATGCCCGAGAGGGATGACTTCTAGGGAGCAGAAGGAAAGTTCAGTTTCTTTGCCCCACTTGGTGGCCGTCTTCGGCATTTGGAACCAGACTGATACGTAGCATGCTGTTGGAGCTTTGTTTTTAAGAGAGAGATTGTTTTTAACTACTTAGAAAACATTTGGGGATGAGCTTTTGCTTCGTATGGATTAAATTGTGGATTTGTTAGTCTGGACAGCGTCCTTTATGTAAAAATTTTAAAGATAGATAATAATATTTTGTTTCCTTTAGGTTAGATGTATGCAGCTGATTCCTACTATCTTCCCAGCACCCAGAGAAAATTAGATACAGGGACAAATGTATCCTTGGTATAACTCCATTGGTTAGAATGGAGTTACAGCAGGAATGAATTTGGCCCCCTATGTCTTAAACATGTCTTTATGTATAGACAAGAATTTCAGTCCCATGCAGCATGTCAGAGATCATGCTGCAGTAAATCTATTCAAATGTAAACCTGTTCAATTCAATTACCAGTCTATAATAAAATTTTCTGCTACAGCCTCCACGTTGGTCACAGCAGTCTCTACCTGCTGATGGCACAGCATGCCTGGAAATTGACAGCCTAAATCTATTTACTAAAAAATTTAGTTGCAGACCCTGAAATAAAATCAAGTTTCAACAGCTTTGATAGGAACATCATATTCTTTACAGGAACTTCTGCACAACTGCCAATGTGTGTGATAGAAATCTGCACCAGAGTGTTGGCAAGCTTTTCTTTCTAGAACTTTTCTTGAAATAACTCTCCCTGTACATAATCAGAAATTACATATATATCAGTCCCTTCATTTCTTTTCACAGCTTGGGAAGCTTATTTAATTTTATGATGTTGTCACTTTGTGTCATCAGCTTTGATGACAGCTGGCTAGAGGCGTCAACTTGTCCTTTGTCTTTGAGAAGCAGGTTTACCCACTCCCCAGACTTGTCTGGTAAACACACTTCAGTCGTGATTTCAGCTTATGTTCATAACTTTTACATATAATGTTTCTACGTGCATTTCACCATGATATTATTGACCAGCAAGTTATTAGTTTTCAAATGATACCTTTCAAGGCATATTTTGTACAAAGATTATTACAATAGTGCATAGGGTATGAATACAGGAGCACATTCCGTTGCAGATGGGCAATGCTCTTTGAACAGGAGGGTAAGGAAGCAGAGGGTCCATATACTCTTCATCCACTACATGTACCTGTGCATAAGTAGCCATAATCTGAACCTAAAAATTTAGGCCCAACATTTATCTACCCAGATTCAAGGGGCCACGTGGTTTAGTTGAGAAATTTCTCCTCAGTGTGAACAGCATATAATCAAGATCGCAGTCCCTCTTGGGAGCTTAATTTTTTTCCATATATGTTCCACTAACATTAGAGTCCTAGATTTATAGACTTTAGGGACCATCATGATAATCTCCTCTGACCTCCTACTAGGGTTGCCAACCCTCCAGATTATGTCATGTGATTAAATCTCCAGGAATACATCCAACCAAAATTGGCAACCCTACCTCCTGCACATTGCTGGCTACAGAACCTTGTCCACCCAATCCTGTAATAGACCTATAACCTCTAGCTGAGTTACTGAAGTCCTCAAATCTTGATTTAAATACTTCAAGTTACAGAGAATCCACTATTTACTCTAGTTTAAACCTGCAAGTGACCCCTGCTCCATGCTGCAGAGGAAGAGGAATACTCCCCAGGGTTTCTGCCAATATGACCTAGGGGAAAATTCCTTCTTGACTGCAAATATGATGGTCAGTTGGACCCTGAACATTTCAGCAAGAGCCAACAGCTAGACACCTGGGAAGGTATTCTTTACAGTAACTCAGAGCCCTCCACATCTAGTGTTCCAGCCCCATTCGTTGGGGATGTTTGCTACTAGCAATCGCAGATCAGCTACATGCCATTCTAGGCAGTCTTATCATACCATCCCCTCCATAAACTTATCAAGCTCAGTCTTGAAGCCAGTTATTTTTTTGCCCCCACTGCTCCTCTTGGAAGGCTGTTCCAGAACTTCTCTCTTCTGATGGCTAGAAATCTTTGTCTAATTTCAAACCTAAACTTGTTGATGGCCAGTTTATATCCATTTGTTCTTGTGTCAACATTGGCGCTTAACTTCTCTCCCTCCCTGGTATTTATCCCTCTAATTTATTTATAGTGAGCAATAATATCTCCCCTCAGCCTTTTTTTGGTTAGGCTAAATGAGACAAGCTCTTTGAGTCTCCTTTCAGAAGGTAGGTTTTCCATTCTTCACATCATCCTAGTAGCCCTTCTCTGTACCTGTTCCAGTTTGAATTCATCTTTCTTAAACATGGGAGACCAGAACTGCACACAATATTCCAAAAGAGATGTCACCAGTGCCTTATAGGATGGTACTAACACTTCCCTGTCTCGACTGGAAATACCTCGCCTGATGCATCCTAGGATTGCATTAGCCTTTTTCATCACCTCACCACATTAACAGCTCATAGTCATCATGTGATCAACCAATACACCCAAGTCTTTCTCCTCCTATGTCTCTTCCAACTGATATGTCCGCAGCTTATAGCAAAAATTCTTGTTGTTAGTCCCTAAGTGCGTGACTTTGCACTATTAAATTTCATCCAGTTTCTCATTACTCAAGTTTTCAAGGTTGTCCAGGTCTTCTTGTATGATATTCAGGTCCTCCTCTGTATTGGCAATGTCTCCCAACTTTATTTGTGCATACTCACTTTTTGTGCCAAGGTCATTAATAAAAATGTTAAAAAAGATTGGTCTGAATACTGATCCCTGAGGAATTCCACTAGTAACCTCCCTCCAGCCTGACAGTTCACCTTTCAGTATGACGTGTTGTAGTCTCCCCTTTAACCAGTTCTTTATCCATCTTTCAAGTCACATATTAATCCCCATCTTCTCCAATTTAACTAATCATTTCTTCTGTGGAACTGTATCAAAATACCTTGCTGAAATCCAGGTACATTAGATCTCCTGCATTTGCTTTGTCTAAAAAAAAACAGTTATCTTCTCAATGAAAGAGAAGATCAGGCATGATCTACCTTTTGTAAAACCACATTGTGTTTTATCCCAATTATCCCATTGAAGGGTTAACTAAATGATAAGGAACTTTAATCTACATGACAGATATCTGGTTTTAGTATTTACCTTTACCTTTCCAGGTAATGGTTTTTAATAGCACAAAAGAAACTAACTTTACACAGAGGGCCAGTAATTGCGGTCCATATAGTGTTTTAATTTTGAATTTCTGGGTCTTGAAAAGTTAATTATTCAAAGACCACTGTGAAATACAGTTTTTTTTGTAAATGATGTAAATGAAAAAGTAAATGATGTAAATGAAAAATTTTGTTGAAGTGAGTGTGTGTTGCAGTGGTGGTTAGATTGGTCAGATTCATAACAGATGAAAGGGCATAATGACTCTCAATTAACCTGGGAATATTTAAGAGGACACCATAACTTAAAAATCATAGTCCTGTTTAAAATTTATTGCCCATCATTGTAAGCAATACCTAAGATTACTAGAACAGAAAAATAAAAATTATTTTGTCAATCTTTTTAGAAATGTTGTTATTGTATACATTTTACAGCACTTTGTGTTTAGCCTGTTTTATAGTCAGTCAGTTAGGCCCAATATTGCGAACACTTCCACATGTGCTTAACTATAAGCAGGTGAGTAGTCCTGTTGATGCAATGGGACTATTCACATAAATAAAGTTAAGCATCTGCTCGTTTGCAAGATCTGGTCCTTAGTCAGTTTTTGTTGTTGTTTGTGGTGCATCTTTCACACAGCAATAGGTAGGGAGAGAATTATTTAAAAAATAGAAATGTGTGATTGTAAAACCACATGAATTGATAGGGGTATTCATGGGCAGGTGTCAGACCTGAAACAGCTTTTAACTCATTTTTTGAAAATGACTGCCAGGTTTGGAATGATCTCTTTCAGACCTGTACTAGCTTTACAGTATACATTCCTTTGAACTTCATCCAAGAGAGTGGGGCTTTATAACTCTATGTATACAAGTTGCCACAAATGGCTAGAAGTCTCTCTTGTAGCCCTTGTATGAAGTTGGCTAACTGTAAAGCTATGCTGCCCTCTGCTTACAGGCCATGCTCTGGTTTGCAATGTAACTCTATACAGCTCCGCAAAAAGGAACCTTCCATAGGGCTTGTCAACATGGGGAAATTACTGCATAGCTATTCTGGCATAATTCTGCAATAACTATTCCTAATAGCTCCCCATGTGGAAACCGTATTCTGGAATAATAGTGACAATAGTGACTCACAGGCTGGAGTATTCTGAAATATAGGGTCCACATAAGGGAGTTATTCTGAAATAGCTAAATTATACTGGAATAGCTATTCCAGAATAGCTATGCTAATCAGTTTTTTCCATGTAGACAAGGCCTCAGTCTCAGTTATGGCTCTACCTGCATAGGAACAAGGTTTAAAACTCTCATTAAGGAGTCAGGTGGATGGATAAAGTGGAGCCTTATGTAGTTGTTGAGTATGTGAACAATAGTAAAGCCTTCTCTTGTTAGTGTTATGCTCTGCAGTACTTGTACAAACTCAGCACACGACAGGTAAAGACCAAAACACTTCCTATATGTTCGTGATCTTTGGAGCGGTAATGTTTTGTTTAATTCTTTCTGAGTTTTTTTATGTCTGTTTTTAGTGGCTGGTCAGTGTCATTTGTTACCTGGGACTCTGATGTATATTCCCTAATTGGCTGACAGACCGTTGATTTATCATTTTATTTTTTTACCATGTAGGGACACAGAAGAAGTAGGTTTGATGCAAAATTGTTTTCGAGTTTTCCTTGTGAATGGCTGGTCGCTGCTAGTCAGTATCAACCGCTCTGTGACCAGTTAGAATGGAGAAGATGGCAGCATTTTAGTTTTTCACTCTATTAAAACATGGAGGGACAGATCCTCACCTGGTGTAAATGAAAGTCAGTAGACCCACAATCAATTTACACCACTTGAAGATCTGATCCATTATTTTTAGCCTAATAATAAAGTCTGTTTACCAAGTGAAGGGTTATTGTTAAAATCTATTTCTTCCGCACTTCTCCCTGAAGAATTGAGAGGACTATTTAAATGCTAGAGAGCTAAAGCCTTTAGGAACTCATTTGCAACCAGTGCTATAGTAATTTGAGATGTTTATCATGAAGGATTTGTGGGTCCTCAATCTATGTGTAAACAGCCCATTATCCACCTGGTGACATGAGCAACCTACAGTTCAGGAACCGCCACTGTGCAGTCCTAGTCTCCTGTTTCTGAGTGTGCAGGTACTAGCATGGTCATCAGCCAGCCAACCTTCAAAAATAAATAGAAAAGGAGTACTTGTGGCACCTTAGAGACTAACCAATTTATTAGAGCATAAGCTTTTGTGAGCTACAGCTCACTTCATCAGATGCATATCGTGGAAACTGCAGCAGACTTTATATATACACAGAGAATATGAAACAATACCTCCTCCCACCCCACTGTCCTGCTGGTAATAGCTTATATAACAGTGGGGTGGGAGGAGGTATTGTTTCATATTCTCTGTGTATATATAAAGTCTGCTGCAGTTTCCACGATATGCATCTGATGAAGTGAGCTGTAGCTCACGAAAGCTTATGCTCTAATAAATTGGTTAGTCTCTAAGGTGCCACAAGTACTCCTTTTCTTTTTGCGAATACAGACTAACACGGCTGTTACTCTGAAACAAAAATAAATAGTAACTCTTTCTCCCAGCTGTGGACTGGCAATGCAGAAACCATACTCAGAAAAAAAATCTCTCTCCAAGATAGTGTTAGACTGCTGTGCTCACACATTTCCCAGAGTGGCTCTAAGATACAGTGTCACTTACAGTTTCTCACTTATTAGTTTGTAGTAGCCTATCCAAAAGTGAGTACTCCCTTAAAAATTTACATTACCCTGTCTGTAGGCAGTGTCATGGTAGCAGCCAGGAATCCATCTGCTGCATGGATCAAGGACTTCAGAAATTATTTGTATAGGGTTGCTTCCTTTGCTCCTGGCTTAGATATATTCTTGGAAGTTTGTGCATTTCCCTCAGATGTCCAGTTGAGATCACAGAGTTGTAGCAAGCTAGAAAATTGTAGTTGTTATGTAAACTCTTTTCTAGCATATGTTAGCATTCACAGCTGCTAAAGTATGAGGCCATAAATATTTTTGGGTCACGAGCCTTCGGGAATTTCATTCTTTCAAAAAGCACAAAACAAGAAAACAAAAACCAAGCTTTTTAGGGAAAGATCTAACATTCTGACCATAAATTGTTGAACTCAATACAGGTATTACTGGGTGAATTTTTCTGGCTTGTGTTATGCAGGAGGTCAGATTAGATGATCACAATAGTCCCTTCTGGCCTTAAAAATATTTGAAAATGAGACTAGACAGTATGTATTTAGGCTCATGCAAATAGGTGCATAGCATCAGCTAGAAATAGATTAAGGCATGCCCTCAATAGCTAATAAATAAAACTAAGTAACCACCTTTATAACTAAAAATGTGTTATCACCAGAAAAAGCCTGCTTACTAAAATTCTTCCTCACAACATTTCCTTTGAACAGACCTGTGCATAAGATATTGCCAAGCTAAATTTCTTTCACAAGTCTAATACCATTAGTCTGCCAAGTAGAAAATAGATATTATTGTGAGGGAAGTTTTAGTTTCTACTGCCTTCAAAAATTAGAACAAAGGGAAGAGGAAAGCTTTAATGATATTCAAGGAAATACGTCTGTACTGGATGACAGTTAATAAAACTGCATTGACCTCAGAGATATTTCTTGTGCTCTCTCTTGCAATATTATACTTAAGGAGTTTCTTCTTTAATGCAGGGTATTAAATGAAGCTCCTGTGTTGTAATATCAAGATATGACACTGTGCATCTTCTGTTTGAGTCTCTTCTTGATATTAAAACTTTTCCATGTTTTTAATGTGTTGTAAAGGGTTTGATGTCTAGTGCAGATATTGCATTGGAGACTGCTTGTTTACCTGGGCTTCGGTTTTAATGCAGTGATACTCAGACTGAGACTCACAAGCGGCAAGTGTCTCCTGCAGCTCTTTGCAGCACATGATATTAAAACATTGTGTGGTTAATAATTAAATCAATCTAAGTTGTTAACCAATCAGGATGTTTTTACTATGTTATTAACCAATTGTAGTTGATAAAATAATAATACTTGGTAAGTCGTTTTGCTGTGAGAATTATATATAATATAGTAAATGAAACAATGAATTCACACTACTGTGATTCTTTTAGGTAATGTTGGTTGCTAATTTGGCTCCTGAACCCTCTCTGACCACTCAGTAACAGATTTAAAGGCGACTATTTTGTAACAGAAAAGCTTCAAAAACAGACTCCAACGAGAAACTGCTGAGCTTGAATTAATATGCAAACTAGATACCATTAACTTGGGTTTGAATAGAGACTGGGAGTGGCTGGGTCATTACACATATTGAATCCATTTCCCCATCTTAAGTATCCTCACACCTTCTTGTCAACTATCTAAATGGGCCATCTTGATTATCACTACAAAAGTTTTTTTCTCCTGCTGATAATAACTCATCTTAATTAATTAGCCTCTTACTCCACCTTTTCATGTTCTCTGTATGTATGTATATATACATCTTCTTACAATATGTTCCATTCTATGCATTCAATGAAGTGGGCTGTAGCCCATGAAAGCTTATGCTCAAATAAAAATGTTAGTCTCTAAGGTGCCACTCCTTTTTTTGAGATCTATCAATGGTTTCATGTATATACCAGGATCTGTTCAATCTCATTGGAAAAAATGGAAACCAAGTGCTAAATATTGTTGGAATTTTAAGCAGACCTCTTGCTTTCTAGCCAAAATGTGATGTCCAAATAAAGACACTCAAACTGAGAAGCTAATTTGTCTGTCCTAAAATGTGTCCCATGACCATCGCCCTACCTGTAAGTGATGGGTAAGGACAAACTGTTCTATTGCAGGTTTGTATTGCTGTTCAACTCACACAGCAAGCAGATGCTATTCATCCATGAAAGAAGAGACAAGTCCTTGCAAATATTATAACCGAGGACATTCCTTTCGGGTTTTGAAATGATGTAAATTTACATGCAAATTAGGTCCAGTGCTCAGGCTTCCGCAAAGTTGTTATTGTTGTCCTTGGAGTTGCAGAGTTTGGACAGCCCTGATTTAGATCCCAATTCTTCAAAGTGCTGTGCATCTTCCATGAGGAGTTTCTCAGTCCTATTAGCTTCAGTGGGAGTGGAACTGAGGTGGCTTAGCACATCACAGGGTTGATTCCTTAGAACCCAATTTGACTCCTATTGAACTCAGTGTCAGTTTTTCCATTGACATTCATTGAGTGGGCCAGAAGTTTTAAATGACCATATGACATTTCATGTGCATATTGCTTTCCCATCAATGTGAGGGAGAATTCAATATGCATATGGAGAGCAATGCTGTTTATGGCCCTGAGTTTGGAAATCAGTTGCATTTACTGGAGTTATTTAAGTTTCAGAGTTTGTTGATTATGTGTTTTTAAGTGTTAGCTTCTAGAGTTTTGGGGCCAGAGCTACTGCTGGCACAAGCAGGCACAGCTCCACTGGAATTATATACAATGGGTCTGAGCCACTGGAATCAATGGCAGAATTCCCAATGAAGCTAATGGTTGCAGATTCGGGCCCACTGTCACCAGCAGTGAAGGTGGCACATAATTGATTCCGTGTGTTGTTTTCTTCTTAATAAGATAAAATGTGAGAAATTTTGTATGGAATTAATAACTTCCAGTGAAGGCAAACACAAATCATAATTAACGCTCCCACACACTGTAGTTCTCCTTGTGGTAACTGCTTACACTGCAGTCCCACTACTTCCCTGGAATTAGAAGGAAAAATAGCTGTAGATTCACAGGCCTGCTCAAATTGGAATACCATTAAAAGTTAATCACTTTTTTTAGAATGAAAAAAATTTAGCCCAATCACAGGCTTTTACCTGAACAGTCCCATTTGTCATTTTTTTCCTTCTGAACCTTAAATGAGAAACCAGCATTTGTCTAATTTACTGAAAATTATTATTCTCTTTTTTTAAATATTCAATGGATTTAGCCTAACGAGAAAAAACTGAGAACATTTGCTTATGCACTGGAAATACTGAGACAGCAGTGTGAGTGATATGGGGAGGTTGAGACAAGCCTGAAGGATGTAGGACTGTGTTTGTTATGGCATCTTTTCCCATGAGCCCTCAGACAAATGGCTGCCCTTTGTTTTTGCTCCCTTCCACCCATCACACATATATCAATATGGCACTACCATTTGTTGCAAAATGTTTGAATTTTACATAAAAGGGTCCTGCTCTACATTTGAATAAGAGTCATTTTGTAAAATGTTTCACCAGTTTTATTTTTATTCCTTATTCTTTTCCATTTATGTTATGCAGATATCTGTACAATTCCTGCTCAAGGGGAGTAGGATTAGCATCCTGTGTATAGTATACTGAATAGTTTTGGCACTGAAGCATATGCAGCCCCTAAGCATAAAATGCTACTCTTGAGCCACATCGTTTCTCAGATTTTACCCAACCCTTACTCTGGAAAGACTCTCATCAACTCAATAAGAGTTTTGCCCGGATAAAAGCTGAATAAGGACTACAGAATTTGGCCCAGAATTATAAGGGGTGAAGCGCTGCTATAGGAAATGAAATAAGTGCCAATGAGTACTTCCCGCATGGTACATGTACAGGCAAAACTTTGTTGTTTGGAGTGGGATTGGCACCAGTTTTGTTGGAATTTCAGGAACTCCGTCTGACCTCTTCAGTCTATCAAAGCAGCCAGGGTATCAAGAAACACTAAAATTACAAGCTGTAAATATCACATGTGATCTCATATGGTGCTATCCCTCAAGTATTCCATGGTTATAAATCTCTGCCTTTCTTCAGAAAGAGTTCCAAAAAACGTTTCACTGGGCTATTGATATAACTAAGCCGCACCCCCTCCTACCTAGCCAATTGACCTTTGTTTAGCTGTGAGGGTTTCTGCCAGGTTGAAGCATCTGTCAGTCCCACTCTCTGGGTCACTGTCTCAGGCCAGATAATAATTTCATTTGCAGTTTGTATCATGACTTTCATGGTTGAGAGTCAACAGACTTAAGTCTGAGCTACATTCACAAAATGTATTCTATGCCCGTGCACTTTTAGTTTGTTAGTTTTCACAGTGGTGACTAATTAGTACCAGAAAGAATGTTTATGTGCCAGGTATACAAAAACAGAGCACAGCTAATAAATGATGGCAAAGTAAAAGCTGTGGTAATGCAATTTGAAATCTGTTGCTTTGCTAATGCAGAATATGTCTTTTAATCACTACAAATGGAAGGGCTTGGTTATATTTTTGAGTCCAGAAAATCTATCACAAGGTCCACCAAGCTTTTAATCCTAAAAAAAGCTAAAATTACTGATGCTTTAACCTATATTCACATGCAAACTGACCATTGAGGGCATGATGGTTCTTATTCTTAGCATAATATTTAGCATGTTCCCACTTCGTTCTTCCAAAAATCTTTCCTGCTCCAACGTGCTGTAATGGAGTTAAACGGCTAGACTCTATTTTTAGTCCTTTGAAGTCTCTATTTATAGTTCTCAGATGTTGCCAGATATATGCCAACTCTCATTTTAATACACCCTGGCATACTTTAATGCAACAGGTCTAAGGTCAGTAGTTCTGCTCTTTGCACCCGAAGTTAGAGTTGGAGAATGCCACCACAATCCACAGAGTTAATACATTTATTTAAAAGAAACCTACATGCTAAAATTCTTGGTGCACTTCCACCCCACTAAAAACATACAAACAGAGAGTAAAGTGTTAGTGGTGGCTCCTGTCTGTCTTCTACTCCTGGGTGGCCAGCCTGTGGCTCCGGAGCGACATGTGGCTCTTCAGAAGTTAATATGCGGCTCCTTGTATTGGCACCGACTCCGGGGCTGGAGCTAAAGGCGCCAACTTTCCAAAGTGCTGGGAGGGGGTGCTCACTGCTCAACCCCTGGCTCTGCTACAGGCCGTGTCCCCACTCCACCCCTTCCCGTCCTCTCCCCTGAGCCGTGCCCTCGGTCCTCCCCTTCCCCCCCAGAGCCTTCTGCACGCCACAAAACAGCTGATCTGGAGGTGTGGGGAGGGAGATGGAGGGCTGTTCGGGTGAGCGGGAGGTGCCGGGGGAGAGGGAGCAGATGTGGGGCTGCTGACATATTACTGTGGCTCTTTGGCAATGTACATTGATAAATTCTGACTCCTTCTCAGGCTCAGGTTGGCCACTCCTGTTCTACTCTTTTTCCTCCTCTCCAGACCTAGGCAAGAGCCAGTCTATAATTCTGTAAAAGGGCGGTGCTCCAGCAAACATCTCTATAAAGTTTAGTTTGAGTAAAAACTATAATTCTTGAGAATTCTTCCAGAACTTCCCCATAGGTTCACACGGGGACTTGCGATACTAATAATTAATAGGAAACTCTACTGTAGTTCTTTAGCACATCCGCACTCCCCTTTCTCCTCTTATTCTCTTATTCCTTGTCATCTGTATGGATGGCCGACCATGGGGCTGTTATCCAAAGAAGGCTTTAGCAAAAGGGTGGGTCTTTGCATTTTGATCAGGCAAGAGATCAATCTGACCTCCTCTGGCAGGGAGCTCTGCTGCCAGAGCCCCGCCTTTCCTGGTATTCTACAAAATCCATATAGGGATTACCACTGGGTCTGGTAAATCTCATTTGCATATGTCATAAACTCTGTGTCATGCCTGGGTCACAGGCACCAAAGAGGTCATAGTGTGACTCTGACCCCAACAAAGTACCAGAGTGCATGAAGTCTGAAGATGGGAGCACGTTTATCATACGCTACCAGAATTGTTGACCTGCTGGATGAAGATGGAATATTAGCAGTGGTAGGAAGCAGTACTAGGAGGCAAAAAAAGCCAACAACCAAAACATAGCTTCGCTACAGTGTGGAAATACTTATCCAAAACATTTTAAAATGTTACTCTTGGTTCCGGGTTTCAGCCGATTCTTATTTATTATTCTGATCCATCTCTGTCCCTCCCTTTATTGAAGCACTCACACTTTTAACTGCAAGAAATGTTAAACAAGACTAAATATTGAACAAAGAAAGTGAATGTGTTTCTAGAACATATAAATACAAATGTGTTTTTAAAAAAATCAGTGTAGATGCATTGGCCTTTGCCAACTCTTATTGAAAGATGTATCTGGAAAGTTTCCCAGATTATACACCAACCCTCTAATTTACAACTCAGATGGAGGATAAGGTAGGCTAGGGAAGATGTGACTATGACTACATTTATTCACAGGAGGGACCATACTCCCTTTCTCCTGAATTGCACCCAGAAGCATCCCCACTAAAAACAAACACCTGGCTGTGTAAGAAACAAATACAAGCACCTGTAAGCCTGATATACACAGCTGTAGGCATTGCTGATGCCGCTCCCTCTGCAAAGTGTACCTCATGTCAATTATTTGATCTCAGGTGGGATGCATGGGATCCATAGGACAGAATGCAAATCCGCAGCACATTTAAAATGACTTGAGTTTCTTTTCACTTCTTCCTTTATCTTCTCTCCCTTTTATGCTTTTTGTTTTGTTCTTTCCCCCCTTCATGCTATAGCTGTGGCATTGAACACTGATGAGAAAATACTTAGTGCAAACACCAGTCCTGTAGGCAGTCTTTCTTTTTCTTGGCACAGTGGGAGAAAGAGGCATTAATTTCTTAGGCACCTGACATGCACTCTATGTGAGCAGTACTGCGCTATTCAGGCTGGATGACTCTATTTCCTCCTGGGCATCCTGGTTTTTGCTGAGGATACCCAGGTAGTTGAGATAGTTCAGTAACAGCTCGTCTCTAATTAAAATACTTGTTATGAAGGGTTCTTAAACACAGCTGCTTAATGAAGTTAGAAAAAGCATTTGGATGCAGAGTGTGAAGGCTTCAAATGTTGGCGTTTCTCTCTAGGGAGAATTGTTCAGTCAGAAGGCATTTTGAATTGCTAGCAATCCATTCCATTTTGGTCCCATTTGTTTCCTTTAATTTCCTGCCTTTTTAATGCTGGTCAGCTGAAATAAGCCCTCTTTCCCTCTTCCTCTCCCTCCCCCTTTCCTTCACGGAATGGACTGTGACACGTGCCTGCAAAGTGGCTTCTTGGGAATTTGCAAGTCTTTGAATGCATTATCTGATTAAAGGGATGCATGTGTCTTTAATTCTCATCTGCAGTTCCACCTTTGACCCCATCTGTTAAAGTGGAGAGGAGTTGAGAGTCAGCAAAGTCCCATATTCAACCTAGATAAACTGAAGTGTGTAGATTCAGATGCTTTAACCCTTTTGGTGGCTCCAAAACCTACATGCCTAATTAAATCAGAGGTTCGATAGCAAAATGTGGCAAGCCTAGTCTCTGAAACAAAAGAATTGTTTGGTTCTTTTGAAATGATTAGCATGAACCAGTCTAATCCTGATTTCATCTTTATATTAGGAAATCAAAGCAGCAAGGAGTATTTAGCATCAATAGCTATAAATGGTTGTAATTATTTCTTAAAGGATAGCTTAAAGAACGGGAGTGGGAGTCCAGAACCCTGGGTTCTATTTCACAGGCTTCTGGAGCATGATAAACTAAATTGTGTGTTTATAAATCCTTGTGTAATTCTGGCTTGGCTTTTCAAAAGCCACTGACTTTCAGTGAGTCTTGTGCTCTTATGTCATTTAGGTTTAGAAAATCCTGTCTTCCAAGTCTAATTTGTGCATGTAGTTACCACTATTGCATTTATATAGCTGATCACTTGTGAGCACAAACTGCCCTATGTGCACATTAAACTGCAGTAAAAATTTGCACAAATTAGATGAACATTTGTATGCTAATGTATATGGATATGGTGTAGGAACACAGGTCTGAGGCCTAATTTATTATTTGTGAAGCAATTTAAGAACATTGCCCAGATGGTGCCATAGAAGTGCAAAGTATTATTAAAGTGGTGTTGTTATGCTAGTGAATATTGCAGAAGGGAATATGACTGTAGCTTTTTTTGCTAATAGTATGTATTTACAATAGGAAGATGTTGTTGAAGCACTTAATGTTTCTGGAAAATGCTTAACATAACTGACTAGAATACCCCTTTGTGTTTGGCACTTTGGGGCATTTTTAGATCTCATCCAATCATTTAACTTTCACTTTTTTAACATTTAGCAAATCATTGGAAGTACTGTCACTATCCCATACCAGTTACCATTTTTCAAATGACGAGAGCCAAATTGTACCCCCCCTTACATCCGTTCAACTCCATTGCCACTCACGAGTGCAGAATTTGTCCCCTAATTTCGCTTTTATTTTTAAAACTAGTGTATGCATATGCAAAGAGATACATGCAACATTGAACTGTAACTAGAAAAAATACATATAGATAAATAGCACATGGATAGACTGTTGGTATATCTGTTGTAAGTAATATTGTAAATGGGATCTGGCTGTGCTGGAATCTAGGCAATATGAGTTCAATACTAAAGTGTTCAGGTTGCACCTGAGTTAGCCGGAGCCTGCCAGTCTCTGCAAGCCCACTGAGAGCATCTGTCTCGCCACCACCTTTCTCATGCTGTGTCCTCCGCAGGCTCTCTCATTCTTCTGACTATGAGCATAAATCATCCACCTGTCAGGAGCTCTTGCTGCCTGGATTATGCAATGTAGCTTTCATTTGAAGATGGTGTGAGCAAAAGATTGCTGCAAATGGTTTGCATTCATTTTAATGCCACTCCAGCATTTCCTTAGCTTTAATGAGGGATCGGGGTGGTGACGACTCTCTGAGACAATGGAAGTCCTAGAGATCCCAGGCTTGCTTTGTATATTGTATGGCCTAGTTTAGATTTCTTTTTTCCCCCCTTCTTTGCAAAGAAATGAATAGCTTGAAAATTCAGGCAAAGAACTGGTGGTGCACAATGCCAGCTGTCCACAGTGCTGTTTATTGGCCTTCTACTACTTCCCCCCAGCTGAGCAATGAAGAATTTAAAAATCAGTCATGTTTAATGTTGATTGTCCATTTATGCTGTGTCTAACGCTGTGTAATATCAAGCTTTTTGTCTTCACTTATGTTTAGTTTAAAATCACAACCTTTGCAATTTGCTTAGTCACAGATATATTTGGTTACTGCTATACTGCTGACAAGCATAGAATAACATGCTGTACCTTCCTAAGTTAAAGTGTGTGTTTGTGTGTGTATAAAAAAAACTGAGAACCACAACACTTTACCTTGTAATGAAAGCTCCCCCAAGAGTGGTTTTTCTTTGCCCTTTGGTTTTCCTTTTATCAATCCCATCTACATTGTCTGTCTGCATCTAACCCAGGCCAGCACCCACTAGAGGCACCCAACACCTTGCAGGAATGCCCTTTAGTTTATAGGCTTCTTGGGGGCATTGACCTTGTCTTCTTATTAGTCTGCAAAGCAACAGACGTTATATAAATAAATAATAGCAATACATAGACATTATATTAAATCATAATTACAAATGATTAGTAGACTCCAGAGGAAATCCCAGTGTTTACTTTCTGCTGTATACTGAGCATCCCAAGTTTTTATGAACATGGCAGGGCATTAACGCTAGAACTGGCAATTGAATGAGGTATATTAAATACAATATGGATTGATAATACTTTTTCACTTGCTGAATAAAGCACCTTAAATGAGTTTCTCAAAGTGCTTTATAAACTATAATGATTGATTTATGTAAGTCTGAGAGCCCTCCTGTGAAGTAGGAGTAGCATTCCCATTTTACAGCTGGGTAACTGGAGACAAAGAACAACTGGGGGCAGGTCTGCACCACCACTTAAGTTGATCTAATTTATGTTATTGAGGGGTATGAAAAGGGTGCCCTGAGCAATGTGACCTAAGCGCTGTTAACACCAGCTCTAGGTCAGCGGGAGACGCTCTCCCGCCAACATAGCTTCCGCCTCTTGCGGAGGTGGAGTAATCATGCCGATGGGCGAATGCTTTCCCGTCGGCGTGGAGCATTTTCACCAGATGCACTACAGTGGCACAGCTGTAGATATACAGCTGCACCACACTTCTAGCGTAGCCCTGCCCTAAGGGACTTACCAAAAATCACATGTGGAGGCCGTGGCAGAGCTGGAAACAGAACTCAGGCAATGATTGATTTAACCCCTTCTGTTGTGCTGGTATATGATTCAAAAACCCTTTCCCACCTAGTCTATTCCACATAAGGGCAAGAGGTAAAAAAGAATGTTCCCTCACCATCCACTGCCAGCCCTTTAAGCTCCTTGGTTGTGGCACTGGATGCAAAAATACAAGAAGTATGCAGGGATTCACTTGGCTTGGTATCCAAATGATCAGAGACAGGGGTGCTGGAACAATTTGTATGGGGGTGCTGAAAGCCATTGAACCATTGTATATTGGTTCATTGTATATAATAACAGCCATTGTATATAATAACAGGTTTCAGAGTAGCAGCCATGTTAGTCTGTATCCGCAAAAAGAAAAGGAGTACTTGTGGCACCTTAGAGACTAACAGATTCATCTGATGAAGTGAGCTGTAGCTCATGAAAGCTTATGCTCAAATAAATTTGTTAGTCTCTAAGGTGCCACAAGTACTCCTTTTCTTTTTTCTGTATATAATGGAAACCACTTCAAACCAGGGGGTGCAGCAATCTAGCAAATTTAAAGCAAAAACTAAGCAACAGACATTGTTTATAAAAATTATGTACATCTTTTTACTCTTTCTGTCTTTTGACAGCTAGATGTTACCTTTTGTTTACCCACTGTCCCAGTGCTTAGCCCATCCCGCTTAAAAGCCAGTGTGTCACTCAACATGGGAGTTCTAAATTCCAGCCACTGCCACCCTGCTCTAACCAGGAGTCCCCAAGAGATAATGCTTTTAAAGTCTTTTGTTACTTACAGTTTTTTACATTTGCCTCTCCATAATAGTCCTTCCTGTCTACATGTATCCCTAGCTCTGGTATTCAGAAACATATAATGATGAGAGGATTCCTAAAGAGGAAGTCAAATTAATGTCATTTGCCACAGGAAAGA
Source organism: Lepidochelys olivacea (assembly GCF_965140295.1). NCBI lineage: Eukaryota > Metazoa > Chordata > Testudines > Cheloniidae > Lepidochelys > Lepidochelys olivacea. Next base: position 164,825,451 of record NC_140413.1, read on the forward strand.
CAAAGTAGTTTATTTCAGTGTACATGCACAACTCCTGTTGATTTTAATGTGGGTTACCTGCACAGATCCAATAGGAAAATGATCTGCAATATCCCTTTAAATCTTGCCCACTCTTGTTTTTCCCTTTCATGCAGAAAGTACCCCATTCTGGACATCTCCCCAATGCAAGAGAGTCCCAGAAAATTCAGGAAAAGCTTTCACAGAGGATCAGTGACATTGGTGGCAGCCTGACTGTGGACATATTGCTCTGCAGCCTGTCCACCGGTCACAAATAATTACTGTGCTTCTCACTTGAAAGCACTGCATGCATACATGTGCTTCCTCCCTCATTTTCAAAGGGACAGAATTTTATACAACCCGGTCAAGCTTAACTAGACCACACAGAGAAAAGGATATTTTTAATAGGCTATTTGGAAAAGCGTGAAGACCCTAACTCGTGAAATGTGTAGACTTTGAGATCCTTATTTTGAGCCTTATTTGCTTCTGGTTAACAGGCTAACCTCCCATGCCATTCCCTCCCTCTCTCAGTTTTAATTTGACGGAAAGCCTGCAACACCACAGGTTTATGTAAAGTCTCCAGTGGACTCAATACCAAATAAAAGATTTGGGTTTTTTTTGCTTTGACTTTACAGATAAGTTTAAATTCTTACATATGAAGGAAATGGGAATATTTGAAGATGAAAATGCAACACAACACTGACAAAATCAGATGAGAAATCTCACTCTTTTATCTATGAACAAATTAGATTTATCATCAGAAAAGCATTCTCTTTTCATTTTCTGAAAGGTGGTTTTTGACAGACCCTTTGCAGTGGACGTCATGCTCACAAAACATGCTGTCACAGGGCTATTTGAATATGGTGACAGGCTCATTATCATGTTGAAGACAACTGACAACACTGCAGACTAGAAATGGACAGGCTTGCCAATCAGCTGTTGAAAGGATTGCAGTTGAAATAGGGTGTTTTTGTTCCAAGAACAGTAGTACAAATTGACTACATTAATTCTTTTTATTATAGTCGAGTACGCTGTAGTTAAGGGTCCGTCACTGTTTCCATTATAAATCCCTGTTTTCAAGGGTTTATTAGTTGGCCATAAAAAGAATTAAAAAAAAAATTGCTCCTGCTGACATTTGGCACTAAAAAAAAAACCAACCTTGCACTGGAGAACAAAATTTGCGTGTAGTGGAGGAGGGTACATTTTCATAACTTTTGTGGGGGGAGAAATGGCCTGATTTTTAATTGAAAATTATATAAAGCAAAATGTATTATTATTTTTACAGAACCATACATGTCCAAATAGTTTTATAGATAGGTTCCTCCCTGGAGAGCTTGTCCTTTAAGGACCCAGTCCTGCAAACACTTTTTTCAAGACACGATGCTTGCTACTATGAGTAGTTCCATTGGTTGCCCTGGTTTCAATGGGATTAGTACATTAGCAAGCACCATGCCCAGTAATAAGTGTTATTAGGTTCAGGCCTTTAATATTTTAATATTTAAAGTTTAATATTTAAAGTTTAATATTTTTGGACATTCTTTTCTTTTTTTATAACTCAAAATTTCCTATATTTTGAAGTTATTAATTCAGAATGGTAACTGAGGGCCTTAGATTTACCTTAGGGTATTTGATAGATAGTTCTGAGTTTCGTATATGGATCAACAATCTAATGTGTATGCATATTTAAAGTGAGATACTGAAAAAAGAGGTTACCATGAATATATGTCTTATGTATGTTATGTATTTTTCTTTATTGCAGACACTTCAGGTCCTGAATGTAGTTCCATGATATTCAGCGGGGGGTCTTGATTTTAAAATTACACTCAGTCTGGCTTCCCATTTTATGCACAGAACTTTGCAGGTTAAAATAATTTTGGTTGTAACTTGGTAGGTACAATTATTTTCAGGCACAGTTGATGACAACCTGGTTTCCAAGGTTTGGTAGTTAGATGACTGTCAGTTGCGCACACACATACATATGACTGTGGATGCAAAAGTGAAAGACACTTTTGAAAATCAGGCGCCCAATCCCATTTGCAAAGGCAGAGTCATACTTCATATGAAGAATGCCAGTTCACAGTAAAAGGTAACGGTGTCTTTCAGAGCCATTACAATCTATCAGGTCAATGCGCATTTTCAAACTCCTTAAAAATTTATAGTAGTTCCCTGATCAGGTCAGTCGTCTGTGTTCCAAGAGGGGATTTGTATGGATTCATTAGTTAATATTATTGATAGCACATTTAAGATTTAAAAAGTGCTGTTCAAGTTGGAATTATTAAGAAGGATTGTCTTACCTTTTTCTCCCTTTGGATAGAAAGGAAATGGAACCACAAAAGCTACAGGTGAAGTCCGTGGGAGTTTTTGCCATTGACTTCAGTGAAGCCAGGATTTCACCCCTCTAAAGGAGAGTGTAAGTCTAATGCTTAGAGCACGGGGACTGGAAGTCAAGACTGATTTCTATTCCCAGCCACTGACTGGGGCAAGTCACTTCACCTTTGTGTGCTGCAATAGAATGGGTAAACTAATACCCCTCTAGCTATATGGGTGTATGCCATTATTATAAAACACACAAAAACAAGTTAATCTGGAGTTAGCCTATTTCATCCTATTATACCCAGCAGTGAGCTGGAGCCAGTTCGCACCGGTTCGCTAGAACCGGTTGTTAAATTTAGAAGCCCTTTTAGAACCATTTTTTCCACGAGGGACAACTGGTTCTAAAAGGGCTTCTAAATTTAACCAGCCAAAAGTGGCGCCTTAGGCGCCAACTCCATGGGTGCTCCAGCTATGGAGCACCCAAGGGGAAAATTTGGTGGGTGCAGAGCACCCATCGGAAGCTCCCCACCCCACCCCACCCCTGGCCCCAGCTCACCTCCCTTCCGCCTCCTCCCCTGAACGTGTCGCCCAGCTCTGCTTCTCTGCCCCCCCCACCCCCGGCTTCCCGCAAATCAGCTGTTTGCACGGGAAGCTGGGGCGGGCTGAGAAGCAAGCGGCGGCTTCCCACTCAGGCCCTGGGAGGCGGAGGTGAGCTGGGGCGGGCAGGGGGGTGCGAGGAGGGCTGCCCACGCCACAGCAGGTAACGCGGGGGGGGGGGAGGCTCGCAGAGGAACCGCTCCCCGCCCCAGCTCACCTCTGCCTCCCTGGGCCTGAGTGGGAAGCCGCCGCCTGCTTCTCAGCCCTCCCGGGCTTCCCGCCGAACAGTTGATTCGTGGGAAGCTGTGGGGGGGCACAGAAAAGCAGAGCGGGGCGGTGCGTTCAGGGGAGGAGGCGGAGCGGAGGTGAGCTGAGCTGGGGCTGTGCGCAGGGTGGGGAGCTGCCGGTGGGTGCTCTGCCCAGCCTAAGGCGCCACTTTTGATGTGATCAGTGGGGGGAGCGGCCGCTCCCCTGCCCCCCCAGCTACACTCTCCTGCCCCTAGGAGCCAGATGTTCCCCAGGTAAGCACCGCCGGGACTCCCCACCTCACCCCAGGCAGATCCCTCTGGCTCTTAGGGGTGGGGTGGGCACCTACTACTGTGGCCCACAAGACCCTCCTGCCCGGTTCTGGGGGCAGGCAGAGGACAGGGGAGGGGGTGGATGGGGCAGCGGTCCTGTGGGGAGCGCATCAAGGAACGCAGGGGGTTGGATGGGGCAGGAGTCCCGGGAGGCAGGGGTGGGCAACGACAATCTTGTGGGGTGAGGAGGGAACCAGTTGTTAAGATTTTGGCAGCTCATCACTGATTATACCACTTAGCATGTTAAAAAAGAAAAGACCCACAAAGCTTTACACTCCCTGAAAAGCACTCAGATATTATAACATACGTTCTGTTTTAATATTTAAATCTCCTTTTATATTGTATGGTGAGGGGGCATGTCTCCATACCAATTCAGATTCATTATTGGATAAAAGCAAAATATCATCATTGAATATTATTTTGAAGAGTAAATAATTAATATTTTCCTATTGAACCACAAGTTACTTCATAGCAAACAGTCCATATCTAGTCTAACAGAGGAGTAAATACCATTGTTTTTGAACCATTGATCCTTGTCATTGTAATTGTATGAACTGCTTTCATTGATCCATTGATACAAGTGTTTACTTTTGAAAAGAAAACAAAATAATCATTTTGCCAACCTTGGTGGGAAATGAAAGCAACCTTGGTGGGAATAAACTACTCATGAGTAGTTACCTAATTTTTACTCTCAGCAGTTGAAGTCACTACAGTTAAACAGCTCTGTGAAGAGTTGGAGATGGTAAGAGGATCATTCAGTCAAGAAAGGATTAAAAATAATGCTGCACAGAGAAGGCGTGTATATGTAAAGCAGAGACACTGGTTAAATCAAGAAATTTGCTCCATTTAAGCACAGCAGGATAGCAAAAATACAATTTAATTTTATATTTTACCAAGTACAAGAAGTAAACTTTCTGATAACTAGGTTATAAAGCCTGGAGGATATCACACTATTATCAAAATGCAGTGCCAGCATGGTATTATTTTTTTGCAGGGATGACCTAGTAAAGTATGCTACCACCAGGATAAAAGTTGCCACCTGTCCTTTATTATAAAGGACTGTCCCTTCCTTAGTCTTATAATAGTGTTATAATTAAATTAAACCATTATCCCATTTATGTTGAACAAATATGCTGCCAGAATCCTATAGTCTTATCGAGGTACTCAGGAAAGTGACTTAATTTGTTCCATCTACAGCCAAAAAATAATAATATGAATCTGGTCTCTCATCCTAATCTCTAACCCTGCATGGTGTTGTAGAATGTAAATTTTTTTATGGCACACATTGTAAAACTCAATAATTCACAAGATGGAGCAGAGTGAAAGTGGAAAAGCAAAGTGGAACATAGCCCCTGAAGTCTGAATCTGAAAGTGTAGGGACAAAACAAAATACTAATACTTCCATAGTTCCTCGAGCCAAGGATCTCAACAAGCTTTGCAAACATCAGTGGATTAAAGTCACAATATTCCTTGAGTGGTGTTATGCCATTTTATAGGTGGGGAAACTGAGATATAAAGAGGTTCATTGACCAAATGTGTCACAGAAAGTCTTTGCGAGAGCTGAGAATAATACCTAGATCTCTTGTGCCCCTGTTCTCTACTACAGGAGAGCAGAAGATGACAACAAACAGGTTTTGGGAAAAGAGAAAAAAGGAGGGGTGGGGTTTTTTTGTTTGTTTTTGTTTTGTTTTTTAAAAAGCTTTATAATGGGGAAAGAAGAAATATGAACGAGAACTAGAGAGAGAAAGGATAAGCTTGGGGAGCAGGCGAATGAAAGAAGGACAATGGGAAGTTCAGAAGAACATCCAAAACTTATGTATCTGAACCGCTTGAGTCTTCAAATAGGACACAAAAACCTCTCTTGGGGCTGGAAAATACCAAGAACAACTTTTCTCAGTATACTCATCACTTCCAGTCCTGATCCCTGTTACAATCTGGATGCAAAGGTGATCAAACATTACTAGAAAATGTTAGCCAAATATTTCAGAAACTCAAAGTTCTATATAAGTCCAATTCTGTTAAAAAAAGTGTTCCACGTGATTTAAGTGCAGTGTATTTTAGATAGCATGAAGAGGCATGTGAGATGGATGGGTAGGACTGGTTCACTAAGCAAATCTGGAGCTTTTGCATCATTTCGTTCTCCATGTTGCCCATCTCTAACGATAACAAAGTATCGGTGCCAGCATGATTGGCTACTTTTTCTGGTTTGCAACACTTCTTTTCTTTCCATTGTAGTAACATGTTTTCCGACAGCAGATCAGATTACAAATTTTACTAAAGCAGTGATTCTCAAACTGTGGTCCATGGACCACTGGCTGTCCACGAGCTCCATTCAGGTGGTCCATGGATAGTTCCCTCTAAGCTGCATGCCTGGGCAGTCGGACATGAGAGAATGAAGGGCCACCCACCTAATTAGTGGAGAAGAGGGGCAATTTGGGAATTTGTGCAGGCCTGCGGTGGCCAGAGAAAGAGGCGACTTTCCCCAGCTCCAGGGTTGCGGCTGCCGGGGAGAGATGGCCCTCCTTCCCAGCCCCAGCTTGGGGGCTTCTGCAGCAGGGGAGAGCCCCCCTCCTTCCCAGCCCCAGCTCGGGGGCTGCCATGGCAGGGAAGAGAGGGCACATCCATCACATTATATCAGTAAGACTACTGATATAAAAATGTGAATTGTGTGCTTTTATTTATAGAACAAAAAATGTTAATTATTACCAAAAGAATTGTAAAGCACATTTATCCAAAATACTTTACAATAATTAGCTAATGGTAGAAACATTTGGAAAGATCGTTAAGTGGTCTGCCGAGACCTTCAGCAATTTTCAAGTGGTCCGTGAAAAAAAAAAGTTTGAGAACTACTGTACTAAAGCATTCTGGTTAAAGGCTGAATGGATTGCCTCTATTTGCCTTCTCCAGCCTTTGGGCTTTCCTGCACCTTTGAGTTTTTGTGGAGAGGAGGGAAGAAGAATTGAAGTGAAAATGGAGGTGGTGGGTCTAACTGCCTGGTTTCTCAGTCAGCTAGCATTTTTTTAATGTCTGTGTAGTGTATTAAGAACTCAAGCTTTATGTAGGCATTACGGTATATTAAAGCCTTTCCTTCCTTCGGGGGATTGGCCAGTCAAGAAATTAGGAGTAATATGAGATTTAAAACTGGTATTATCAGGAGCCCACAGCTCTCCTCTATTATTTTCCAAAAGGTGTACATTTAATTATTATTATTATGGGTAAATGGAATGCTTACGAATATGGAGACACTGGCTGTAAAACTGCAACCTTTTTCACATGAGTATTCCCTTCAGAGGTGCTCAGAGGCTATGATGTTGGAAGTCCTGTAAGCACACAGATTAATAGAGGCTGCAGCAGAGGTTCTAACAGCATAGTTGAACCAATTTCTAAAACAGCCCTGCCAGTGCACCTCAGGCCTGACCTACAGTCCTCTCTTATTCATTCCCGGGTCTCTTATGAACAGGGGCTGCCAATTATGCCAATGTGTGGCGGTTGTGTTTGATGAAGACAAACAAAAGAGGGGGTGTTTTTATATTGCTTATTGCCAGGGGGACGCATGGCACTTTATGAACACAAAGTAAAATGTAGTCAATCCTTCAAGGAAAGTGCTATCAAATTTGGACTGCTGAGACCAGTAAATATATCTCTGCCTGTTACCCAAGGAATGCTTTGAACTCAAGTCTCCAGAGATGAAAGCCTAAGGCACTATCCTACTGCAGTACCTATTTAATAAAAAGTATGTGTTTAATAAAAAGCTTTAGATAGATGCAGGTGAACATTATTTGGTTAATATTGATTGTTTTCCTCCTTTGAAATAGGAATTGTAAGAACTTTGATAAATGAATTGAAAAATTGTCTAGGTTCACTGTAGCTTCTAAGGATATCTGTGTAACCATTGCTGAAATGCTGTTTTGGAGTTTCTTATAGCAATAGCCTCAAATCATAGCAAATGTCCTTATGCCTCCCTCAGAAGAGTAGGGTGGAAGTTCACGACTGTCACAAATGCTGTTCAGTATTGTGCAAGTAGCGTATCCTATATCAATGTACACCAGTTTCTGCCCTCAAAAGGCAGCTCTAAAAGCAAAACCCTTGACTGTAAATTTAATCTTAAGAATAATTAAAATATTATATAGATGAAAGTTTGCTTAATAATTTCCAGAGCTTTTCATCTTTTTTCAGTTGAAACATAAAACCAAGACAGTAAAAATTTTTACTGATTAATAATCCCATGGTCAACTTCCCTGTTGTCCTGGCCACATTCCACTATGAGCAAATATCTAAAATTTCCACTTTTTCTTGGGGAGATTTTCCATTCACATTCTAGCTTTAGTTGTATCCTTGTTTATTCCCTGTCCTAACCTCCAGGGCAACACTGCTCTGCATGGTTAAAGAACTGCTGCATTTCTCCCTGAAGTGAAGATATTTCAGTGATGGGTGATCCATATCTAGGTTAGTCTGTAAAGTACTTTGGGACCTTTCTGGAGGAAAGGTGCTATGTGAATGCGAGGCATAACCACTAATAGGCATGGTCTCATCTTCTGTCAGAAACCTGAATTTTATTGCATTACTATATATCCCCCTTGCTTTTTGTTATACTTCACAACACCCATATTAGTCTTGTCCATCAACAGAACACTTTTATTTTTAATTTCCTCCGAGAGTTCAGGTGCATATTTCAGTAAAAGGCGGCACATTACACATAGAATGACTATCCAGTTTCACTGAAAAATCAGTTACAGTCAAAATGATTGATAAGCATAAACATTTTTCGTCATTGAAAAGTTCTTCTGATCAGCTTGTGTGAACTGAGGCGCTACTATGAAGCCTAATCTGCAGTCCAAAAAGACGTGGTGATTTTCTCTATCTTTAGACTCAGATCAGTGCTCCCCCCTTTCTTTTTTCCTCTTCTTGATTATCCTTCCAAAAGGTTGTATTAGGATAGAATCTCAGAGGGTCCTGAAGCTGTTCAGAAAGGGGGCTCCTGTTATTTTTGAAATTAGCCATCTTTTTGCAGGAAACTGGGAGTCATATGCTCTAGAATTAAAATATCTCATACCAGCTAAAACTGTCCCTTATCATTCATGGGTTTAAAAAACAACAACCTGTGAGCCTGCCAAGTTCTCCTTCCTGCCCCTCCCCCCATTAATGTGGTCATGCCCTCTTCAGTCAGGTCCCACAAACGACCGCTGTGGCGGAATTGGGTTTATCATTTTACTGAAATGCTATGGGTGTGTATACCTCAGGGTGGTCTGAGGTAAGCCCCTTCAATTCCTCTCTCCTTTCCCCCTGCCGTCCACCTTTCACAGTTTTAGGGCACACAAAGAGTTAAAGATTCAAGGAAAGAACTCCTACCTGGCTGGTGATGAGTCTCAACTGAAGCTTATTATCAAGGTCATGGACTGAAGCAAGTTTGGGTTCTGAGTAAAGTGCATTCACCTTTCAGTGTTTGGCCGGGAGGCAAAGGTTTTTGTCTGTACTGAGAGAAGAATAAAGAGAACCAGAGAATTCTTTGTCTGAAGAATAACCAGTTAGTTAGTTATATGTTATTAGTTTGAATGTGTTTGTTACTGAACTTGGAATTTTACCCATTTCTCCAAGCATGATCAAGTGGACTGTAGATGGTAGTGTCACCCCTAGTCTTTGTTAAGAGCCAAACAATTTCAGTTAAATAAATTTGTCTTGTCCTCATTTTGTAGAACAAAGTTGAGGATTTGGTTATAACTGATTAAATACAGTGGGTACAACTGCATCACAAGTGCACAAAATTGCTCCTGTATGTAAAGGGGGGTGAATGGGAATTAGCCACACAATACTTATGAGCGTGGACAATATGTTTGTTAGGGGCTGCACTGGATATACAGGAAAGGCTGTTTTAGTCTGACGTCTTTCATATATTTACTTGTGCACAAAAATATCTTCTCTTCTCTTCTTTTTTTTTTTTTTTTTTTTGCCAAGAGGTGAAGGTGAGGGGGACTCATTTCAATTTCTGCACAGGGTGGAAGGAATGGCTACAGCGACAAAAATCTACTGTCTTGTGCAGACACAACTGATAGTAGCATGATGGGGGCCCTAAAGATATGTGCTGCCTTGTTCAGGACCTCTCTTGAAGAGTTAGGATTATATTTCATGAGATTTGCTATTGAATTCTCAGGAATGCTTCTATTATAAAGTACCTGAAACCACAACCTGTGAGAAAGACAGAGCGATTAGAAACTTGGGAAATGCACTTAGAGGAATTGGGGATAGGATTGTTTCACCAGTGCAAACGTCACAAAGTATAGTCTCTGAGGGCCTTTTGTAAAAGAGTGTCATCATGTACCCAATCCTGTATTGATGTGTGTATTAGTTATTTCTTGCTTATAATGAGTTTGGTGATGTAGAATGCACAGTATTAAAGTCTTTCCCTTCCCTGGATTGGTTGCTGTCAAAAAGGTAGAGACATAGAAGCAGGGGCATTGGAACAGGGTGGGCTGGGGGGCAATGCCCTCCGGGGGGCCATGCCCCCCCACTTTTTACCAGCCGTAAGGGTGAGCAATGGGAGGAGGGGGCTGAGAGGAGCGAGCGGGGGGTGATGTCTTTGCGGGAAGAGGCTGTACAGGAGCAAGGCCTGGGTAAGGTGACCAGATGTTCTGATTTTATAGGGACAGTCCCAATATTTGGGGCTTTGTCTTATATAGGCGTCTATTACACCCTACCCTCTGACCCAATTTTTCACAGTTGCTGTCTGGTCACCTAGGCCTGGGGGAAGGGGCAGTGCAAGGGCAGGGACTTGGGGGAATGTGCAGCATGAGGGCGGGGGCTCAGGGAGATGGGGCGGTGCGGGGACGGGGCCTCAGGGAAGAGGCAGGGTGTGAACCAGGGCCATGGTTCAGGCTCCAGTGGCCCCTCACACAAACTTTTAGGGACTTCTGCCGCTCCTGTACAAAAGACAGGGTGAACTGGGAAATCCAGAAAAGGTGGGATGGAGGAACAGAATCTAGTTATAAATCACAAAACTAACGTTGTAGGCCTTATGGGAGAAGTGGATCATGAATGAGAAGAGGTGGCTTAACAAACTGTTTTAGGGAGGGCATTCCATGGAAAGAGAGGTGTTAAAAAGCACACATCAATGAAGCAAGTAAACGTCATACTTACATTTCAGATTTGCAGTTATTTATAAATAATAAAAGATTTGGTGAAGAAAAGCCAAATGTACTTGACTTTGGCCATCATGTATCATCAAGTAACCAGTTGTACAATATTGAGGGGCTTCAGTTTAGAAAGCTGTTTTGTAAGATTAAGAAAGCCACAAAAGTTTTTTAAAGGATCTTCCCTCCCTGACAGGAAAGAAAGTTGAAGGTTTAAAAAAATAAGATCCTATGTTTCATTGTTCACAAGTCTGGCAATTGCATCTGTACTATTGTTCAACGTATATTAATAAAACAATAGCAAGGGTTCATTTCAGACTATGCCTAATTTTAGTCCCACATTAAATGCAAGATCAGTTTTACCATACAGCCCTTATTATACGATGGCTTAATACCAAGAGCACTACAATGTGTCATCTTTTTCTTATTATTAATTATTATTATTATTATTTATTATTATACTCTGACTTGGCCATCAAACTTTAATGCCTATTGTCTCTTGTACAATAATAACCATATGCATGAATTATTTTGTGGTACAGTACAATTTGTGCATTAATTTTGGTATCCTCTTTCTAACTGTTGATTTTAGTATTAAAATCACTAAAGTAAAATATTCATGCCATTAACCATCAGTCTTGATATTCCCTGGAAATTCAACCACAAGTTTGAACTTCTAGGAGGTTTAAAGTCTTGGTTATTGTTCAAATGAAATAAACTTAAAAAGCACAATAGATCTGATCCAAAACTCACTGAAGCTGATGGGAAGACTCCCCTGGTCTTCAGTGGGCATTGGATCAGGCCCAATAAGAGCAGACATGTATTTATGGTTTCTTTTTAATTTATTTTAATGAACCAAAATACATTTTAATGGTACTTTTTTGTTTAAATGTTACATTGTAACATTTTCGTCCCAAACACCGACATAGTTGTTGGTTTGATCATAAACTGTTGAAGTTAATGGGTGTTTTCCTTTTGACCTCAGTGGAGAAAGTGTTAGTTCTTGTGCAACTGTAAGAGAACCAGAAAGTGAAATCAGCATGTGTATTTTCATCATGCAACTAGAATGAAATGCAAAGAGTGAATAAACAGAATGATTGCCAAAAAATAAATTGGATTTGTAATATTTTTTCAGGATAAATAAGTGTAAGATGCTAGTTACTCAGCTAAGGAGATTTATATACTTATTTTTTAAGTTATATGGGGTGAAATCCTGGCCCCATTGAAGTCAACGGCAAAACTTCACCCCGGGTTTTTAACCCAGACATTGTCTCTTTAAATGAAAGGGTACCTCCTTGTCCTTTTCTTCCTCCCTTTTAATGTTAGAGCATCATCTTTCCCAGAAGAAGTTAAGAAACTGGTGTTGATTCCTCTTCTGAAATATTTCCCCTGTGTTATGTGAGAGACTGGGTATGCTACTGTATATGAATCGGCATTCTTACAAGACATATTTTTCATAGCACAAACACTTTGCTGTATGTTAACCATTCAATTGAGACCCAAATGGCTTGCACAAGCAAAGCACTTATAAACTGTTGCTAAAAACAATTTAACTCCAAGACCATTGGGCTCTTTACAGTCTAATTTTGGCCATATTATAAGGGCTACTTAAATACAGAGATAACATTAATCTTTCAGTAGCAACAAGTGCTGGCTGCGGTTAAGACCAGGAGCTTAGCATTCCTGTAATCAAAATGTTGTTGCTGGATATGAGTAATACAGTATGCGATCATCTCTGAACATTAAATCTAACCTGGATTTTGTTCAGCTCTGCTACTTGATACCATGTTGCCTCACAGGGTACTGTTTTTCCCCTTTGGTTCCTAAAGATATGGAACAGCAATTAGTGAGTGCCTCATTTAATTGACTGGGCTTCTATGATGCCAGCGAGTGCCTTCATGAAGCTTGCGTGAGCAAGTGTTTCTATTTCTGTGGACATTAGGCATTCAGATAGGGATTTTTTTTAATGTTATAACTGCCTGGGCTTTGTGTTATAAATCATGAAACATTTTGTTTATGCATTATAAATAGTGATAGCTATTTATAAATCAAAGCCACTATGTTCTCACTGTATTCCTAGGAGGCCTTAAGTTGTGTTAACATTACCCACACACATGTTACTTCCATTTTGTTGCCTGGGAAGCTAAATGGAAATATATGAGTTTTAACTGGCCTCATTAATGAGACAGTGGGACACTGTTAGGGTGCAGAATCTGAAGGAGTCATTGAAATGACATAACAAACAGGGAGAAGAAACAGACTGGGCACATTTTATGTTATGAAAAAAACGTTATTCATTAGGAGCAAAACAACAGTTTTATTTGGGTGGGGAGAAGCAAACCCAGGGGTGGCAGAAGGTTTCTGAAGGGTAGAGAGCAGCTGGTCTCTATCCAGGAGAATCTTAAAGGGGCAATTTATTCTCATCTTGAAAGAAGAGGAAAGATTTTTAAGTTAATAATGTTTCTGACACCTTACTCTCCCCTCCAATCATGCTTTCAGCCAAAGGTGAAAGCCTACCCTACATCCCTTGTGACTAGCATAGAATCTACATCAGAAACAAGGAGGCCGGGGAGGGGGGCAGTAGGGAGTAAGAAAAGGGAGTGAGATCAGCTCTGTGCTTTGTGGCAGCCTATAAAACCAGAAGAGGTGTTACAAAAACAGGAGCCAGACAGCACTCATAAAAAGCTAGTAATCTGTTCCAAACATGGGCCAGTTGGCAATCCCAAGCGATGGTTGTTTGTCATCACAATAGGATGTCTTGCTGCAAATTAGCAAATGATTTCTAATACATTTTTATGTGCACACAGAAGCAAAGTACTCATTATTATTATTATTATTTATGATGTATTCACATAGTGCTGACAGTACCTAGTGCTGTGCAAGACAGAATAACAGCAGTCCCTGCCCCAGTGATCTTGCAATGTAAAAGAAAAAGATGATGATAATCCAAAGGAACAGGAGAATGAACTGGTATCACTGACACCCTTTAAGTTGTGCTCAGGAGGCTTTATGATAGCAAAAATGCCTTAATATTTACATACATTAACATTTAACTCATTCATCTGTGTAGCCCAGTATAAACTATAACACCACATCAACACTGGTGATATTTTCCTATCATTAATCAGTTAACAGCAAGAAAGACAATGTAGTAGGCAACAAAGCTGCTATTGCATTGTTCTGTTATGGTGTTAGAGTTACAAATGTCAAGTATATTGTATAGGTGTCTATATCTTTTGGCACGATACACTGTATAGAGACATAAAATGGGTTTCTACTATAGCAAAGCTCAGCTGCAGCCATCAGCAACTGCGGACACCTCTGATGCACTCCTGACATAATAAGCCTGATGACCCTAGGGCCTTGCAGCACTTCTGTTAGGGTGAAGTGCCATTTTGCTGGCTACATAAACTGTGTACATGACCCCTTCTGACATGTCAGACAGCTGGAGAGACCCTGCCTTTAATAGGCAAGGTTAGAAGGGCAGTGTGTGGCTTATGGGCTGAGTTTTCCTTTTTATAAATGGGTAACAATAGGGTGCTGACAGGCCTTGAAGCCTGGACAGGCTATAAGGGTCATCATGATAAGGATGGATTAGTGTATATAATTTGCCAAATATGGGGGCAGCCTCTAGCTGGGTTTTTCTGCACGTGGTGGATTATCTATCAAGAAGCTGCATTTGCTGCACTGGTAAAATGCATTGCCGCTTGGCATACTTATTGAGTAAACTCGATAACTGCAGGAAAATCAAGTTTGCAGTGTACATTATGCCAAACCTGTAACAGCTGACTATAGACTAAACATAGACAGCAAAGAATAAGCAGAGAGAACTTTTTCAAGTTGTCTAAAGACTTCTAGAGTAAAGGTTGAATGTCCTGCATTTTAAATCCAAGAATTCTAAACTGCGTATATATTTTTTCAGTGTTTCATATCTGTCCCCACCACCACCACCAAGATTCTCGCTTGAGAGATTTTATACACCTCTTTGTCATTTGTAAGTAAATCTGTTTTTAATTTAATTCCCTAGCTACTATAGTTCTCCAGTCTGAAGATCAGTGGTCAACAGAAAGCCTAAAGAGCCTTCTGGATGAGATCTTTGACTGCTTTGAGGTAGATAGCTAAACTGCCCACCCTAAAAGGTTAGGAGAATGATAGATGCTATACATTCTTGGCTGTAGTAGTGGAGAACTTGTTAACCCCAGAGTTACTGGAGTTAGATATGCTCTGAAACCTATTAATATCACATTGTTCCGGATGTTATTCCCCCCACACACACTTTTTTTCAAAACCAATAAATATTTTTGGGTTTCTATTTAATTCTTGTAAATATTCTCCAAACCAAATATTCATTGAAGAACAGGAATACGGTGTTAATTTACTTTTTAAGCAATTTGGGACAGAGTTCACATCTTCAATCTTCTCTGAGCAGTATCATGCCCATTTACGGCACTGCATACAAATGTTTAAAAATAATACCATGTTTTCCCTTTTGTTTGTTGTGAGGATTTTGTTTCTTAGTGTGATAATTTCTTTAAACTAAGATACTTCATTCCTTTCATTGTTTCTGCTTCAGTACCTAAGTAAGCTCACCCATTAAACAAAAATGACATTATTAATAACTTTTTGTGAGTCATTTAAGGGTTCAGTTAAGAGACATAATTGACTTTTTAGTCCATTTTTAGAACAAACTCTTTCAATGCTCTTTTTCTCAACAAGACCACTTCCCACTGCACTGGAACTGACAAGACTGTATGCATTACTTTATTTTGATACTGACATTTAAACAATAAAATAAAGCCATTTAAAACAAATAGTGGTGCTTTAAGTGTCTGAGCTGTCAAGATACCAAATTATATAACTTGGAAAAAATCAGAATTCATTGTTAATGGTATGCACTTAACACAAAGGGTCTCTGGAGTACTAACCAGATGTATATTCAGCTACCATGCTGGAGCTAACAGGCTGTATTCCTTTAGATAGAATTGACTATATTCACTTAAATGGACTTGACTCTGGTACAATCACTGTATTCAAATGTCAAAAAAAAAAGAGAAAGAAGATGTCACGTAGGGTCACAAATTATGTTGGATTTTGACAGATTGTAGCCTTGCTTTACAAGAGCAGTAACATCTCATTTGTCACCGTTTGAGCTGTAAGTGCGGGAATGAGAGCGGAAGGCCCTCCATCTCCACCGCAATTTAATCGCTCTGAGGCCGACAGTGGTGGCTAAAGCCACCTGCCCAGGCACCGTACTGCTGATCTGTTTTAATTTAATCGTCCGTCAGCTGGGATGAAAGCATAAATCGTCTCCCTTTGATCTGCAAACGGTGTGTTTTTGTAAAGCAGGGTACAGAATCAGGGAGACAGTTTTCACATTTAGTACAGCAGAGACAACATGGGCTTGAAAAGCCTTGTAAGTGATATTTTATTGTAGTAGTAAATCTAGTAGTTGCTTTTTCTGTAAATTGATGTGAAACAGTGTAGGTTAGAAAAAAAACTGTCCATAAGTAAAGAAAGATATTGACTAATAACTTATTAATTATTCAAGTTGTAAAAACAAACCTAAATCTGAATAACTACACCTTGTAGCCCTTAGCTCCATGTTAACACAATGGGAATACAATAGAGCTTTGCTGTAAGACTGGATAAATTTGTTCATAGGCACATATCTGGCACCATATTTAGTTGCACTGTCTGACATCTCAGTGGCTGGGGAAGCAGAATTCTTTTTCTAAGATTATTCTAAAGAGCTCTTCATCCACTGTGGATATGGTAACCCTCACTGATGTTATTGGGAGTTTCATGCAAGGCCATAAAGTGTAGAATATTATTTGTATATTAAATATGGCTGGCAAGCCAAATTATGCTCTCAGCAGAAATCCAGAGTTCCTTCTCAGAAGTCAATAGAATGACTCCAGGTGCACTTGTGAGGCAAAATTTAGCCTAACTGACAAATTTATATCAAATTCTTCCTATCGCCTTATTTTTACACAGAAGTAGTTAGTGAGCAACAACAGCAATAATAATAGTTAATGAATCTTTTTGTGAATTTATTTAATTTTATTTATGCAACTTTATCTTCATGACTAGCCATGTAGAACTGATTTTTAAAAATTATAATTTTTGTTATTGAAAGTTATGTGTTAGTAAATGAATGAACAGGATAAAGCACAAATGCAGAACTCATACTGAATCAGAATAGGTTACAAAGAGAGAGTTATTTGCTCAGGTCTGAAAGAAAACTTCGTAATTAGAATGAGTAGACATTACAATTTACTGAGATTGTCCAGGACAACATCCTAGCCAGTTGTATGGAAATAGGGTTTGTGTCTTGGATTCAAATATAGTTGGTCAAGATGGCATTCCCTGTGCCTTCTCCAGTTCTGTTTGTACTGCTGACTGCTCTTCCCCCTCCAGCTCCCACGTGCTCATCTCTAACCTTTCTTCTTTAGTTCCCTTCTTAGCTACCTATCTGAATCATATGCTGGGTTAGGCCCCACAGGGTTCAGTTGTCCTTGAGCAAGGAAGTGTGGTAAAGAAGGAGAATCTAGAAGGGCTGGATGTAGAAGGAATAAGTACAACCTTCATCGCATGACATGTTCTACTATCTCCTCATGACATGCACTTTTCAAGCTAAGCCCCTCAGACTTCCTCCTGAAGTGACATGTCCCAATACCCACATTGCTCCCTCACCCCTATCAACTCCCTCTTGGTCTTCCAATGACAAACCCCTCCAAATCTCACACCTCCAGTGAGAGGACTCATGGGCCAAAACCCATTTGTCTACCACTTATCCCTCCATTTCTCATGACAGCTTTAAGAATAGTTTCCAAAATACAGGCATTGTATTTGTAGCTGAGGTTGGGCATTGCCTTTTCCAATATTATACTGTCTCATCTGGGATTTCAGAATCTCACCAGAACTCACTAACTTTCCCAAAATGTAATGAAAACTCACAGGATCATACAAATTATTAAAGAAAATTGAAAACTACTAAGATTCTTTGCAGTGCACACAAAAAGCCCTACAGAATGCACAGTTCAGACCTTCCAATGTTTTTGGATCCTATTGTGCTTGAAAGATGAACTATTTTGCACCCTAACTGCTAAAGTTTTACCTGTCTGTAATTACTATCGTGGACAGAAGGGCCAGAAAAGACCACCTGACCCATCTGATCTACCCCATTGCATTTTCCAGAACTAGTTTCTTCAGCACCTCATTAATGTCCTATATATGAGGCAATTCTATCTCTTTACTCGTGCTGAATAGCATTTTACCCAATGAGTGGTCACATTGGCTTCAGTACCTTAACTTTCTCCTATGTTGTCTGTGCCTATATTGTTTTAAGGTATGATGTCCCCCAACTCCTGGGAAGGGGTGGGGGACAGAGATGGGCCAGATTGGGCTCTCCAACCCCACCCCAACAACCCCCTGGATGCAGTAATCCATCTTCACTTCAGGATAACAGACTTCTTCTGCTACAAACTGGTGTACGAGAGAGACAGGGTGGGTGAGGTAATATCTTTTATTGGACCAACTTCTGTTGGTGAGAGAGACAAGCTTCTGAGCGTACACATCCGATGAAGTAAGCTGTAGCTCACAAAAGCTTATGCTCTAATACATTTGTTAGTCTCTAAGGTGCCACAAGTACTCCTTTTCTTTTTACAGAAGAAGAGTTGTTGTACAGATCATAAACTAGTGTAGATAACTCACATGCTTAACTACTTTCACCTTAAATAGCATAATGAGAGTGAGGGGGAAGGTACAAATAGTATGTACAACAATGATGCATTTGTGTAAACTGCAGTAACAGGGCTGACCAAGCTCCTGGCAAGGGAGGAAACCATTCCAAAGCATCCATAAAGGATCCCATGAGTCAAAAGCCCATTGGTATGCACTGTATTTGTGGCATTTAGTTTATTTTTGCCAGAGTGCATTACCTTGCTTTCATTGATGCTATCCATTCTCATATGTCAAGGTTACTTTGGACTGCAGTCACCAGAAATTATTGTTCCCATTGCAAACAACAGTAACCAATTATTTGAGAATATGTCTATATTACCTTGTAATAATGAAGACTTAACATGTGGTACCTCTGCATGTATTTTGTGTTCTTTGGGTGTCTTTGTTTATACATAGTATAGCTTGGTTTATACATTCTTTCCCAGTGTTATATAGTTTGCTGTACATTTACATGGAGAAGAGATTGTTGTAGCTATGTACTGCACAGTACATGGGCACAGTTGTAGCATCAAGTGGCCAGCTTTCATGGAGAGCTATGTTGTTATTTCTGTAAAAGTACACCATGCCCTCTGGTATATTATGCCAAACTCACTAATACCATTTTGAATTATTTGTACAATTCTCTTTTTTATTTTGCCAGTCATAGAACACAGTATGTTACTTCTTCAGAAAGAAGGTCTCCATGACATGACTGGCAATATTATATATTTATCAGAAATATATAGATCATAGTACCTAGAAATGTGCAAATAATTCTTCACAAGAAATATTTTCAGAATGTCTGCAGTGAAGACAAAAGCAATAAAGCAAGGATATTATTTAAGTTGATAAAAGATGCAACACAGCTTCATTGGGTTTCCAGATTCAAATTAAAAGAATAAATATTTCATCAGTGATACTAATTAAAGATTGGTCAAAGATTTGTCTGTGTCTCATACTGCAAATACCAATCAGACCTGATTAGGAGATGTAACATTTATAGTACTGTCCACTGGTTGAAATAAAGATTAATACGAAGCCCACTTCACTCGGCAATGGCTATTTTATTGTGTCCTAATTTTTGTACAATGTTATCCAAGAATTTGAGCTGCTGGTTTCATTGAAAAAGTCAATGGAAACTCAATTTTAAAAACCCAGGTCTCTACAAAAGGAAACTTTAGCACAGGACAACTTTTAATACTAATTTTCTAATTAACATCCATGCAAAAGGCAAGCATATATTGAAGCATGGAAATATGTGGGAGTGGGGATAATAAGACAGGCAAACAATGAATGAACCCTAATGCTAATATGGTATCTCATCTGGGTGTATCGGTTTACAACTACACCTGATAAAAATAGGGCCTAGAAATATATTTTTATGGGAACATGCTACAATATAATAGAAACATGGAATGTGCCTTATTGGATCAGATCATTAATCTATCAGTCTATATCTTGTTTCCATCAGAGACCAACACCCGATTCTTTTGAGGGGAAAAACCACGTATAAGGAACTTAATCAGTTGTGGAAATATGACTATAATTGGGGAGGTGGTGAAAATTCTCTCCCATTATGTTCTTTAATTCAGTACAATGTTAAAATAATAAGGCCTGAGCTTATAATTAGGGCCCTACCAAATTCATGGCCTTGAAAAACATGTCACTAACCATGAAATCTGGTTTCCCCCTGTAAAATCTGGTCTTTTGTATGCTTTTACCCTATGCTATACAAATTTCACAGGGGATACCTGCATTTCTCAAACTCGGGGTCCTGACCTGAAAGGGAGTTGCAGAGGGGTCGCAAGGTTATTTTAGGGGGGTCATAGTATTGCCATGCTTACTTCTACACTGCCTTCAAAGCTGGGCAGCTGGAGAACGGTGGCTGTTGGCCGGGCACCCAGCTCTGAAGGCTGTGCCCCGCCAGCAGCAGCGCAGAAGTAAAGATGGCAGTACCACACCAGGCCACCCTTACTTCTGTGCTGCTGCTGGTGGCGGCGCTGCCTTCAGAGCTGGGCTCCCGGCCAGCAGCCGCCGCTCTCTGGACTATCCAGCTCTGAAGGCAGCGCCGCCATCAGCAGCAGTGTAGAAGTAAGGGTAGCAGTACCACAACCCCCCTTACAATAACCTTGCGACCTCCCCCCCCCCAGAAAAACACCTCCTTTTTGGGTCAGGACCCCTACAATTACAGCACTGTGAAATTTCAGATTTAAATATCTGACATCATGAAATTTACAATTTTTTAAATCGTATGACTGTGAAATTGACCAAAATGGACCTTGAATTTGGTAGGGCCCTACTTATAATTATTTCCCCTTTTATAATACTACAAGATTTCACCTACTGAATCTTAATTCCATCCTAATCTCTTTTGGTCTAATGGTGCTAGGCTTCTAGTCTGGCTATTAGCATTGATTCTATTACTTTGGGAGGGGAAATCGGTGCCCCTTCCCAGCTCAGTAGCATCACCTACCATTTTCTATGTAGCATAAGGGGGAGGTGTCAGACATTTCCCCTATCTTCATTGTGTAAAAGGACTATCTACAGATCTGGGTATCCATACAGAGGGGCAGACCAGAGGAATATAAATCATCACTCTACCTATTAGACACTATCTTTAACAAAAAAAAAAAAAGCCTAAATCTGCATTAACATTTGCCTGAGTCCAGGGTATGGGGATCTGCAGGATTTGGAGATCAAACCTGTCCTGCACAGCAAAGGGGAATCCTTCCTTGTTCCCAATGGAGCAATTTAGCCCTTAGCAGAGCCTTTTGGAGCCTCTCCTGTAGATTTTTGCACAGAATGGGGCAATTCCATTTCAGATGGTGTGACAAAGCTCCTGGTCTACCTTGGTGGGTCTTGCGCTTATTGGCGGATTTGCTCACCTTGGAGCTTCACGGCAGCCCTCAGCTTGGCCATTTTTCTGAACCCACAGTCCAGGTCGACTCCTCCTGTGTTTGACCAGGAGTTGGGAGGATTTGGGGGGAACCTGGGCCCACCCTCTACTCCGGGTTCCAGCCCAGGGCCCTGTGGAATGCAGCTGTCTAGAGTGCCTCCTGGAACAGCTGTGCGACAGCTACAACTCCCTGGGCTACTTCCCCATGGCCTCCTCCCAACACCTTCTTTATCCTCACCATAGAACCTTCCTCCTGGTGTCTGATAATGCTTGTACTCCTCATTCCTCCAACAGTACACATTCTCACTCTCAGCTCCTAGATCCTCTTGCTCCCAGCTCCTCATATGTGCACTATAAACTGGAGTGACCACCTTTTTAAACCCAGGTGCCCTGATTAGCCTGCCTTAATTGATTCTAGCAGCTTCTTGATTGGCTGCAGGTATTCTAATCAGCATTTCTGTCTTAATTGTCTCCAGAAGGTTCCTGATTGTTCTGGAATCTTCCCTGTTACCTTACCCAGGGAAAAGGGACCTACTTAGCCTGGGGCTAATATATCTGCCTTCTATTACTCTCCTATAGCCATCTGGCCCGAACCTGTCACAATGGGAAATTATTATTATTAGATAATGCACATACAGGGCCATATCTGACAGTCTTTACTCAGTCACAATCTCATCGTAGTCTGTGGGGATTTTGCCAGAATAAGGACTGCAGGTTGTGGCTCAAAATGTACTAAGGCAAAGTAGTGGCTAAGCGGATACTGCAAATGCTACTGCTGTATCTTCCAATATTCTCCAGTGCTTGAAAGCCATTTATGTTCCTTCTCTTGGATCTGCATTACTTCTTTACCATTTTAATTGAACTTTTTTGTTTTTAGAACAAGAATCTTAGGTGAATAGTTGAAGACAGGGAAATTGTGTGTGTTTGTAGCTGGGAGATAGAGAAGAATGTTATCTTTGATATTTTCTACTTTATCTGTATTACTGGCAAGAGGAACTCTTTTTATATTTTACTCTACTTTACTCTTGCTATTATATTAGTGAGGGATTTCTGCTTGAAAAATATCTGTCCAACAATCCCCAATAGATGTTTAAATCAATCATTCAATGTATCTAATTACTCCTCTCTGTAACTGAGATGAAGATTTTGAAACTGTGTAATACCTGCACTCCTCTGAACACTGGGACTCTTTATTCAGCGCACACTTACTTGAACCTCTTTCCATTAGCACAAATATTAAACAAGTAACAGTAAAAATAATTCCTTTAGTGAATTCCTGTAGTTACACTGTCGCTGTCTCTCATTTTTTGTTACTTACCCAGGTACATTAACATTCACATTTAAATTTCAAATGAGCTAAATATACCATTGCTTTCAAATAAGTCACTGATTTTGTTCCTCTCATGTTATATTAATATTATGGAGTCTTCTGCACCCTTGCTTTACTTTCTGACTGTCTGATAATTGGGTTGGGAGAGCATACCCTGGGTCATCTTGTTTAGCTTATCTGCGCAAGAGAGAGAACGGCCAATAATAAGGGAAAGCAGCAATAAAATAGCGAAAAAAAATTGAAAGGGAGATTTAATCTTTGACCAATTTGAAACATATCCCAGAGAATCCATGGAGAAAAAGATAAAGTGTGACTATGAGTAAGTTAACTAAACACATTACAGTGTGTGAGAGCAAATGGAGTTAGTCCATTGTACATGTTTAATTTCCTATTAGTCTCTGGCGTTTACTACTACGGTCTGAGTTGGGGCATCTGTAAATTCAGTTAAATACAGTGCATTGTCTAAACATATCACAGCTCCAATCAGTCACCCAGGCTGGTGATAAGAAGCCTCTTGTATTATTGAATCTACAATAGGGAGGCTCTGCAGGCACAAAGATAACAGCTAGGTATTTCACTTTAAGTATGAGAAAAAACAGTGACCCGCCTTCGCAGCTACAGCTCTGACATTTATTATTGCCTTCTGATTTGCTTTATACTATTGATGTGAATTTGCTTCCAGGTGCTTTATATCTCTTCTTATTTCTAATGTAAGACCTCTGTCTGGAAACAGTAAGGAAAACAAATAAACTGAAATCAACTTTCATGCTATTACATAGATAACAACTCGGGCCCTTTTTTTTTTTTTTTTTTTACCATTTTAAGAATACATTACTGATTTCCCTTCATAAGTATGATCCATAGGCTTGTGTTTTATTGTTTTGTTTCTTCTACGTTAATGTTGTTCTGATAAAATCCCTTCATCAGAGCCTTTGAACTCACAATCCATAGCTGAAATGTAAGCCTGGGTTTTCCAATATTTTTAATAGGTAAAATAACCAGGGTGTCATCTTTTCACTAGACCAATGGCATGGAAAAAACAAGTACATTAAAGACACGTTTATATACTGTTATCTATAGATACCTACGTAGACCAGGAAAATGGTATTTTGCCTAAATATACAGTACATGATATGCAAGTATACATATAAATGCTGTGTATTATAGGCCGAGCTGCTAGTACTGACTATTATTAAGATTGCCCAAAACTTCCCATTATAAGACCCTGTTTCTGTTGCTTATAACTTTGTGAAACGTTAACTGTTTGGGCACAAATTTTCTATGCTGGGTGTCTGTCTCAGGCCAGGTTTTTTTGGAAAGTGTCAGCCAAAATGTTTCAGCTATTTCTGAGAATGAGGCCAAAGAAAAATACAATGTTTTGTTCATGTTAAAAAATTCTGGTGACCTCTTCTTTGAAAAACTCTATCATCTCTGGGCTTTGGAGCAGGGACTTGAATTTTGGCAGGGGTGGGGCTTCTGTCAGGCCAAGTTATAAGCCTTTGAAAAATCACAATTTGCTCATGCTCAGTAGAGACTTCTTAGATTTCAAAAGTTAAATTCCCCAAAGATTCTGACCACATTGGACATGCTCCACCCTGGGTCTAAGCAGGACTTTCCCTGCAATTGCAGCTCCAGGCTGCTGCATGCCAGGTCCAGCTCCAGGTTCAGGCACCTGATTGAAAGCAGGGAGCCTGTCTCTCCTGTACTCTCAGTGACCATCCTGCTAAGTCTAGGCAATGTGGAGGACAAAGCTTCCTGATTCAAATACAAAGGAAAAAAGAGCTGGACCGGTGGAGGTCTGATCAGCAGAGTGGATTGAAGCAAGAAGCTAGAGAAGGAGACTAGGACTAGAGGATGGTGGGTAGAGGGACTGTTTTTGAGGTCTAGTGATAAGCAATGTAGAAACCCTACCTGGAAATTAATAATTCTGTCTTCAGAGCAGGGTTTGAATAAGCAGTCAGGAGAAAACAAGAGATTGAATGATTATTTATTAAGTAAGCACTGTCCATCCTGTGCACTGAATGAGGCAGGGATCCTATTGAGAAAAACCCTCATGGTCCTGTAAGGGGGCCAAATTAAGGATGCACAGGCAACCTTAATTCTAACATTTCCTAACTTTTGAGTGCTTAACTTTGCAGCCTTAATAATGATATTCTTTCAACATAAATTTTGTGTGTAATATCTCTCTGTCTTTCTCTGTCTAATATGATATATACACTTTTATTTCCCCCAGCAAAAATATCTATAAATAGTGACACATAAACTTCTCCATGCAACAGGACATAATAATTAATAATTAATTGTCATTATTGCACATATTTATTGATCAAGTTTTAAAAATATATTTGATCATTATTTTCATTACTTTATGGCTTTTTTGCGTTATTTTATTTATTTGTTTGATAGATCATTGACAGGACATAAATTAATTAATCTCTAGAGTCTTTTTAGGTGTAAGCCTAGCTTACACAGCTTGATATATTATGTGAAAGACAGCTGTGAGTTACTTTCCAGCTGTGTCCCCTGATTCAGCAAAGTACGTAAGCATTCAACTTTAAGTACATGCTTAAGCCCACCCCTATTCGAAAAAGCATTTAAGCATGCTCTTAAATGTGTTACTTAGTTGGGGCCTGTATGGTTTTGGAATGACACAGACTGGCTTCTCTGGGAACTGTATCCAGTTGTCCATAGTAAGTGGAGGATGGCTGTAATGTAGAAACATGAGGAAAGCTGGATCAGAAAGGACCAATATAGAGGGGAAGAAATCTATTTCTAGGCCCTTTATAGTACAGTACCTAGAATGGGCATGGATGATAAACTACGCATCACCATAATAGGTTTTTTCTTCTCATTTTGAAATGAGGCGGTTTGTTGTTTTCACATAGTTTTGGTCTGTACCATTGAGGCTTCGGAATGCTAGTGTTCATTTTAGTTTGCAGGATCACTGTACTGAAGCTTACTGTTTCTGAAGCAGTGGACATCAAAGATATGACTAACATGGCAGGCTAGTGCATCTGTTCATGGTGTTAAAGGTGCACTTAATAAAAGAGTGAGGCTCCAAGTTCCAAAGATAGAGATAGTCAGAAGAAAGCTAAAGGGGATTTCAGTTCAGAAGATTGTGAGGGATGGGGATGCTGGTTATAAATGAGAAAAACAAGGCCTAAGACTGAATGGGAGGAAAAAGCAGAAGATAGGCTACTACAGAAACAATACAGAAGTAGCCAGAGGCTGGGAAAGGGTTCAAAATATGGCAGAATTCAGAGACTGACTTTTCCCACCTTTGAGACCACTGCTAGTCCAGTTAATAAGCCCATTCATTTGAGAGGACAAAAGATCAATTCACCTGTATACACACAGATAAAATTTGTTTCCAGCACACAACTCAAGTAACTTACTGGACTGTGTGCTCAGGCGTTTTGCTGGGATCAGGGTAGATCAGTAGGCTGATCCAGTAGGAAAAATCCTATGTTACTATATATATTTTTATATTGCCCTTAATCTTCATGCTCAGTTCCCACTGATGTCAATGGGAGTTCTACCATATGTCAAAGGCAGTATATGGCCTTTAATTTGAAAGTTACACAAAGGAATTTGTCCACAAAATGCAAATTCAAATGACAGGCAGAGAAGCACTATGGGAAGAAGAGATGATGTTCTTCGAGGAGTGGGGGTTGCCTAAAAGTTAATGAAACCAGCATTGTTAAAATCTGGAGAGAATTGCACATCAGTGAACTGAGGAATCAACCCAGAGTCCCCACCTACCATCTGTAAATCAAAGTTGATTCCAACATCTTTATAGAAAAGGAACACCTTAATCTCCAACTTCTTGATGAGGATAAGAGGTGCTAAAATATATTGCCCATCACAATTCTCTTAGTTATACAAAAGGGAGCTGCCAGGTTAATTCAGACCAGATCAGGGGAAACTGCAGTGAAGATTCTTCAGTATATCTATATATTAGCTTTGAAGTTACTGTCCTTGTTTGACTGCATGGTCAGCATAATTAGTATTAGTCCTTTAAGTCCGCTCTTTAAGTTGGAGAGGCTAGCTGTACTGTGAATTAATTTAGGGTCTTTTGCAAGCGGTAACACCTGGATCCAGATATGGTTATGAGAAGTAAAATTAATTTGGTGGTTCTAACCTAGCCCCTCTTGTAAATCTGTCCATATCACAAACCAGCATCCAGAGTGGCACATTCCAATACCATTGGCATTCTCTGCTCCAGAGAGACCCAGGACTAAATTAACCAGCATGTTGCAGGTCAGGGTAGAGGTTTACTGGCAGAACTGTTTGTGAAGCTTGCATAGCATCTGTCTGAATTGGCCCATAGTTCTTTCATCAGCCAGTTCTTAAATTCGCCAAAACCCAATTCCTACTCTCTGGCCAAGCCTCAGTAAGAGGGCATTGCACTGGAATTTTTGTTCAATATCTTCATAAATGATCTGGAGGATGGTGTGGATTGCACCCTCAGCAAGTTTGCAGATGACACTAAACTGGGAGGAGAGGTAGATACGCTGGAGGGTAGGGATAGGATACAGAGGTACCTAGACAAATTTGAGGATTGGACCAAAAGAAATCTGGTGAGGTTCAACAAGGACAAGTGTAGAGTCCTGCACTTAGGACGGAAGAATCCAATGCACCGCTACAGACTAGGGACCGAATGGCTCGGCAGCAGTTCTGCAGAAAAGGACCTAGGGGTTACAGTGGACGAGAAGCTGGATATGAGTCAACAGTGTGCCCTTGTTGCCAAGAAGGCCAATGGCATTTTGGGCTGTATAAGTAGGGGCATTGCCAGCAGATCGAGGGACGTGATCGTTCCCCTCTATTCGACACTGGTGAGGCCTCATCTGGAGTACTGTGTCCAGTTTGGGGCCCCACACTACAAGAAGGATGTGGATAAATTGGAAAGCGTCCAGCGGAGGACAACAAAAATGATTAGGGGACTGGAACACATGACTTATGAGAAGAGGCTGAGGGAACTGGGGATGTTTAGTCTACGGAAAAGAAGAATGAGGGGAGATTTGATAGCTGCTTTCAACTACCTGAAAGGGGGTTCCAAAGAGGATGGCTCTAGACCGTTCTCAGTACTAGCAGATGACAGAACAAGGAGTAATGGTCTCAAGTTGCAGTGGGGGAGATTTAGGTTGGATATTAGGAAAAACTTTTTCACTAGGAGGGTGGTGAAACACTGGAATGCGTTACCTAGGGAGGTGGTGGAATCTCCTTCCTTAGAAGTTTTTAAGGTCAGGCTTGACAAAGCCCTAGCTGGGATGATTTAATTGGGGGTCGGTCCTGCTTTGAGCAGGGGGTTGGACTAGATGACCTCCTGAGGTCCCTTCCAATCCTGATATTCTATGATTCTAATTATCCAAGGGGCAGGAACATGGGATAGAGAAATCCCCTTTCTGATGATATGGAGAGCACGTGGCTTCTGTCCCAGAACTACTCCCCCATGCGCCCTCCCACCCACACATGGAGGTCTACATAGAAGCAGACCATCTAGCTTCACCCTTCTCTCATCCATGCTGCTCTAGAGAAATCCACCATGAAGCAATGCCTTGCTGCAAACGGAGGATATTCAGTAGAATCCCCTTGTGCAGCCTTTCTGTGGTCTTCTGTACCATTGTTCAATCTAATGGTACCAGTCCACTCTTTGGGCCTTGTGTTGCAACACCACAGAGACTGATGAGTGCTAGGATTGTCCCCTTAACATCAGCTAAACATGGAATAACTTATAATGCCAAAACAAAAACCTGAAAATCCTTGAATTAGAAAGAGTAGTCTAGCTATGGTGCCAAATGAGTCCAACAAATCCAGTCAATGCTAGAACTCAAATGTACTTCTGTCCCTTTCTCAGCCTAAGACATGGCAATAACTTTCCATTGGTAGGTTAGTGCCATAATCAATCTTCCTGTGCTAAGTAGCCATTCTGAAAGGATAGGTGTGTGAAAATAAAATTGACAGCTTGTATACTGTAGGAGAGGAGGAAAAAAATAAGGAGAAATTCATAAAATTTTGAAATACATCAGGGCCAACAGAGCAAATTTGGTCACCTTATACAAGTTAATATAAAACATTGCTTATAATGTCTAACCTTCTCAGATTACCATAGCAGACATTATTGCTTTTTAAAATATCAAATAATCAAGAAGTTGCTTTTCCGAGTAGAAGCCCTTCAACTAACTGGTGGTAGTTTTTGGCTGGTTAAATTGTTCTTTCACGGTTTAGGTTTTGTTAACAGACACAATTATTGGTACTATATGCTTTCCTAATCCCTCTTTAGTAGTGGTGCACCTCCAACCTTACCAGTTTAATTAACATTGAAATTCTCATGTTATTTTGGTGCCCTGATTACAGGCAAAGACTAAGTGGAAGTCCGTTTGGATCCCAAGAGACTTCAGAGTTAACAATGCATAGGGTTTCTCCCCCCACCTTTTCTCCTCCTTCATGAACTCCAGATAAGCAGCAGTCCCCAGCTAGATTTCATTACTATCACGCACTCTTCATGGTCATCTTTTAATATTTGAAAGGATCATTTGTTAACTGGAAATGGTCAATTTTTTTCTCCTTTGGCTTTTGAAATATAATTTTCAATTTTTAATTTGATTCATTTAGATGAAATCATTAATCAGGGTTGAAACTGAGTTAATTTTCTGGAAAATAAATGAGGTTGTTAGAGTGAATGTTATTAAGTGGGCTCTTTGCAAGAAAGGGATAATAGCTGAAAATATGGAAGACTTTGAGAACTATAGCAGTTGAGGGATAAAAAGAGAAGTGTTTTCCCCCTTGCTAAGTGCAGTAATTTATTTTTAAAATACGTTAGGCATGGAGGAGTGTTTTAAAAGTAACATTAGAGAAGCACGGCAGAGCAAATATCCTAAATTTACAGCAGATTTAAAATACACAGATCTCTAAAATCCAAGTCTAGATAGTGAATGTTTTAGGACCTTGGATACTCTTTAACACTTTTGACAAACAAATTTAGGACATCTCTGCTAAACCTCAATACTCATTATTCTAATCAGTGGCATTCTTGGTTTAGAGCCTGAGAAACTGTATCAATAGTAATACAGTAGATAAATAGCCATCAAGCTACAAAGGTTCACTAGGCACTGAGCAGGACCCACTAAACCCATTTCACAATCTGACCCAGATTCAAATTCTGGCCTTTAGAGAAGAGCGTCCGTCTTGTTCACTCTCTGCAGTGCACAGCATGACACAAAGTGATTAGGATAGCCAGCAAAATATCTTACAAGTAGAAACGAAATAAGGGAGGATTGGGCTAGACATGCAGCATGCTAGATTTACCATTCAAGTATGATTTAGTTCACTACAGAAATTTTTGTTTACAGTTGTTTCTTAATGCAGCCCGCTTTCTGCTAAAGTGTCCCCCCCCCCAATCTTTCATTAAAAGCAGTGTAATTTTCTTTTAATAGCTATAGCTGTCTGCTCTGTTTAGATAGGTAGGGATTTTTTTCCCCCGCAAGTGTTCCAGTCTTTGCTCAAGAGTTATTGTAGCACTAAGCACTTAGAAGCAGCTATAGGTCAAAGTTTTAGGTGAGGCACTATAATCCTCTTTAGCTGCTTCTTCACTGCACATGCGCTCATTAATTAAGGGCACTTTTGAACGTGTCCCTTAGACCTCTACTGTGACTGAACAGTAAAGCTTTTTGGTTTCTGATCCAGGAAAATGCTGAGTATTCTGAACTCTCTTTGACAATGGGAGTTGGGGGTACACAGCTCCTTAGAGGACAGGGTCCTTTGGTGGGTGAATTAAGAAAAAATTGTTGGAATAGAATGAAAGGTTAAACTTAAATGGAAATATAAATTTGATCTACTATTTTTTCTTTCCTTTCTTGGTGTGAATTTTTATGTTTAGAAAGAAAGGAATTAATAACTTGAATTGAGTGAATCATTCTTTTTCATTAATTTTTCCAGTTTCAAACTTGAGGTGTTTACCAGGTCAATTTCCCCTTTTTTGTCTTGCCAAAATATTTTTTTAAAAAAAAACATAGCTAGAGTTCATATACTCTCATGTCCGACAATATTTGGCATATAGTTACCGGGGACTTTTTTTGTTTAGTTCTGGGGTTTTTTTCTAGCTCTAACATCGAATTTTAAAGAGTCATTACAGAAAGAGTTATTTCGAGGGAAAGTAAAAAATGTTCATTTATTTGTTTTACATTATTTCACTGTTATTACGTTAGTGATCACTGTGACATCACATATGTGAGGCATAATGAAAGAGAGCCTCCTGAATTCAGAATTCTCAATGAGCAACATGTTAGCCCAAAGTGGAAGCTGTGTGGTAAAAATGTTCTTGAACAATAACATACTTCTTGTTTTGTTTCACAAAAGAAGCACCTCTTTTAAGAAATGCAAGGGTACCTGTTTCATGGAATACCAGAAACCCGCAAAATCTCTCCACATGATTACGATCAGCAACTTGTAGTGAATTAGTCAATTGCAATTAGTTAGTACTAATATTTTTTGTATCCAAGCTGCATTATAGGTGCTACATGCTAATAAGGATAGATTAATGGAAGGGCCAGTGAGGCTGGAGGCTTCAATCTCTCCTAATACAATTGATTATAATAGTATTATGTTACGTAGATAATGAAATGACATTTGAGGCTACTAAATCTCTATTGTCCCTATCCTGCACCATTGAAGTTGATGGGCTTTAAGCAATTGACTTTGGTAGAAGCAAGTTTAGGCCCTCTGGAGGCATGACATTAATCTTGAGTCTAACCTAGCATACAGTTCTTTGTATGTGGTTTTTTTGGTCTGTTTTAGCATTCTTTCTTTATAATTTTTTGCAAGAAAAATACATAAAACCAAGCAAAGAAAACAACATGCGGTACAATGAGCAAGCCATTTCAATGATTATGAGCATTGTAATTGCCAACATCAGAATGAAGGGATGCACACACATACATAACAGTTACTTCATGCTTTCTGGCTATGCAGCTATTGTTTCTATTAGGATGTATTTTGGGGCTTTGTTAAAAGAATTTAATCTCCATTCTAAATAATCTTAAAAAATAAAATAAAACCACATTTTAAAACTTCTCCATTGAGAAAATGTGTCAATTATTATTACAGTGTGATAGTGTTAATTTTTCTCTTTAGCACTATTTATAAAAATGACCATTTTCTAGAACTGAGTTAAATGTTGTCATAAAATCTTAATCTCATCTGAGGTCAGGTTAATTTCAGGGCTCTTTGACAATCTTACATATTGGCAAGATTCTTTAACATGTCTCAGCACTGAGGTGATGCTGTTCATAAAGACATCTTCTGCCCTTAGCCAGCCCATTCCCCAGAGTGCAGGTCACCATCCTCTTCCTGCTCTGCTTTTGTTGTCTTCCACAGTGCTCAACTGCTTCCCTGTTCCCCCCTGAAGCCAGATGACCCCTTCTGCGCTATGGTGTCTTCAGAGGGTGCCAGGTTTTTCTCCTATTTGCCCATCAGGACAGGGTCTTCAAAAGGAAATGGACTTTCTAGAGCAAGATTCTGCCTCGCTCTTCCCCCTCTCCAGCACTCTCCTCACCCACAGGGCAGCAGGAGCAGGAAGTGGTAGTCATAGTAAATTTAGGGTCATGAATGAGCTATAATCTTAACACAATAATGTAGTGGGGCTTATGCCCCTCTCAGCTAGTGCGCAGTTGCTAGGTAACACCTAGAGATTACTTTACTACAGCATTCATTGCCCATAATTGGCATCAGGAGCAGAAATGTTTCCCTGCTCCAGCTGTGCTGTGAAGTGGGGTTTCAGGTCATATCCTGCCCCAGGAAGACATTTTAGTATTTGGGGAAGTGGCCACCCAGCACTTCCCAAAAACTTTGAAGTACAGAACTGGTTCAAGGTACCAGCCCCTTGAAAACAACGGTGATATGGCTGGGAAGTTTCTAGAGTCTTGGAGAATGGGTCTGTAAGGTAGAATCCTTGGGAAAGGGATCTTAGCATCTAAAGTTCCACCTGGAACTGTGGAACTCATCCCCCACTGATTCCAACTAGTCTGTTTTGCATTGTGTGTGTCCTTCTCATCCACGGTTCTGCCACAGTGTATCTCAAGCTTGACCTCCAAACATCTATGCCGTCTAGCCCTGGGCTTCCACTGAACAAGAAGTGCCAACTGCATGATGCTTTTCTGATGTGAAAAAATAGGTACAAGGAGAAGACTAGCAAATCACGGCTACTTGAGGTATTTGAACCAAAAGCTTCCAATGTTGGAATACAGGTGCCCTGAGCCACTGTGTAATCTGTCCTCCTTCTAGCCAACTCCTTTCATAGACCACCAGGTCATCTAGTCTGACTATAATGGAAGAGGAAACAGCAATATTTTAACAGTTAAGTGGAAAGGGGAGGAAAAACTATGACAAGTTACATTTATTTTTTGTTGCTGAAGGGACATTTAGTGTGGTTCTTAAAAAATCCTGCAGACTTTCTGAAGGATAGCTTAGCAGCTAACTACAGAAACAAGATAAAGCAGATTCCACTGGATACAGGTACAAAAACTCTTTAAAATGGTTCATCTTCCTATCTTCACACTTTGCAGCAAACTTGATACTATGAACTATGTGGTCATATAGTACTTAGGATGCCACTGGCTAGAACCTACCAGTTTAGATTTGGCCCAAATCATACTGTAGACAGATGCAAACATATTGCCACTGATTAAAAAAAAATTAAATTTAGTTACTATTTGGATGAGGAAGCTAAATCTGTGGTTCATGTATTTTTGAATTGACTGTGGTGTGATGGACCAGCCATCTGTCCTGCATGTGAGAGGTTCAGCTTGTGTCTAGATACTGATGGTAATAATGGCTAGCAGTGTTGGCTAAGCAGTGTAGGAAGATTTGAAAGTATTCAAATAATAATTGATCTTAAATTACTATTAGGAAAAAAAAAACTTCTAAAGCTTTTAAAGGGAAAACAGGGCTAGTAAGTGTGATAGCCCTGCTTTAGGTTCCTTGTTTCAAGCTAAACTTCTCAGTTTAATTTTAATCCTTTTGAAAGGCGTTGCTCCTTCTTTAAAGATGGAACACCGCCCCCTCACAGCTCTGAAGCTGCGGAGCACCCCTTTTTGTTTTCACAAGCTGAAAATAAAGTGTTCGCATGAGCTCATTTACAGAGAGTGGAGTTGGCAACCTTATCAGGAGAAGAGAAAGGAGCTGTGAAGATGAAAAGCTATCACAGTGACAGAAGTCTTTATTAGGTTGGGCAGTAATGGAATGTGGTGTACACAGGATAAAGTGACGGCTATCTAGAGCATTTAGGGAAAACTAGAACAGTAATCATGTTTTATGTTGTTCCAAGTCTGGTGTCCTTGGTGATCCTGTTGACCGTTGGGATGTTTGGAGTAAAAGGGTGGACTTCTTGTAAATAGCATGTTATACCAGGGAAGAAACTACAGTTAATTTTAAATAACCCACCCGTGCTTGCTCCTTGAGACACAATGGTCACCAAAACCATTGAAATAGAGACAGTAAAAATATGTAAGATTCACGATTAATTTTTTTAATCGTGATTAATTTTTTAGAGTTAATTGCGTGAGTTAACTGCAATTAATCAACAGCCCTAATAACATTTTAACTTTGCATTCAAACCAAGGGGCAAAAATCACCTCTGTGATCTGCACTGCAGATCTCTATTGTATCAGTGAAAGTTTTGTATATAGAGTATGCAAGGGAGATATGCAGGGCAAATAATTGATCATTTATGGCCCCCAATCCAAAGCCCATTGAAGTTAATGGAAGTCTTAAAAGTAACAAAAGCTACAAAATATGTCACCAGAATATAGACCTTCCATATAACTATACTGAGCCAAGTTGTCAGTTTCACACAGCAGATTTCAACTGTGCTCTGTGTGTATGTGGAATTCCCCATATAATGTAATTGCACAATAACCTTACATGGGACCCCATTGTGCAGTCGGTAGTCAGCAAAATTCCCATTGCCTTAATCCACTTAGCACACAAATGCACATCTGTTGTCCATGCAAACATCTGTTTTTTGGAGCAGCAACTATTGTTCACATGAACGTGTGCTTGTGTGGGCAACAGCCTGCTTTGCACGTCTGTGCACACATTTTGGAACAATAATTTAAGCGTCTCTTAAATATTAAATCCATTATGGATTAAATTCGGGCAGACCCTTCAGAATTTTTCATGTATGCTGTACCTTTGCAGGAGTGCTTGTGTGAGTACATACTAATCAATTCAAGTAAGTGTGGGACAGATTCAGCAACTGAGTTCACAGTTTATAGGTCCTCAACAAGGAAATTTTCCAGGTGGGCCCTGGAATCAGAGCGTCACCACATTTTAGCCTGTGCACTCCCTGGTCTGGCTGCTCTGCGTCTTGAACAGATCATTCCTGCCATGGATAGGAAGGGAATGCGCTAAAACCCATTGACCAAATCCCATTGTCTTTAATAGGAACACTGTTAGGCCTTTTTGCATAATGAATCAACTTTGTATTGATAATAAGCAAATAATACATTTCTATAGAACTGCTCCCTATCATTGAGGGGCCTTTATGGTTTTTATTTTCATTTAAGGTGGGAGGTTTGTTTGGGTTTTCGTTCATTCTGCTGCTTTTCCATCTTCATTAAGGTTTCTTCCTCTTACCAGTCCTGGATTAAAGCCATGGCAGTTTTGTTTAGGAAATAGTATACTCACAAAAATCCCTTTAGAATTAGTGGTACTTTAACTAAGTGGGATAAATGGATAGCTAATTGTTATTCTGGTACTTATACATTTCATAGTCCTATGAAATTAAAATAAAGACCTGCAGTGCTTTTAGAGTCATCTCTGGCCCGCCAATAAAAACAAAAAGGCTTCACTTCAAATGTTGAATTGCCTTTTTTAAAAATGCCTTTAAACCATAGATCTCTCTCTCAATTTAATTAAAACGGTAGAAGTTGTGCCTGAACCATACAGATCCAGTGAGAATGGTAATTGATTTGGCTCATTTCTCTTTTTTTTTAATCACAATTAACAATAAAACACTGCACATTTTGGTTAAAGAGCTGAGAAATAACAATGAAAAAGAAAGATAAATGGCTGTAATGCTGCTTACCTTGATGTGGTGGGTACTTTGAATATTATTCATGCTGGAAAAATTCTGCAGTCAGGACTTCAGTGGCATGAGTTCAGTGGAAGTTTTGTCTGAGAAAGGACCGCAGGCATTAGCCCATCAACCAAATTGTACAAAATGAGTTAATTTCAATAACAGACCTTTTGTTTGTATTTTGCAACAGGCGGCTGATCCTTTTGTATACCCACATGTAGCCTACCTCTCAGTAAAGAAAGATTATGATGGAAGGAATTTACTCAGAGATCACAGAATCATAGAATATCAGGGTTGGAAGAGACCTCAGGAGGTCATCTAGTCCAACCCCCTGCTCAAAGCAGGACCCACCCCAACTAAATCATCCCAGCCAGGGCTTTGTCAAGCTGAGCCTTAAAAATCTCTAAGGATGGAGATTCCACTGCCTCCCTAGGTAACCGATTCCAGTGCTTCACCACCCTCCTAGTGAAATAGTTTTTCCTAATATCCAACCTAGACCTCCCCCACTGCATCTTGAGACCATTTCTTCTTGTTCTGTCATCTGCCACCAGTGAGATAGACTTACCTAAACCCTACATGCCTGATTATTCACACATCATGGGGCTTGGTTCAGTTCCCTTGGTTAAGACCACAGGGGAAAGGCAGATTTCCGCTGATGAACATGCAAAATGGGATTTTGATGTAATACAGATGATAAAAACATTAAAGCACCCCCATTTGAGAATTGGGCTGGCCTGATAAAACTCTTAAATTTTATGGAATTTAAAAGAATAGAAAAAGACATTTTGAAGTTTCTGTCCCTTCTAGAGATGAGAGGGAGAAAAACCAATGTGCCATGAGGACCTGGATGCTGTGCAATGGATGGTAAACTTATATATTGTAAATTTGAACTTAAATTTCATTCTTTTGGGACATGTGTTGATCACTGGAGGAGTCATTCAGGAATTTCTTCCTCCCACCCCACCTATGTACAGTATTGCACAATTGATTAAATGCATTATAGGAAGGACCAGCTTTACCCAGAAGCGCTAGAAGCACTTTCCCACAGGCAGGGTACTAATGGACCTGTGTTGCAATCTAATGCAGTAAGGCTCATTTTCTGTTCCTATAATCCTATGTACATTTCTGATTTGATTTTGTTTTTATACTTTCAAAAGTCTAAACAACATTAACTAATCAGTGTGAACATTGTTCTTTTGGAATCTCAGATCACATTGTGATATGTGAGCCCTATAGGCATAATACAAATGACAGGGCCCAGTCCAGTACCCATTTGAAGTAAATTGAAAGACTTCCATTCATTTCACTGCGAGTTGGATTGGGCCCACGGAACTCAAAACAAACCATAATTTTTTTTCTCTGCCAACAAAGGCAAAACTCTTTGGATTGCTATTTAAGGTCCTGTCTGGAGTAGTTAACCCCTTCACTTGCTTGGTAGCTGCTGCAAAGTATGCTTATGACAGAGACTTTGTTCCATTTCCCCATAAAGCTCAGCACATCAAGCCTTCCCTTCTGACCATATGATGCCACACTAGGATTTTCCCTAGGTACATTATGGCTTGCCTTCCTTAAGCAGGATTAAAGACCTTCACTTGCAATTAAGTGTAGCATTCAGCATTTGGAATCCAAATCAGTTAAGTTCATTGCTACATTTGAGTTCTGACAAGGGTTGTGTACCTTCACGGTAATGTTTTCCTTGTGGCACATGAAGTTTAGCGTATAAAGTGGATGTGGATTTCATTACGAGAGTGTAGTAGATGACCCAGAGTAGTAGCAAGTGAATGAAAAGTGAACATTTTAACAAGGGTGTACAATGAGCATCTTTTATAACATCTTAAATTTTGATGTCACTAGAAAAAATAAGAACCCTGAGTAAGGAAATATTATCCTCCAATTTAAGAAAATAAATAAATTAAAAAGCAGAGCATTTTTTTCAGTTTGCTGTTTAATATATGATCAGGGGTTTTTATCATCTTTTATAGAGATAGGTTGGGACCCAAACGCCTCTGAATTTGGGAAGATTTATATCCAAATTACAGTTTTCTCTCTAATGAGAAAACCAAAGTCCTGACTCTGAATACCCCCTGAATTCTACGGAAGTTCTGATCTGGAACTTCACAGCTGGTCCCATGTTCTGTAGTGGGTTGAACCAAACCCCCAGCCTGAATCCTGCTGAAATCTGAACCCCCCTGAACTTACGCTGGTAAGAATTGAAACAAGATACTAATCTGGGTCCAAACTTTGGAGCTTGTTTTCTTTGTTCATTTTTTTTATATTTAAAAACACAGAAATCATTAAAACACAAAAGTACTGTGGAGTACATAGCTTGTATGGCCAGGTCCTAATGAGTACATCTACACTGCAGATGGGAATGAGTCTCGCAGCCCCAGTAGACAAACTCACACTAGCGGGTCCTGAGCTTGCATGCTAAAAACAGCAATGTGGATGTTCTGGATAGAGCAGGAACTCGGACTCTGAAGCCCACCCAACCCTGTAGGTTTCAAAGCCCCAAGCTCCAGCCTGAGCCAAAATGTCCACACGGCTCTTTTTAGCATGCTAGCTGGAACACCACAAGCACTTGTTTGAGCCCTGCTAGCACAAGTCTGTCCATCCAGCTGCAATGTAGACATACCCATTTGTGTCCAATCTTTAATTACTCGCCAAACCAGCTTCAGTAAATACCTATTCTCAAAATATTTTCTACAGTTCTGAGAGTAATAGACTGCACAAGAGTATGACACAATATAGGGAAGTTTGTTGTATGGCCACACTTTTGTGGGGAGGGGAGAGAAGAAGGGCCTGAGCAAATGGAAATCAAGCACATGAATTGAGGAGAATAATAAAGGGACATTAATCCACAGTACCACACCATCTCTGACACAGTGGCATAAGCAATAGAAAATAACTTAACTCTGAGAGGTAGGGGAAAGGCAGTAAAAAATGAATTGTGTTATAGTTTCTAAAACCTGCCTCCATTAAAAAAACAAATGTGCCTAAACAATGGCAAGGTGTGTGATGCTCACATAAATCTCCCACTTCAGCAGATGGGAAACATGTAAAACCTTAGGAAACAGTATCAGAAAATACTATAAATGTTAAGACGGCTGAGATCATAGATTAATAAAGATCCAACATTCAGTCTCCAGGGTCTTCCTCATCGGATCCATCCTCACTGCCGTCTGCTTTGATTTTCTCCAATAAACATGTGGCTGACTCTTTATTCCCAGAAAACATATTGATGCTCCTTATAAGTGACACATAATTTTGCTGGATATAAGATAGTTGCAGGCTTGTTCTGCAACTGCCAATTCCTTCCTTTTCTCCAGGATGATCAGGCTAAGGCCCAGAGGGAGCAAAATCAGTTTGTATCCCTATGATCCCCTTCATGACATAGTCAAGATCCTACCCCTGTCATGTGGCTGTAGTAATGTAATGATAAGCAGTCTGCTGCCTTCTCCAGACCTCTGTGCACATTTAAGAAGAAGTTCAGTGTTATAGAGCATCCTTCTGATCCTCCTTTAAATTCATACTAAGTAGTGTAATGAGCATTCTAATGAAGGTAAATGGATCCAAATCTTCCCACTGGGATCAGAGCTGTTTTCTGGCATGAGCACAGCTTATGGCTGAGGGAGGGAGAAAGGGGGGCCTGATCCATTGGATGGGGGATGGGGCAGTTTAAAGGACAGTACCCAAATTTAATGTAACACTGTGGGGTTTGCTGCTATTCCAGAGCATTGATCAAAGAGGGAGGGGAAGGACAGTGTCAGGGGACGAGATTCCCCAGAATAACCTTACTGGGGAGGAGTGGGAGGGCTATAATACTGAAGCCAGCTGTGATCTAAGGATCCCATCACTCAGTGATCTCCCCTGGGGCCGATCCCTGCAGGCTTTTCTTAGTGTTTCTACTCTGGCAAACTTCCACTGTGTGTCAGAGACGGAGTTCAGTAAGAGTTTGCCTGAGTAAGGAGTGAGAAAAAACTGAGTAAGGACTTTAACATTTGGCTCTTGGCTTTCAGTAAGCATTAAACAGAGCTTTATAACTGATTAGCGCTTGATTGTGACATTTAGGCATTGGGCAGCATCTAGAATCAAAATCCTTTTCTAAATGCAGAGGGAAGGGAATACACTGCAACATCATTGCTTCCCTCTGTAACCATGGCCACCTCCCTTCAGCACTAGGGACTGCAACTGTTCCCAGTGCTTGCATGGGGACTAAATAGGGTTCAAAAGACTTCTTGCATTGAGCTCCATGCCAAGATCAGGAACCATCTGGCCTTTACAGTCTTTAGTCATTATCTCACAGTTCTTAATATACATTTGAGTGTTAATTTTTGGTTGGGGTGTTTTAGCTTCAAGCCATTCCTAGTGTTTTTCCACAGCTCTCTTTACCTTCATGATCAGATAGGTTAAATGGTGCATAGTTTATAGTTTGTCTAGTGGTGCATATAACTAACTTCCCATTTTTGCAATGGAACAAATCTAGTCGAGTCCTACAGGAGCAACACCACCACAACTCTGCTCTTCTAACAGGTGATTTGAAAGGTCAAAGAGTATTTATGGTCAGTATTTTTAAGGTTAAAATATACATTGCAGAATGAAAAGTATTTGTGTTTACTCTTGCATCTGTGCTATTTTCTTCCTTTGTTTGGGGTTTTTGCCCCAGGAAGGAGAAAGGATTAGTAATAAAAGATAAATTCCCATGTATCTTTCCCCCTAAATATAGATTATGTTCTTTTAATCTGGCTTTGAATGGAAGTAAAGAAGTCTTAAAGCTAAATGATGATTATGCTAAGAGCATTTCTGGCATTGTTGGCAATAGAACCATTCAGTTACATATTTTCCATGTGTTTTATTTACCCTTTTTGTGCATCTTCTAACTGGTAATTGTCACCTCCTGACCTAATTAATTTTACATCTTTAATATTGATGGCAAAAATGTAGAACTATCCTCATGTTTATGGAGGTCAGATAATTTTAGGATTCTGACTGGGATGATGCAAAAAGTAGAAAATAATACATGGAATACACAAATAATTAAAAACTATGCTCTGGGGAATCTATATATTGCATAAAGACATTAGCAAAACTAGCACTGAGATGGATGATTCCTTTCGAAGGGAAAGGTAACAGTATTCAGATTGCCTCAAAATCATCAGTGGTAAAATTAGACAAAGAAGGAGAAACTCTGCCTAAAGTATCCCCTGTGTAAACGTGCAAGAGAAGAAGGGGGAGGCATGTGAGATGAGAGGCTGAGAAACAGACACTGCTTGTTTCATGTAACAGGCATTGAGAAAGTACATGTAATGATTTGTTTGTAGTTCTTTTTACTTGAAACTTCGGATGCATTTTGAACATTGAATTAAAAATCAACTGTTGCTGACTTTTGTGATGGTGTGATCTGTAACCAGCAAAGCAGTAACTTCTTCCCCACAGCTTAATGAGATTGTAAACAGGCGTGACCTGAAAGCTGTCAGCCAATCAAATAACAGAATTCTGAAAAGGTTAAATAAGTGCAACACTTTATTATTATAGCATATGATATAGCAGATGAGCTATTACAACTCTGAAACCTTATTTCGGTCACTACAACTGTGACCAGGGTAAAAAAAAAAAAAAAAGGCAAGGCATGAATCTATTATACTTGTGTCATCTGCTCTTACCCTGGTATAAATCTGGGTAACTCCTCTGGCTTCAGTAGCGTTATTCCAGATTTGAACTGGAGTGAGAGAACAGATTTTTGGCCTCTTGATTTTACAGTGCTATGTTTGTGGCCCCAGTCCTGCAAAGTCTTGTGTGTATGCTTAACCTTACACACAGTGAATAGTTCCATTGCAGTTACATTGGGCAT
This sequence comes from Lepidochelys olivacea, assembly GCF_965140295.1. NCBI lineage: Eukaryota > Metazoa > Chordata > Testudines > Cheloniidae > Lepidochelys > Lepidochelys olivacea. The sequence goes on from NC_140413.1 coordinate 164,866,931, forward strand.
AAAGTTAAGCACGTGCATAAATCTTTGCGGGGTAGGGCCTATGATAGACTGTGCCTTTCAAGAAATATGTTGATTTAATCAAAAACAGAGATGCCTATGGTTCAGCAAATGTGCATAGAATTCATTCAGGATACAGAACTTAGTCATTTTGGTATCTTTATTTTTTAATCATTTTTTGCCTTCTTACCTAAAAGTTTTTATATGTTACCTATGAAATTACACTGAAATCTCATTGTATTCTTTTTCATTCTAACAGTTACCCTTACTGTTTAATCTAAAATGTTTTCCTTCCATGAACATCTTTGTATACAGAGCATCTTGAATAGTGAAGTGGAGCCTCTTTGGTGAAAAAGAATATTTCTTATGACAACATTTTTTTTGTTAATTTAGTCTGGCTAAAATTACATACATATTCATGCATCTTAATAAGAACAAAGCTTTACTCTTGGATATTTTCCATAAATTTGTCCTCATAAGCAATTTGATAGACATCTACTATAACTATAATGGTTGAAGTTTACACTAAATCAGTCTCCCTGGTTTAAAAAATCTATAATTTATTAACCCATTCCTCAAAGGTCCAACACTTCATATAAGATTACAAGAAAATCTTGTCACTATTTTTTATTTTAGAGCAGGGAGCATTTTATAATCGGAGTATATTGTCTAATTGTTACAAAATTTATTATGTTTTACTAATGTAAAATCAATTTAGCTCATGATATTAATTGAGCGCAAGATTATGGATGGCCAAAAAGGGCTTCAAAACATGAGCCCATTATTATAACTATGTTTTTCAGCTAAGGTTTTCTATAGTAAGTCTGATCAACATTTAGCTCTGACACTGATGTACAATTGCCATACTGGCTATGTGGGTTAACCATTGTAGTGGTGTACACAAAGCTTAGATAACATAATTCAAGCTGTAGTATTGGTAATTTGATATCACTAATTAACTTCCCGTTAATCATTGAAGTATTAGTCTGAGAACAGATGCAGATGCTGCAAGTAGGATAAATGTCACCCCAGAGTACTGTGACAGACAGTGTCACAGAGGGATGAGGGGGGCACCATACAAGTTGACTGGTAAATCTGCTACCCTGTGGTCAAAAATACATTGTTAAATATATTCACTTACAAATAAAGCTCAAGATGAACAGTAGACTACATTTTTGTTTCCATTCTCAGGACTTTTATCTGTATCATTTAGCACAGGTTTTATTAAGTACATTGAAAGGTTAACTCTTTGTCTTTTTTATTTTCTTATTTGCTGTTTTGCATAGGTAAAATGTTTAAACTCAGTGTTGCCAGCTTCTGTGGTTTTATCATAAGCCTGGTGAAACTGAATGTTTTATTAAAGCCCTAGCTCCTGGAGTCAGGTGATTACATGAGAATCTCAGCTTGCATTTTTAAAAAAGTAACTTTCTAGCTTTCATGGTTGTAGAGAAAAGATTGAAGAGGTGAACTCCACAGGCTCAAAAACCAGAAGGTAAACAAAAAGAACACAACATTTATAATTTTTTAAATCTCATGATTGCTCGGGGACCTGACCTTTAAACTAATTAAAGAAATACCATTACCAGAAAAAAATGAACACTTTTTTTATTTTTAAAACCTCCTTCCCTAAACTACTCTTAGTGCCTTAGTACCGTAGGCCCTGGCCTTGCAAGTAGTTCCATGTATCTGCTTCCATGCTTCCACCTGCACATAGCACCACTGAAGTCAGTGGGTTCTGCATAGATATGAGGGTCTGTCCATGTGAATCCAAGTGTAATGACCGTGTGTAGGACTGGAACCTTCTACCATAAACTGATATAATTTTAAAATCTAATCTACTTTTCATTATTTCTATGGTATATTTCTCACTCAACTTGTATGACAGAACTAGACTAGTCAATGTCACTTTTGTTTCAGTTTCACTTTCTGGTTCTTATGACATGGTATCAGGTCATGATATAAGCATTTTAAAAACCTCTTCCAGGCACAGTCATTTTGAGTATGGATTTCCCCACAGGAGCTGCAAACCAGGCACTCTGTAACATAAAGAACAGTTATGAAGGCCTCAATCCTGCAAAAACGAGGGCATTTGCTGAATTTTATGCACGAGTAGTGCCTAGCATTCAATTGAACTCTTCATAAGTGTAAAAACAAGCAGTTTCACAAGCATTTGCAGAATTAGGGCCTGAGTTAAAGCACTCTTATCTTGGAAAAACCACTGCTGATATACCCCAACTTCAGGAGATGTGCTGATCCTTGAAGGCTACATATCTAAGTTTAAAACGGAACCCCCAAAATGATCTTGGTTTATATAATCCCTGAGTAAAGGCTTGAAATTGACATGGGGGAGGGATCCATTTTTTATGTTACTACATGGAGAAGAAGAAAGAGAGAGTGTGCTGCAGCATATTCCAGAAAAATATATCCTGTCTAAATTCAATTCTGGGTCTGATCCTGCAGCCCGACTCATGTGAGAAGATGTGGTAGAATATTATTCCCAAGTAGTTTATCCAATTAATTATTTGTTGAATACATTATTTATCTACTCTTCTACCAGCTATATAGACTTTCATATGCTATTCATCAGACACATTATTCACCAACTTGTTTTTCAGCAAAAGAAGAATAATTTATTTGCAGATAATTTTTCCTACTATTCAATAAGCTGTAGACATTGGGTCTTTTTTCCTGACACCTCTGCAAATAAAACCGATCCTCCTTCCTGGAAAGACATACCTTTCTTCTTCCTTCTGACCGGTCAGCAACAGAATATTTCAAGCCACAAAATAGCCAGTATTAGTAGGCAATAGCAGCAAGTTGTCATTTCACAAGAGGTCATTTATTTTATAGTGGTATATTTTCATTTAATGTCCATCTGAACAGAAAATCTAAAAGAGATTTCCCTTTGTGTTGAATGGGGGTTTCTTTAATTCAGTGCAACCTGTGTCTTGAAATATAAGATATGTTGCTATGGTTCATTCTTCTGCCTTTACTCTGAGCTTTTTCTTTCATGCCACGAGCAACACTGCAAAGGAGGATGCTGTGATATGGCATGGCAGTACCCTCCAGTGTGAGCTTATCACCGTAAATTAGACAGATATTTTTCCTTCTAAATGCCAGGTAAAGATTCCCATTATAAAGTAAACAACTGCCCCAGAGAGAAGTAAGAAGGAGGGGGTAGCAACCTGGGATCACAAAGTCCTTGCTGTCACAACGTGTGGCTATTTTTATCACGAACTGGTATAAGCCACCACTGGCCTTTTCTTTTGTAAGAGGAAGCATTTTAAGATATAATGGGAAATGGTATATGGACAGGAAGAAGATTGTACAGAGAAGTGAGGGCATTTGCTGCAGGTACAAGTAACTAGTAGAGTGCGCGAATATTATCTTGGTGGATATTATAATTATTATTTCTATTTCAGTAGGGTATAGAGGCTCCAATTGTGGCCCCATTTTTATAGGCATGTATGAGCACTTAGAAAGCCATGGTCTTTATCCCAAAGAGCTTGCAATCCAAGACAACAAGAAACACACTAAAGGGAGGAGGAGAGGAATACAATCAAAAACATGCCTCAATTTATATACATTATAGATCCCATTTTCAAACCAGGGCACATAAAGGAGTGCCTGCATAAAATCCAACCTCATCTGTCCTGTGTCCAAAACCCACATCTGCATCTGTAAGAGGTGTTTATGTCAGTCCATTTTTGTGTGCAGCTCGCGTACACACATTTTTGTGGGCCAGTTTATTGGGAGTACTCTCATTTCAGAATGTGGCACTCTGTGTAGTCTCCTGAATTATGCCAGTACATTCTAACAAGGGGTAAGATTTTATCTAGTCAGAACATAGATTAAACACAGCTCTGTGTGTGATTAAACACAGCTCTGACATTAGAAAATGCATTAGTGGGAAGAGGTGGTTTAAGCTTCCTGGTTTATTATTTCTCGGGGCAGCAGGAGCTGGACTTTGTAGGGCCCTAAAAACGGGGAGTGGGAAGTGGATTTCAGGACTGTGACAAGAAGTTGGTGTATCCTTGAGGACTGAAGTGCAAAGTTGGGGAGGTTCCACAATGTATGGCCTGGTTCATGAACAGTGACAGAATGAGGGAATAATTATATAGTGCTGCAGCAACAGAAGTATGGTTTGTAAATGTATTGAGTATATGGGAAATAATTGTTTAATAGCAATATGGCTTGGTAATTAAAAATCTATCCCATCATACACTTCATTGAAAACTATAATTAAAACTATAATTTGTTGACTTGTTCCAAAATTAGTATCTCATTTTGTGTCAACAAGAAGCTTAGAAACCTCTTTGCAATCCAGGGAAGCTCAAGGAATGAAAGAAGTAAGAGTTAGTCTGCACTATTAAGAGTGATCTTAAAATGAAAAACAGATTAAAACTAAATTTTCAATTAAGAGACTTAAAACAGTTATAAGTGAGAATCAAGCCCGTAGTATTTCAATGAAGGCCAATTTAAACTTATCTGGCAGGGTAAAGGAGCCTTTAATCGGGCATAAATGTAGTGTTCCCTTTTACAGTGCCAGATGAGTGTAAATTGAGAATTAAGCCCTAAATCTTTAGAATCGTATTCTGCTCACTTTATTTTTCCAAGTAGTCCCATTGAACTGTCCTTGATGAAGATGAATAGAATTTGGTCCTAAAAACCTAAAAAGAAAAGGCATTTACATAAACATAAAAGAAGATTTAAAAAAATACGGAAGGATCATTTTGTCTGGGGTTGTTGGTGTAAACAGCTCATGTTTTTAACCCTATGGGGTATATTGAATAATGCATCTATTTAGGGGCCTAAATTTTTTATGGTGTTCCTTTAATTTACTCCAGCTCTGTTCCAGGAAAAAGAAATAACTTCTTCTGGGTACAAGTCATAATTCTAAGCAAGGTTCTTCTCAGTCTCAGCAATACTGAGATTATCACTTTACATAGCTCTTTCAGTTTATAATATTTGGGACTTTGCTGCGACTTCTGGATCCCAAATTAATTTTTGAAACCAACCGCTCCCAAGTCACCAATTGAAATATTGCTAAATTGCATATTATTATTTCTGAAAGGGATATTGAGATCCTGATTCATGGTATCAATACTTCACAGTCGGATTACTCTAATGCATTTCATTTCGATCTTCCTGTATCTCTTGAGAGTTGCCAGCAAATGGTCCAGAACTTAACAGTTAGACTTCTTTCCTATTAGAGTTGTCACTAGCATCTTTCTTGAATTCTTTATAAGCTGTGCTGGTGTGATCTAGAATAAAAGCTTGCTTGTGACTTTCAAGCATTGATTTGGCTTTGCTCCAGTTTCCTTTTTTGACCTTCTTGTCTCCTTGTATTCCATGTCCATTGCTTGGATCGCAAGGTAGCTGGTTCTCTCCCCGTGCTTATCACCTTAAAATAGTGGTTGCAAGTGTTTTTATCCATTGGTGCCACAACACTCTAGAAAGTTCTCTCTCATTAAAATGGTCTTAATTTTGAACTCAGGAACTTGAAAGCCTGCATGTTTGATTTCATATTTAAATAGTTTTAATGAAGAATTGTTAGTATTTTGGGATAAATTGCCCTTGTGTTTTATTTTACTCAGTATTGTCCCTTGAGGTCATATGTATAATAAAAACATAATGTGTATATATAATATGGTAAAGATATATATGCACGCACACATGGCATTTAACTGTGAAATTAACACTTTTCATGTTATCCATAAATGTACTCAATATGCTAATTTAAAAGAGGGCATATTTGGTGCTGGTGATTATTACTTCATAACCAATCACATAACAGTTTTGCAGTTTATGTGCTTTTGCTTTTAGCTTCCTTTTTTGCACAAATTGCAAAAATTCCATCTTTGCTGAAACACAACCCCTTTCATTGTTTTTAACAAGCGTAATAAAAGGTATAAACATTGTTTGGCCCTTCCTTAATAGCTTATTTCTGATCTCCCTAATCTCAGAATAAATTTGGCATAATTCTAGGGAATTTCTACTGGTGTCAAATTGGTGAAAGATCGAAGTAAGGTACTCAGTGTTTGGTACATGCAGTTTGAATCTCTGGATAAGAAATACATTTAGAAAAAGTGCCTGTTTGAAAAGAAGGTTTCCTTTAATTAAGCTGGGGAGGTGAAAATGATGAGTATTGAATGTTTAATGCAACATTTTAGATGCCCTGGGTTGTTTTTTTTTTTTCTGTTTTTTTTCTTTGCACATTCACCTCATCTTGAGCAGAAATAAAAGGTTCAAGGCTTGTCACCATCAGTTTATAGATAGCTGTTTAAAAATAATGAGATATTGGGTATTGTAAGGCTCAGGGCTGTCTTGCCAGACTCATTTATTTCCATTCACCTTTTGTCAGAATTGCAGACAGAAGACATTCAATTAAAAGTTGTCACCTGTTGCATATGACCTAATTTGTACTTGGAGGTGTCACAGATTAGGGTACTGTGTTTCATATGAAGCCATTTATTTATTTTTTTTAAATGTAAAACAGCAATTCACTTTGGAGACATTCTGGGCCATGTTATAAAATGTGGCACCATTTCTGTAGAGGCTACTAGTCACTGGCAATCACTTGTGCAGAAATAATGGAAAATATTTGCACAAAACCTCATTTACATGGGAAGATTGAATTTAAGTGGGTTTTATGCATAAACATTGTTTTGTTTTATGCACAAAGACTAGTGTACACAAATTCCACATGACGATTGCTGCATGTAAAGTTAAAACTTCTTACAAAGAAGGAGAAAGGATTAGTATCCTCATTTTAAGGCAGGGAAAACAAGGCGTAGATAAATTAAGTGACATACCCACAATTATCAAGTAAGTTTGTTGCATTGTAAAATAGAGAACATAAGACTACTGACTCTGAGCCAGCTACTCTAATCATTAGATATGCTATATTCCCAAACTAGAATGTTACAAGGATGTCTCTTGTAAATTCCATCCCCTAGACAAATTAGCAAATATCTTTTGGGTCCTGACCAGGGGTGAATGTAACTTAAAAGTCTGACCAGTTCGGGGGCCGGGCCTCGGGCGAAGCGGTGGGCCTCGGGCGGAAGGGCGGGTTTGAGGGTCAGCCTCCCCCAGCTGGGCCAGCTCTAGGTTTTTGGCCGCCCCAAGCAAAACATTTGCTGCCCCAAGCTCAGGTGGGGCTGGGGCTCGGAGGTGGCGCTGGAAGCAGAGGGAGTGATGTCACCTTCTCCCAGCGCCTGCAGGGGATTTACTCCCTTCCCTGCCCAGCCACGCAGAGAAGCCCCAATATAAGGGGTGGCACAAGGCTTCGGTTCCCTGAGGTTGTCCAGGTCTGCTTTTCTGAATTTCAGGGTCCGTATTCTGCTGCTCTCCTTTCTTCCTTGTGTCAGGATCCTGAACTCGACCATCGCATGGTCACTGCCTTCCAGGTTCCCATCCACTTTTGCTTCCCCTACTAATTCTTCCCAGTTTGTGAGCAGCAGGTCAAGAAGAGCTCCGCCCCTAGTTGGTTTCTCCAGCACTTGCACCAGGAAATTGTCCCCTACACTTTCCAAAAACTTCCTGGATTGTCTGTGCACTGTTGTATTGCTCTCCCAGCAGATATCAGGGTGATTGAAGTTTCCCATGAGAACCAGGGCCTGCGATCTAGTAACTTCCGTGAGTTGCTGGAAGAAAGCCTCGTCCACCTCATCCCCCTGGTCCGGTGGTCTATAGCAGACTCCCACCACGACATCACCCTTGTTGCTCACACTTCTAAACTTAATTCAGAGACTCTCAGGTTTTTCTGCAGTTTCATACCAAAGCTCTGAGCAGTCATACTGCTCCCTTACATACAATGCAACTCCCCCAGCTTTTCTGCCCTGCCTGTCCTTCCTGAACAGTTTATATCCATCCATGACAGCACTCCAGTCATGTGAGTTATCTCACCAAGTCTCTGTTATTCCAATCACATCATAATTCCTTGACTGTGCCAGGACTTCCAGTTCTCCCTGCTTGTTTCCCAGGCTTCTTGCATTTGTGTATAGGCACTTGAGATAACTTGCTGTTTGTCCTGCTTTCTTAGTATGAGGCAGGAGCCCTCCCCTCTCATGCTCTCCTGCTCGTGCTTCCTCCCGGTATCCCACTTCCCCACTTACCTTAGGGCTTTGGTCTCCTTCCCCGGTGAACCTAGTTTAAAGCCCTCCTCACTAGGTTAGCCAGCCTGCTTGTGAAGATGCTCTTCCCTCTCTTCGTTAGGTGGAGCCCGTCTCTGCCTAGCACTCCTCCTTCTTGGAACACCATCCCATGGTCAAACAATCCAAAGCCTTCTCTCCGACATCACTTGCGTAGCCATTTGTTGACTTCCACAATTCGACGGTCTCTACCCAGGCCTTTTCCTTCCACGGGGAGAATGGACGAGAACACCACTTGTGCCTCAAACTCCTTTATCCTTCTTCCCAGAGCCACGTAGTCCGCAGTGATCCACTCAAGGTCATTCTTGGCAGTATCATTGGTGCCCACGTGGAGAAGCAGGAAGGGGTAGCGATCCGAGGGCTTGATGAGTCTTGGCAGTCTCTCTGTCACATTGTGAATCCTAGCTCCTGGAAAGCAGCAGACTTCTCGGTTTTCCCGGTCGGGGCAGCAGATAGATGACTCGGTCCCCCTGAGGAGAGAGCCCCCAAACACCACCACCCACCTCCTTCTCTTGGGAGCGGTGGTCGTGGAACCCCCATCCCTAAGACAGTGCATCTCATGCCTTCCAATCGGCGGAGTCTCCTTCTGTTCCCTTCCCTCAGATGTATCATCTAGTCCACTCTCCACATTAGTACCTGTGGAGAGACCATGAAAACGGTTGCTTACCAGTATCTGCATTGCTGGTACATGGACGCTCCCCTTCCTTCTTCTGGAGGTCACATGCTACCAAATTTCTTCACCGTCCTCCTGTCCCCACTGTGCAGCCTGCTCTGAATTTTCAGAACATTGTATCCGTAGAAGTATATCCTGACGTCTGTCCAGGAAGTCTTCAGTTTCTCTTATGCAACACAGGGTTGATGCTTGTTTCTTCAGACCTTGAACCTTCTCTTCCAATATGGAGACCAGCTTGCACTTTGTACAGACAGAGTCGCTTCTGTCCTGTGGAAGAAAGACAAACATGGCACTTCCAGTGCAGGTCACAACAGCTGAACATTCCCCATCCATATTACCTTCCTTCTACGAGCTTCCTCAGGAGTTGTAGTGACTACTCAGAGAAGCCAGCAAGTTGTAAGCCTCAGTGGGCTCTCTCCAGGCAAACTCCCTCTGCTAGCCTCTCTGCTGTTCGCTGCTCAGCTGGTTCGGAGCTGACTGGTTTTTTATAACAATCAGGCCCACTCAAGGCTCACCTGGAGCAAAGCACTCCCAATTCACACTTTTCAAACAACCAATCAAGCACACGGTCAAACTGTCCCCACAACAGACACTCAGATACTCACCAACACAGCCTCACTAATGCAGCCCTTAGCGTAGCTCCTCTCAGACAGATCCCAGGCAAAATCTATTTCTTTGACAGGTTTCAGAGTAACAGCTGTGTTAGTCTGTATTCGCAAAAAGAAAAGGAGGACTTGTGGCACCTTAGAGACTAACCAATTTATTTGAGCATAAGCTTTCGTGAGCTACAGATGAAGTGAGCTGTCGCTCACGAAAGCTTATGCTCAAATAAATTGGTTAGTCTCTAAGGTGCCACAAGTCCTCCTTTTCTATTTCTTTGATGACTTAGGACTCAGTTTTCAAAAAATAAAAATCAACGCCTAATGGCCATGCACTTTGCATCTCTGGGTGTGTTTTTAGTTTTACCTCACATGCTTCCAGATATGATGCCAAATGATTTCAGACACTCACAGATTGGTGTCCGTGGAATGCAGCACATACCCCAAATGTACAGCACTAGCACATAAAGATAGCTCGTGTTATCCTTTTTCTTCATGCTGTGTTATTTACTGCACATTTCTAGTATATTGTGCATGTTTTTCCACTGCAAATCGTTTTGATTTCAGGATTAACGGGCCTCATGCTATTCTAATTCTAAAATATAGAAATTACTGACCTGTCTTAATCTAAGTGTTGTTGCACACCTTGTCACCTTTCTGTCTATAGTTATGGAGGAAAAAATAAATTTCTACTCATTTTGGCAAATAAGTGCAAAACTCAATGTACATAATATTCACTCAACTTTGTTCAGGAACCTTGTAAATAAGCCCCGCACGTCCAGGTTGAATTGGAACACCCTATCAGAATGTTGTCCCGAAGGAGAACTGCATCAGAGTCTGCCACTAAAATTCCTTCTGCAGTTTTTGATACTACTAATCTGGCTTTTGCCTCTAATGCTGGTGCTGGTGCTCTTTCTGATGCTGAGTGAGGTGTTGTTCCTTCAGTTTCCTCTCTTGTTAGTCTCACTGCACAATCTAAAACAATTTTGTGAGTCTTACAAGCATCACTTGTATAAGTGGAACTAATCCAATTTCTTATCCACACTGTGGTGGAAGAGGCCACAGAATACAGCAACTTCTGTTGCACATCTTGAGCACATCATTGGAGGGAGAGCCTGCCAAGAAGACATTGGTGTGGAACAGAATCCTGATGGCCACAATTCTCACGGCTACTGTAGGGGAGTTATAGAGGAAGCACAAATGAAATCCAAAACATCCCTAAGGAAGTTAAAATGAAGGGTTTGATTCTGATCTCCCACCTATTCTTCACTGCAGTAACTCCATTGACATCAGGGAAGTTAATTTTGATTTACTCTAGTGTAAGTCATTATTTAAATTAATTCCAGTAGCACCCACTGTATGCTAGGAGTTTTTCAGATCAGAAGCAGACCTGACCCCAAAGCATTCAAAGTTGAAGACATTCAACTTAAAGAAGTGTGGGAGAGGGATAAAATCTACTTTAAACAAAATAAAAGTCTGTATCTCAACTATTGTTAGTTGGCAATTTTCTTGTAGGCAATCAGGATACTTGAGGAGGGTTTGAAGTAGAGGATAGGGGCATTGCAGATCAGTTCAGGAACTGTGTTCTGGGCAGAAAGGGCACCATGCAAAGAAGCACAAAGATGTTTGTGGGAGAAGTGAACAAGGGGGCATTCAAGGCTGATATCATTAGTAGAATGGAGGGGATGGTGGCGGGCAACATGATAAAGACACAAAAGTGTTAAGGAGGGTAGGAGGAATAAGGGCACAAATAGCTTAAACTCGGTTCTTAATGTGTGCCCGGGCTTTCCAGGCCTGAGCCCCAGCATTTCTGGGCTTGTCATGTCAGTTATGAAAGTACAAAAATTGCTTGAGCCCCAGCACCTCTTTCATTATGAATTAAGCACTGCTTAAACTTGAGCCAGTGGAGGGGTTTAAAGAATTGCATGATATAGTCACATGGATGGATGAGGAAGAAGACCTTGAGAGCTGTATCTCACATGGACTGGAAGGGGGTATATGAGTGCTGGGGAAACCAGAGAGGATGAAGTTTAGATGAGAGCCTGGGCAAGGGTTTAACGATGTGCAAAGAAAGCAAAGGTTAGGTTTTAGAAATGTTAGCAGGATAAGTGGTGTACTTTGAACATGGCCTGGACATGTGGGCAAGAGAGAGGGAGTAGTCAAGGATGACCCCCACATTAGGGTTTGAATAAAGGGAAGTTTTGGGCAGGGATTGTCTTTTTGTTCTGTGTTTGTACAGCACCTGGCACAATAGCATCCTGGTCCATAACGAGGGCTCCTAGGTGCTATGGTAATACAAATAATAAATAACAATACCTGGTGGTACGTATAAATACGGGATTGGATTGATGGAGACAAAGCAGGAATGCAAAAATAGAGTATGCTTTGTCTGCACAGAAACTGGAACTGAAATAACTAAATTGGTTGTAACTCAAAGCACCTCTGTCTGTGGACATTCTTTATTTCAGAATAATAGTGCCCTGTTTCATTATTACTTGAGTTGGTAAAGAAGTGGTTTAAAATCACACAGGAAGTTTATGATAGGATCAGGAACTGAACCCAGTTCCAGAGAGTCCTAGTCCAGTGCCTTAGGCACCAGACTATTCTTTCTGTAAGATCAGCTGAAGAAACCCTTATGCCATGTTGGATTGTACAGCTACCTCTTAAAAAAAGTTTAGTTACTGCATGCATTTTTCTGTCTCTCCATATATTCTAGCCTGTGACTAATCCTTACCATCTGAGTTTTGTAAATCATGTCTATGTGTGTGATTTCCCTTCCTGCTCTAACAGGTGATTTAGTGTTTGTAATTAGAGGCAAAGTGGAGTGTTCTGTTTTAGTTGCTTTAGTGTTGACTGCTGAAATCATGTTTTAATTGGTAATTGGCCCATTCCTTTAGTCCATACTGAGATAAAATTCTCATTGACATCACTGGGATATTTCCTGTTTAAGGATTTCAAGACGAAAGCTGACATTAGGGTACATTAGGGGCCAGATCCTTTGCTGATGTGAGTTCACTTGGTTTAGGTGAAGCTATACCCATTTATACCAGTGGCCTCAGAGTACTGTAATAATAGAAGGCTTTTCATTGAAAATCGCAGATCACTTTAATGAGGTGGGCTAAGTACCATTATTTTCATTTTATGGATAGGGAAACTGATGCAATGACAGATGGAGTTGCCAAAGACACACTTGCACAGTTAGGGTTAGAACAAAGGTCTACTTACTCCCTCTGTACTCTAAATGTGTGCCGCAGGGTCTCTGTTAATATTATAAACATACTGGGTTTGCTTGCACTAATTAACTTTATGACCAGGATATCGGGTGTTAATATTATTCCCCGAAACTGAGCCTTTTAAAAGCAACTTCATGCATTGTAATTGTTTGTTCGTTTGTTTTGGATAGGCAAAGTAGAGCAGGCGAACACATAGAGGAGTGTATAGTTAGTTATAATGTCCCAAACTGGCAAATATACTTTTTCTGTTGTGACAACTCTCACAATTGCCATGGTTTACAGGTCGGGAATTGGGGGAGAATATATATACACAAAATAAACCTCTCCAACTAGTGGATTCCCATTCACCACAAAAAAACCCAAACAAACCACTTTTCACAAAGGGTCAGACTCTGATATGCTTTCTCACCTTTGAGTAACAAATTACTTTGCAAGTAGTCCTTATAAGATTCCTATTGCTTAGTAAGATCCCCAATGTGAGTAAGAGTATCAAAATGTGGTTCTAATATAGTTATTTGCTGTTAGGATTAAGCAAAAAATTAAAGAAGCATAATGGTAAATTCTACGTCTATACTAGTAAAAGGTCCATAGAACCCCAATTTGCTTTTCCATTGATATAATGGTATGTTAAAATCTAACATCGGGGGTGGGGGGGGAATTAAAAAGTATTTTTACACTAAAGTTAGAAATAGTTATGTTACAAAAGTATGTCATTTTAAATTGTTGTTGTTCAGCAATACATTTCCCTAAGACATTAAGAATTATAATGCTCACATGTATGTTGTTGTTTGTAAAAGTTGTGTATATACGGATGTCTAAATGCATGTGTGAGTGAATATATATGTCTATGTATGATTTTGCCACATTGATACTTGTCTGTATTTCCTTCCCATTGAACATGTGAGCAGTTTCAATGACCGCCCTGCCCCTTTAAGCGGAGGGGGGCCTGGCTGGCTGGCCAGCCGAATGGGAACAACGCTTTATGGCGGGGAGGAGATGAAAAACTGTTGCAAAAGGGGACAACATGGTCACTGACCCATCCCCTAGGAATGCAGGGTTTAAAAGGGGCAGCTCTGGGCTGAAGCGTCCCTTTTACCCAAAAACATCTGAAGCAGGACCCACTCTCCCTCCTCTTTATGCAGGAAAATACCAGGTTTGGTCAAGACCTGCTGTGGGCATTATGCTAGCCGCCCCTTTTTTGTTAGGAGGGCTGGGAAGGAATTTTTCCCTTGCCACCATATTGACTTGGGCGCAGTGCGGGGGGTTCACCTTCCCCACAGCGGGTTCAGGAAGGGCTCTGTTCATGCACGGCATGAAGGGCAGTAGGCCATATGTCATAACTCATTATTTCAGTGTGTGGATGTCCAGTGCAGGTACCTCATAGGAAAGGTATACAGTGACTGGATAAATGGCTTGGAAAAGGACTTAAAAGGTGGTGTTCGTTAAAGGAACAAACAGGGGGTGGTTGGGGACTCCTGTGATTGGTACGGCAGGGAGCCAATCCCCCATTATTATAGCCCACCTTAACCCTCCTACAAGAAGGGTGGATGGTAAGGTCCCGGCAATGGATTTGCTGGAGGCACCTGGATGGAAAAAGAGAGTGAACTGGTAAAAGCCACCCGGGTAATTACGGAATAAACGGGGGGTTACCTGCACTATACACTTTTATCTGTCGTGTAGTCCCAGACATCTAATAATAAAGTTGCAGCCTAATTAAACCCATGTCAAATGTCTCCTTCTTTCGATATAGCCAGACAATGTGTATCTGTGCAAATGCAAGGGAGGAAAAATTGTTCTTCTTGGTAGATTTCTATTATTTTAATTTAATCTTCAGTTCCATTACTTTTTGATTAAACATACTTCTGTCCGATGCAATCCGTCTTTTATCTCTATGAAATCTCCTCCCAAGCAGAAAGAAGGATGACACCTGAATTATGCAGAATTCATTTTCTATCTATTTTTCTTAACATGCTGGGCAGTCTTTTTATAATTCCACCAATCTCATATGTGGCTTGCTTTAATCCTCTGCCTTTTTCTGAATGTTCAACCAACAAGCCATGGACTTTTTAATGTATTTTCTGGCAGTATAGTTTCTTGAATGTCAGTTTTCCTAGGTGGAGATCAAGCTCATTGGGGTGCTTATGAACATTTATTAACCATTAATTTAAAATTCTCTGTCTAATAAACTGTAATAACTTGTGCTAATGAATGTATATGCTTAACTTGAATTTACAGATAAGCATACACATGTTGTGTTAATCTAATTCTGTTCCTGGTGAAATTACTCTGGATTTATACCATATAACTGCGATCAGAATTTGGTCTTGTGTGTAATATATATACACACATACACACAAATATGTTTATGATAAGGATATATGAACACACTGTAAATACATAGATACATAAATACATAGAGATTTCATTCATAATCATGCTTTGACCTCTGTGGGTACATGATTGCTTTATTTTATGATTTATATAGTGTAATTTATAAATGTATATAGATTAGATCTGTAATTAATCAAAAATGTGCTCCCTGTGTTTAAGTAAACGAATGTACAGTTTCAGTTAAAATCATATGATCTCATGCAACACCGTCCAGGCTTGGAGATCACTACACAGTCTCATGATTAGCAAAGAGCATGGAGAACTCTTGTATAGAATTGTAGGTTGTGTATTGTAGTTACTGACTTAGGGCCTGATTTTAATACAAATCTTTTCTCATGCTCGTAACCTTTACTCACAATAGTATTGAAGTCAATGGGAGCATCAAGTAAGGAGTCTACTTGTGTGAGTAAAAGTTTGCAGGATTGGACCCTTCACTTAACTTCTTCCGATCCTCAGCAACTAGTGTGTCGAGCACCTAAGTGTGTGAATAACAGAAAGGAAAGAGAGGGACAAATGGCCAGAAGAAATGTAAAAGAGAGAAGAGCTGGTTGTGGGATTTTTGACCCCGCATCAAAATATCCTTCTCCCACCAAAATCCATTTAGTCTCTCTCCTGTTTTGGTTGGGAAAAGGAGTGATAGATCGTCCCTTGCAGTTAGCTTTTTTTTTTTTTCACCAAATCATGTCCATAGACAGCACACTGATCCTTGCTCTTCTAGCCCTGCCAAAAGTGGCTCCAGACAGCAGCAGATCCCAACATCCCATGTTAAGTAGAGGACTGGCCCTACAGAAGGGGCTTTCACAAACTGGAGCTCCCATCATTTGTAGATTTTTCTGAGTTCAAGCCAGCTCTGAAAAGAAGGAAAGATGAAGAAGGAAGGATGCGGAGAAGCAGCATATATGATGATCGTGGGAGTGAAAACACAGGGAAGAGAGAGGAATAATGAATCAGATAATGAAAAGAGAAGTGTGCAGTGAGGACATTGTCACATGTTGAGTTCTTCAGTAGTTAAATCCGTGTCATCAGGGCAGGCACAAATTTTGTGCTTGGCGCTGGTTTTCTTGTTGCCTTACTTACTGGCTGAGGTTCCCTCCTTAAAGGGTTATACTGGCACTTTTTCTGGCTGCCTGGAATCTGTCTGGATGATTCAGAATGAAATAAAAATAATTTGTTGCTTTATGAATGCCGCCTCTTTTTTTTTTTTTTTTTTTTTTTTTTGCTAGAGCAGCTCCAGCTTGTTTCAGGAAGTTCAGTTCATATAAATCCCATGCCTAGACATCTCAGGTAACACAAATGTACTACTTAAGCCATATATAATGTGACAGCAGAATGCAAATGCTGATTTGGCTTTACTGATATCCAGATGAATGCAGCTCTCCGTCCTTTGCAACCCCAATGTAACCCCTCCATTTCAGAAGGATTTTAAACCATGTTTGTTTCCCTATAATACTTCGAGAGGTTACTCTACAGTTACTGCAGTCAATTCTCTAGACTATCTTAATTAAATACAGCTCTACTATCACAACAGGATTCAGTGTTAATTGTTTCTGAAGTTCTCATTCTTCATGGTCCTTTGCTTCATAACAGTAGCCTAGTAAATCTATTTACGCTTATAACCACATATAGAGGTTGACAAAGCTTCTACTAAAGAGGACTGTTCAGCTCAGAATCTCCCCAGTTGAAAGAGCTCTAGGCCAAACCCCAGTCTCAGGAGCTTTTAGCATGTTAGTAGCAAGATGTTATGAAAATATTTGAAATATTTTAAAATGGTCTTCTCAACAAGAAATTATAGTCTAAACTTTTATCTTGTTTGTATGAAAATATAAATAGGTTGCAAGTACTTATGAGTATTTATATCTTTTTCTGTTGCTTTTAGTAATTATGGTTGTGAGAAAAGAAATTTGCATTGACTATGCTACAGAAATCTGTCAAAGCGCTAGGTAGAAGATTGTCACGTGAAATGCATCACATGGAAAGCATTAAATAAGTGTGTGTTTATTTTTCCCATTTTAGGGGTCCGCCTAGACAGAGTACGTGGAGGTCGCCAGAAGTACAAGCGCAGAATAGATGCCGAGAATAGCCCATACCTGAACCCTCAGCTAGTTCAGCCAGCCAAAAAGCCATGTAAGTACATCAGATGTATCAGCTTTTTCTCTGCCTCCAAAACATCAATAACTCATGGACCCATTTAAAGCTTCCATGGACTTCTGTAGGACAAGAATTTGTCCCTAAAAAGCTACAGTAAGCGCTATATGTTATGCAGTTAACATGAGCATTTAAAAAAAATCTTATTAGTTATTTTCATCTTTTCTCAGACTGTCAGATGAAGCTTTTTACAGGTGGAAGCATATTAATGCATGGTTTATGCAGTGCACATTTTTCATTTACAGGTTATATTTATTTTCATTGGTACATAAAACGGTTCATACTGTGATCATTAGTTCATTGGAGCTTCTAGTTTCAGATTTCACAAGAAAGTGATTTTTGTAGTTTTCACTAACTAAATGAGTTTGACTGCTCAACCTCCCAATGAAAATACATTAGGAGCCTCATTAATTTATAGCTATAGAAGGTTAACACACTAGCTAACATTAGATGAAAAGAGGAATGTGCTACACTAATAACAAGCATAGGTTGGTAGTTCTGTCTCTGATGCCGTTATGGGCATTATGTCTTTTTTAAAAAAATGTCCTTGGGGGAAAAAAAATTAAAAAAAGAGAGAGAGAGAGCTGATCATCCCTTTGCTAAATACAAGTTCCGTGCTCTTTGCG
Organism: Lepidochelys olivacea; assembly: GCF_965140295.1. Classification (NCBI taxonomy): domain Eukaryota; kingdom Metazoa; phylum Chordata; order Testudines; family Cheloniidae; genus Lepidochelys; species Lepidochelys olivacea. The sequence continues at coordinate 164,884,748 of NC_140413.1, forward strand.
ATTAACAAAACATAGTTGTAGGTTTTGCTCTGCAGCGTGTACAAACTCAAGTAGCAACTGTACTAATTCCATGAAGTAAATTTAAGTGCATTATATCTCTAGTGTAAGAGACTACAGACTTAGCCTACAAAGGTATGAATTTCCTACCAAGTGCTTGTGAACTCTTCCATACACAGAATTCCCATACACAGTTGTCACTGTCAAGAAGGCTATTTTGCTATCAAAGCGGGACAAACCTTCCCACCCCCCCCCCCACATTTAGGGAAAAATAAACGAAGCATGGAGGTTTTGTGCCCGTGACACTACCTAGCTGTGTAGAAAACAGTGTTGATTTCATCTCGTGTTCCCCAGTAGGGGACACTGCTGCGTACAATACACATGAGCATATGGGGATCTGTAGTGCAAATAAACAGGCTTTGAACTGTAAGCGAAAGGGCATTTTAGCTATGTCAAAGGAAAAACGACCAGTTTTACATAAAATTAAGGCTTAAGTGAACATATGGCATAGTTTCCTTTTGCCTTTCCAAAAAAACATTATGCTGATTATACCTTCAATTGTCCAATCTGGCATCTTCTTCTCAGCCTGCATAAGCTGTTCCACCATTCTGTAAATACAATCTAGGGCTGCATTAAGCAGATTTTTCACATTATAATAAAAACTTTCTGATAATACAATAAAATTTAATAAACTCTAAGGCTTAATTTCATTAGAGGTTTAGTTTTGCTGGATGCACAGATTGCCAGTTTTTTCATTTATTTTACGTTGTCATTGAGTTGAAATGTTGATAGCCTCCTAACATAGAAAAAATATTCCAGTCCTTTAATATAGGCATAGGTTAACACTATTGTGCTGAAGCATCCAAGAAACTGTGTGTAAACCTGAGATTATTGGGAAGTACTGTGTTACAACACCTTCAAGAAGATAACCACCAATTTTAGTAAACTCCATTTGTCTGAGATAAACTAATCTCCTTATTAATCATTATTATCTAAAGGCTTCTGTTAATTTTCCTTAGTTCACCCAATTACAAACATTTTTGTAACAAACACTTACAAAACTTAATTTTTGGATCCTGTCAGATAAGTGTCAGGGAACAGTTGAATCGGTTTTATTAAGGAAGTAGCCTGGGAGATTTTCTGGACCCTGGCTGATAGTTTGTGCATAACAAAGGCACAGGAATGAAAATTGGGTTCTATTGATTCTAATTAGGGAAACATTAAATAAGATTTACCTAGAAACAGTGCTCATGGCTATTCAATTTCCTGCGTGATGGGGATTTCTGAGAACATTCAGAATTTCCCTATGCCTTGTACTAAACCATGCTTCAGTACATATAGCCTTTTTCTCTGTAGTGAAATAACAGGGATTAGGAGGTCTCTTTTAGACAGACCTCTTTCTATTCTTTTTTGCATTTCTTTTCTTATCTACAGAATCTAGTGGCCTGCCTTCAGGTCTTGTTGTGTTGTCAGAATAATGAAAGTGGAGATTTTTGTGAAGCAGAAATGAAAATGTACACTATTCTTGAATCATCTGCAAGAAGCAAACATTTGATGAAGATGCTATTATTTTAAAAAAGGAGATTTCCAGTCTGTTCCTTGTGTGAGTCTGTACTGAGAAAAACTGAATTTGTGGACATTTACCTTAGCAATCTGGAGCTCTTGTTCACTAATATACTATAATTTTAAATATATGGTTTATGTCCCCATCTTCATGCATTACAATATGAATACTGGGTCCATTTATACATTTTTTGCGAATAAGTAGTAAGAAAAATAGAATTTAGTTACTTTGCTTTTCACTGCATATGGGTTTTTTGTTAAATGCTTGAGAAAATATGCTGTGATCTTTAACTTTTGGAAAGAATGATGTTTTCTAATAAGTTAAACAATCAAAAAACCAAATAAAGCATCTGTTCATTAAAAAAATAAAGAATATTATGTTGAAAAACTATTTGCCACTCTCCATTAAAATTATCAACTGACATTTTTAAATAATATTAAAATTCCCTGTTAATCAGTTTGATAATAAATAGAATATTGAAATAAATAATTATTTAGATGGCCTAGCTCCTATAGGTCTTATAAACATGAATCCATCCCCTTGGAATAAAACATACTTGATGGAATGCTTTCCAGCTGGGTCTTGCACTTATTTTATGAAGGACTTACATGTATCACAAATTTATAATAAGGCTAACATACTGCTGAAAATGGATCAGAATCAAGGAGTCAGTGTCACAAAAGAGTGGTAAAGTATCAGAAATCAGAATCAAGGAAGGGTATTTAGGGAAATCTGACAGTAGCAGATATCTTGGAACCTGTCCTGCAGTCGCTATGCAAGTCAAACTCCTGTTTATTTCAGTTGTAGTTTTTCCTATGAGGACAGTAGGGCCTATAGCTGACATTTTGAAGCAGGAAAAAATATCAACTCCATCAGCTTTCTTGGCAGTTAGAGGGAGATGAGGGTGCTAGACAATCTTCTCGGGATCTAACCCTATATATGTCAAGCCACATGACTGTTTATCCCAAAGGACTGAAAGGATTAGTCTAAGTCCTCTAAAGGGCTACTGTTTGGGCTCTAAGAACATATGCTTTATGTCTGGCTGATACATTTCAGGTATGCTACAAGATGTACCTATCATTAAAAGGTAGGACACCTGGCTGCATATATTGGGAAATGTATAGAAGACTTAAGGGCCCAATCCGTCTCCCACTGATGTCTTTCTACTGAGTTCTCTGGGAGGTGGATCAGGCTTCTAAAGAATTAATAAAAAGGCTTCTTTTTGCATCTCAAATTAAAGCCTCAATATACGGTGTAATACTGACAGATTTTATGTGTTTGATACCTGTATACTGTTGAGTTGTGGGTGTCTTATAATAAGCCCATGCAGTTTTTCTTGCTGTTTCTTTTTTGACTGTTCATTCTAACATAACTGATTGCTCCATATAAATCACAGGATTCAACTGTATGCAAAATAAATATAAAATAAATGAAAATGTTACAGATATTAAAAAGTATTCCAAAATAATACAACATTTTTGTGTACAAAAGAGTTTTCTCAAATAGGGCCTAATTCTGACGTCACTTACACCAGTTTTACGTTGGTATATTTCCATTGATTTTAATGGAGTTACTCCTGATTTTATCTGTAAATGAAAGGAGTATCAGCTCACTCCTGTTTAAATTAAAAGAAGCTAGTTTTGGGTGAGATTCTGAGGTTCTGCATTACAGAGTAGCACAAATACAGGCAGTTGCATTTCGTTCCTAGAATACAAGCCCCTTGGACCACAAATCTTAGTATTATCATTTTAAAAGAGCAGGCTATAGATACTATAAGATATATAGGGTGATAGTTGCTCAGAAACTCTTGCGATTACATGTATTAGGACAGTTTGACTCTGACTTCTGAGATAAAGAATGGCAACAGATTTTAACAGAAACAGAAGTTTCAGATTTTAAGGACTTAACTATTTGTTAATTGTCTGTGTTATTTTTATTCAGGCAATGTGCAGCTCTTCTTAAAAACACCATATCCAAAAATATAAATAACAGAAAAAGTCTCAATTTGCAAAACCTAAAACTTATTTCAATACCTAAAAGTTTAGTCGGTGACAATTTTATTCCAAATGTTATGATGTAATAATTGTATTTGTGCATCCCATGCATATTATTTTATTTGTAATTTACGTACAATAAATGAGTCATGCTTGCTGAAAATGTTTATATGGGCCCCAGTCAATCTCTGCTGTAACTCCTTGGTGGAGTTAATAGAGCCGCACGGGTTAAAGGTGGTCACTGTTTTTAAGCTAATGTGAAACTTAATTCACCTGTCAGAAAAATAGGGTAACACTGTTGGTGATCTTGTAGCATTCTGGTCCATTTTTACAGATAACAAGATTGTCTCCCATTTGCTGGTTGCGGAACCAGAGAAGATCTATGCCATGCCTGACCCCACTGTTCCAGATAGTGACATCAAAGCGCTCACCACACTTTGTGACCTGGCAGACAGAGAATTGGTGGTCATCATTGGATGGGCTAAACATATTCCAGGTACATAATATATATATTATTCCCCAGCAGGAGTTGGGGAAGTGGCATAAGAACACCTACATTAGCAGGTAGATCACCTTAATCTGGGGTTAAAGTCCTTGGGAGAGTTAAACTGGTTTTAGGACTAGATTATGCCAGCAGTACAGCACCAGGTAACCACACTATATCTCAATATTTCCTTGGTCTGTGCAAGATGGACCAGTGTCCACATCACACAATAACATACTATTATTAAAGCTAATTAGCAATCTCAGCAGAGACAGTGGGTAGACGAAATAATCTCTTAGATCAAAGATTTGTGGATCTTCCAGGTCAGGTCTGAAGCATGTTTTCAATGCCGTGTTTGAGACACTTGTACCTGTTGTTTGGCTGTGCCAGGTCCAGGTAAAAGTGGGTTTCTCTAGTCCGGCATGTGCCTATGTAACCTCCCCTTTCTTCCAGTCACCTGGGGCAATGTGTCAGTATCCCCATGCTGACCTGCTCTGAGGCTGCTGCAAACTCACCCTGGGCCTCTCTATTCCTTAAAGAGGTACGCACTTTCCTCTAGCAACCGGACAACGCCCTCTCCTCCACCCCTGCTTAATGTGCAATGAAGTCATACTATGGGTTAAAAACAAATACACTTTCCAGGGCTGTCAGTCTCTCACCTTTCAGAAACATATGAAAAAAGTGTTAGCTTTTTATTTATGTGATTTATTTTATTATAATCATATTAGTATTCTAGCAGGATAACTGGAGATATTTGTGCATTTCAGTCAGCTAATTGCCATATTGGAGCCTCAGAATACCAACCATTCACAACGAGGACGGATGTACTTTAATTGCTATAGCCAATGTAGCAATGTCCTTTTAGATTTCATTTTACCCCATGGAATTCTCTGATTCACCTTAATGTGAATGCGTAATCCAGGCAACTTTCTGTTTATCAAAGTTAAAAAAAATAATGTATATTTCTAATACCATCAGAAATGGCACCCGTATTGTAATATTAATAGACTGTATAGATTACATATATACATTCAGCAAGCCAGAATACTGGATCTTATTTATAGATGGAATAGCAGATAGTAAACATCTACATTTCAGTATGTTACTTTGTTCCTAAGATTCTTTTGTTTTAAGCATTTCTTGTGGTAGTGACTCAACACTTAAGTGTTGGGTTTTCGTCTTTCTATATGTCAAGAACAGTGGGGCCCCAATTCTGCTTGGGCTTCTGGTCCTACCACAGTACAGATAATAAATAATAATTAATAATCAATATGCTTCTAAAGCATAATTTTACTTCGTAGGGAGACGGTATCCTACATATGTTGAAATATTTCATATTCTGCCCAGATGAAATTTATTTGTTCAAAGTTTGTACCACAAATGGTTTATAAACAAGCTTTAGGATCATGAGCAATGTTTTTCTGGTACAGTTAACTTATTTCTGTCTCCTTAAACTAGTTTGTCTTTATGCTTTGAATGCTACAGTAATTTCTTTAATCAAATTGATGGAAGTCCCTTTCCCAGCCCACACTGAAACCAATTTATTGGTCATGATACGCCAGCTATGTTGCTAACAGTCGTAACGAACTGTCAGGCAATATCGCAGTGAAGCTAATTTGAAGTCATTAGGTGTGCAGCGTTCAGGCAACAATTTGTTACAGTGGTTAGAAACACAGCTGACATTTCTGAATGGCTTTGTTCAGAGCAGGTCTAGATGAGCCCAAGCAAATTGTAAACTAATTTAAACATCACTCTGTATTATACTAGCTACTTTGTCTTACACTGGTTGCTAATAAAGCACCCCAAATTAAGTCAAAACTAGTTAAATAGGTGAGTTTGAGCTTCATCTTCAGAAGATACCTACATTAGTCTAACTGAAATAAGAGCTGGAGCTAGAAGTCAGTCACACACCACGATGATTGCCCCAGGATCTTTTATCAGTTTGATTTGTGAATATGTTGCATAGCTTTCTTTTGGAGTATGGGGGGAGTTGAGGAACCGAGCAATCTTTTAAAAACAATTCAGTGCCTGTAGTTAGCATGAAAAGCTATTGGACACTGTAAGCTGGCATTATAAATGGAAGACCCGCAATCTGAACTAGCTGAGGAAAACTGCTATAGTAGGCCAGCCCTGTCTTGTGAGACAAAGTCAAAACCACACCTGCCATGGTAAAGCTGCACTATCTACGGTTACTTGCTTGACCCCATTTGGGTAAAAAAAATATAACCTAAATAGTAAACAAAGGCAATCCTTTCCTAAGCCTTCTGATAAGCTGAAGTCAGTGATAAAATCTGTGCTTGCTGCTTTAGAGCACAAAAATCAAAATGAGGAAGGGCTTGACATGCTAAAGGGCAAATGTTATGAGCATGATCAGAAGGTTTTTCGTTTGGTTTTGAGTCACGGAGTGCTGCTTAACTTGGGCTGCCAGAGCTTAACTAATGACTGGCATTGGCACAGAACAACCGTAGGGAAGCCTGCGGTGGTGCAACCCTGCTGTTGCCTGTGCCAGCACATGTTAGTCTAGGCAGTGATACAGTGGAACTGGGAAAAGGGGCAAGTCATAAAAGGAACAAAGAGCAACAAAGGGATGAATTGTGATATAGTCATAGTCAGCCAAATAAACCTTCGGTGGCTATCCATTGAACGCAATGACAATATATGGGCGTGAATTTGGCCCATTATGTGGGCTACACCAGATCTTGCTTTATTGCAGTATTTCTTCAGGTGTAACATGATTAAAGGCCCTTTCATTTGAGTTGTATTAGAACCAATAAAAGATTTAGCTATAATGCATTGTAATTCAATGGAAATCTTTATATTTTGAAAGACAGCTTCATTGTGGAAAAAAATAACATTTTTCAGCCATTATAAAGAAGGGTTATTTCTTGAAGTTATCTACAGAAAGTAAAGTGCTGTACACGTTTGATCCCTCCACCCACACCATTCTCTGTGGAGGTCATCTCCTAAAATTTGCTTTAAAATGTTATTAAATTACTATGCTATCATCAGATCATTAGAACTTCTGAATTATTGGGAATATTCTCTACAGCCGCTTTTTCTGAACAAAAACTGTACGGTTCTACAGAAAGAAATATTGAAAGAAAAATATGTATGGAAAAGCTCTAACAGCAAATAGAATTAGTCTACTCACCTTAATAAATCAAATAAATGGGAAGTGTGTTGTTATGAAACATGACCATGTCTTATCTGAAGAAGAAAAAGAGCACAATGGTATTAAGAAATGCTTGACTTTAGTTAGAGGAGTGTAAGGGCACAAGAACAGATGATGGTGCCCTAATAGCCCTTTTTAAGAATGACAGGGCCCCACCATTAGCATCCTTTTATATCCTTGAAATTGCTCATGCCTCGCTTTTCTGGTTCCTATCTGCCTGACTCTTCTTTATTTCTCTTTCAATTTCATCCGCGCTCGGATAAGCGCGTGCTAACACAATATGATTGAGCTGTAAAATGGAATGCTGTCGCCTCTAATCTCTTTTATGTAGATATGGAGGTACTTGCACAGTCCACTTCATTCTCTCTCTCTCTATTGTTGGCCTTTTTAGAATGGGTTGCCAAGTAATGGAGGCTCAGTCAAATATTAGAGCTAGGTTTCACAGGGTGTGATAAGAAGATTATCAGCCCAGCAGTCAGATCTATTGTTGTTCTTTCTGTCAGATTAAAATATTCCTATGTACTGTAACTTCGTTAGCAAAATGCTGAAGGTGCTTAGGGAGACACTGAGGCTGCTTCATCTCCTGCCTGATGAGACAAAACCCACATTAGTTGACCTATATAAACGGCCTAAATATATTTATGGAGCTGTGCTAGACATTTTTTTTTACATAACAGACAGCTGTTTCACGCCATGGGTTACTTGTGGTTGGGGCCCTCCCCTTTGCTTTGGGTTGGGGGGGCCATTTTATTTTGGGCATATTGAATTAATTAAGCTATTCTCCAGTGTAGGATGGGATTCTGCTGATGTCTAGTCACAATTTCAGAGTCACTCGGGCACCATTTCTGTAATGTAACTGTCTCATTGACATTCAGCAAAAATGTGCAATGTTCTCTTATTCTAAGTGGAGGCAGGAAACATTAAGCTCTTAAAACTGTGCATAACAGGAAGCTAAAGGGACAAAATGTTCTCTAAAAAAAATTTGCATGCATGAAAAAACACCAACCAGACCATAGAAATCAAGTTTTCGCACTTAAAATGAAAAATTTGGTTGAAATGACTACACTGGGCTAATCTATCAAAAATTAACTAGTTATGCAATTTCATAAATTAAACTTGCTTGCTTTCAAATGTGTTCCTATTTTGCCAGGAATTAACAATATTCCATTATAGGTATAGGTAAAAATAGTCACTGTCCTGGTATTTAAAAGGGGTACTACATGAGGGTATGATTTTGGCTGGAGCAGATCCAAGAATGTTTTGAATATCTTAGTGCTAATGTTAATGTTTTATGAAACATTATTGTTCCAATACACTCTGTGTAGAGGACAATATTTAAGCTTTCCTTTCCAAAGCAGCTCTCAGGGGTGTAGTTTAACATTCTAAAACTGAACAAGAATATGATTCGCTGTAGAGTTGTCATTTTTAAACTGCCCTTTACTCATCATCTGCTCCAGAAATGCCACTCTGTGTGATAAAAATGTGGGTAAAGACATAAAGAAGAAGCTGGAAATAATCACTTTAAAGTGTTCCAGCAATGTATCCTATGTGTATATGTAGGTGGAAGGTGTGTGTATATATGTGTTTATGCACATACTCTCACATATACTGTGTGTACCCTAAAGTGTGTGTGTTTATTATATATCAATCATTGTGTCATAGAAAGTATAAATGAAAAAAGTTGAACTTCCATGCTACTTCACAATAGATGGAGTTTTACAGTAGCCAGGGTCCAGTGCACATGCAGAACTAACTCCATATAGACCCAAAGGACTTTGGAGACAGACTGGGATTTTTTGTGGGAAAATTACATGGGGCTGCATGTATGCACTTCACCTCCCACTTTCCAGGCAGCATATCCTTACAGCCTCTCCATTGCCTTTACTTCAACCTCTCTGCAGCACTTTGACCATGGCCAGCCTCCCAGTCTGACTCCATAGTCCTCTTTCTGCAGGCCTTTGTGGAGTGGAGACAGAGCCCCACTGTGCACCCACTCCATACCCATTCCCACACAATGTAATCATGTGGTTTTGTCGAGTTTATGGCCTTTCACTGTCTATTGTGCTACTAGCTGAATTCAGGGCCATTTTAGGCAATACTTCCAGTTTTGCAGCTGCACAGCAATCCCCAGGTTCTAGAGTCCCTGTCCCTTCAGAAGCAGGTGGAAATGCTAATGTGGTGTTTACTGCTCATTCTACATGGTATGGAGTATGAGCTGCTACATGGTATGGAGTATGAGCTGCTTCATGCAGCCTGACAGCTCTGTAGTGATAATAACTTGAGCCTCTTGGGAAATCAGGACATCTTTTTTTTTTTATCCCTGCACTGTCTTGGACCCTTTGCAAGTTTCCCTTGTCTCCTGTTCATCAGAAAAACAGTATCCACTCTTCCTTTAACCCCCTTCCACAAGCATGCACACGGGATCTGGACATAAGAACTATTTCACTATGGTATTTTACCTGCTCCCCCAACCCACAGTTTAAATGGCATTCGAGTCATGGGAGAAGGTCACTGACTGGGCCTTACAGTCGGGAATCCAAGTCAAGCAGCTTCTCATGAGCCCCAGATTTCCTTGAACTGTCTCTCCCTGAATTTCACTATATCAGAGGGTTCCACTGTGACTATTATAGATAACTGTGGAGATACATTTATATGAATATGTGCGTATATTATGCATTCATATGTGCACTCCACAGTGTTTCTTTTAGCACCTTGGAGGACTCTAAATGGCAGATTGGAATCTTGGAGCCTTAGTGTGGATGGGCTGCCAGCCACTGCCCGTGTTTTAAGCACCATACTGAGTAACCCTGCTCCAACACTGTGCTTACAATGCCAGCAGCTCATCTACACTGCTTTGGTACATCAGCATTGCTAACACTGGTGGACCTGAACTAGTGTTAGCAAATTGGGGGGAAATTTTTAGAAGTGCTGCTAAGATAGTCTATACCACTGCCAGTGGTTCTGTATGAGAAGATGTATTATAAGGGCACGCATGCTAACAAAAGTACCCAGTGTTTTCAACTAAAAATGGGGAAGTGGTAGGGGTAGAAATGACAGCCATGGAAAGGTCTTTTTTCTCTCTTGTACGAGATGTTTATTTTAAAAGTATTTGGAACATTCATCTGAGATCTGTGGATCTGGCACAAAAAACTCTAGGGACCTGCTCCCACTCCTTCTGAAATCAACCACAAAACCTCCATTGACTTTGACGGGAACAGGAGCAGGCCCAAGTGTAATAATAGATACGCACAATATTAGCAGGTCTGCTGTTCAGGGAAGATTGGTTCCAGGTAAGGATGAGGCACACTGGGATGGGGGATGTGAGGAAGTTTGTCCTACTGGTGTTTTGTGCCTGTCCTGTGCATAAACACTAGACTTCAATTTCTGATATTATCACTTCTGACATCTATGACTAGCATTAAATAAAGGAAAAGAAAATCTTGCATGCCCAGTCATCTATCCATTCCAAGTCTTATGGTTGAATATAAAATAAATATTCTTTATGACACGAAAGAGCTTGATATGAAGACATCCAGTGAAACTTATACAAGTAACTCCTGCTGCTTTCGGTTTTAACATCCGTTCTCTGTCAACTGAAAAAACGTTGTTAAAAACATAGTTCTGTTGATCAGATCACAAAAGAACTTTCAGCTCACCACTTATTTATTTAGTCTTCATTAAAACAAAGCCTTTAAAAATGCTTAAATCCTTCAGTAAAATCAGTTTCTCTCAGAATCAGAATCCTTTCCCCCTTTTTAAAGCAACCCTCCCCCCCAACAACACATGCACAGTCTGGTTGTTGCACTTTTTTTCCCCCAGTGTCCCCCTTTATCTGCCTCAACCAATCTCCAAATGAATGTATGTCTATCATGGCCTTAGCTTTGACACTCTGGATATATTGATTAATAGTTGCCCTAAGCTCCTTTTAGCAAATCAAATTTTCACTTTTAGCAAGGATTTCGCCTCTGATTTATTCAGCAAAGTGAAATGCACTAAATTGGCTTTGACATTCAGGGAAAATGGCTGAAAAACAAAGAGGAGAGGAAAGAGATATAAATTGTGTGGCAGCTGGATACCTGAAGCATAAAAGAGAGGGTTTCTATAGCATATCACAGGCTAATCTGAAAACATATGTATTTAAAAATGAAGTGGAAAATTATTTTCTTATATTACGGACTTGGAGAACAAGTTTTACTTAGCAAAATGAAAGATTTCCATCCAGTATTCATCATATTTTCTTCATGCTACATATATGGAATCCTGTTTTATACCTATTGATAATAATTGTATTAAACAAAAGATGTAAAGGTTTCCAAATAATTTTATAATGAAGTGTGAAATTAGTAAATTTTTGCAAAATATTTTGCTACCTCTATCACTGCCTAAATAATGTTGTTCACTTCTGTGGCACTTTAAAAAATAATAAATGGTTAACGAAATGATAACAAATGAACACCAAATAATGGCAGTGCCCAACTGTATTTCTTTAAATAGAAACAGACATTATTTGGATCTTAAATGCCAGAGTAAAAAAAAATTAGCAATATTTTTCTGTTCATAATTTGCATAAGAAAATCTGGACAAGTATGTTACCGTAGGTGACATATGGACTGACTTACACAGTCTGCTTCCTTATTAGACAAAAGAGGTGAATTACTGAGTTGCCCATTGGATTGAGAATACACAATTGCATTTTTCATATTTAAAAGGGTTCGAAGTCATGGGGTAGAGATGAGAGGGGAAATTGATCAAACCTTAATCCCACTACATTAACACATTAGGTTTTGGATTTCTACTGAGCATTTTAGGGCTTTAAGATCAGCAAAACAATAGATATGGGGTGGCCAAACTGTGGCTCGCGAGCTACATGTGGCTCTTCTACAGTTAAAGTGCGGTTTGCGGATTCCTCTATGCCCCCCACGCTCCACCTACCAGACCGGGGGGGAGCGCAGGACCTCTGCCTTGCAGAGGGGTGGTGGTGTAGGGGTTTCAGCCTCATAGGGTGTGCCTGCCGGGGCTTGGAGTTTCAGCAGGAACAGGGCTGAAGCCCTGAGCCCCAGCAGGCGCCTCCTGTAGGGCGAAAGCGCCAACCCCCAGCAGGCATGCCCCGGCTCTCGAACTTCTGAAGATTGTCATGTGCAGCTCGGAGGATCAGCAAGTTTGGCCACCCCTGGAATAGATTTTAAATTGAAAAGAAGAACACAGGAATCGTTTATACCTGTTAAAAAATGGAATAATTAAAATGAGAAATTCTAGAGGAAAATATATATGCGCACACACAATTCTATGACCCAGATGGTGTAATTTGATGTAGCTTAATTGAAGTCAGTTGAGCTGTGCCATATACTTCATCTAGGGATCGACTCACATCAGTAGTCCCTATGCCAATGAGAGCTGAGAAGTGCAGCACCTTGCAGAGTTGAGCTTTAAGCAGGTAGTCCAACTTATGGGACCATAATATTCACATTAGTACTGATTATTTGTGTGACTACGGGTTCAGTAGATTAGCTCCACGCTCACTGCAGGTGCCTGTCTTTTCATTTTTCCTAGCCAATACAGAATTAACCTTATTACCAGAAGAGAGTCTAAATGTATCATTGTATCCTATTTCCTTTCTTATTTTACTACACTCTTCATTTTTTCTTCCCTGTAAGAAAATTAATCTGATATCTGCAGCACTAACTGACCTCAGAATTGACCTGAGATTCAAGCAGCAGTGGAATTTACAAATGGGAGAGCATCTGGAGTGCCACACATGAGATGCCAGGGCATGCTAGGCATTTACCGGCATATTATTTCCTTAAAATTATGCTGTTTCCCCCATAATTTAGTGCAATTTCCAACCATTTTAAATGACTGCTAATTAGGAGAGTGCTATAAAATACCAATTTAAATTGCTGAAATAATCTTTTAGGGTGCTTCATTTCCCAAACAACTTACACCATACAGTCAATAGACAAGGAAGGCCAATTCTTTCTAAGATGAGCAAATGAGAAATGCTCAGCTCAAGGCAGGAGGTTTACTTGCTCTAAAACAGGCTAAGACACGTGGGCCCAATCCCACAATCCTACCTTGGATGAGTGAATATTATTTACACGAGTCAGGAGGGTTGCACTATTGGACTTTTTATTTGTGGATAATAAATAACACTTTTATTGCTGGCTTCCCCTCCCTGCTTATAGAGCTATTTCAACCAGAATCAGAAAGAATATAAAGGCTTCCAAACACAGAAAGATTTTTAGATGACTTTAAAAGCCTAATGCAATCGCTGATCATTTTTTCCATAAGATCACAAGTGCTGTATGTTGAAACTGATCAATTCACATACTGGATTTGAAGTAGTAAAATTAAATCAACATCCCTCAACATATTGCAACCTCTTAGTCTAGTTAATTCTAAAACCCAACAGGTTACAGTTAATCATCTAGCTTTGCCTCCAACAAAAGTGCATTTACTTTGATATGGGTGGGGAAGAGGAGGCTAGCTTTACAGCCATGTGTTGTTGACACTGTAAGTGGGGGGGGGGGAGAGTTGCTCAGACTGGATTTAGAGCAGACAGGTTTACACCTGTATGACTAGGTCAGCAGCACAGACTGGTCTAGTTTCCTGAAGTCATCTGAGCCCAACTAAATACTGTAATTCCAAGGGTGCCTCTAAACAGCATCTACTTTCTCTTTGGATGAGGTAGGCTTCACACCTGCTTAACCTACATTAGAATAGGATTAATTACCTGAATTGCAAGGCCCCCTTAGCCCGTCAGCACGTTTCTGGCAGGGCACATGCTGACCTGGGCATGGACATAAGGAGGGGGGAGGAAAAAAAGAGCATATGGGTGCTAATGGCAAGACTTGGACCAATCTGATCAACAGAGTCAGCAGTTTTTAAAAATCAGTCGTCTGTAATCTCCTTCTGCATCAGCTGGATCATACAAGAGCTTTGTGAACTTATGTTTCCAGTCCTAACAGTAAGCTTCTTTTTGAGCAGTGCTTGATATATGTATATAAAAAAGAGAATTAGCCTTACATGTTGGGTCCTAAATACTCGTTTATTTAATTAGCTAAAATGAATACTTACTGGGCAATAACTATTAAGCTTGTTTCCCTTGATATTTTTAATTCACTCTCTCCAGGTTTCAAACCCTCCGGAGTGAATTGCACACAGTAGTATTTAGAGAAGGTTGTTTTTTTTTTTTACTTAAAACAAACAAACCCTGGAGAACTTTCCTTTTTATTTGAAAATGTGCAGACTGCACAACATGTTCTGTAACATTGAATAACATTCCCAAGAGCTTTTTCTCCCTGAACTTATGAGACACTTTATTGTAGCCAGACACAAGAGAAATTCTTAATTTAGTAATCAAGCTGTGCTACTCATTAAAGGCTTCATCCTGAAAGCAGTTGACAGGCCTCAACTCTCACTGACGTAAGTGGGTGTGTAGGGCACTCCGCAGCTTGCTGCAGTGTTCAGCACCTTGTAGAATTGATCCCTCCTTACATGAGGTGTTGAGTTCCTTTCATTCCAATTGTAAGTACTGAGAGTTGAGATTGCTCAGCAGTGTCAGGTGTAAGAAAGCCTCCAAATTCAATGAATAACACTTGAAGGGAAGAGCCCGCAAAGCTCTGCATTTGCTCTCTGTGCATGAGCATCCTGGGAAAGAGTTATGAGCAGTTTGGGGGGAATGGCAGGGCAAATCCAGTTGGTTCACAACTCTCATGCATCTACTTGCTGGAAAAAACAACAACAGATAGAGCAGCATAGCATTCCAGGGGACGACATACAGAGTAGAGACGTGGCTCTCCACCTTTCCAGACGACTGTATCCCTTTCAGGAGTCTGATTTGTCTTGCGTACGCCCAAGGTTCAGCTCACTTAAAAACTACTTGCTTACAAAATCCGACATTACAATACAAAAGTGTCACAGCACGCTGTTACTGACAAATTGCTTACTTTTTACCATTTAATTATAAAATAAATCAAATGGAATATAAATATTGTGCTTATATTTCAGCATATAGAATATAGAGCAGTATAAACAAGTCATCGTCTGTATGAAATTTTAGTTTGTACTGACTTTGCTAGTGCTTTTTATGTAGCTTGTTGTAAAATAGGCAAATATCTTGATGAGTTGATGTACCCATGGAAGACCTCTGAGTACCTGCAGGGGTACATGTACCGCTGGTTAAGAACCACTAGAGTAGAGGGTGTTGATAATGACAGTGTTAATATGCCTACTAACTGAGTAATGCCATCTACAATCACATAACCTATGGCGATCATGTCTGCAATGAGAGAGAATAATCTTTGAGAGAGACAGGGACTGTGAAAGGGCTTGCTATGGGTGAAAATATGTGTGTGTGTGTGTGTGTGTGTATATGTGTGTATATATATATGTGTATAGCTATGGTGGCATATGTTCCTGGAGCTTTTTACATGGTGGGCTAGAATTTGCCTTAGAGAACTTCACTAACAATTGAATAAAACTATCTCTGCAGTAGAAGGTGATGACTTTTTACAGCAACAGTAAACAATAGTTTAGGACAAGCAGTGAAGTACACCTAATCCAGTTAAAGTAGAGGGGGAATTTTAGGCAGGCAGAATATAATTATTTAATTGGAATTTGACCAGGATGCTTTTGCATTGTTAGGATATCTTTATATACATTCAAATTGCATTGGCTGTGCAGTTTTAAGTTATGGAAATATTTTGAGTCCTTCGAGCATGGTAATTAATTTCATAAATTCAACTTAGTTTTTACCTAACACCTTGTGATGTCTGTTTCCTTAACAAAGTGTATGATGTCATTTGATACTTTTTACTGCAGCAACTTAGTAACCAATCCTGCAGACACTTAAGTACATGAATAAATTTCCTCACATGAACAGCTCCATTGAGCAAAGTTATCCATTTTCTTCAATGTGTGCAGGATCAGACCCATAACTATCAAGGTTCACACTCCAGTCTGCTCTTTGTAAGGTTCTGATCCTTTCATTGATGTCAGCGTGTTTTGAATCAGACCCTAAAGATGTATTGTCATGATCAGTTTTGCGGGCCCCGAAGTTTATTATTTGCCTTCTACTTTAGGTGGAGTGAGGAGTGGGAAAGGGATGGGATGGGAGACTTATCGCAGTTCCTTCCGGCTATGCTGGAAGAAGGACAGGAGACACTGGATGTGGTTTAATTAGGCCACAACTTCATTCCTAAATGTCTGGGAGCAACCAGCAGATAAAATTGCACAGTGCAGATAATTCCGTAATCATTTACATATATTGGGAGGGGCTGCTTACCCCTCCCCCGGACCCATCCTGGGTCCCTGGCCAACCCAACCCTTTAATAAGGGTTAATGGGGGCTATAAAAGAGTGGGGTTTGACTCCCTCTGATACCAGTCATAGGAGCTCTGACCACCCTGTTTCCACCCCTTTAAGAATACCTCCTTTAAATCATTTCCCAGTCCATTTTTTCTGATCACCATATGCATTGTCTATGGAGTACCTGCACTGGACATCCACCCCACAGTTACATAATGAATTGCAACATCATAACCTAACTCCCCGTTTTGTTCCCTCCCAACCTGCTGTGGGGAAGGTGAAAAACCCATCTTGCCCTAGCGGTAAGTGAAAAATTCCTTCCCAGCCCCCTAAGAAAGGAGCAACTCGCTAATGCCCAAAGCAGATCAGGGTGAAACATGGTATTTTCATGGGTGAAAGGGTGGATGTTGCTCTGCCTGGTACAGGTAAAAAAGGGGGCTTTTACTGCACAGTCTCTTCCTGTGACTTGAGGGATGGATCAGCCTCTCAGGCTGACCTGGTATGGAGCTGCCTGCCTCTGTAACAGGTAACTCTCTGGCTCTCTAGCCCTTAAAGGGGCAACACACCTTCTCCAACAAGCCAGAGAGAGGGCCCGCCAGTTATTGTGCGATGAGGTCATTAACAAGGAAAAGAGCCCTGCTGTGGGGAATTAGGGTCACTTACTGTAAAGCAGCATAAGAAGCTGTTCTGAGCTAGAACCATATTTCAGCAGGTACAGAAATACCAGCACGTGGCCTGCATGCTAGCTAGTGTGTCTGTAGTGGAACTTACTCCTTAGCTGATTATGTTATCAATTCAGTTCAGGGAAAAATCTATAGAGAGTCTGTATTTATGATTTGGGAGGTTTTGAAAACACCATGTGATAGTCCTTTGAAACTGTTCTCTTGTCTTCTGCCCACAGATTGTGATTTCAGCTGGTCAAACTACTTTCCCAAACTAGCTTCCCATTACATTTGTATTCTAATAATTTCACCTGCAACTTATTGCTTTTGCACTGGTGATGGATATCCCTCTGGGATTCCCTTAATTAAAACTGCTACGTTCTTCTGGGTTTTCTTGTTCTAGCTGGATGGATATTGTTGAGGTTTTTTAAGATGATAGAAGTCACAGCAAGTCTTAGGCTAGTATGCCTACTAGCCCATTAATGCAGCTATACTGTTCTGACGTATAGGCTCCTTGTTACATCCATACTTGGCTTGTTATCCTCTTATCAAGCTCTCTGCATCCCTTTGTTTATTTGAGGAGACAGGAAGACTGTGTGAAGGCTGCTTAGTCAGGGATATCAGCGTTGTTGGCAGGGGAGTGATTGCCAGTTGAAAAACAAGGCATTATTGCTCATTTTTTCCCTCTTATTAGTTTGATTACATTTGCAAATCAAATCAATCCATCAGACATGATCAGGCCTCGTCCGCATTTTAAGGAATAGTAATCTCCGTCTAATAAGATGCAAATGTGTCACATCGGTAAGTAACCAATAAATCATCGTCTTGTCTTTGGCAATCATTAAATATCAGAACCAACAGTCAATTTTTAGTATTTTCAATTTGCGATATGCCGCTGGAATATAAAGATAGATGGACGTAATTACACAAACCAAACACTATTTCAGTTCATTCCAGACAGCAAATTTAGTGGAAGGTATAACTGGCTTGTCATCACACTACATTATTCCTGGCGGTTCATGCAAAGTTCACAGACAAGCTTCAAATGGACGTTGCTCTTTTTACTTCCCTAACAACATCCCCATCACCATGACCAAACTTCAGCAAATGACTGAAACATTGTAGGACATGTCTTCCATGGGTGCACAAAGAGACATGGAAAAAAGAACAGGACAGTTTTTCCAGTACTGGCCCATCAGGCATAACTAAAACTGCAATCTAAAAAGTTTTCTAATATTTATCACATGCCCCCTCTACCTCCTCTCCTGCCTTTTTTTGGATGACTGAAATAAGCTGTTTTTAAAAAAAATCTTATCCCAATTAAAAATAATAACTTTCAGATTTCCTGCGTATAACTCTTCTGCACAAGTTATCCAATATCTGGCTGAATATAATGAAGACACAATGCAAATGTGAAAGTTTTCAATCCCTGACTAATCTGATTTTTCCCCCATTTAAATGAGTGGAAATTCTAATTCTTTTTCTTCTTTTTTTAATTGATTTGGGAAAATTGATTGCCGCATGTACATCCTGTGGATTAATTGATATGTGTATTGTCTTACTTGTAGAGTGTTGCTTTCCATTAATGGCTCTATTTGTACCAAAGGTTTGGATAGTTTTCAAAGAGGGAAAAAGAAATAGGCTGCTATCCTGACCTCATTGGAATCAATAGCAAAACTCCCATTGACTTCCAGGAGAAAGCAATTTCATCCATAGTGTCTATATATGCATCGTATGTTTCATTAAATGTATATACAGGTGCTGAAAATATATTGTATCAGTGATGTAAAATTAATTTTAATTATGAAGATATGCTCCATAATTCAATATATTCAGGATAGATCTTTACACGCAAAGGTGCTCTGTTGTAGACAGTGTGCTTACTGTATTCTGAGCTAAACAATATAGACCACTACTTTACATTCACAGACATTATGTTATGAGTTTGTAGAATGAAAAACCTAAAATTGCAATCTTTTACTTAGGCAAAACTTCCAGTGACGCCAGTAGGCGTTTTGCCTGAGTAAGGACTGCAGTATTAGACCCTATGGCTGCTTCTATTATTGTGATACGATGGAAGGGCCAGATTCTACAAAAGGCTGGCTTTCTACTAAGCCATAAGTGTCTGTGCAGAAATCAGAAAAGTGGATTTTGGAGGCTTGTGTCATCTTATGTAGGTTTCCACTGCACCAAAGCCGGACCCAGGACTTACTTGTATCTGACCTTAAGAGACTTCACTATGGTACCTATATAGAGAAATGTATGCCATATTTGGGTCTTCTGTTGCTGAAATCTGTCAAGCTAGTGTCTGGGCTCCTTTGCCATTATGTCTATTTCAGCTCTCCTTCTCCTCTTCCTTCCCTCCTCCCCCCAATTGAGAAGGGGAACCTCATACGCTATGGAGTAACTGAGGCGAGCACTAGTTGGAAAGATTCTTCAGCAGCCTAAGAAAGAATATTTTTTTCCTGGCAGCATTTTGATTTGATTTTATAAATAAATTAAGTGTAAATTAGGTAAAAGGCTTCTTTGTGGGAAGGCTCTACTTGCTTTTGGGTCTGCATCACTTTGAATCTCTTTGCTGACAGTTGTCTAGTGAAAGAGAGGTGAAAGGGTGGGGGGTTTGCAAACATGAAAATTTGAATTGCTGCATGATCACCACATAGAATTCATTCTTGGCATGAAAAAGTCTTGTTCTTTTTTCTGGCAAAAGAAGTATCTGCATGAGATAGATGATAGAATATTACAAAGTAATGTTAGTTAGCGGTGTCTACATGCCAAGCATTTAGACAGCTTGAAATACAGCATCAATTTATAAACAGTTATTGCTGCTTTGAAAAATATAAAATGTTAATATGCATGGGCCAGTTTTTAGTCTCACTTACAGTAGTGTAAACCTGGAATAATTGCATTGATATGAAGGAATTACTCCAGATTTAAGTTGGTGTAACTGAGGTAGATTCTGGCCCTGTAACCCCAACAGGTTCTAAGCAAGAGTCTGCCATAATACACTCCTAGCCCTCCTCTTTTTCTAAAAGATGCCTATATGCCACTTTAGCATATTCCTTTACATGTTTTAAACCTCATCTGCTGGACTAATCCTGTATTTGTCCTGTAACCCTGTATTTGTCTTTTGCAAAATGTCCCCCATGATTGTAGGCAGTCTCCAGAAATCTCATTGAGGTACATTTGATAAAGCCGTTTTCAGTAGCCATGTGACTTATAAGCTCACTACCAGAACCTTATGCTCTGTCTAAGCTATTTACATACCACCATAGTATCTTTATTTGCTTTTCCATCAAATCAATAATGAATCTAATTGAAAAAATTGGCAGAACTACATACAACCTAACTACCAGTCTCAGTGTTTCCAAAACATCAGAAATGTTGCACAGCTTCGCAAGTGACACCTGTGTCAGTGGTGCACTTCGGTGACTAATACGTACAAAAACAAACATTGCCACAGGTGCAGCATCTGCACCAATTGATCACTGCGCTGTGAGAATTAATCACCTAGTATTCAGCTCAGAGAATAAAATTTACATCTTAATGTATGACTTTTATTACAACACCCATTTGCACTACTAGAAACACTATAGTTCGCTCCAGTTTGAAATTTTATGTGTACGGTCTCAGTCAAAGTTCGCAAGTTAACATTCTTAATGAACAAACTTCACAACAGTTATATGGCTGGGATTTTTTTTTTTAAGTTCCATCCTTCCAAATGCCAATGCTCATTGGGCTAGGTGATGAAGTGGGTTTAATCTTTGGAGCCCTAGTTTCAAATCCTGTTCTTACTTTCACAACTGAAAAGGATTTGATGGTCTCGTCTAGTTCATTGTGGACAATGCTCCGTGTGAAAAAACATCATCCAATTTGGCATATTTCATGCTTGGCAGACCTTATGCAAGAGGGCCCGGCAGTGTTGCAGGTGCATTGGCAAGCTGCGTGGAGAACCTAATACAACAACTGTCCACACTACACGTAACTCTAGCAAGTTGTATCACTTCCATACGTTTGCAAGTGCTAAATTAGCCTGTCATGCTGCCAGTAGAATCTTCCTCTGTGCAGAGCCATGTTGAAGTCGGTCCGGCTGGGTGCGAGGGTCTGCACAGGTGGAGCCGATGGCAGGCAGCATTGGAGCCATAAACAGTAAAATATTAAATAAAGAAAATTAGACTTCAGCAATTGAGATATTTCCCCCTCCCCCCCCATATATAATGGAAAAACATGTCTTACTCATTAACATAGCTTTTGGTATTTTGAAAAACAAAATTAAACCAATTGTGTATTGACACATAGAAAGTTAATCTTTTTCAGGGAAATTTTATGGGGATGTTTTATTATGTGGCTAATTACATATTTACATGTAATGGCCCTGGCAGAGCCATTACAGTCCATTGGGTAAATAATATGTTTTAAAAACCATTTATAAATATGTATTTACTTGACAGACCAGAACGGCTTTTTCTCAGTCGTTCTCAGTCACTGAGTAAATAATATATGGATTGCTTTTAAAAATAAATATGTATTTCTCCGACAGACATTCCAGGCAATTATTTTGGTAAATAATATGCATATTTTTCAAACATTTAAAAATACATGGGGATATATAAAAATTCTGGCCTAAATATGTATCTTCTGTGGAGATCAGAATGACTCTAAAGGTGTCAGACTTAGCTTTGAAATTTCTGTTTTAAATTGCTTTTGTCAGTTTGTGTCACAACCTTCCAGTTAATTAAATGTATTTTTATGTATTTTCATACAGACAGTATAATATCAATGTTGATTTAGAGTTTTATAACACTAACACACTTGACCCTCTTACTCAGTAGTATAAACTATAAAGTCAGCACTGTATAGTTATTTAAGATCCTAGTTTTAATTTTTCACCATCCGAAAGTGAAAAGACTCATACACTGGTCCAATCCTGCTCCCAGTGAAGTCAGTGGAAAAAACTCCTGTGACCTTACTAGAAGCAGTATCAGTCCCAGTTGTACCAATCAGCTGAAATTTCCTGTTAACTGAAGTCTGTTTATGTCCCCTGAGTCTTATTTTAAACTGGTTGGATGGTATGCATAGCTATGATGTCATTGGGACTCTTTGGATAGGTTTTGGATCAGGCCCTCTGATCTCTGAGTTTTATTTCCCCCTCTGAAAAATTTGAATTATACCCCCAATTTTTGAGTGTTTTGAGGCCTATAGGTTTAAATTACTAGATATTATTCATGGCACTCTGGGGCTCAGTGACTTGGCACAATGTGTCATCCAGTTGTTTCTTCTGTGGGTACCTCTACACTGCAGGTGAGAGTGTGCCTCCCAGCATGAGAAGAGATTTTTAGCAGCGTAGCCAGGGATAGCATGAGCAGCAGCTTGGGTTAGCCACCTGACCGTGTTCCTGTGGTGTTCAGGTGAGTTTGTACTCAGGCAGCCACCTTGAGTTGCTGCCCTCGGCAACACTGCTATTTTTAGTGTGCGAGCTTGAGCAAAGTTAAGACACATCTGTCTACTCACACCTGGAAGCCAGCTCTCAGCTGCAATGCAAACGTATCCTACGCACTACATGAGTAGCGCCTGTCGATCCTTTTCATAGTACTTGGGTCATTTTCTTCCATTATCCTTTTCAGGTATCTTCCAAGACTTTTGAATAAACTGGGTTCTATTACTACTACTAATTAACAAAGTTTTTTGCCACTTAATGCAGCGTTTCAGTTGCCTAGTGATAACTCGTGCAGTTCCAGAATGTCAAGTGCAGCAAAACTCAAACATCTAAAAAACAGGAAATACAGAAGTGCAGGGCACCATTTCAGATTTGGTAGGCGGGGGTCAGGGAACTTTAACCGTGATTCCTGGGGCTACTTAGGCACTTGAAAATACTAGTTTTTTTTGGCAGATAACTCAGCAACATAGCTGACAGGAGCCCTGTATCTAATTCCTTTATAAAAGAAAGAAAATTAAATAAATATTAGAACCACTCAGCTCTAATAACAACATGTTCTGACATCTTGTGGCAAGTCACTTAAGGGACACTGGTTAGGTTTAAAATTTTAATGTATATTCTTACTTTATTACTAACTCTGTGGAGAGACAGACCCCATCAGGACTCCTGGGTTCTATTCCAGCTCTGGGAGGAGAGTGGGGTTTAGTGGGTTACAGCAGGGAGCAGATACATCTGGGTTCTATATAAGAACATCAGAACGGCCATACTGGGTAAGACCAATGGTCCATCTAGCTCAGTATCTTATCTTCCAACAGTGGCCAATGCCAGGTACTTCAGAGGGAATGAACAGAACAGGCAATCATCAAGTTGCCCTGTTGCCCGCTCCCAGCTTCTGGCAAACAGAGGTGAGGGACATGCAGAACATTTTCTTGGATCCCTGCCCACCCTGTCTAATAGCCATTGCTGGACCTACCTTCCATGAATGTATCTAGTTCTTATTATATTCCTGTTATAGTTTTGGCCTTCACAACATCCTCTGGCAAAGAGTTCCACAGGTTGACTGTGAAGAAATACTTTTTTGTTTGTTTGTTTTTAAATCTGCTGCCTATTTATTTCATTTGATGACCCCTACTTCTTGTGTTATGTGAAGGAGTAAATAACATTTCCTTATTCAGTTTTTCCACACCATTCATGACTTTATAGACCTCTATCATATCCGCCCTTAGTCATCTCTTTTCCAAGCTGAAAAGTCCCCGTCTTTTTCAATCTCTCCTCATACAGAAGGTGTTCTATACCCGTAATCATGTTTGTTGCCCTTTTCTGTACCTTTTCCAAGTTCAATATATCTTTTTTGAGATGGGGTACTGTCACGGTTCCTCCCCCACTCTGAACTCTAGGGTACAGATGTGGGGACCTGCATGAAAAACCTCCTAAGCTTATCTTTACCAGCTTAGGTCAAAACTTCCCCAAGGTACAAAATATTACACCCGTTATCCTTGGACTGGCCGCTACCACCACCAAACTAATACTGGTTACTGGGGAAGAGCTGTTTGGACGCGTCCTTCCCCCCAAAATACTTCCCAAAACCTTGCACCCCACTTCCTGGACAAGGTTTGGTAAAAAGCCTCACCAATTTGCCTAGGTGACTACAGACCCAGACCCTTGGATCTTAAGAACAATGAACAATCCTCCCAACACTTGCACCCCCCCTTTCCTGGGAAATGTTGGATAAAAAGCCTCACCAATTTGCATAGGTGACCACAGACCCAAACCCTTGGATCTGAGAACAATGAAAAAGCATTCAGTGTTTTACAAGAAGACTTTTAATAAAAAATAGAAGTAAATAGAAATAAAGAAATCCCCCCTGTAAAATCAGGATGGTAGATATCTTACAGGGTAATTAGATTCAAAAACCTAGAGAACCCCTCTAGGCAAAACCTTAAGTTACAAAAAAGATACACAGACAGAAATAGTTATTCTATTCAGCACAATTCTTTTCTCAGCCATTTAAAGAAATCATAATCTAACACATACCTAGCTAGATTACTTACTAAAAGTTCTAAGACTCCATTCCTGTTCTGTCCCTGGCCAAGACGACTACAGAAAGACCCAGACCCTTTGTTTCTCTCCCTCCTCCCAGCTTTTGAAAGTATCTTGTCTCCTCATTGGTCATTTTGGTCAGGTGCCAGCGAGGTTACCTTTAGCTTCTTAACCCTTTACAGGTGAGAGGAGCTTTCCCCTGGCCAGGAGGGATTTCAAAGGGGTTTACCCTTCCCTTTATATTTATGACACGCCCCCCAAATCTCAGCTAGGGTGAAACACTGGCTGGGATTTCTTCCTGGAGCTCTAGGAAAACAGAGTTAATAAGACACATGCATCTCTAAATATACTACCAAGTACATAAAGACTAACAATATTTTCCACATCTCAAGGACGATTTTAACCAGTTGATTCTGGGAAACTTTCACGGGAGAGTGCATCAGCCACTTTGTTAGAAGCTCCTGAGATGTGTTGGATGTCGAAATCAAAATCTTGGAGAGCTAAACTCCACCGAAGAAGTTTTTTGTTAGTTTCTTTGACGGTGTGAAGCCACTTTAGTGCAGCATGGTCGGTTTGCAGGTGGAAACGCCGTCCCCAAACATATGGGCGTAGCTTTTCCAGAGCGTAGACAATGGCATAACATGCTTTTTCAGTGACTGACCAGTTGCTTTCCCTCTCAGACAGTTTTTTGCTGAGAAACACTACAGGGTGGAATTCTTGATCAGGTCCTTTCTGCATTAAAACTGCTCCCACACCACACTCGGATGCATCTGTGGTTACTAGGAACGGTTTGTCAAAGTCTGGGGCCCTTAGTACAGGGTCAGACATGAGTGTCGCTTTAAGCTTGTTAAAGGCCTTCTGACACTTTCCGGTCCACTGAACAGCATTTGGCTGTTTCTTTTTGGTTAGGTCTGTCAGTGGGGCAGCGATTTGGCTGTAGTGTGGTACAAATCGTCTGTAATAACCGGCCAAGCCTAAGAAGGATTGAACCTGTTTCTTTGACTTTGGGACAGGCCACTTTTGGATAGCATCCACTTTGGCCTGTAGGGGGCTGATAGTTCCTTGGCCCACCTGGTGTCCAAGGTAAGTCACTCTGTTTAGGCCTATTTGACACTTCTTAGCCTTAACAGTTAGTCCTGCCTCCCTTATGCGCTCAAGGACTTTTTGTAGATGTTCCAGGTGGTCTGCCCAGGAATCCGAAAATATGGCCACATCGTCAAGGTAGGCGACTGCATATTCTCCTAATCCCGCTAGGAGACCATCTACAAGTCTTTGGAAAGTGGCAGGTGCATTTCGCAGCCCGAAAGGGAGTACATTAAATTCATACAGCCCGAGATGTGTGATGAAGGCTGACCTTTCCTTGGCAGATTCATCTAGCGGTACCTGCCAGTACCCCTTGGTTAAGTCCAAGGTAGAGATGAACTGGGCCCGTCCCAGTTTCTCTAATAGTTCATCAGTGCGTGGCATTGGATAGTTGTCTGGGCGAGTTACAGCATTTAGCTTACGGTAGTCCACGCAAAAACGTATTTCCCCATCTGGTTTGGGAACTAGAACCACTGGAGATGCCCATGCACTTTCAGAGGGGCGGATTACACCCATCTGTAACATATCCTGGATCTCCCGTTCTATAGCAGTTTTAGCTTGAGGAGACACCCGGTAAGGGTGGACCCTAATTGGGTGAGCATTACCTGTGTCAATGGAGTGGTATGCCCGTTCAGTCAGTCCTGGGGTGGCTGAGAACGTTGGCGTGTAGCTAGTGCACAGCTCCTGGATCTGCTGTCGCTGCATACGCCCAAGGGTCATGGAGAGGTTCACCTCTTCCACACCACCAGCCCATTTCCCTTCGTAATAGACACCTTCAGGCCACTCAGCGTCATCTCCTCCCTGGGCTGTAAACTGACAAACCTTTAATTCTCTGGAATAAAAGGGCTTTAGAGAATTAATATGGTACACCTTAGGCTTTCGGTTGGAGGTGGGGAATGCTATGAGATAATTAACAGCTCCCAGGCGCTCCTGGACCGTGAATGGCCCTTCCCACGATGCTTCCATTTTATGGGCCTGGAGCGCCTTTAAGACCATGACCTGGTCTCCTACTTTGAAGGAACGCTCTCTGGCATGTTTATCATACCAGGCTTTTTGCTCTTTTTGAGCATCCTGTAAGTTTTCTCTAGCAAGGGCTAAAGAGGTTCGGAGGGTGTTTTGTAGGTTGGTTACAAAGTCCAGAATGTTAGTTCCTGGAGAAGGTGTAAATCCCTCCCATTGCTGCTTCACCAACTGCAATGGCCCCTTAACCTCACGGCCATATACAAGTTCAAATGGGGAAAACCCTAAACTGGGATGTGGTACAGCTCTGTAGGCAAAGAGCAACTGCTGCAATACTAGGTCCCACTCATTGGA
The DNA here is from genome assembly GCF_965140295.1 of Lepidochelys olivacea. Taxonomy (NCBI): domain Eukaryota; kingdom Metazoa; phylum Chordata; order Testudines; family Cheloniidae; genus Lepidochelys; species Lepidochelys olivacea. The sequence goes on from NC_140413.1 coordinate 164,911,800, forward strand.
GTGCTCATTTACGAATTTACGTATCATGGCCCCCAAAGTTCCATTAAACTTCTCCACCATGCCATTTGTTTGATGGTGGTAAGGAGTGGCAACCAAGTGATTTACCCCATGAGCTTCCCAAAGGTTTTTCATAGTTCCTGCCAGGAAATTAGTCCCTGCATCTGTGAGGATGTCGGAGGGCCAACCTACCCTGGCAAAAATGTCTGCTAGTGCCTGACACACACTTTTAGCCCTGGTGTTGCTTAGAGCTACTGCTTCCGGCCATCGGGTGGCAAAATCCGTGAAAGTCAGTATGTACTGCTTTCCTCTGGGTGTCTTTTTCGGAAAAGGACCCAGAATATCCACAGCTACTCGCTGAAATGGAACTTCAATGATGGGGAGTGGCTGGAGAGGGGCTTTGACCTGGTCTTGGGGTTTTCCCACTCTTTGGCACACCTCACAAGACTGGACATAGGTAGAAACATCCTTGCCCATTCCCTCCCAGTGGAATGACCCCCCCCAAACGGTCTTTGGTCCTGTTCACCCCAGCATGGCCACTAGGGTGATCATGGGCTAAGCTCAAGAGCTTGGCCCGGTATTTAGTTGGAACTACCAACTGTCTCTGAGGATGCCAGTCTTCCTGGTGTCCCCCAGAAAGAGTTTCCTTGTATAAAAGTCCTCTTTCTACAACAAACCTGGATCGATTAGAAGAGCTGAGAGGCGGTGGGTTGCTCCGTGCCGCCGTCCACGCTCTCTGGAGGCTTTCATCTGCTTCCTGTTCGGTCTGGAACTGTTCCCTTGATGCTGGAGACATCAGTTCCTCATTGGATTGGGGACATAGGCTTGGTCCCTCTGGAAGCGATATAGGGGATGGAGCTGTTTCTGTTGACTGTGAACCGCTCTCCGCTGGTGCACTATGTTGGGATTCAGGCTCCGGCTGAGCCTCTTGTGTAGGGTTATCGGCTGCTGCCAGTTCAGGTTCGGTGGGGCCCTCTGGTGTTGAGGTTGCAAGTACTGGATTCAGTGCTGGCACGGGGTCTGGTGTTGGTTGTTTGGCTGGTTCCGGTTCTGGGACTGGTTCCGTCTGGGTCTCTGGGACTGGATCCACTACTGCTGTTGCAGACATTGGCCTGGGGTCCGGGTCCATCACCTCTGACCGGGCCCTGATAGAAGTTTCCGGAACAGAGCTAGGCCCCACGGCTTGTTTAGCCTGGCTGCGGGTGACCGTTCCCACCCTCTTGGCCTGCTTCACGTGATTGGCCAAGTCTTCCCCCAACAGTATGGGGATGGGATAATCATCATAGACTGCAAAAGTCCACATTCCTGACCAGCCCTTGTACTGGACAGGCAACTTGGCTGTAGGCAAATTGAAAGAGTTGGACTTGAAGGGTTGAATCGTCACTTGGATCTCTGGGTTGATTAAATTGGGGTCCACTAAGGAAGCATGGATAGCTGACACTTGTGCTCCGGTGTCCCTCCACGCGGTGACCTTCTTCCCGCCCACACTCACAGTTTCCCTCCGCTCCAAGGGTATCTGGGAGGTATCTGGGCCTGTGGACCTCTGGTGTGATTCCGGTGCAATGAACTGTAATCTGTTGGGGTTCTTGGGGCAGTTGGCCTTTACATGCCCCAGCTCGTTACATTTAAAACATCGTCCAGCTGACGGGTCACCGGGGCGAGGTGGGTTGCTGGAGAACGGGGTGGTGGGACGATAAGGGGTCTGGAGGGTTCTTTGGGAGGTAGGTGGGGCTTTGGGCGGCCCCCGGTAATAGGGTGTGGTCTGGGGTGGTCCCTTCTGGTCTCCGCTCCAACTGCGACCAGTTTTCTTCTTCTCTGCCACCTCCACCCATCTGGCTCCAATCTCTCCTGCCTCGATTACAGTTTTGGGTTTCCCATCTAGGATGTATCTTTCTATTTCCTCAGGAACACCCTCTAAGAATTGTTCCATTTGCATTAGGAAGGGCAAATTTACTGGAGATTCAACACTTGCTCCTGATATCCAGGCATCCCAATGTTTCACAATGTGGTAGGCATGTCGGGTAAATGGCATGTCTGGTTTCCACCTTAGGGCTCGGAACCTCCGACGAGACTGCTCGGGTGTTATCCCCATTCTGACTCTCGCCTTGGATTTAAACAGTTCATACTTGTTCATATGTTCTTTAGGCATTTCAGCTGCCACCTCAGCTAAGGGTCCACTGAGCTGCGGCCTCAGCTCTACCATGTATTGGTCAGTAGAGATGTTGTACCCAAGGCAGGCCCTTTCGAAGTTTTCTAAGAAGGCCTCAGTATCATCACCTGCCTTGTAGGTGGGGAACTTTCTGGGATGGGAAGTGGTACCTGGAGAAGGATTGCTAGGGTTTGTTGGTATATTCTGCTGGGCCTTTATCCTCTCCATCTCCTCCACATGCTTCCTTGCCTCCATTTCCCTCTTGTGGGCAGCCTCCTGTACCTCCTTCTCCAGCCGCATGAGTTCTATCTGTCTTTCATGTTCCCTTTGTTTTTCCTCAGCCTGAAATTTGGCTAATTCCAGCTGTAGTCGAGCCGAGGATTTGGCCATTCTAACCTCTCTGTTTTTAACTAACTTTACACCCGAGGTTTAGAAATAAACAAACAAAACTTGGCTGTAAAATTTTGCTGTGCTGGAATAGAATACCTATTCTCTGATAGTGATTGTCAGCCTACAGAAAAAGACAATTCCCTTGTCTCTGCTCTGGGCCCAAATTAAAGCAAAAAACCTCCAACTACTTGGAAACCTGCTTACCCAGCCCAAAGAGAAAAAAAAAATTCTTTTCAAACCTGTGCTCCTTGTAAAACAAAAAAAATCAAAATCCTAAAAAAAAACCCTGCCACTTTTGCCTCCAGGCAAATGGGTAGAGCACACACCCCCTATTTACTTTTAGGAAGAAAAGAAAAAAAAAACCTCTGGGTTGGAAGACTGTGAATTTCCCTGCAGGAGTTAAGTACCCTGCCTCCAGGCAAAGAAAACCTGCAATTCACAAGATAATCCCCTTTTGTCTCTGCTTGGCCACAAAGCAGAGAGAAACCAAGCTGCTTTTAGTTTCAAAGCTGCTTTCTGGACTTCCTAAAAATTCCTTTTTAAAATCTGTATTTCTAGTTCAAAAAATCTCAACTGGATCTCAAAATGATTTCAGGTTAATCCCACCACTGTGCCACCATGTCACGGTTCCTCCCCCACTCTGAACTCTAGGGTACAGATGTGGGGACCTGCATGAAAAACCTCCTAAGCTTATCTTTACCAGCTTAGGTCAAAACTTCCCCAAGGTACAAAATATTACACCCGTTATCCTTGGACTGGCCGCTACCACCACCAAACTAATACTGGTTACTGGGGAAGAGCTGTTTGGACGCGTCCTTCCCCCCAAAATACTTCCCAAAACCTTGCACCCCACTTCCTGGACAAGGTTTGGTAAAAAGCCTCACCAATTTGCCTAGGTGACTACAGACCCAGACCCTTGGATCTTAAGAACAATGAACAATCCTCCCAACACTTGCACCCCCCCTTTCCTGGGAAATGTTGGATAAAAAGCCTCACCAATTTGCATAGGTGACCACAGACCCAAACCCTTGGATCTGAGAACAATGAAAAAGCATTCAGTGTTTTACAAGAAGACTTTTAATAAAAAATAGAAGTAAATAGAAATAAAGAAATCCCCCCTGTAAAATCAGGATGGTAGATATCTTACAGGGTAATTAGATTCAAAAACCTAGAGAACCCCTCTAGGCAAAACCTTAAGTTACAAAAAAGATACACAGACAGAAATAGTTATTCTATTCAGCACAATTCTTTTCTCAGCCATTTAAAGAAATCATAATCTAACACATACCTAGCTAGATTACTTACTAAAAGTTCTAAGACTCCATTCCTGTTCTGTCCCTGGCCAAGACGACTACAGACAGACCCAGACCCTTTGTTTCTCTCCCTCCTCCCAGCTTTTGAAAGTATCTTGTCTCCTCATTGGTCATTTTGGTCAGGTGCCAGCGAGGTTACCTTTAGCTTCTTAACCCTTTACAGGTGAGAGGAGCTTTCCCCTGGCCAGGAGGGATTTCAAAGGGGTTTACCCTTCCCTTTATATTTATGACAGGTACACACACTATTCTGCACACACCAAATTTGCACACAGTATTCAATATGTTGGCGTACCGTGGATTTATGTAGAGGCAATATGATATTTTCTCTTATGATCTATCCCTTTCCTAATGATTCCCAATATTCTGTTAGCTTTTTTGATTGCCACTGCACATTGAGCAGATGTTTTGGGAGAACTATCCACAATGACTCCAAGATCTCTTTATTGACGGGTTCAGCTAATTTAGACCCCTATCATTTTGTAACTGTAGTTGGGATTATATTTTGCCATGTGCATTACTTTGCATTTATCAACACTGAATTTCTTCTGCCAGGTGTTGCCCAGTCACCCAGGTTTGTGAGATCCCTTTGTAACTCTTCACAGACTGCTATGGACTTTCAAAATTACTCAAGATAGTTATCATCTGCAAATTTTATCACTTCACTGTTCACCCCTTTTTCCAGATCATCTATGAATATGTTGAATAGGACTGATCCCAGTACAGACCCTGAGGGACACCACTATTTACCTCTCTCCATTCTCACCTTTTATTCCTACCCTTTGTTTCCTACCTTTTAACTGAAGTGCCTGGCAATGCTTTCAGGATCATCTAAGGATCCTTAATTTACTTTAATGATAAGCCTTTTGTTATCTTAATCACCCTGCCTCTGTTTATAAACAAACTCCCTGCCCCAAAGGCTGTGCTGCTCTCAGCTTCTGAACTCATCGCATATCACACCCAAGCTGTTGCAGTTAAGAGCTCCATCTGGGGCTGGGGTGAGTAGACCTCCCCTGCAAAACTTGTGAGGGGGGGTAGAGCCCTCCCCTGCCCCCCCAAATGGCACCCCTCTAGAAACGCCCACACAACCTTAATTCTGCCCTCACTGGAGTTGGCAATAGCCTCTGGGAGTTATCTGCATGCACTCCAACTGCATTCACTGTTAGGTGTAGCTATATTGAATGGTGGAGGAAGAAGTTGGAGCAGCTTAGAAGAGCTGTGATTGTCATACGGGGAGATCTGGGTCTGAGTCCCTCCATGTGTGCTATCAAAGGAAAGAGGTACATGTGTACCTTGAGGTGCCAGTCTGCATCATTTCAATACAGACTTGAGTAGGCTGTGTCAGCAGCAGGGGCCTGGAATCTTCTTGCCAGTGGTATTGTCAGTAGTGAGGCAGGATATGAGAGCAATCTGTGAATTTCATGACAGGTAGGGGAAAGTACAGCTTTAGGTGGCAACTTGTGTGCAAGTACAAAGGTTTGTAAAAGGGTACAAAGTGGTTGCTAAATGTTACATTTGTGTTATTCTGTTATGGGAGTAAGCTCAGTGTTTGAGCTTAGGGCAAGTTCATGTAATGCCTGCCCATTACAGTGAAAAGGCACAGTGTGAAGATGTTTGTTATTGATTTATTGGGGCATCACTCAATGAGGCCAGAATTTCTGGGTGTTGACCATAATTCTATATTTTCTGGTTTTCAGAAGTTTTAGTTTTGCTGAAGTCCATTTTCTGGAAGGGTGCGAGGTACCACATAACTCTGCATTAACTAAGTTTTGATCACTTAAATATCCTACTTTTTTAAACACAGAGAGAGAGAGAGAGAAATGTTTGTTGGTATGAGTTAGTGGTCCTTTCGACAGTTGTATTTCTCACCTAGGTTTGCAGTTGATAGGCTACTGTGGCTAGATAATAATCAAAAGATCTAGCTTTTATGTAGATCTCAAGGAACCTGACATCATTATCCCCTGTTACAGGTGGGAAACTGAGGCACAGAGGGGTGAAGTGACTTGCCCAAGGTCACATAGCAGGTTGGTGGCAGAGCTGGGAATAGCCCCAGTCCTGTGGTCTTTCTATTAGACTACACAGTTGCTATGTGATTCCTCAGTGATCCTCCCTCTCCTGTACATTTTGTTATAGTGGAATGGGGATAATGGCCGTACACTGAAATGTTATCAGTGTGCAGTTGCTAACACGGCCAGTGAGAAAAATCTCATCTAAAGTCTGTGTCCCAGAGCCTTGACTGTTTTTACTACATGATTGTTATGGTGACTTTAAGCATGTGAGATAAGACTGGTGTGTCTGTCTCCTCTGCCCCACCACTCCCCCTACCAACATTTCCAACTCCCTAGCCATCTCATTAAGCCATTAGTTGGTACTGTAGAAGCCATTAACATGTAACATGCTGTCTCCTGCCCTATGCTGCTGCATACACGAATCACAGGTAGCAGCTTGCTAGAGGGCTGCACAGTACCTCAATTATGTGAACCAAGCTGCACACTGAACTGGGCCCCTCAGTCCCACTACCCGCCTCCAGCTGGGACTCCCGCCCTTGCTTCAGCCATGCCCCAGGCCACCCCTTCTGCAAATGGGGTCCCTTTCCGCCCCACAGGGGTGATGTGCATCTTAGGTATTCATTGTCTAGATTTCAGATTTTTACATTTTTGTTGCTTTCAGTCCTCCACCCCAAATTTCAGCTCACGTGGAGGTACAGGGAGAGGGGCTCAGACACCCCAAAAGGTCCCCCAAATCCCAGAAAGTACTGCGGGCAGAGAGAGCTCCTCAGATCCCAGCACACACAGAGAAGGAGACAAATCAGGTCTTGCATGCCTCCCACCATTTTTGTAAACCTGCGATTTCCTCCGCTACCCCATATATTCTCCACCCTTCTTCATCTTCTCTTCTCACACTTGCCAGATCCCTACCCACCCCCCTTACCTGAGCCTCACAACCCCTTTCACCTGCCCTACCACCAATTCCCATTTGTCTTCGTCCCCATGATACCCTCCTCCCTCGATGCAGACCCAAACCCCTCATCCCCATTACCACCTTCTCATGCTCCCCTATCATCCCTCTCCTCCCAGTGAGCATTCTCATGTGTGATTCCTTTTTTACTCAAAAATAGTTTTGGCACTTTCTGAATACGCTGCTGTACTCAGGTTGCATTTCTCCGAATAAGAATAATAAGAACATCCTTCTCAGGGGCCAATTTTTCCCAAACCCTTGAACATTGGAGACCCTGGAGCAATGATCTGAGCCCTGATTTGATCTCTGTGAGGAAAAAAAGTTGCCAGAATCTCTCAACTTTAAGAAAAGCTGTTTTTATTTTGGAGGATGTATCTCAGGAACCTCTTGGTCAAGTGGCCCCAAATTCATACCACTAACAAAAAAGTCTATGCCCCCATGAGACACACCAAATTTCAAGGCAATCTAAATTTCAAGGAAAGTAACCATGTAAATTGTAGAGCACTCAGTCAAGCTTTCAAGAGAAAGCTGGTCTTAACCTTAACTGTAGGTGAGCTGTCCCTCTTCTGTAATACTACATTGTAGAGCGTTCTATTTCAAGATGTAAATGGGTTTCAAGCACAAATGAATAAAGTCTCACAACAGCTTTCTGAAGTAGTTTCCTTATGTCTAGTTTACAGGAAACTGAGGCAAAGAAAGGTTATGAGACTCCACTAGAGTTATACAGGAAGTCTGTGGTGGAGCTGGGAGCTGAGCCCGGATTGTCTGATTCACAGTCCTGTGCTTTAACCACTAGCTCGTCCTTCAGCCAACCTTCCCCTATTCGTTTGTGTGTGTGACTATATCAAACTCTTAAAATCCCACACGTTTCATTAAGCTAGAACTCAATGCTTCAGCAAAAGTGGATTTGGCAGGTGCCAAGTACTGTATAATATGCAGGCCCTGTGATGGTCAGTATGTCCAAATGGAATCCACTGTAAATGCAGTCATGACTTTGATAGTGAAGGAATGAAACATAGAAATCCATAATAGTAATGTGTTCCACCTAGAGGTTTATTATTAAGACAAAAAGAAGCAATATTGAATTAAAAAAGGAGCAGTATTTGGGGCCAGCTCTTAAATCCAGAGGTGACCAAACCTGTTGCCATGCAGTTGACCCAGATTCTAGGCCTTGGCTGGTCTGCTGCTTGAGATCACTGCTAAAATAATATTCTGAGAGTGTAGGGGTGGGAAGAAATGAACGCTTCTGTGTCACACACTGGTTGGTATCGATAACCTTCAGAAAGATAGCCACATCAAGTACTGGTCAACGAGAAGGAGAGTTGCCATGACACAGCATATTCAAGGTAGATCATGGAAAAGTAACGGGCTGAGGAGATGGAGGGGCAGATTTCCCAAAATAACCGCATTTAAGTGGCTAACAGTTTCAGGTCTTACTCCAGGTTGCACATCCTTAGCAAACCTTGCACAACCAAGTTCTGCCTGTGCACACACCTGCACAAGTATTGTTTTAGAGGATTCACAGCAATATGTGCTTCAATATTGGAAGCCTGGGTTGAACTCTTTGTGGGCCTTCCTCAGGTAAAGCTCCCATTGACTTCAAGGGCATGGATTCAGGAGTGCAAGATAAGGCCCAAATATACTTTCATCATCAAAGCAGTTTTACAGTGCACTGAGAAATGCATAACAAAACATTATCATTCGTTAATTGTGTGTTACAATAGCATCCACTCAGATCAGGGTCCCGCTGTGTTAGGCACTGAGCAAACACCCATGTATCCCTAAGAGGTGACAGTCTGAATTAAGTAGATATAAAGAACTAATGGAGTGGGAATGGGAAGGCCAAGGGCAATAGTTAAAGGAACATGTGGTTACACAGACTAGCTATGAGCACAGTTATGATTCTTTTTGAAGCATATAAATAAGTGAGATAGTTATGACCACCTGCATTGACATTATCAGTTGCAAATTTACTGAAAACGTAGTGGCAGGGATGGATCTTGATGTTTAATTTGAAGAAGGAGAAGGTGGTGACATTACCAATTAGCTGGGGCAGGGTGTCCAGGCATTAAGGGAGGGAGGCTTGGAAGAAAACACAAAAATGCTTCGGAAGAAGATAACACAACTGGAGAAGAGATAACATTTGTATCTTACCCGCTCTGTGATCATAGTGAATTTGGCTGTTAAATTCTCTGTATAATTAAAGCAGATAGGAGGATTCATACATTTTGTCACAAATTGATATGATCTTTTTCATCTGTGATCTGAATAAGATTGCTCTGTAGTTTTTAATTTAGCAGATTAAGAAGTACAATTAAAATATCATGAAAAAGATTCTAATCTTAACCTTTTTCTGCTTTTCCCTGCCTAGTTGATCACCAGGGCTGGTTTATGTAACAATTACCTCCGCTACTGTAAATTTGTTCTAGTTCGTGGACTGAAGTGTTAATAAATACCTTACAATATTCCAGAGGGAAAAGCTTTCCATCTAATTAATAAAACTTGGAAGAATACCCAGGACACTGAACCATATCTTTCTTATTAGTATTGGCTCCTACAAAAGAGAATCCCTGACTCTCAACACATTAGTAAATGTCATACTCCTTGGTTGCATGGAGACCTCTTGAAAAACTGTTGATTTGCTGTAGGAAAGAAAGAATCACCGTAAGAAACAGTTCAGTTGGGGAATACCAAGTGCACAAACGCAGAGTAAAACATGGCATGCATAACAGCAGCTACAGATTTTTGCAGCATTAAATGAATCTTAACAGAGAAGACATACAATTATGCACCATTTCCTTTCTGGTTTTTTGACTGGATGTACAGTAATGTTTTTCCCTAAACCAATGTATATTCTTATAACAGGTTGTCTTTAAAATACTTAACAGAAGCTTTCCTGTTCATGTAATCTAAAACAGATTTCTTAGAAACATCTTATGCTAGCGTACCATCTGCATGAGAATGTTCTAAATTTGAAAACTGAATGGCTCACATGAAAAAGGAAAAAGATACAAAAGCAATATTGAAAATCTGATCAAAATATATGCTATTGGTTCCATTTTGTTTGCTTTAATCCATATATGGGAATGATAAACTTCTCATTGTTTCAATGTGCTGGAGGAAGTTGTACCTCAACCAATATACAGTAAGCCATGAATTAATTGCCTGAATATGTGTCATGCAGAAATTTCTTGTCCTCATTTAAAAACTGTAGTTGAATTCTCATATTATGGAATACACATGTACGTACAATTACTAATTGGACAGTTACCAAAGTACATAAAAATTCAAGCAATTCTTTTGTAAAACAAGAAGCACTGGATAAGATATACAGGTTTTATCCAATTTTTAATGTCATTTAGTTTTTTTATATTTTATTAGGCTGTTATTGCATGTTCATTGGTATTACCTTTCCTGATAGAACTGAGAATCCCAGCCTCTTTGGGGCTACATCCTTCTTGAAGTTTCTCCCCTGAAAAATGCTCCTGCTGAGCATATTTGTATTTGCTTTTCATCCTAGTGGTGTGAGTGATTGGGTGGGAAGATGAAAAGAAACAAAGCTAAGGGGCTCTTGCATGAGGCTGATGCTAATTTGGCTAAGTACAAGTCAACTGGCTGGGAAATGGTGAGTGGAGTTTTGATAGTTTTTATCAGTCTACATCAAACCTTCCCAATCCTATATAGCCCTATGTTTCAGCTAAAGCAGTCAGCTGAATTTTGGTACCTTTTAACAGTTTAAGGCAGCGATTTAAATCCTATACAGGGATCAGAGTCTGTAAGTGTCTCTATAGTCTAGTGTTTTAGATGTTCTAGTATGCTGTATATGTTTAACGTTTATGCTGGGTTTTTCCCTTTCTTTTTGTCCATTGAGAATGTTTACAATGCTTCCTAATACAGTACAGGAATAGATCAATTCACACCATGTACAGTGAATACTGTCCACACATACACTTTCAATAAAGCATGTTAACAGCACACCCCGGTCCTTAATAGACCATATATCAAGGATTGCCAACATTTATGCTGGAAGGAACCAGAATCACACATCTCATCCCTTCCCTGAACTTGCAGACCTGCTGACTAGTGACCCTCTGTGACTATGGAGATATCTCTCAGACTTAAGATGTTTGATTATACTATTCTGTTGTCCTTATAATTCAGACCGATTATCTTTCAAAAAACCACTTTGTAATGAAACAGGCCAAGAAGGCAAAATTACCGAGAAGATCCCTGCTAATCTCAGTAGCTTTCAGAGTGCCATGAGTTTGCTTAATAAAGCAAAGTACACACACACACACGTGTGTGTGTGTGTGTGCACTTTTATGTGTGAGTAATACAGATTTCTCACCCCATTTTCTTTCTACGGAAGTAGCCTCAAGCCTCAAAGTGTGGTTTATCCATCCCTGACAGTCAACATAATCCATGATTTTAGGGACCTATACAGACAGTGAAAGTCCAGATGCTGTGATATTGAAACTCTCTAGCTGATGTCCATCTCCCCAACACCTATTTTTTTTAAACTCAGTCTAATTTCTGGGGCCATCATTTCTTCCATTTTTAGGAACATGGGAATTGCCAGACTGGATCAGGCAGTTTTTGTAGTCCAGTATCCTGTCTCCAACAGTGTCAATACCCAATGCTCCAGAGTGAGGTGCAAGATCCCCACAGTAGGCAGATGTGTGATAATCTATCTCCATGAAGATCTCATCCTAATCTTAGAGATTAGTTTAAACTCTGAAGCACAAGGTCTTTATTGCTTAGAAATAGACAAGTGTGTGTGTACATATATCTATATATATATGGAGAGAGAGAGCTTTAACTGTTACAACTCTGAACATTATTGTTCTCTATATCAGCGTCCAATCTCCCTTTAAATCTTGTTAAATTCTTGGTCTCTGTGACATCCTGTGGCACGGAGTTCCTCAGCCTCATTATGCATTGAATGAAGAAGTTGTTCTTCTTTTCAATTTTGAATTTGGTACCTTCCATTTTTATTGAATGTCACCTACTTCTGATGCTGTGAGGCAGGGAGAACAGAAACTCCTGATCTGCCTTCTCTGTATCATCTCTTTTTTATCCTTTTATCCATGCTTCCTCTTTTTAATCTCCTTTCTAAAGTAAAAATCCCATTTTTTCCATCTGTCTTTGTAGGAGAGTTTTTCCATGTATCTAATCATTCTTGTCGCCTTTCTCTTAAAAAGCTATTGCAGCTTTAGAGTGACCAGTATTTTGCCTACAATATTCCAAATGAGGGAATACCGTTGATGTTTTTAGAGCAGAGGTTCTCACACTTGTTGGCAGACCCCTTTTCAAATTCAGCATTAACCATAGACTCCCAATTGAGAAAATGATTGACCAAAGTATATGCGTACATCACATAAACACGTACTGTTAGTAATATTTTTAAGAAAAAGAGTAGAAGAGTACTTACAGATATCAGTGAGATAGGTGTGTCTGCTTTCAAGGACATCCTGCCTGCCTGCCTTTGTTCTGGCACGTTCTTTCCTTTTAACCATGAATATGGCCCAAGCTCCAGGACTACTCGTTGAATGGTAGCGGGTACTATAGAAGGAATGTAATTGGTCATGGTGATGTTTCCAAACTTGTGCATAGTCTCCATCATGGTCGGGCAGAAACACTGCAGCCTAGCTTTTTTTCTCCCTAGAGAGTAGCCAAACAGACAGCACTTACCATCCTGCCAGCCTAGAGTGACCAGATGTCCCGATTTTACAGGGACAGTCCCGATTTTGGGGTCTTTTTCTTATATAGGCTCCTATTACCCCCCACTCCATCCCCGTCCCAATTTTTCACACTTGCTGTCTGGTCATCCTATGCCAGCCATAAAATAATTCCATTCCCATCACCTCCATAAAATGCCTAGATTATAGTGACCCAAGGACCAAAGTCAACCAGGGTCCTTTTTACAAAAGCAGGTAATGCTGATAACTAAGCCTGTTACCTGTTCCTTCAACTTTCACTTTAGTTTTTACTCTCAAATTGAGGAACAAAGTCATTGATACCAGGGACCAGCTTGCTTCCTTCCTAAATTGTGCCAGGGAGATCTCAGGGACCGGCACCGGTCCATGGACCAGTCATTGAGAAACACTGATCCAGGAGGATGTTGCATGAGGTTAAGTTTCCTCACCTCATCTTCATTACTGCCTACAGTGAAAGGCTAATATCTAACTAAATCTCATAACATATATTCAGAATGTCACTTTTATGCAGGTAAAAATTAATTTATATTTGCTTTTCTTGATAGAAGAATTGAACTGAATACATTTTGAAATATATAAGATGAAGAGAAGGAGAACAGAAGGCTATAATTTACAAACTTGTTGACTTGAAATTCTCTCATCTGGGGTGTGTTAATTTGCCCATTTAAATTCCTTTCTTCAAACTCTACAGAAGATTAATGCAGCATCTTCCTTTCCTCAGAAAAATGCCCGCAGCCCCCCCGTAACCTATCTACTATTATTTGATTATTTTCTAAAACAGTGAGGCTTTCAACAAAGGTTTTACATCTTTAAGAAATCAAACGAACTCCAAATTGAATAAGAGAGAGAGAGCCACAGAAGGTTGCCTTCATGCAAGCAGCCAGCTTTCCCAAGTGTCTCATCCTCTCCCCTCTGTCATCCTGAGGCAATGTGCCTGCATTTGTGTGTAGATTTATAGTTTATCTTTATCTATGGCTTCATCTGTAGGTAGCTATTATAGCCGCCTTGCCTGGATATTGTTTGGGCCTGATAGATCTGTCTGTAGTTCATCAAAGGGGAGCTGAGTGGCTAAAAGCCATTGGGTCCAGCTGAGGATGAAATACGAGCCATCAGCCTTGGTAATGGCTGTAAAATTTCATAATTACACGGCCTTTATTACATTGCATAATGATCCTGAAGCAGTATGGAACAATTAATTAAGATTTTCAACCGTGGCTCTTTCAGAAATTAAAAGGTGCTAGTGGCTGAGAAATGGGGAAGTGTCTTGTCCTAAAAGCATTAGGGATGCTTAAGAAGTACTTCCTGGGTACTTAAAGAAAAAGAAAGAAAGAAGAAGAAGAAAAGGAAGATCAACTAGTTAGGCAACTAATATCAGGGTCACGTTTCTGTATTTCACTGTTACATTTTAATGTCAAACCTATCTCTAAAACTCTTAAAAATAGACACCATCACCAAGATTTTCTTTTTCCTTTTTATAAAAATTCTGTTTTTCTTTTTTAACCATTTGTCACATTCATAGATGTTCAGCTCTCCATGCCTTTAAATAAATAGATGCCATGACACATGAGGGCTAGTTAGCTGCATACTACCGTGTATTGACCAAGTATTTTCTTTTATGTACTTTCCCATATCTGGGTGCATTGAAATTCTTTCAAGATCTTTACAATTTGACAGACATCCCCGAGGAAGTCTTTTCTTTTAAAAACTCTTTTCATATTTGTTTCCTTTCTGTTCTTCTTTGTGCATGCAGCAAGTCAGATTTAATATATGTATATTTTTTCATAATCTTGACCTCAGACCTGCTAAGGAGTAATTAGATTTGGTAAGGTGCTTCAAGAGTAACTCAATAGCCTCTGATGTAAATACTGAAGGACAGAAGGAAAGAAAAAAAAATCTATCTTAAAAAGAGGGAGAGAGAGAGAGACATGCACGCAACCTGTTGTGATCAGTTTCTGGCAACAATTCCAAAGACCAGCATATTGCAGTCCAGATGAGGCAGCGTTCATTGGGCTAATTGTAATAAAGTTAATGAAAAGATAGCAAAAATAAACCCAGCATTCTTTGTGGCCAGTCAAAACTTTTGTGAGCTCATTTGATAGGAAGGAAACTCCTTTTTTAAGAAGTGCCAGTAGTTTCCCTTTTTTCCCCCTCAAACTATGTTGATTTATACAAAACTGTCAGATATTTGCCCACTTTGGGTATCGTTGTTTTAAACTAACCAGTCATCATGTAATGTCTTACCTTTCTGAATATTTCAGGTGAGGCTAAGGTTTCCGTTGGGCATCTCTAATAATAAACTTTCCCCAGAAAATTTGGAAGGAGTACGTGTTTCAAAAAGGAGCTGGCTGCTTGGAATAAATTCTCTTGTTGAGTCATTTATTCCCTTAATAGGAATTTTCTGATCTGCTGTCATTCTTGTTCACACACTGGGTGTCACTGCCTCTAAAACACTTGTCATTCTTTAATGGAAACAAAATAGTCATTGCAGTCAGAGCCGCAATGTCATTCCACTACCCCTTGCTGCGTCGGCAATAGTGAAAATGACAGAGCGGCTCTCAGTAGGGGTAATTAAAATGTAAATATTGATATTTTATTATTTGAAATTACTTTCCAGTGCGGCATTTAATATCTCTCCATCTGTGCGGCTCTGTTTAGCGGTCACTTTAGTGTAGCTCTGGGATGCCAAGCAGCGGCTTGATCCCCGTTATGTCAAAATGCTTGTTGCTGCTTAATTTTGATATCTAATTAAGTGGAAAAGTACAGTCCACACTGTAATCCATGGCATCTTAACCAGCTGCTTGGGTATATTTAGAATTAATCTCCACTATGGAATCATCCTAATGTATGCAATTAAGAATCTGCTGATGGCTAATTAGGTGTATTAGAATCAGACAGCTTTTTTCTTTCTTTACTATTTGGACTGTTTCAGGCTTAAGACACTCTGCCTCCAGAAGTTGTCTTAAGGGTACATATACACTCAGCTAGGGCAAGTGAACCCTCTACATTCATACAGGAAAGGTACCAATCTTCCTCTTTCTCTCCTTCCCTCCTGAATCCCCTGAGAGCAGGGCAAATGCAAATATTATCTGAAACATTCAGTGTCACCATGACATTAAGGAAAGAAACTAACCAGTAGAAGGAAGTAAAAACCCGCTCAGGAAAAGATATGAGGCAGAAAGCGTATAACACAATGCTCTGATGTGACTTTTTTTGTAAGGGGGAGCGAGGGGTACATTCATCAGAGATTTTTACAGCCCTGATAAGTTTTTATTTCTGTAAACTGAATGGAAAGCTTTTCACACATAGCTGTCACAGCACAGGCAGGCTTAATTTATGTACATTGATTGCATTGTAAGCATAGCCATTGCTGTATGCTAATACATTCCAACACTGGCTTCATATTAACCAGATTGGGCGATTCCTGGAAATTTGACTTTGCCAGATGGAAAGATGGAGGGACCAGGGATTGCCACTGTTCTCAATGAGGAAATGACTGGTTGCTTCCCTGGAGAAGTGAAAGCCAGACGATAATGACCTAACACTACTTGAGCCAAAGAGCACTCAAAGTAGACCCAGTAGAGTTTATCGATAAACCGTGGCTCATATTATGCATATACAAAGCCCCCTCCCCTTCTAACATTTATAATCCAATTTTGAAAGTGAATGAAAAAGCAAACAAACAAAAAACCACTACGAAATTCAGAGCAAAGGCTTTTCATGCCATCTTCAATTCAGTCTGTTTTGCCCAGTCTTTGCAGCACATATGAAGTCCCGTGACCCCTAATTATTTTCAGACCCTGAAATATCTGCAAGTCTGTGTAAATCTAGGAAGGTTTAAGAAGCTTTAATTCTGAATATTCTAGTTTTGTTGGCTGTCTGTTGAGTTTGGAACCATTGTGATGCTAACTGAGGCAATACAAATGTCTCCAGGAGATGACTTTTGTTGTTCTTGTTTTGTCACTTTCTTCAATTTTTTTTCTCTTCACATTCTTTTTAGGAAAATTTAGGAAGGTCTGTTTGTCGGGAGTCAGCATTACTCAGTCTCCGTGCTCGTTCAACACATGCTGAGACTAGGAGCAAGGGAGCCCAGTTGTCTGGCTAACCCGAAAGAAGGACAGGAGACATGTGACATGGGTTTAATTAGGCCACAACTTTATTATTAGATGTCTGGGACTACCCGACAGATAAAACTGTACAGTGCAGGTAACCCCTTGTTTATTCCGTAATTACCGGGTGGGGGGGGGGCTTTTAACAGCTCCCCCTCTTTTTCCATCCAGGTCCCTCCAGCAAATTTATTGCCAGGACCGTGCCATACCTGGGGGGCTTCCACCAGCTCCCCCTCTTTTCCCTTCAGGTCTCTCCAGCAAATCCATTGCTGGGACCTTACCATCTACCCCCCCTCATAGGAGGGTTAAGGTGAGCTATAAGAATGGGGGTTGGCTCCCTCATAGGCGTACCAATCATACGAGTCCCGAACCGCCCCCCATTCGTTCCTTTAATGAACACCTTTTTAAGTCCTCTTCTAAGCCATTTATCTGGTCACTGTATACCTTTCCTATGGAGTACCTGCACTGAACATCCACCACAAGGAGGTGCCAGCAATTATCTTGGTTACCTCCTCCCTCCCCCCAAAAAATTTAGGAAGGCCTATTTGTAGGGAGCCAGAATTACTCAGTCTCCATGCTCATTCAACACATGCTGAGACTGTGAGCAAGGGAGGCAGCTCTGGTGCTGGTTTGTGTGTATCTGTTTTTTCATTATATCAGAATGGCAACATCAGAACTTCTGCAATCTTAATGGAAGTGTGTGAGTTACTCCCATTATCTGAGGATATATGATATGATCCCTTGCCCATTGTCACACCAATGTGTACTTAGATAGTCCTGAATCAGTGGGACCTGTGTGGGTGTGCAGTTTAATTCGGGCTAGTTGAAAACCATATAAAATGTTTCGTTAAATCGTGGTGGGAAGTGCATACACAGTAATGGCTTTTCCATGTTAAACAAATTGCCCATTTTATGGGCTAAATTTTCAAAGAGGTTTCAACCTAGCTTCTAATTTTGCACCTGCATTTTTGCGTCTACAATTATGTGTAGGCACAAATGATGCAACGTTAATATCTACATGATTTGCAGACACAAATGACATTTGCACCTGCAAATCTCTTAGTAACATGCCTGAATTCTACTACTTGCATCCACAACTCACTGAGGGAAAATGAGTGCAAAATTAGAGTCTGTGTTTGAAATTTTGGGCCTTTTTATGTAGTAGACTCACCCAAACCAAACTATCAGCATCATAAATCTAGACCTAATCCTTTCCCTCTTTTGTGCAAATGCCTCAGCCTGAAGGTTAACAAGTTCAGGCTGTCTTGGACTATTTAGAGAAGCAAATTCCACTGAAAATGTTCTGTCCCTGGTTCACACCTGTTCATATCTAGGAACTGATATGCTAGTAGGAGCACATAAACTGATCTCAGCTGGAGCAGCTTTACACAGATGAAGAGACACTCTTTCAGGTAGCTGGGAGCCAACCATGTTTAAAGATCATGAGTTGAAAACCTGCAAATTTTAGCTTTAAACAAACAAATCAGATTGTACATACTGGTGTACTTAAAAACAAAACAACTATACCCAGGACTCTTTACGTTAGGATTGCTCTCCCTTCAGGTTACCTATAACTATAGTGGGCCACATTGTACTACTCACCTGAATGTTAGAGCCCTTCCATTGGCAATATCTCAAAGTTAAAATCAACAGCGTAGAAAGGTAGCACAAAAGTGTTTTCATATACCATCCTGCAAGTAAGAAGGAAAAATAATCCCTTTCTTCTTTACAGTTATTTTTTCCCTTGTTCTCATAGCACCCAGTGATGAATCAAAATGTATGTCTTGGACCCGATTCTTGTTTCACTTTATGCTAGTATAAATCGGGGATAACCCTATTTGGAAGCTGTAGTGTGCCAGTGGTGAAATCAGTGTGAGAGGAGAGTCAGGCTCTTTAATTGTTTAAACCTGCTTTTTTCTTAATTTTTTGAGATCAGAATACTAGGACAGCATGGTGTGAAATTACAGGGAAGGAAAATAAAGAGTCCAACTCTGCAAGCTTTCTGTCTGTGGAACCCCCACTAAAGGGAGTGCCACACATTAGAGGGCTTACCAAATCTGTCCCCAGGCAACTCTGGCTAACTTGTTACATCTGACTTGTCACATTGCTGAATGTTAGCAACAGAAAAGGCTAATATGGAATCTGATAAAAGGTTCCTTTCTGTGACACCTTCAAGTTGCTATTATGCTGTTTGTCTTAAAGAAAAACTTGCAAGAATTAGTACTGTAACTGGAAATAGCAAAAAACTAAAAGATATATAGACATGGACACCTTTCATTTCTTTCTGGGACATACATCTGATTTAAATAACTACATGCTTGTGAACTACAATAAGTTACATGAGGATTGCAGCCTTCTGTGTGGAAAAAAATTACAAACTGAAATTGTTCCTCTTTAGAATTATTATGTAATGTTTGATAGAGAGTAGAAGACAAAACTGAAATATTTCTAACTGGCATTTAAATTACATTAACACCTTCTTGTACAGTATGAGTGAAAGGTCACGCTAGACAAGAAGCATCTTTACTGTTTGTAAATGTCTAATTTGCTGCTTTTAAATTGCTGTGAACCTCACTTACTTAGTCCTGCTGAATGAATCCAGTGTTGCAAATACTTCTGACAAGTGAATATTTGCTTAGTGAGAATCCATTGTTCTTAATGGATTGAGATGGACACGCAGTGTGAATGCATTTTTATTGCCAATCCATCTATCTGCTGTTGTTTCAGTGAGATGAAAGTGTTGTGATAAAAGCCCAAGGTTTCTCAATCTGCTGTTTGGCACTTGCCATCCTATCAGTAGGGTTTACTCAACAGTGCTCATGGTCAGCATTTTTCTGTGTTATAAAATAAAATAAATTAATATTTTATAAGAACTTACATAAACAGATAAAATATAGATGTATATTCAAATAAGAAATGGAAAAATGAACAGGGCTGGCTCAAGACAACATTAGACTCTGAAGATACATGGGAACCCTTCTTAGGGGACTCAAATTGGCCCCCAGATACCCTGGTTGTAAAAATCTATCTATCTGGTGTCCTTGCCACTATGGCAAAACTAGCAAATGGCAATCAGAACTCTTAGTGCAGACAGTATAACTTCCAAACTGTGTGATGAGGTGGAAGGTGTTGTCAGACAAGGATCTGAGTTTACAGAGGCCAAAACCAGTTCTTACCTTAGCACACATATTTTCCCCATTATATTCATGAGGAAGAGGCTCAATTTATCCTCTGTAGCAAAGCATCAATTGGACAAACTGACCATCTTTTCTTAGTTTTGTGCAAAAGTCATGGGGCCAAACGCAAGTGAGAGAAAACTGGTCCATAATGCTACAAACTAATCCCTAAATATACAATGTTACTATGACATTTCAAATTTGTCCAGAAAGGCAGGATAAGGTCTGTCTTTATGCATGTGTATTTGGTCTTGACTTACAGTTTTGACATGTTTGTGCTCTTAGCTTTATCTGATATTTACCACATGAAAATATTCAGTTGTCAGACTCCATCTTGCTGTGGCACCATGTGTTTGTCCAAGGGTTTGTCTTGGAGACTGCCATGAAGCAAATGGCTGCGACAGATATTTTCAAGTTGAGGAGCCACCATGTACTGTTGGGACCCAAATTCAATGCTGGTGTGATGAGATTTAAATCTTTGGAAGTCAGTGGAGTTGTACTAACCTGCCAGGAGACAAACTGGGGCCACAATCTATAAAATATAGGTGGTGACTACATGGTATCAGAGTGAAAGTACTGCAGCTGCATTTGGTGATCTGCTTAATGGCCAAAATGTTTATAGGGTTTGGTATTCCTCTGACTATAATGAGGTAAATTTGTGCTTTTAAAAATGGGATTACATGAATTGGGCTGGGATTATGCGATTCAGGAGCCTGGAAGTCAAGGGCGTATTTACTCTAAAGGAGAATACTATTAATGCTTCCTGCTCTCCCTGGGATTTCCACAATGGGAAGAGAAGAGCTTTAAATTGGAGTCAGTGCTACCTAGGCGCCTTTCCCCAGCTGCCCTAGTCATGTCTAAACAACCTCATGTGCCTATAGCAGAAATTTTGCTGCTAGAGTCCTCTGCCAAGGTTTACATCCCTGGGAGTCCCAGGGTGAATCTAGGCAAGTATTGAACGTATATGAAAAGGAGAGAGGACAATAGTCCTACAGTAACAAATCTGGAAACCTGTAAGGCCAGATTCTGATTTCAAAATGAAGTGGAGCTACTGCAGATTTACACTGGTGCAACAGACATAAAAAAATTGGCCCACTGTTGATTATTTGAATCCCATGCCAAGCACACTAGATAAAGTACTCTGCTTTGCAGGAAAAGAGAGAGAGAGAAATAAGCCATAGCATTTAAAACTTTGGTTTTGTTCTTTCAGCCCATGGTGAATATGCATCATTTTTGAAATGAGGAATTGCAGGGGAAGCGCCAGTACACACAAAACATTTAGAAGGAAGTTAATCTATCAAAATTAAGTATAAATAATTTAAAAATCCAAACTCTGATATTTCAACTGTGGAAATATATTGAATTTGCAACATATTAGTCATTGTAAAGCACAGCTTTGATTATAAAAAATGTAAATGAAGATATTTGAAGTATAATACCATTGGAAACTAGAGGAATATTTTGCTCATAGACTCAACAAACATGGGAAAAAATGATGAAGTAAATGGGGCCAGATTATCAATAAACATCAGTAACTTCCAGATTTGTCAATTCTTTTGATATCCAATAAAAAAAAATTCCTGGTTTATAAACAAATACTATTGATGTAATAAATCTAGTTTAATATGAAGGAAAAGAAGCAAGTGTTCAAGAAGGAGTAGCCTGGGTTAGGCATCAAATGCTTAATGCTGAAAATAATAGCAGGGATAACTGTAGACACTATTTTTGTAAAATAGTTCTCAGAGTGCTACAGATCTTGCTTTGGCACTTGACCATCTGCAGCTGCTTCACTCTAGCCTCTAGTGAGTTAGTGTCCACAAAGTCCATCTTAATGAAGCAGAGGAAAGGGTCTTCAGGAATATAAAAGATTTACCCTGCTTAGCATGGTGCTGTGTGTGATGTGAAATAGAAAACAAGTGGTACATGTGCCGATATTTGAAGAGAGCAATGGATTAAATAGCCCCATTTAAAAGACTGCTAAATCTGTATGTAACCATGGCTTAGAACTCCTAATACTGTGGATAGTATAGTTCAGCTTCTTGTTAGTGGAAGGACACATAAGAAAAACGCCAAGGCCTTTGTTACCTATTTATTCCTCGCTTCCTCTAAGCACTGGGTTTATTGGTATGTGAAAGGAAAAATCAAGCATATGCTAAGTTGCTCAATCAACCTTCTCTCAATGCACACTTAGTGATCGCAGTGAATCATTATGGCATAATTACAGTTTGAGTGTGATATACTGTGTGTTGAAAAGTCGCTATTTTTAGAGGAGAAACATTACAATTCCCCCTCCCAAAACAAAATTGTAACCAGCAAATCAATGCCATTGCTAACTGATATTATGAGACACCCTGTAGATTTACAATGCTTGCACTCAGCTATATAAAAATGGCACTGAAAACAATGCCGAGCAGGGGTTAAATTCATATGCCTGCACTGCAGCCTATTTCTGTCAACATTCAGCTCAGGAAATAAACATTTATACTTTCTGAACTGAAAGTGTATTTTTGAAGACTAGCCGTCAGATATTTTTTGCCCTTCACACTTTCAAATGTTTAGCCTTTTTTGTAAGTTGACTGCAAAGTGCATCAGTTTGCCAGGCAAAATAAAAAAAATCTTGACAAGTGCCCATGGCATCATTGTCAAGCACATGAGCATCTAGTAGAAGATGGCAGGAGGGTTGGCACAAAACATGCTTCCTTCAGGCTTATTACCTCAGGGGTACCTGACTCTTGAGAAGCTTTTCAATCCTTCCAAATTATGTTATTCCAAACTGTCATCTGGTTTATTTGGAGCACACTGTATTGAAGATAAACATGCTATTTAACTGCAGGTCAAGGTACAGAGTCATTCTGCTAGCAAATGTCTGAGATACATTAAATGGCACTAACTCGGGGAAGGAGATGAAGAGAGATCAAAGTTGTCACGAGTATGCACGGAATGATCCAAGCTGGGAAGGAGGGAGGGAAAGTACCACAATATAAGTGCATTTTAAAAAGCCATAATACAGCTGAACATTTTAAACTATGACCTGTCAAACACCAGGGATTAAAGATCCATGCAACGCACTACATAAAGTTCAGCAACACAACCATAATGCAACCTCTTATATCTATTTGAAAAGAATTCACTATTGTGAGCTAGAAACCTGTACCTAGTCCAGATAGCTTGACATGTGTTTATACATAGTTTGGGGATTTCTTTTTAAATAATTACATTTTAAATAGAAAATAGTCACTTGTCAGAAAACAGGGTAAATATTTTTTCAAGATAGGACAAATTATTATTTGGATTATGAGTTTAGCTTAGTATTGCTAACACTTCATATATCTATTTATTGTGACTTTAGTTAGTAACACTGGTTCTGTTACTACATCTGGATATTAGGTATAATTAAAATATATTTTTCATCAAAAATGTGCCTATATTTGCAAATAGAAGGCCAAATTTTGGAACTTCTGCTCAAAAGTTCGAACAAATTTTGGTCCTGATTGACTCATTGAAGTAGGAGTTGGAACATAAATAGAGTGTTCATGTGGGTAAGGTTTGTAGGGTCAGGACCAGAGTTCAATGAGATAAAGGAATAGGGGTCTCAACAATTTTAAAAAGATCTCATTATGTAAACACGTATCCCTTCTTAATCCCTTCATTTACTGTGATATGCTGAATGTCCAGTGACAGGAAAATTGTATTGTACTATAGGCATGCCTTATGCCTTCCAAATATTCTGGCAAAAAAACAAAAACAAAAAACCACTCTGTAGGCTAGGTACTACAAGATTCAACTTTACATTCCTGTGAAGGGTTGTACCTAAGAGTTAAAATAGGTTTTCACTGAGCAGACTTTCAAGTAAAAGTTGCTTTTAACAGAGAAGGAAATGACCGTGCATATTTGTTTTATTAGTAAAGAGTAGAATTTTGTGATTTATATTTGTCAGTTTCTTTATGACATAATAATTTGTGTTGATTTTTAAACATTTCATGTGAAAAATCTTAGCATCTGTAATACATCTGCAGAAGATGCATTCTTCATAAGTACTGCACAGTACATCACAGGCAGTATCCTCATTTTTTTCATAGAGGTTGTATGTGGTTCCCTTTGATTATGGCACACGATAAATGTGGTATCGAAACGTGCTGTAATTTGTGAAAACTCTTGTACAAAAGTAGATAAGTAAATAAAAGAAGGAAGTTGAGAGCTTTGAGAAAAATAGAAAGGAGGTGAATTGCAAGTTAAACTTTTTTAAATCAAAACTGATTGTATTGCTTTTTGCTTAATTAAACCCCTCAGAAGTGTGTGAAACATTGTTATGGCTGAAAAATTGTTAATTTGTAAATCACAGGGACAAAGGGGCTCTACTGCAACTTTAAAGTTTCCATGCACGTAAATGTCAATAGAGTGCCTTCTCCATCATCAGCACTAAATTCACATTGATGCCTCTTTTCTTCTCCGTATTGATCCTTCCATGAGAACGTAGATTTGTATCTGTTAATTAATGCGTCCTGAAACAGCGTTTGTATTAATCAGGCAGATAAGAAAAATTGGATGCCTGCACCCTCATGACAACCGTAAAAGTGCTGGCCCTGATAAAATCGTGGATGGACCTCAATAAAAAAGTTCCTCCTTCCACTCAATAAACTAATCATCCTGCTTTTAATTATTCGGCAGAAAGATGTGTGGAGATTGGAGAATGTGTAAATCTATTTACTAACAGCAGTGTCTGGAAGGGAGAATAGGGCTGTCACAGGACGGTGCTGCAGGCTACATTCTCTGTCCATCTGCTACTGCAGAAAAACTGGTTCTTGAGAGGAGGGAAAGGAACAGAAACATGAAAGCTAATTGAAAGCATACATTCCTCCTTATGACTTTTCAGATGATTATTTCCTTTCCCTTTCCATCTTATTTATTTTAATCACAGATACGTTATTCTCCTTTTTTACCTCTTCAAGGTTCTTCTTGTTTGCTTACTTTTTGTTGGATTTGTTTTGAAGGCAGGGAACTACAGTTCTATCACGGGGCACAAAAGACTGTATGAGAAAATGAAAACCAGAGAGAGAGAGCGAGAGCAGCCAGTTTTGTGTTTCCGTTTTTATGGATTCTTGCTGCTTTAGATGGATTAATAAAAAAACATAGTAGGTTTGTTGCTAATATGTAGCGGACGCCTGTGTAAATTCGCCGGTTTATGCTATATTCTTACTGGAATGTAAATCCGACTTTCAAAACAGGAGGGAAATGTATTTAAGTAGAGTCAAATGACAAAAAGACTGTTCTTGCAGCAGGAACCCTGTCAAAGAACATGTAAGCAGTTCCATAAACAAGTATATGGAAGCTTCAGACATGTCCTAAGACCCCCTTAAGAAAAGCTTGACTAATCCCCTTTGATGATTTTATTAAGTACTTGTGGTTGATGGTGCCAACTGGCAAACTAGTACATTTCACCAACAGGCCAGGAAATCATTTCCTCTCCCATATTGTTCTCTAGCTCCTAATGTGATTGGGGATATTAGCAGTTTGATATAATAAATGAACAGCTACCGTAAACAAGAAGTTGAAAAGGTAAGGCAGTAAAGATTTTTGCCCTTAGTGATCCTATTAGGAAAGAGAGCAGGACAAAAAAAGAAGGCAAAACTTAAATTCATTAAGAGACATTATTAAATTTTCTCTCTCCCTCTCAGAAATGATGGTGTGATTGCTATTCACTTGGCACTTTAATGTGCCATCCTGTTATTTCAGCAACCGTAGTAGAGGCAGAAGCCATTACAGAAGTAATTAGCGTCTTTTCTGAAGAGGATAGGCCTTACTTCTCTTTCTGCTGAGGTTGAAGTTCAAAGCGCTCTTTGCTCATTGTGATAATCACCTTAATTCTATTAAGGCATAAAATCTTTCCTCTTAAAAAAGTTTTTTTTGAAAACATGCTCCTTGGTTTAAAGGGGGCCTCTGAAGACATTAGTTCATTCTCCTTACAGCAGTGATGAACAGAACTAAGCTTCTGCTAATAAAAGCGCTTTGAACCTAGGTTTTTTATTCTCTAACTTGTTAGATGCCATCAGATCAGAGCCTCATAGCATTAGATTTTAGAATGTTTCTACTGAGAAGAAAAAGTGCAAGCCATTTTATGTTGTCGTTATACCTCCTCAGAATTAATACATCTACAGAAAATGCATACAAATTCAGGCTTGCTTCTAACTTTTACCTTGATTAGAAACCCTTTAATTGTATGCTGATTGATCTTGCAGAGGGGGAGAGTGGAATCCATATATATCGATTCATAACTTACATAAAAACAAAACAAAAAGGGAAAGTTGGAATGCAGAGTTATGGTGCATTTGAACCTAGTTAATATTTTTCCCCTGCCCCTTTTTTGCTGTTTAGGATTCTCCACTTTGTCTCTGGCTGACCAGATGAGCCTTCTGCAGAGTGCTTGGATGGAGATTTTGATCCTGGGCGTAGTGTACCGATCACTTTCTTTTGAGGATGAGCTTGTCTATGCTGAAGATTATATTATGGATGAAGACCAGTCCAAATTAGCAGGCCTTCTTGACCTCAACAATGCCATCCTGCAGCTGGTAAAGAAATACAAGAGCATGAAGTTGGAGAAAGAAGAGTTTGTCACCCTCAAAGCTATAGCGCTTGCTAATTCAGGTTGGCAGTTTGTCATGATGGTTGCTACATTTTTTTTCATGTCACTTTTTTCCTTCCCATATGTCTTCTGCATGGTTGTTCTAAAGAATGTTTAGGAATAAGTAATTCTTAATCGGACCTTCAGTTTTTGTGGCTATTATATGGAAAGGCTATAAACAAGGTAGTTCAAATTAAGGAAGTTCTTTATAGTTTTAAGTCATTGTGGAACATATTCCTAATGCAGTAAAGAATAATACACTGGATAATTTGGAAGGTATTACACAAGCAGAGATCCTTTCAAATGAATATAGACGTTATTCTACTAAATCCATTTCATAATCCAGATAAGACTAATCATTTCACTTAAACTGAATAGAATGGATGGATGCATGACTATATGCATTATATGATTTCCTTGAATACAGCTATTAAATGTATTGGTATGGTGAACCCAGAGTTGGTTGCAGGGGGGGAAATCTCTGTTTCATCTTAGGGCTACACTTTACCATATGAATCCTCTATTATTATGGTAAAGTTTCACTAAAAGATATTACCTGTGCAGAAGGGGTTAAGAATTACAGAAAGTATTTTTTTCTCTAAATTTGAATGTAAAAGTGCTGAAGCAGTGAACAGTGTCTGATAAGTAAAAATCGTTTGTGCTTTGTTGTTTTTCCTTTTGTCTCTCCCTAATGCTTTATTATGGTCTTAAGTCCCTTTTATCATTTGCATAAAGTTCAGGATAGATCCCTCTTTAATGACGTGCCGATCATTAGATACCTGTGTGTCAATAACGTGCTCTGATGCTATGTACCATTGACAGTCACACCGTGCCCCTCCATCTGCTTTTGTTTTGACCCTATCTTTGAACTTTATCTTGGTTGCTGGCCAGTAGTTTTCCCTTTAATTACAAGAAGGAAACTGTCAATAAAATCTGTTAAATGGGATGCAATGAGTGGCTTGAATGGGCGGACGGCTATTTGTTCAAATTCTGCAGCATTCAAGGTATTGACAGTTTGTTTTCTGGGGCCATATGTGACGATCAATCTCAGGCTGGGCTCAGCCGCGCTGAAAAATGAAAAACCAGATTGCTTTTGCTTACTTGTGGATGACGCCTTGTGATTTGGCGCGGTCCTAGTGAGATGAGACCTTCTGCCCAAATTGCCCCCCTGAGAGTCAGGACGCGTGACTGTTTTTAGAAATAATTTTTTAATTGATTTTGTAATTAACAGTTCATCTACTATATTGATGCATGAATCCTCAGATTGATAGGAGGGAAATTGTTTTCAACAATGAAGTTGTACTTTCCTATTTGTCTTTGTAATGGTATTTAGCATTTTCCATTTTTAATCGGAAATATAATTCAAAAAATGCAAAACCAAAACACCATTTGTTTCTTTGTAAAATATCCTCCATCCCCTTATTGAATCTTCATCATTTGTATGTGTCCTTTTTATTTAACCTACACAGAATGGTTCTGGTGTGCCATTCAATGATCAAAGTCTCTTTTTGTTTGGAAGATGATTTATTTTAGAGCAAGCTGAAGATAGAGGTCAAAACACTTCACAGCTATAGGAAAGGTATCCCCCAAGATTTTATTCCAGGTGCAGAACACCAAAGTTATGCTCATGTAGGGGTCTAAATTGAGAAGTTTTATTATTTTATTTATTTTTGCTATTTTATAATTCTAAGCCTGTTTGATTAAGAAACAATTCTATAGGTTATTCAGTAAAAAAGGCATGATGGATAGCTGCGTAAGATAGCATCAAAAACGTGTAGTTATACATGCTACATATAGTGGACCAAATTCATCTGTAGCTTATGTTACTGCAATTCCCATCAACTTCAATGGGAATTACATCCAGGATAATGTGAATAAATATAGTGCAGTGTATTAAAATTCAAGGCAAGTTTAAATGAAATCATTTCCTCCCCATATTTTAATAAAATTATATGGTGACTTGAAACTAAACTATTGTGAAAAGGATTTAAAATGCATATCAGCCACCTAACACCAACTTGGCTTTGTGTAAACAGGGTATTTATATTGTTAGCACTAGACATTTTAGTTACTAAGGACCAAACTGTTGATCCTACACGCTCTTTAGCACATGAGTAGTCCCACTGAAGTTTTTACTTAAGCAAAACACACATTGACGTAAGCAGGAGTTTTATCTGAGCAGGAATTCAGGATTGGATTCTTCGAGTATAATTTTCTGGAAAAGGTCAGACCAACCTCTAAGTTTTAGTAGGTTGCACATGCAACTCAGGTAGTTAGATGTCAAACTTCTACCAATTACTATCTCACTAATTTGTAGGTGTGAATTATACTTACAAAATTACAAGTCATTACAGAAAATCAAACCCTTAGTGTTTCGATTGCAAATTCTACTAAAAGTACAGTATAAGCTTTTTCCTAGACAAAACAGAGTAGTTCAGTTTTATGTAACCATGACCTTGATTAATGTAAATGCAACTATAGTAGATATCCTAGAGTGAAATGCAATTATAAGAATAATCATGTAGTAATTTGGTTTTAAATACATTTTGTTGTTGTCACATCTTCTTTCTTCAAGCAATTCTAGTGTTATTCAGATATTTGTTCTCCCAACTTAACATTAATGGACTCATATTATATATCTGTAGGGAAAAAAGATCAAGTACCACAAGGAATCTTACAGATTTCATATGTTTCTGGCTGATCTATCTTGTCTAAAAAGAATCCCATGTTAACTCTAATGTAAATAATAGACAATAAGGGGTTTCTGACATAGTATCTGTATTTAGTGATTTATGAGTCAATGTCATACCATTTTCATTGCTGGTATTCAGAGGCAGAAAAAAGAAATTGTGGATTTTCTTAACCTTGATTGGACTCTGTTTTTAATAAATACCACAAGCTCTTTCTGTGGACTGACAAATCTAAGTGTCATAAAATACCAAATCTTTCAATATTAAGTTCTCCTACAGTGTATGCCATTGATACCATTAAAATTTCACCATTTTCCATCAGTTTCTGTAGAATGGTATCTAAGATACCACCATTATTTCCTATACTAAGAACAGAGGGGAAATTTTGTATTTCAGGTAGCACTGTGTGGTAACTATTAGCAAGTTTTCACTTTGGAATGATGACCATTGTAGTTCTGCTTCTATAATTTTCTAGACATCATACTAAGTCTGTAATTCTCATTTAAAGAACAATCTTTTATAGGTATTGGTAAAAACAGAATGCATTTAAAGTCTGGGAAGAGTCTATAGTTTATCTACATAACAGCATAAATGTTTTCACATTTTGTACACACAGTTCAGCCCTGTGTACAGTCATGATTTCAGTAATTCTTTTTTGACCTGCAGTGCTTGATATGACATTCATCTAAATTAACAGCTTAGTTTTAAACATCTGGCTTGATTCAATAATAATTAATGCACTCTTTATGCTTTAATACCAGAGAAGAGACTTACTATTAATGGTTGTCCTATCAATATCACTGTTCCCTTCCTTCCTTACAAGCACACATAAAGACAGACAGGTACCTCAAAATGACTGCAAGAAAATTCCATGTGTTCAACTGTACACTGCTCAGTGGAATCAATCTGGCACCAGTGAGCACTTTGTTTACTCACACAGAAAAACTACTGTGAACATTTTCCAAAATATTCATGTTCCAATTAGTTTCTCAGATGTTAGGAGAGGTGAAATGTTTGCACAGTGTGTGTGTGAGTGCATATACACAGATTTACTTGTGCACACACACACACACACACATGCTTTATGGTAGCATGATGTGCTTTTGTGTATTGATTAATACCAAATAGAGAGATCCAGGAGAGCAGTTTTTTGGAATTGCTTAATCAGTAACAACCTCAACTAGACTGTACCTTCAGGCCAGAATTTTCAGAAAAGCTCAGCATCCACAGTGGGGTCAGACTTTTCCAGAATAGCTCAGCTCCCATTTAAGCACCAAAGGAAGTGACCAGCTTTTCAAGAGTTCAGCGGGATTGAAAAGCTGGCCCTTATTTAGGTGCCTAAATGGGAGTTGAGCCCTGAAAAATCTGAGCACTATTGAAAATTTGCCCGTACATCTCAGCACTGGGTGCATAGTTGCTCCATTTCAGAGGCAGCTGAGGGACCTTTCCTGCTCCCCATTATGACCAGTGTTCTCCTACTTGATCTAGCCCTAAAGAAGAGCTCTTTTAATACCCCCCATCCCAAAAGAGAGAGAGAGAGAGAGAATCAAGGAGTCTGTTATACATCATAAGACAGACAAATATTGATATGAATGAAGTTACACACCCACTTATGCCAGTGGCAAATTTGGCTCATATCTAGGATTTAATTTGTCAAACTTTACCTTCACCTAAATTACATACTCTGACCAGAGGCTTGTTAGTGTTAAATAGTGTTCCTATGTAAATGTTAATTGGAAGAACAATATAAATTTCCTATTCCATGGAATCTATATCTTATTTTAGGCCCAATTTTGACTGTAGCTATATGGTATACTGAAGCAGACTATATCTAATTTCTAGTGAAGCCATCTTTTATAGTTGTATTTTGTCCATTGTATTATTATTTCCATTAGCATTGAAATTAGTTTGTAGATTACATATAAAATCTGTATTGATGTCATTGTTACTATACTAGTATTTCTTTTGCTTATATAAATAGCAAAATATGTGGGACACCACTTTAAAAAACATATTGGAAATTGCTAGTATTGTAAGCGTTTCCTGATACATGAATGCCTTTTCTGCCTCCAGTTCATTTTCCATGTTGTCATCTAGGTGTCATTCACAATTTGTAGAGATGTGTATGTTTGCCACCATTTGTTAGAATTTTATTATTTAATAGACTTTTCTCTGGCACTTCAGTCTAGTGTCCGAGCACCTCTCGTGTGTTAATGAGTTTTTCCTCATATCATTATGAAGTAGGCAGGCATTATCCCCGTTTTACAGATTAGGAAACTGAGGTACAAAGAGGTGAAGTGGCTTGCCCAATCCTGTGGCAGCACTGGGAATGGAACCCCAAGTTCCTTACTCCCAGTCCAGTGCCTTCACTGAAAGAGACTATGATTCCTCTGCCAAGCTATATTAACCACAGTAGCAGAAATAGAAATGCTTATGTTCACCCGATTTTTCTACTGCAGAGCACAAGAACTCTCATTGGTTATTA
Organism: Lepidochelys olivacea; assembly: GCF_965140295.1. Classification (NCBI taxonomy): domain Eukaryota; kingdom Metazoa; phylum Chordata; order Testudines; family Cheloniidae; genus Lepidochelys; species Lepidochelys olivacea. The sequence goes on from NC_140413.1 coordinate 164,943,397, forward strand.
CAGCCATTACCTGTATCCTGCAGCGGAAGAACAGGACCCTTGATGTCATTCATGCAAATTTGTCTTTTTTTGATATCTTGTCCTATTACTCAGTCTTGCAATCTCCCCTTCTCCAGACACTTTGTACCTCTCCTTGGTAGATGTCCCGTCTGCTTATTCATTGTCCTGACCCTGTGCTTCCTTTTAGAATGTAGGTAAAAGAAAAGACAATTTACCTCCTTTTTAAAATTTATTTTAATCCCAAACTTACTGTTTTTTCATGACACCATGAATTAAAGTATTTCTTGAATTCATTTTTACAGTCTGTGTGTTACACTGTCACCACCTTTAAAATATTCTCTCTACCGTACATCAAGGGTACATCTATATGGGGATAAAAACCCTGCTGCGGCTGGCCCAGGTCAACTGACTTGGGCTCATGGGACGTGGGCTGTGGGGTTAAACTTTGCTGTGTAGAAGTTCCAGATCCCAGAACCTGGGCTCCAGCCCAAGCCTAGAAGTCTACACAGCAATTATTCAGCCATGGAGCCTGAAGCCCACAAGCCTGAGTCAGCTCTATCTGGGCCGCATGTAAACCGTTTTAAGGATTCAGCTTTCATGTCTCTACTTGAAAGTAGACCAGATCAGTGCATTCCCTCTGTGTTGATTGAAATTCTGTTTTCTCTCCGTTTGTTATACTTGCCCTAGCTGTCCTTCTTGGGGTACCAGAACTTCTTTATTTGTTTCTCTTTAATTTCCCTTGTATATTCTGGCTGAGAAGTTCTGCTTCCCAATGTTATTATCAGATACAATCCTATCTTCAAACCAAGTATTCTGCTTGTCTACATTCCCATATCCAGCCTCAGGCCTGAGACTCAGGAAATCATCTTTATTCAGGAAGGATGCTTTATCACATACTCAAAATTAAGCACAGGTTTAAGTCCTAATAAGGATGGGCTGAAGCACGTGTTCAAGTGCTTTCCAGAAGTCTTAATGATGAAGATTTTTATCAGCAGACACCAGATAAACCAGGAATACAGTTTGTTTCATGGTTATAAAGAATCTCTTTCAACTTCTAAAAAATCTTTATTTTTTTACATTTTGGGGGCTATATTACCTTTTTCTGAGTTGCAGTACTCATTAAATGAAATATAGATAATGCAGCGCGCAAACACTTTGCAAAGTTTGCAAGTTTCCCTGTGCAACTCTGTCATGCATCTCAATCCCAACATGCAGTAATTTTTCCGTTTCAGAACAGCGCACCCCTCGGTAGATACTGCAAATGGTGGAGATCTGTGCAATATTGTTTTGGTTCATTAATTTCAGTTAGAGAAGAGAATCAAGCCACCAAATTCATTTTATTTGAGACATAATCCAAATTTAGATTATGCTGTCTAGAGTTGCATTAAAAGCACTATAATTACTGTTCTACTTGTTCTTGATCTCATCAAATTCTGTCAGGATCTTACAACTGCTGAACTTGATTGTATCCATTTTTGACTTGTGAATTACTTAGTTATACAGAACCATCAGGATAGCCCGGTGGTTGCTTTCAGTCAAGTTTCTCCCCGTAGTTGTTGATGTTTTCTTCTGTATCATATCTTGTGAGCATCTGAATGTTTCTGATCACTGCTGCATAATCCCTTTAATGTTGCTTTATTCATGCTACTGTTTTCTTGCTTTAGATTGACTCTGTTTTTTTTAAATGCAGAAATGCTTCATTTGAGGTCCATGTGTTTCATCTCTTCCATGTTTCTTCCTAGTGATATTAAATACATAAACAGTACAAAGTACCATTTTAGAGTGGTCTCTTTCCCGTCATTTTAGGTTCATGCCAAACATTTGCTAGTTTCCATGCTCTGTGGTGTGTCCCGGATTATTCCTGGGTGGCCAGATGTTTGTTTTCTGCATTTGAGATGAACTCTGAATTTTAAACAAGGTAGATGGTAATCTGAGTTGGTATCTGGACTTTGTAGTGTTTTTCTCAGATGAGAGATCTAGTTTTCTCTCTTTTCTGCACAATGATCTAATCAATCAGGTTTCTGTGGAGCTGATCAAAAGAGGTCCAATTGTATTTTCCCTTGCTGTGACGGGGAAACAAAGCATTTGCAAGGATAAGATGATTCTCAAAGCAGAGCTCAATGAGTCGATGTCCTAATTTGTTGATTTTACCTTATTTCATTGCAACACTCTGATCAACAACCACTTTCACCACTTCAGTGCTGAAATCCCTTGCTCTGAGCAGAACATAGTGTTTGACATAGTTTGATAATGAGTTCCCGTGCCTGGCTGTAGAAATCTTCAACCTCACCAATCTGTGCTGCTTTTTTGCAGGTCATTTAATATCAAAATCTGCATACTTCTGAATGACAACACATCCTCATGTCCCTGTTTAATTTAATTGTTAAATCTAGGCACTGGTTTGAAAGGATTTCACACCTGGGTGTTGATTTCTACCATTTCCCTTTGGAATGGCAATTGTAATATGTCCAAGGGGGGTCTACTAGGAAAATGATTTTTCTAATCTTATTTTCACAGGTTCACTTTCCTGGCACAGGTAGAGCATTTAAAATGTTTATATTTAACATCGAACTATTTATTATGTTATCTGATATATTAAGCCTTTCTGGGTGTCTACATAGCCTCTGTGTTCCCTTAAATTATAATAATTCTTATTGACCTCATCATCACACTCACATAGACAGGATTTGTCAACGATACATTAATCTTTTCTGGATTCAGTTGTAGTTTCTGTATCTGCCACTTTATATTTAGTGAAGCTATTTCTTTTTACTTTTGGGGGGCCAGTGCAACATTCCAGACCATTTTCCTTATTTCCAGAAACAAATGCCAGCCTGATTAAGATCTACATTCATTTAATACCCGGAATGAGACATAGAGCCAAACTGCAAGGCTGGAACATGAAGAAGGATCTTAGTCGAGATTAATACTTTCCTGAGCAGTCTGCCAGCTGAATCATGGTCTAATTAAAAAGCACAGATTTAGTGAATTTGCATTTAAGTGTTAGCAGACTCTCGGATGAGTAAAACTGAAATCATTTTGAATCTTTTCTCTAAATGGGAAGTTAAATTATAGTAATTCAATTAAATCATTTTAAAATCTTTCAAGCTAAATCAAAGCCTTTATAGAAATCTTAATAGCTGTTTGTGAAAATATCTCTGCTATTTGTTCTCACCTCATTTCCTGTGACATACTTATATGTCTCCCAAGGTGCAGCTGCCCAAACTCTGGCCCATGAACCACTGGCTGCCTACAGAGTACACGCAGGTGGCCCTTTGGAGAGTTGGCTGGTCACTTTGTTTCCCACTGCCAAATTGATTTAAAAGACAGCAAAAAATACATTGCTACTATTACTTTTCCATGTAAGCAATTGCTCTGTATACCCCAGGGATGCTGTATGATCATCGATGGGAAAGGAGGGGAGCCACAAGACAATCCCTCTCTTACATTGTAGTCTGCACTGTGAAGAAGTTTGAGAACCTGGGGTGTAACAGCTATGTCATGTCACAGATTCTGATTCGCTTTCCACCTTCATTTTTTCTGTCTGTGTTTTTTTTTTCCTTCTCATAATCAAATTCAGTGTGAGGGAAAAAATGTACAGGCAGCAAGCATTCGTAAAGTCATATGGCCAGAATTTAATCTGAGCTACACTGTTACAGATCTGCAGGATCACCACTGATTTCAATGAAAGTCTTCCACTCTTCTGAGGAAAATATTCCAAATCCATATATCTATGCAGACTGCCACACATCCCTTTGAAAATTCAAACTTCACATCTGCTGCATAAAACAAAAATCTACCCAGTTATGAATAATCTGGACAATTTTGCAGAGGGTAGAAATTGGCAAACATTTAGTGCCAATTTCTAGAATGTTATGGCCTCCTTTTGCTCCTCTAATGGCACAGAGAGGCTGGAGAACAGATAGATTTGGCAAGCTGAATTTCTCTGACATGGAAGAGCTCTCAGCTGGCACACAGCCAGAATACCCAGCTCCTACACCAGCTTCTAAGCATAGCCCTAGTGAGGGCATGGTGGGGCATAGTCTGCACACACTGTGATTTAGCAATCCATGGTTGATGGACAGTTCCTTGGGGACTGTTATTAGCCAGCAGAATTTAGAGCAGCCCCCACATTGCTCTAAAATTCCATTAGGAATAGCCTAAGCCCAGCCAGAGAATCAGGGATCTGTAATTAGAAACTTGGAACAGCAGAGAATCTGGCTGTTGAAATGCAGTGTAAATGTTTGCAAAGAAATCACTTTAAATAGAGTCCAGTGGATGGTCAAGAAGTGTTTGTTTATGAATGTTGAATTCAGTAGAGTACTCCGTGTCAGTAGAGTACTCCGTGTTTACACCGGTATAGTTAAGATCAGAACCTGTGTGTGTGTTTGTGTTATATTCTATACTCCATGATTTACCTTTCATTGTCACAGGTAAATAGAATTAACTAATTAGTTCTATACTAATACTAAAGAGGTGAAAGTTGAAGTTGTTGTTACAAAAGTAGCAAAAAGGGCAGATTTGGATGATGGGAACAGTGCTGAAATTTTACTGATTTTCCTTTTTAAGTGTTTTAATCCTTACCCCCTTCTTTATATACTTTGTTTTTGTTTTTCCCTTTTTATTTTTTTAGACCTGACCACCTTGGTGCACGGTATCGTATCTCAGCGGTGTGTGCGTAGCATATCTAACTGCATGCTTCTTAGGGCATGTATTCTCTGAGACCTAGAATTATTAAACATGTAAAACCCCCATAGGATTCCATTATATGTCACTAACACGTAAACTGTCATCAGAATCAGTAAAATGTGCTAAATGATCCAAACTTGTCTATAATTGTCTGTTTCAGAGCAAGAGCTATAACTTTTTTTTTTTCAGTTTGCAGCTTTCTTTCAAGATGGAACATGAACCTTTCTTTGTTAACCTCTGTCAAGGTTCCTCCCCCACTCTGAACTCTAGGGTACAGATGTGGGGACCTGCATGAAAAACCTCCTAAGCTTATCTTTACCAGCTTAGGTCAAAACTTCCCCAAGGTACAAAATATTACACCCGTTATCCTTGGACTGGCCGCTACCACCACCAAACTAATACTGGTTACTGGGGAAGAGCTGTTTGGACGCGTCCTTCCCCCCAAAATACTTCCCAAAACCTTGCACCCCACTTCCTGGACAAGGTTTGGTAAAAAGCCTCACCAATTTGCCTAGGTGACTACAGACCCAGACCCTTGGATCTTAAGAACAATGAACAATCCTCCCAACACTTGCACCCCCCCTTTCCTGGGAAATGTTGGATAAAAAGCCTCACCAATTTGCATAGGTGACCACAGACCCAAACCCTTGGATCTGAGAACAATGAAAAAGCATTCAGTGTTTTACAAGAAGACTTTTAATAAAAAATAGAAGTAAATAGAAATAAAGAAATCCCCCCTGTAAAATCAGGATGGTAGATATCTTACAGGGTAATTAGATTCAAAAACCTAGAGAACCCCTCTAGGCAAAACCTTAAGTTACAAAAAAGATACACAGACAGAAATAGTTATTCTATTCAGCACAATTCTTTTCTCAGCCATTTAAAGAAATCATAATCTAACACATACCTAGCTAGATTACTTACTAAAAGTTCTAAGACTCCATTCCTGTTCTGTCCCTGGCCAAGACGACTACAGACAGACCCAGACCCTTTGTTTCTCTCCCTCCTCCCAGCTTTTGAAAGTATCTTGTCTCCTCATTGGTCATTTTGGTCAGGTGCCAGCGAGGTTACCTTTAGCTTCTTAACCCTTTACAGGTGAGAGGAGCTTTCCCCTGGCCAGGAGGAATTTCAAAGGGGTTTACCCTTCCCTTTATATTTATGACAACCTCTTATATACCTGTGTGCGTAGTGGTTTTTTCACATTGTCTTTTTTAGTAAGAGGTGTATTTCCCACATGCTGAAATTATCTGAGAAAACATGAATTAGTCGGAAATATGTATTTTATCTCTAGGATGGTAGTTCAGGTTCCTAGGCCTAATCCTGTAATTGTTACTCACTTGAGTAACCTTTACTCAAACAGATAATCCAATTAAAGTTAATAGAGCCACATGCTTCAACAAAAATTACTTTGATAGGTAAGAGTTGCAAAAATTAAACTCATGGCACACAGCCTGATAGACTGTTATCTTCTGTCGGATAAAACTGACAAATCAGGTTCTGTGTCAGCCATCAGGTATGTGATACTGCTTAATATAACAGAAGAAATAATGATATAAGTGTATTTTGGCTACTGGAAGACGTTTCACTTAGTCATCATTCCATCTGAAAAAAGAGTTTCGCTAAATAGTCAAAAATTAAAATCAGAGCTACAATGATATGAAAGTGGGTTTTAGATTTAATCCTAGAATATCAGGGTTGGAAGGGACCTCAGGAGGTCATCCAGTCCAACCCCCTGCTCAAAGCAGGACCGATCCCCAATTTATGCCCCAGATCCTCCCAAACGGCCCCCTCAAGGATTGAGCTGACAACCCTGAGTTTAGCAGGCCAATGCTCAAACCACTGAGCTATCCGTCCCCCCCTTCCCTCTTGAGGAAATGCTCTTATAATGCCATGGAATCACTACCCCACAATCAACCCTACTATAAGCTTGCACAACATCACTGATCTCCTTGAGTGTGCACCCATCTGCAGTAATGTTACATGTGGTTCATTCGCTAACTGAATAAGCAGCAAGGCCACAATTTGATTGAGTTAACCCCCATGATAAATACTATATAAGGCTGTGGTATTTTATCAGGCTCTTTTAAGATGGTGTGCCCATCTTTGTGTTGGTAACTGGAGGGGAGTGCCGATGGCTACTCTTCCTTTCACCACACTTCCTTTGACAACTGTCCTGGAGATCCAGCTGGTCTCCCCACAAAATCTAAGAATGCTTGCACACAAGTGCCTACCGTACTTCTGGTTAGAAGCCCTGGCAACGCCACTCATTCTACCTCAGAGAGTTGGGAGATTGATCTGGGATACCCCCTATCAGTCCACTGGTGATGGTATGTTGATACATGTTACAGAAGAAAAAATATTTCTTCCCCCCTTCATCTCCCAGCTGCTGAGAACAAGTGGCTATTAGGTCCCTGTGCTAAGTATTGAGTTGCCTTAAGTTTCAATCCTATTAGAAGATATAAGAAAGCAACTAAGAGCTAACATAGACAAAAAGAACAGGAAATTATTGTTTTATTATTATTATGTAACAAATTTCATCTCAGAAACAATATCCAGGCAATTTAGGAGCTAGGGAAGGATAATCAATTGCAAATGTTGTACCCAATCCCCATCATTGCCCTCAGGATAACATATCAGGTTCTCTCACCTTTACCCACTCTGAACCACTTCTTTCATGGACCACCTTCCCCCCCCAGAGCTCCCATTATTTATCTCTGACATTTCCTGCGGTATTTATAGTTAAAGGAAATAGGCATAGGATTATGACTATAAATTTAAAAGACACCCATTTTGTTGCAATGCTTTGGCTTCTTGATTATATCTCCTTGTTTTGTATCTGTGCTGTTTGGGGCTTTACATTTGTTTGGACTGAATCTCCCTTTGTTGCCTGCAGCTTCCACTGCTCAAATCTTTCCAGGTCACTTGGCAGTTCAGTTTGGTTCTTCCTGTGTGTTATGGTTAGGTCTCCTATTCAAATCTGATAACAGCTGGCAAAGACAGATATAGAGTAACCAGGCAAGATGCAGAGAGGCATTTGGTTTTTTTGTTGATTTTTTTAAAAGATTAATTGGCAGAAGTAACTTTATAGGATCCAAACTTTCTGGGCAGGCTACATCTAGCAGGATATGTAAGTGTTAGGAGGCAGGGACAACTCCAAACGCCACTCATATGTGCTGTGCAGACCACAGTTTGAGAACCACTTCATTAGAATCTATGTAAGGATGACTGGCTGGGAGGGAAATTTCCTTGCTAGCCCATGAGGGAGGAAAGAAAGAAGTCACATGCACACACACATCTTCCTTGTGTCAGCCAGCGTGAAAGCCCAATGGCTCTGTTTTTCTGATCAATGGCATCTCAGTCTGTAACCATGGAGATTGCCATGGATTGGTGCCACGCTTTTTGAAGGGAACCATTCTTGCAGACCTAGCAATACGGGCTGTGACTGAGAGGGGCTCTGCCCTTTCATTACTATTATGTCTGTGTAGCTAGAAAAATGACTATATGAAATTATTTATATAGTTGCATAGATAGTTTTTAACTTTTTTTAGTTAACTTAGTTAACATAAACTTAGCACTTTTACAGATAGCAATTACATGTGTATAATTACACAAGGAGACCCAAATATTCCCCTGAAGGTCAACATAGAAATAAGTGGGTAATTATCTAGCTTATCCCTAAAACAATATGGAAAATACTATGTAAATCCATGCAAATCCATCAATAATTATGGTACCGTTACTTATTCCAGTGCAAGTTACAGTCTAGAGGAGTTACACTGTAATTCAACAGTCTGGCACCCTAAACTGAAAACTGATGTTGCTCCTTTGTTTTGCAGACTCAATGCACATAGAAGATGTTGAAGCAGTTCAGAAACTTCAAGATGTCTTACATGAGGCTCTGCAGGATTATGAGGCTGGGCAGCATATGGAAGACCCACGCCGAGCTGGCAAGATGCTGATGACTCTTCCACTTCTGAGGCAAACCTCCACGAAGGCCGTGCAGCATTTCTACAACATCAAACTGGAAGGCAAAGTCCCCATGCACAAACTTTTTTTGGAAATGCTGGAGGCCAAGGTCTGACTAAAGCATCATGGGCCTTCCCATCATGCTCATTGAAAAAAAGGGAAAATAAACAGGATACTAATGGCAAAGAAACTTAGTGTTTGATTAAGGAAAAAAATGACTGCACTGATATTTAGCAGCAAGACTGTGAAGCAGCTTTCAACTCTTTCTTCTGTGTCTATCTGATGCAGTTTTCCTTTTCCCTTTTCTCTGTGTTCCTTTTCTGTTCTTTTATTTCTTCCTTTTCCTTTTTTTCCCCCTTTGCTGCTGAACTTTTTAAAAGAGGTCTCTAATTGAAGAGAGATGGAAGCCAGGCCTGCCAAAGGATGGAAATCCATAATATGGATGCCAGTGAACTTATTATGAACTATAATGTCCCCAGTGACAAAGGAATCAAAGAAAGAACCATCATACCTTGCAGTACAGTACAACATGATGAACTGACTGAATGCAGTATTAGATTTCATAGGAGCAGTCTCTAATTAGACAACTAAGCAACGATGCATCGGCTGCTTCTTATCATTGCATTTTCCATCTAGATCAGTTACAGCCATTTGATTCCTTAATTGTTTTTTCAAGTCTTCCAGATATTTCTTAGGTTAGCTACAATGTAACTTTTTCAGGGAATAGTTTAAGCTTTATTCATTCATGCAATACTAAAGAGAGAGAGAGAAAAATACTGCATTTTTGTGCTGGCTTGAACAATGATGAACAATAATGAAGGACAAATGAATCCTGAAGGAAGATTTTTTTAAATGTTTTGTTTCTTCTTACTAATGGAGATTTTTTTGTACCAGCTTTACCACTTTTCAGCCATTTATTAATGTGGGAATTTATCTTACTAAAGCAATAGTTGAAGGGAAGGTGCATATTATCACGGATGCAATTTATGTTGTGTGCCAGTCTGGTCCAAAACATCCAGTTTCTTAACATGAGCTCCAGTTTCTAACTAAATGTTCACTGACACAAAGGATTAGATTACACCTACAGTATATCTGAGTAGTCTAATGTCAAGTACAAATCTATAAAGATGGTAGGAGAGTGTGACTGTACAAGTGTACAGTTACTATGTGATTTCTAACTGATTCAGTTGTAAATGAATGAGATACTGCCTGTTACTTGCAAAATTATAAAGTTCTCACACAAAGACCTGTGAACCAATACTAGCTTAGAGGCAATAAGGCAAATGCCAATGTTTGCAAAATTAAGAAATCAGAGTAGTAGACTTCTGACCAAATTCAAGAATTTAACACTTCTACACTTTATTAATTTAGACTTTATTTTGTAAATTGCAATTTTTAACAAGTAGCTAAATCAATATATGTGCTTTTCAACCAGTATTGTCACAGCATGAAAGTCAGTCAGTTCCAAGACTGTTAAGAGGTGTAATCTAATGTATAAGCCAATTAGATGCCCCCAGAAAACTACAGTCGCTAAATAACCAATAAACAATAACCTCCATCCAATGCTATACCAATGTACCAGTGTTAGTAGCTGCTCCCTGTACTATGTGAACATCCTTATTCTATGTACACAGATGTAATTAAAATTGTAATCCTAACAAACAAAAGAAATGTAGTTCAGCTTTTCAGTGTTTCATGTTTGCTGTGCTTTTCTGAATTTTTATGTTGCATTCAAAGACTGTTGTCTTGTTCTTCTTGTGGTGTTTGGATTCTTGTGGTGTGTGCTTATAGACACAGGGTAGAATTAGAGACAATATTGGATGTACAATTCCTCAGGAGATTACAGTACTATATTCTATTCCTTACTGGTAATAAGGTTCTTCCTAGTAATAATTAAGAGATCGAAACTCCAAACAAGTACTCATTATGAACAGATACACATTGAAATCATAATATTTTCAAAGCAAGGGATAATTTCTGTAATAGTTTATTATAGAATACCAATGTATAGCTTAGAAATAAAACTTTGAATATTTCAAGATTATAGATAAGTCTAATTTTTAAATGCTGTAAATATAGCTTTTATTCAATCATCTCTCAGATGTTGTATTAACTCTCTCTGTGTTGTTGCAAAACTTTTTTGGTGCGGACAAGTTTCCAAAACTATTGCTACTTTGTGTGCTTTAAACGAATACAGTAGGCTGACGGTGCATCAGCCTTGTGCTAGAAAATACTGTGTATCTATCATTAGCTATATGGGACTATATTGTAGATTGTGTTTTCTCAGTAGAGAAGTGACTGTAGTGTGATTCTAGATAAATCATCATTAGCAATTCATTCAGATGGTCAATAACTTGAAATTTATAGCTGTGATAGGAGTTCAGAAATTGGCACATCCCTTTTAAAAATGACAAAAAAAAACAAAACAAAAAAACCCACAACTCCTGGGAAAAAAGGTGCTGATTCTATAAGATTATTTATATATGTAAGAGTGCAAAAATAAAAAAGTTTATTTTCCAGATAGTTTGTGCAGGGTTTAAGTTACTACTGTTCAATTACAGTATATATATATATATAAATATATAATATAAATGTTGTTTTTGCTGTATCACATTAAAGAACTTGGGCTTCAGGGTCAAAAGCCAATCAACTAAAAATACAAAACACACAAAAAATGGAGATGTGTTAAAGGCACACGGTGCAAACATGAGTTTTCATTTTTAGTCATTTTTTTAGAGCTGCAAAAGAACAAGTATCTCAAGACTGTAAAAACTTTAACTGAAATATGGCTAAAAGAACTGCACAGGCTTTATAATAATGTTCATCCTAAACCTAGCTGGAGGAGAGTTCTTTCAAGACCACTTACTTAATGTGAAGTGTTGGGAAAATTTCAAAAGGTGTCTGTTTTAGCCATAATGATTTAATTTCTATGTTTTTGCTTCATTTTTTTTTAATTTTTTCTTATTTAAAGCAATATGATTGTGTGACTCCCAGAAGTTACACATTTGTTTCAATCAGATCAGATTGTTGTATTTATTCCACTATTTTGCATTTAAATGATAACACAAAAAAGATATAAAAAATTAAAACTGCTATTTTTCTTATAGAAGAGAAAATGGGTGTTGGTGATTGTATTTTAATTATTTAAGCGTCTCTGTTTACCTGCCTAGGAAAACATTTTATGGCAATCTTTTCGTGCAAAGATCGCAAAAGGAGAAAAAAAATTAAACTGCTTATAATAATCCAGGAGTTGCATAATAGCCAGTAGTAAAATAACCATGTCTATAGCTGTAGATGGGCTTCACATCTGTAAAGCAATCAACTGTATATTTTTGTGATGTGTATCATACCGTGTGCTCCAACCAATGTCCATTTGTGTAAATGTATTTATTTTATATTGTATATATTGTTAAATGCAAAAAGGAGATATGATTCTGTAACTCCAATCAGTTCAGATGTGTAACTCAAATTATTATGCCTTTCAGGATGATGGTAGAGCAATATTAAACAAGCTTCCACTTTTGATTGCTTTTATTTTATTTTTTGTGTTGTTTTTTTGTTTTTCGTTTTTGTTATAAGAGTGAAACAAATCAATAAGCATTACCTTTTGTTACTTCCATTCAAAGAGTAGCAAGCATTATCCCTTTTCCCTTAAAGTAGAGTACAAGCATAAATAAATGCTATATAAAGCCTTGTCAAAATGAATTCCAGTGTGGTACAAGACATTTTGCATACTCTTAAATATGCAAAATGTCTCATAGCACATTAGAATTCATTCTGACAAGCCTTTATATAGCACTTATTTAATCTTAAAGCATATCCCCATCAACCTGCATTACTCAAAATCATTGCCTCTCTGTCAATGTCATAAAAGAAAACTTTCCCACTATTTTAAGATCATATTAATACCATCTAGAAGTAATTATTTGATTTCTCCATCAACAACTAAATCCATCATTCATTTCCTATGGAGGGGACTCCTTTTACATGTTCTGGGTTGGTTGGTTTGTTTGTTTGTTTGTTTAAAAAATATATTATTTGAACCAGCTTTTATGAATGGAAGTAAATAGTCATGGGAGCAATAATATAGATTGGTGTTAATGAAGAGCTCTGATAAGTCTTCAAGATCCAAAGGGGTTAAACGGCTTGGTTTAAAACTGACGGTAAACAGCCTCTCAGCCTCTCACAGTCTGAAAGGTTATAGCCCTTATTGCACAGGGTCAACCTGTGTTTCCTGTGGACCCTTCTGGAGCCATCTCAGAAGTGCTAATGTGTGCTTTTCTTGCTTTTTAGCCTATCTTCTTGATAGCATTTTGTCATTGTATGTGCCCAACATATTTCTCACCTTCAGTGCTGGCCATTCTCTGGAGACTTTGGCTGATGACAAAAAGGCTACTAAACTGAATGGTATTCAGGGACAAGAATTGTTTTAGCCATTAAGACAAGCTATCAGGATAGCTCTTGGTATTTTTGTATTGTGCAATCTTTTAAGAAGTAATGTGCCATTGAAAGACATGGGAAGGGGGAAATGGTACCTTCTACATTTTAACAATTCTAGGAAATTTCTCCTTGAATAAAGGAATGACAGAAAGAAATCAAAATATTTTTAAGGGTGACAGTATATAAAACTTGTCCTGGCTTGGCTTTTATTATTTGATTTTTGAGTTATTGCACACTTCAGGAGTATAATGCATCATCACAGCCTAAAATGGAGAGCAGCATTGTTTATAAAATATCATGCTAAAAAAATCAAAGTGAACTGTAATTTGCCATATGTAAACAACATGCCACTCTCAGACTTGCAGATGCTCCAGATTTGAACAAAATGTAATTGTATCTAGTCATTGGCTTGAAATGTTTGACTGTGAACATTTCCACATATAATTATAATCATAATTAGCACTTCTATACCATCTTTCAGCTAAGGATCTCAGAACACTTCACAAGCATTGATCAAGCCTCACACTTTCCCGGGAAAGGGAGAAATGGGGACTGTACCTTGCAGAGACCATTTCACACAACTGAAATGCAGCCACTTCTGGGGTGCACCATGGCAAACATTAACAGCAAACAACAACATTACACAGCAGTTTAGTTGAGGAAGTGGACAGCTATCCAATTGAAATATGTAAGTAGGCAGAAATATTTTTGTAAGTACCCATGGGGAAATTGGCCAAGCCATATTAACAACTCAGCTGTGAAAATAGCCCCTGGAACTTTTCAGAGGAAAAGTGATCAGGATCTTGATTTTTTAAATCTCATCCAACAGGTGTTATCTCCACCAGCACAGTCTCCACTGCTAAAATGCAAAGGGTTCAGTGCTGATTCTGGAGAAAAAAATGCCACTAATTGAGTACACGACTGAACGACACTCTGTTTCTCGCAGCATCTTGGATTCCCTTGGGAGATTCCCTTCCAAGTACTAGCCTGCTTCTACTTAACTTTTTATGATCTCATAGACTCACAGTAAAGGTGATACGGAACACCACCAAATAAGTAGCCTATATTCTCTCTAGATGATCCTTCTGTAGAAAAAGAAATGCTGTGGAAATCATGTATCAATCAATAGTTACATTATACATGCATTTGTGTATATGCTTGCTTAGTATGTGGTGCTATTGTTAAGGAAATACTCGTCCAGATTAGATAGATGTAGGAAAACAATGGATTCCTAAAGATAACAAACATAAGGAAATATTGTCTAGATAGGGACAAAAATACATGATGCATCAATCTTCTTTTTAGGTGCTACCCAGCTGTCTCTTCTGGTAATGCCCCATATAAGATATTTTTTTACAGGCTTTTGCTGCAAAATATCAAACCACTCCTTAATTTTTTTACTTAACCTGTGTTGGCTCTTCAAACTAAACTCAAGAATGGCACAATTTTAATCTGTTCTCTGAATTCTAAATCAATTTTTGATTACCCCTGTTTATTTTCCTTATCGGCATTTTCACTTGCACCTTTCCTTTACTTTGCATTAGGTCTCTCTAGTGGATTGTAGTTCTCTTTGATTTCACATGGCTCTTTGTTAATTACTATATCATTATTATATAGTCTGGCTGCAGTAGCTACATCACATAGTGTGTGTTTTTTACTGTCTGATACAATGTTGATTTTATGTGTCCAGAATACCTCTCTTCTAACATAGTCTACAAACTTTCTCCTCTCATTTGCTACAGAAATGTAAATGTAGAAAATGACATTGGTAGATTTGTTTGCCTTTTTAAAAATTTTATTCACAAGCATTGAAAGTGTTTATAGGTGGATTGATATATCTTGGTCATGCTAATAGTTGTCTTTGTTAAGGTTTCTGCCCATTCTTTCCTAGCATTCAAATTCTGAAACCTAGTTTCTTACAATGTTAATATAAAAAAGCAAGTAGCGGTAGATTGATTACACACAGCATCGTATTATTAAGCAGAACAGAAAAGAAGGGCATTTCAAAATATAATCCTCCTTTCCCAGGAGTATTTGTCTTGTTCTCCATGAAGTTAAAGGTCTGAAATAATGTGCCCATCAGGAGCTCAATGTTGCATGTCCATGCCAGTTGGTCCAAGGGCTTGTTATGATGGTAATGACCTGCTGAAACGTGAGCTTTGATGGCAACAATACAATTGCTACCAGCTCACCCGCTGGGAGAAATATTTTATTATTGTCAAATGCCCTCCACAGAGATTCGTTTTGCCTGTTCCTGTTTAAATTAAATTCAGAGCCGAACTGCATTATTATTTCTCTGGAGTATATTTGAAATAAACAACTAGTCTTCAAATTTAGGATTCCTGGCTAGTTTAAATTTTCTTATTAGCAGAAAAATTACAAGAGGTGACAACATAGCTGCAGGAATATGAGTATGGCAGCTGTACAAGAGATTTACACACTGAGCACATGGCCTAAAAGCACAAGAACTCCCTTCTACTTTACAGATGCCAGCCAAATTAATAATTAACTGTGCCATAAATTCTGCAGTCTCAAAGAATGATGTCCAATAGGAACAATGCTTTTCTGTGTCTTACTGTAGGAATTTTGTCACAAGACAACATGGAGGCTCTTCACGGAGGCGTGTTACTCAAATGTAAAAATCAGACTAAGAAACCAGTACCTGCCACTCCCTACCATAGCAGCTCAGTGAGTGACAGCATGACTTCTGAGACCTGAAGAAGAGCTCAGTGTGGCCCAAAAGATTGTCTCTTTTACCAGTAGAAGTTGGTCCAAAAAAGATATTACCTCATCCACCCTGTGTCTCTAATCGCCTGAGACCAACATGGCTACAACACTGCAAATAGCATGACTTCTGAGTCGTTTATTGCTGGTTGCCTGAGGCATAACTGCATCATTCTGCCAGCCCTGACTCACTGCGAGTTTTGCTACAGATTACACGGGCCAAGTTGCCCACTCCATCAACTAAACTCACATACAGGAAACTCCGAGTTCCCACTCTTGGAATTTCATTCAATATTCTTCTGTTGGGGAGTGGAGTTCCCATGCACACCTATGGAACTGCTCAAGAGATTGATGGAACTAAAATGTGCAAATAGCTGAGAATTTAGGACATCAGTCAGTAACACGGGGCTCCATACCACATCCTGACTCCATGGCACCACAGTGTGGTAGCTGCCAGCAATTCTTCTGCCAGGGGAGTGTCTACATTGAAAAACATGTGTTCTTAACTTAGGTGAGCTAACTTGCGTCAGCTAACTTGGGTTAAAGTAGAAGGGGAGACATGGTAACTTTGGTTAGCAGCTCATGGTCAACCCCAGGCTCCTCTATACGGTTTAACGTTTGCTGCTAAATCTGTTAAAAGCCAGGTTGATGGCTCTTCCCTGCAATCTTATCTGCAATAGCTAGCCTGAGTTAAGAACACACTTTTTTTTTTTTTCTGGGCAGTGTAGCCCTATACTGAGTCAGGGCTGTTGTATTCAGGTTGTGTAATTCTGGAGTGTTTGGAGAGGCAGGAGTAATAGTGCCACAGTGAGCCAGTCTTTCCCTAGCACTGCCCTGCTGAAGTCCCAACAGCACATCTCTCTTGCAGAGGGAATCCCCCTGGCTCATAGTGAGTGACTATACCACCCACCCACCCACACACACACACACTGCTCTCCCTTCCATAACTGGGGGGATTTTCTGCTCCGTTTTGCTTCCCTCTGCTCTGAACAGGGACCCAATAGCATGAGATTTATTGTTCTTTTCTAAATAATTTTCCTAGTAAACTCTGATTAGAGACCTGTAAAATTACAACTCTCAGCCTCTGCACAGTGTAAGCAGGGAGCTAAATGCAGTCATGGAGTAGTCTGTATAAATAAGGTGTCCTAATAATGACTGTTTGCATTTACTGAGCACCTTTTGTCCAAAAAAGTCAATGGGGGGGCGTGTTGTTATTTTTACTTGCTAGGTGGGTAAAGAGAGGCATTGGAAAGTTAAGTGCCTTGCTCATAATCATACCACAAGTCAATGGCTGAGTCAGGCCAGAATCCAGCTATCTGACATCCAGCTGTGCAATCTAAGCATTTAAAAATACTGAACCTCTGGTACAGGTACAGCACATCTCTGAAAAAGTCACCCCACACCATTTAGTTGTTCAGGTCTGGAAAGGATGAAACAGCTATCATTGTTCAGGTTGACTTTTCAGAGAAAGTATACAATGGTGATTGAAAGGGGTTAAAAGGAAAATATTTTTATAGGGCAAGAGAATTAAAATCACACTCTTAACACTCTCCAGTTCAATCTACCATGCTCTAGCTAATTTCACAGCTTCACTGGGAATGTCCACAAGGTGAGGGACTGTCAGTAAAAGGAAGTCAATAAGGAGGACACACTTCTGGTTTGCGGTCTCCAAGGTCTTGCAAAAGTGCCAGTTTTACTTGCCAGAGTTTAACTCTGAGCCTTTAGGATTCCTAGTTTCTCCCCATCCCATCCCCACAGCCCATGCTACTTCCAGGGAAGACTCTGTGTAACAGACTGATGAGCTTTTTAGTGACAATCATCCACTGAGCCCACCCTCCTGCCACCCAGACACGTTATTTCCCACCACCCTTGCTTCCATGTTCTTCAGAGCCTCACTGCACTGGGAAGAGAACAGGTAGGTTCACTCCATGTTCCCCTCCCCACCTCACCCCCATCTGAACATGCTTTGCATAATTTGTCCCTTAGAGTTCCGTTATTTAAAACCTCTCTATTAATAAATTGTATTGGACACATCTGAGCTTGAGTTACTACTTAGGAATACATATGGCGCGGCCTCCGAGAAGTTGGGTTGTAGCCTATAAGTGCCAGTATGTTCCTCCCTGCTTCATTCCCCACCCTCAATCAAATACTGAACCAGTTTGCATGGCATGCTAATGATTAGCCATTAAACACCCTCATGTAATTATGTTGTGGCTACTGTGTTTTGACCAACTTATAAAAGCTGCTCTAAGCACAAATGGTTTTTTTGTTTCCCAATAGCGATTTGCTGTCTGTTGCCATTAAGAACCTACACTTATCAAAAAACAAAAACACAAACGTGTGTAGCGACGTCCTATGGAAGGCTTTTATTATGGGATTCCCTAGACAGGTTAGGGACCCAACCCTGGGCTGTGCTGAGTGCTTCCCATGAGGCACTGAATACCCGCAGCTCCCACTGACCTTAACGGGAGCTGCAGCTGCTGCTCACCATGCAGCACCTAAGGGTAGGGGGCCCATGCCAACCTTACCAAAGTGCCAGAACACATTAGGGATGGGAGTAATTTAAGCGTTCCTGCTGCTTATATCTGTGCTCAGGCTACCAGACCACACCTCTCTGTTTCTTTAGAAAAAATGACCAGAGCAGAGGCATAAGTGTGTAATCAGAACTGGCACTAGCAACGTGCTGGACGAGAGGTTATGTGTGTCACTAAAATGCAAGTAGCAGGGAAAGGCTGATACAAATGCTGTAATCTCTGCATGGGGCACTGCCCCCATCAGTCTCACGTGATGCTCTAAAACCAGCCCTTGTTAACAAAGGCAGTACAGGGACAGGCATCTCATAAAAATCTGACACAAGTCTTGTTTCATGGCGAAAGTACAACTTTAGGGAGGGGATTAGTGCAAACCTACAGGGTGTGTTTTCCTTTGAGACTGGAAACCCCTTCACTGCAAGCCCTCTGAGACAGTATTGCTTGTCAATGGTTTCTGAAGCAGGAGGGCCAGAGTCTCTGGTATGGCTGAGTTGTGCTCTTGTAGTTTTAAGGCACCTTTGCTTTTCCTTAATCCCAAGGACATTGAGTTGGCCCAGTCCTCAGCATCTGACTACCTGTGGCACTTAGCTGTCATGCCAGCAGATGGGGATCAGCCACATGCAACAGCAGTTTGGCTGAGCCACTTTGCCCTCCACATGGGGAGCACAGGAGCAGCTTGCTGCACTAGCCCTGTGCGCTTGGGAGGTTTCCTCAAGGAGCGCTTTCCGATGAGTTTACATCTACATTGTGCCACAGGACCAGCCCAAAGCAACCCTAGCGAGGCCAGTGATTAAGCCCAGAGAGTTTTCTCATGATTAAAGAAGGAGCTAGGGAGCCAAGATTACTGATATGTATTCTCTCCTTTGCCCTTGCCTAGCTGTGTTATCACTTAATGTCTCTTTATTCTAGCTTGCCCATCTATAAACTGGAGATAAACGGGGAAAAAATGTGTCTCTGTTTCCCTTCTCCCTGTGTATTGATACCCACTGGGTTATTGCCTTCTGGAAACAGGCAAAGCAATGCTATGCCTGGGGGGGCGGCATAGCCATAGAAGTATGAAGCAACTATCAAGGACTGTGAATGAGCTATAGAGTCACAGAATATTCAAAAACCATCGTAGCAACTTTCTGTGTTATATGTAGGGCCCTACCAAATTCACAGTCCATTTTGGTCAATTTCACGGCCATAGGCTTTTAAAAATCATAAATTTCATTATTTCAGCTATTTAAATCTGAAATTGCATGGTGGTGTAACTGTAGGGGTCCTGACCCAAAAAGGAGCTGTGTGGGGCGGGCTCGCAAGGCTGTTGTAGAGAGGGTTTGCGGTATGGCTACCCTTTGCTCTGCATTGCTGCTGGCGGCGGCGCTGCCTTCAGAGCTGGGCAGCTGGAGAGCGGCAGCTGCTGGCCGGGAGCCCAGCTACGAAGGCAGAGCCACCACCAGCAGCAGCAGCAGCAGCAGCAGCTCAGAAGTAAGGGTGGCCTGGTTTGGTATTGCCACCCTTCCTTCTGCACTGCTGCCGCTCTCCGGCCACCCCGTTCTGAGGGCAACATAGAAGTAAGGGTGGCAATACTGCAACTCCCCTAAAATAACCTTGTGACCCCCCCTGCAACTTCTTTTTGAGTTAGGTCCCCCAGTTTGAGAACCGCTGGCCTCCCCCATGAAATCCGTATAGTATAGGCTAAAAGCACACAAAAGACCAGATTTCACAGCGGAGACCAGAGTTCACAGCCTGTGACACGTTTTTCATGGCCATGAATTTGGTAGGGCCCTACATTTATATCATATCCTCAGAGTATGGCAGCAAAGAATCCTTTGGTATGTCTGGGGTAGTGAGACGTCTTGCAAGGTCATTGTAAGAATAGTTTTGATAATGCTGTGGAAGGTAAATGTGCCTGCAACAAGAGGATTTTATATAGTTACTACACTGAACCCTTTCCCACATGGAAACCTAGACTCAGAAATCCTCTCACAAGGTGACCAGGGAAAAAAGTGTACAATGAAGTGCGGACGGTTGGGGGGAGGGGACGACACCCTGCTTCTCTACAGGAACCAAATGTCTCACTAAATGACTTGCTGAGCCAGGCTATTCTTAGATCTTACATATAAATGGGATACATCTTTTAACCAGATGATTCAGGAAAAAATTCCAACTTCTAGTGAGAAAAGATTTAAGGTCAGCTTCTGTACTTCACACTACAAAACCTTTTCACACGGACAAAGGGACCTGCAAATCTAACTGTCACATGTTTTATAACATGAAGAAAACCAGGAGATTTCCATGACATCCAGGTTTGTTTTTTTTCAGGGCTGTACTAGGTCCTTTACAGCCTGCTTTGGAAAAGGTTGGGGGAAGGAGGGTGATATTGATTATTTATGAAGGACTGAAACTAACTTCTTTCCCTGCCTCCGTTTACCTATTAGTTACTGGGAGAGTCTTTGCAAGGTACTATGCGTTTTTGATGCATAAAACGCATATGCCTTATCCCATTGGTCTGCAGATTGTTATAGTTATACACACACATAGCAATGTACATTTCTGTTTTTCCTGAAAAGACTAATGACCTTCAGGAGCTTAAACATGTTTCAGCTCACTGGTATAGGTGGGGCTCCTCTGCTGCCCATGTGAATTCAGTTGCAGGTTTGGGACCAAGCTCACTAACATACAAATAGCCCCCAGTATAAAATATATCGCCTAGAGTGGCATTAATGACCTGGAATTTGAGTTCTTGTGACAGGGTGGACTAGGCCCTGAGGCCCCCTGCTGGAGATCTTGTGGCCCTGCCACACCCGGCCCCAGAAAAGACAGTAGAGAGGTCCTCCAAGCTGCCTAGAGTGGTTGTGTGGGAAGCAGCCTATCAGGGCCCACCAAGCTAGCATAAGAAGAGCTGCAAGCTAACATGAGTTCAATTCCTTGTTAGAGTTGGAGGGCAGTGGATGGTGCTTTGGGTTGGTTACCACCAAGGATAAGGCCCTGAGATAAGGGTAAAGGATGTGCTGGATCCATGTGGGAGTGGCACAGGGAATTGTAGCACCAACACAGTTTATTTAAAGGGACATGATGGTGGCTGCTATCTGTTGGGTCCATGGGCTGGGACCTGGAGTAGAGGGTGGATCTGGGTCCCCCACACCAGCCACTGGGATACTGGCCTGGACTTTGATGCACTATAGAAGGGGAACTGAACTCTTTTAGTGGCCTGGCTGAAGAGCTGGGGCCAGAGAGGTGAAGAGTCCCCAGGGAAGGAGCCCTGGGGGATATGACCCCACACCAGGGCTGGGATTGCTTAAAGAGCAGAGATAATTCAAGGTAGCCCAGAAGGGGCTGAGAGGCAGTTTTGACCAGGTTAGTGTGATAGGCCCTGTTGGACTGATTGATGAGTGAGCCCCAGGATAGGGCTGCAGATTGAAGGACTTTACAGAGGGTGCTGAAATAGACACCCCCCCTCCCACTTCCTTGTACTTATATCCCAAAAGGCCTTTGCTTTTTTCACATAGACTGCATGTGACTTGGTCAGAAGGCTGAGTTGCCAAAGACCCGCCACAAACAAGTAGAGAGAGAGTGTGCAGGCATACCCACTTGGCCAGTGGGTGCATGTGAGAGGTGAGTGCACCCTGTTATAGTCCTGTAATGGAAGCAGAGAAAATACCTTTATGGTTTATTTTGTAAATATCTCAAGAAATGAGTATAGGCCTAAAGTCTGTTTGTTTGAATATTACTTTATTAATAACTAGAACTCAGCACTACTCTTGCCAGCTTGGATTAAAATGCCTTTCCAGGTGAGTGAGAGATTACATATATTTATGCATAGCCCCCTTATTACCTGAGTCTAATGGAGAACCTTCAGTAGCTATTAGCTGTACAGGGCCTATGGCACGTAGCTGAGCAGACCAGATTCTATTCTGTAGTGTTCAGTGGTACACATGCACACTAACCACTTCATTACAATATGTATATTGCTGATGCTTTATTCTACTCCTACTCTCTATTTAAAAACCAACTTTGCAATGGATTAAAACTTTCAAGTAGATCCTCAGCTAGTAGCTGCTTTAGAAGTAAATATTAATTAAATTCAAATGAACTCACCAGCTGTTCCACTTGAAGGAGAAATTCCTTGTTACCGTCTCCCTTCGCCCCCCCCCCTTAATTCAGTGGACCCAATCCTGGCAAAACATGACACAGAAAAGATTTGCTAGCTCACCAAATCCATCCCCTTTCAAGTGTAGGAAACTGCCACACAAGAAAGGCTGAGTCAGACCCTGCTGCCATTAAACTCTTCAGTGGGAGCAAGATAAGACCCATTAAACTGATAATGCTACTTGGGATCTTAGCCAAAAGGCCAAATGCATTCAAAAGCTGGAAAAAGACACTGCTACTTTTCTGTTTAGTGCTTTCAGCAACAATTTTTGAAATGGTGGGAGAGGTAGAGAGGGAATTCCTTGTTGCCTTCTCTATTCAGAGCAACGCAGTAACCTATAAAACAAAACCTGTTTACAGGTGTTCCTATATTTCATATGTTTCCCCAGATGCTTTTTTTATGGTCTTCCCATCAGGCATCTGAGCAATGAGTGCGTTTGGCACAATATTGTTGACTTTGCGTGCCAACTTGCAACCCTATACAATGTTTAAGGTAATGAAAGAGCCCTCTCTGAGATATTTAAAGAGGTGAACATGCCAAGTGGAAGATGGTTTGGTGTAGAGAGGCTGATATAAGTGGATTTACTGTGAGCCAAAAGGGGTAGCAAGTAATGCAGTAAAATAGTCAAACATATCCATGGTTCTGGGAGATTCTAAAGATGACAAGGTAGTGAGCTGGAGAAAGGAAAGGAAGAGAGCTGGGCATGCAGGCAAATTCGACTGTGGGGAAAGTAAAGCTTTTGAGAGTTGGGAGGAAAGACTAAAAGAATGTGGCAATGGAAACCCAAGCAAGAAAGAGGAGTTTGTGATGAACAAAAAATGGTGTACTGGAGTGGAAACTGGGTCCATAGGGCGGAATATGAGGCTGGATGCCAGAGAGTAGGAGGAAGAGGGATCAATGTAGAATAATAAGGACATAGTCTTACTATGGGGTTTTGTTTTCTTGTTTTGTTTTTAACTGTACACCGGAGTGATACTTTTACCCTAAAAGCAGGTTTAGAACAAGGTTAAATGGCATCTTTTCTTCAAGTTAAAATGGAAGGCATTGTTCCAAACTGCTCCACTGGAAGGAGCTGTTCATTCTGACTCCTGTCTGCCACTCTGAGATGCATGAGATCGAGGGGACAGAAAACACTAATCAATGGGGGGTGACAGAGAAGAGAAAGTGGGACAAACTAGTGAGGAGACAACTGCACCCTTCAGTGTTGCTTGGACACTTTTTGCCTGTATTGGTAAACTATTAGAGAAGTCAACTGCAAGGGCATTCAGAGCAAATCAAGGCTCAGAAGATCTCTGTGCAGAAAGAGTAGCATGGGTCAGGGAAGCTCAAGAGGCTTGTCTACACTGCAAAGTTGTCAACAAAACTTTTATCTTTCACTGATACTTAAAAAATCCCCCCCCCCCCCCCCGGCCCACGAAAGACAAGTTTTGCCAATGCAATCCTGCCGACAAAGCTAAAACGTGGCTCGCAGGGCTGGAAGTATTTTGTCAGCAAAAGTGCTGAAAAAGAGCGTTTACACAGGCTGACTTTTAGTGACAAGGCTGTGTCTACAAAGCCTTGTCGCTAAAAGCTGTGTGGTGTAGACAAGCCCACTGTGACTGCTTCAGTCTTACTGCAATGAAAATAATTTTATCAAGTGTTTCAAGGCCGGCTTCTTACTCAGAAACCTCCCTTCTCTTCAGAGTGCAATGTCAGCTGAGGTCTCTCAGAAGACTCAGAGCCCAATTCTTCACAGCTTGGCAGCTTGTGTAGTCATTTACACCTGTGTAAGCTGAGTGGGAACTGCTAACATTCTGATTTGGTAGCAGTTTACACCTACTTTGCACTCACAGGGTATAGTTACACACTACAATAACACTATTAATAAATGACTGCACAAGGTGCAAATCTGGGATGAATCTGGTCTATGGGATGTAAAGCCACTGTGTCTCATGCACACTCTTGAGGTAGAAAATAGAGGAGACAAGCTCCTATTCAGGGAGAGAGTCTTGAAGAAAAAGTGCTAGCCTGGATCTTCTTCCCAAGATCCCTTCTGTGGTCTGAGGAGCCTTTCCTTTGTCACGCTCTGTACCTTAGGGGAACAACCCGCACCCCCAGTGTCATCCTTGTAAAATGATTGTGTGGTAGACAATGCAAAGTTTGTCATGTCGGGTGTCTTCGGAAGGCCCATGATGCACTGAGCATGGTTGTTATAGTAATGTTACAGGTTATAATTTCATGTATATAGTTATGAGGCTGAAAATGTGTCCTTGTGGCTTAAAGCAAGCCCAGACAAAAACTCTCCAAGAACAGAGAGGCAGTTCACACCTCATCAGGGCATGTATGGGACAAATGCAGCCCAGCCTCACAGGAACAAAGGATGCTGGCCTAGGCAGCAACAAAAGGATCTGTTAGACCCTGGAGTGAGTCACCCCCCACCTTCCTTTGGTCAGTTTAGAACTGCGAAGAGGTAATGCTCACCTGACTCTGAAGGGGAGGGGGAGCAAAGCCAAGAGGGAAGAAAGGACATGATAAAAGGGATAGACATTTGCCATGCTTCCTCTCTCTTCCACCTACATATATAGACACCAAACCAAGAGACGGAAGCGCTGATCAAACGGGAGAGCCTGGCTGAAAAGTAACCAGCAAGCCTGTGGTGAGAAGCATCTAAGTTTGTAAGGGCATTGAAAGTATTAAGATCAGCTTTGAATGCCTTTTGCTTTTATTTAATTTGACCAAATCTGACTTGTTATGCTTTGACTTATAATCGCTTAAAATCTATTTTAATAGTTAATACATCTGTTTTTGTTCTATCTGAAGCAGTGCGTTTGGTTTGAAGCATGTCAGAGACTCCCCTTGGGATAACAGCCTGGTACATGTCAATTTAACAAAGAAATTGATAAACTCATATAAGCTTGCAGTGTCCAGCGGGCATAACTGGACTTTGCAAGATGGAGGTTCCTTGGGTTGTATCTGGAACTGGAGATATTGGCTAGCATCATTTGGTTGCAAGTAGCTAGGAGTAGCTTACATGCCAGAGACTATGCATGAACAGCCAGGAGTGGGGGTTCTCACAACAGAGCAGGGTAAGTCTGGCTCCCAGAGTCAAGGATTGGAGTGACCTAGCAGATCACCAGTCCAGATCACACCAGAAGGGAATATCACACCTTTCACTCTGCTGAGGTCAGGGAAAGTCAATCAATGGAGGTATTACTGCATTAGATGGAAATCATACCAAACTTGGCAGGTGGGCTGAGATTCACCTTGAATGTTTAGGTTTGTTCTAACTAAAAAATCTACAGGTATGAACCTGTGCAAACTGAAACCCTAGATGTAGTGCCTAGGGGGCTCAACCCCATTGTTCTAGGCACTGTACAAACATAGAACACAGATTGTCATACTTTAGGGACAGGGACCATCTGTCCTGAGAGCTAGGGTGATCAGATGTCTCAATTTTATAAGGACAGTCCTGATTTTTGGGTCTTTTTCTTATATAGGCACCTATTACCTCCGCTCCCTGTCCCAATTTTTCACACTTGCTGTCTGGTCACCCTACTGAGAGCTTGCACAGTCTAATTTAGGACAAGATGAGATGTGTATATTTGTCCACTAGGAAATGTGCTGCTTGTTCCCATCTGATAGCCTATGCACAATTTTGGGCTGTACCAGTTTAGACTGTCTTTGAATCAGTAACCTAGAGGTGAAAGGCTCTATATCACATTACCAAGCCCATGATCCATCCAATCCCTCAGACAGTAGTTTTTAATCCTAGATCTTTGTATAATGGATCATGAACTATTTTGTTGATTACAATTTTAAAATGGAAACCCTTGATTTATTGCACACATGGCACTGGAGAATTAAGAGATTTTTTTATTTTGAGACAGCTGAAAAACTGATTACAGCACTTCTCTTAAAGCAACTATTTACACCATTTTATAATATGTATCTTCTCAACTGAACTATAGCAATAAAAATCATGCCTGGGAGAGTCTCATTAGAAGTTGGATCAGTTTTTATATGGGAGAAAGAATTCTTTGGCCTCTTTGAACCAAAATCCTAGTTCTAGCAGCTTTAAGCTGTTGCTTTTATGTAAGAGGAATATCTGGATGGGGTATAGTCAGTATAGTGACTACCTTTCCTGTTGGTCTTCTGGCACAGGAGTCATGGCCAAGATAAATGGGGTGGGGCCACGATACCCCTGCAGTTATTTCTGGCAGCTGGAATGGCCCTGATTCAGGCAAAGGGTGGGAGAGGTAAAAAGGTATACAGAGGTGAAGTGATTTGCTGGAGTTCACAAAGAAGGTCAATAGCAGAGCTGGGATTAGAATTTAGGAGTGAAATCCTGACTTCATTGATTTAAATGGGGCCAACATTTCACA
Source organism: Lepidochelys olivacea (assembly GCF_965140295.1). Classification (NCBI taxonomy): domain Eukaryota; kingdom Metazoa; phylum Chordata; order Testudines; family Cheloniidae; genus Lepidochelys; species Lepidochelys olivacea. The sequence goes on from NC_140413.1 coordinate 164,970,243, forward strand.
GTACGCCTCCTGATTTCCAGTTCAGTCTCCTTTTTAGAGCATGCTGCTTTTCCTGGAGCCTGCAAAATTGGTACACTTTCTCTTTTGTCCCATCCACTGAGCTGCACTGACTGCAGCTCAGAATCTAGGTCTCCCTCTGCATATGCTATTGCCAGTAAGCATACCCCTTTACTACAGGACAAATAAGAAATCACATTTGTAAAAAATCTTTCAAAGCAATTCTCATATGTTCTGAGTAATTCTGAAAGTCTTCAGCAAACAAACCAAAGTAGGAAGAACTAATCTTCACAGATTAATTTTGTTCTCTAGCCCCATTTTATGGGGCAGCAATCTTGCAATGATTATTGATTATCAGGCAGGATTTCTAATCCCCTTAAGGTCATTAAGTGTACTTAATTAAAGAGCAGTTAGCAAGCTTCTCTTTACCAAAGTAATAGTGGCTGTTAAAAGTGATTTGCACATTACCAGTATGGTGGCTATTACTCTAATGGTCAATTTGTCATTTATATTTTCCAAAACAAATACATTTGGTAGGTCAAATGAGTGCAAAAAAGCATCAGACATGTACTTGTTACAATATATGTGAAAAGCAACGGTCAGGAAGATTTTTTTTTTCTTAACGCACATAAATGTGAATGCATTTGTTTTACTTTAGTTGTACATTTTATCTTAAGGTGAAGGGTATAATAAGTAGGCACCATTTTCTATTTCTTTTATACATGCCAATATCTGGATATTGATGTAGGTTAGATATTAGAAATCTATCATTATATTCAAATTTGCATATAATCTTAAATCCCCACTGAAATTACTTTCTCAGATACTGGGTTTTGCAAATTTTTCATAATCTCAGGCCAGAGGAGAATATTTCTGGAAAGTTTTAGAGAAATCTGTTCAGTCTTTTATTTTATTTTTTTGAGGGAGAAAGTTTGGGGAGAAACACGTTATGAGCATTTGAAAAATCATTTCTGAATGTGCTCAGCTGAGTTTTCCTAACAAATTTCAGCAGTCCCTAATGAAGCTGTGACCCTTTTGAAATCACTAAAATCTGTGGATTCTCCTTGCTTGATCTAATTAGTGCCTGTTAAAGAGAGGGGTTTAGTTTCTCAGGTTGCTACTGGGATGATTTTTTTGAGACTGAAACACACCCTACAAAATAAAAGCCTGCAATGTTAAAAGCCTGCAATGAGAAAAATCTCAGGTATAAAAAAATATTGTGGCAAATATTTTAGGTCTCTCTTTTCCCACAACCCCCACTTTCATTTTTAACCAAATCTTAAAACTTTTTCCTTTGTGCAGATACAGTTATTTATTCCTTTTTCTAGTGGCAAATAGGATTGTTCACCTGATGGAAGAAAGCACCTCTTTTGAGCTCTGAAAGGTGACAGGATATCACCTCTTAAACATATCCTTGGTCGAGGACTGCGCATTCCCCATTTTTGGATGTCAGGTCGGGGTCGTTTGGGACTCTTAGGGGGAGAGGGATAGTCCACATTTGTGGGGAAAAGAGGAAATGTTTCTATAGAGGCTTTTTCTTTTCTTGTCTTAATGGCAGCTGTTTAGGGGTTTGGAGTTGACAGGGACGGGCAGAGTGCAGGCAAGGTGGAACAAAGCTGCATAAATAATACATTCAGCTGCATAATACATGCAATTCATAATCCATCCAGGAAGAGAAACATATCAAATTACATATGGGTAAAATATATTTGAGTAAAAATGTCAGTCAATAAACAACAAGGAAATTGCAAGCTGTTCATAGGCAATCCATGCTGAAACAAAACAAGCTCCCCCTCCAAAAGGAGGGCAAATTCATAAAAGGGCTTGAGTGTGCCATCCTGAATGATGCATGGGACTACCTTTGGAGAAAGGGATTATTCAGTATGACTAATGGTACAAAAATTCTCTATCCTTAAGGACCCTGCTCCTGCTCCCACTGTGAAGCCAAGGGGAGTTTTGCATTGACTTTATTGGGAACAGGCTTGGGGCCTAGTTATTAATGCTTGATGGTGCCATAGCACATGCATAACATCTTCATTTTAAATATGTGCATACTGTTAGGTTTCCTCCCACTACATTTAATTTAGATATTTTCAAGCAGCTTACCAGCTAACAATCTTTTAATATTCTATTTATTTAATACTGTTGCTTGGGATGCCCATATAATCAGATAAGGGTCATTAAATCACTTTTGTGATTAAATAGGATAATACTATTTATTCGCTTTACTCACCCTATTAATATTAGAGCTTATGCTGACTATATTTTGATATTTAAAATGAAGTTATATTTTTTCAAATATCATAATTATATGAAAAGGCTATATTATCTCATTGTGAGGATTACCTTCCTGTACCTTATCCACCATAATGTCTGCACATATTGGCCTTCAGATTTCCTCATGTTAGCTGCTGACCTCAGGCATTTCTCTGGTCTCCCATCTGGCATCTGTTATTTATCCTCCACATAGTTCTAAAACATGTCCTCCCCCACGATTCCTTAAGATTTGCTGAGTAGTCACTCTTAACTATTCATGCGCCCAATGATATCTGCTTCATTCAAAAGACAGTTTGCATTTTCCGGGGGGCCTGCAAACCAACTTTTCACCTGTTCCTTTCTCCAACTGCAACCAAATTCTGTCAGGAGATGGGCATGATATCTTGCTGAAGGACTACCATGGAGAAGCCATAAAAACTGCTTTCCAGGGCTATTAACTTTGAAAGACTATCAACTACTGAAAAAACAATGAGGAGTCCTTTTGGCACCTTAGCCCGTGAAAGCTTATGCTCAAATAAATTTGTTAGTCTCTAAGGTGCCACAAGGACTCCTCATTGTTTTTGCGGATACAGACTAGCACGGCTACCACTCTGAAACCTATCCACTACTGGCTTACCTGCCTGGAACAATGGATCTTCTACACTGGTGTGGCAAGCCTGAGGGGGGTTGGAGCTGACAATCATCACACGTAGGCAGGAGGGGCTTTTGCTTGCCTGAAACCCTATCAGAACTTCATGGGGTGAAATCAGACTGGGGAGGGTGCAGCTCGGGACTTTTGTTGTTGTCAATGAACTCTAACTCTTTTTAGTGCTTTGAATAATAGTGTCTGTTAAATACCTTTGCTAAGCCTGTGTTCCTTGCTTTCCTGCCATGTTGTCTCCAAACGGGTTAAATTAGAAACCCAGAATGCCCACAGTTTAGGTGGAACTTTGTGTGTGTGTGGGTGTGTATGAGAGAATAACTGGGGAGGCTCAGACTGAGGTTGTGATTTTTGGGGATAGTGTGTGTCTGGACAGGGGGGTTCCAATTCCCAAAGAAGAGTGTCAGATGAGGTTGAAACCCGGGAATGGGCCCTAGACACCCATAGCTAGAAATAGTGACTATACGCTAGCCAAACCGAATTGCATTGGAAGCATGTGGGATTGTGACAGACAGGTGACCATACAGAAAGGCACTAGGTCAGGTTGTAACAAGGGGATTGCAAAAGTTTTCACTACTTATGAAATTTTGAGACTTCTGAAAACTTCCAGACAAACGGTTATAGAGCTGGGCAGAAACCTGGAACTATTTTCTGGAGACATTTTTTCAATTTTGTGTTTGTTTGCTGAAATTTTGAAATGTTCTGATGAGTTGTAAACCTCTACACGTACACACACAGGCAGACTCCTTCCTTACCACTTCCCTCCAATATGTAAACTGGCCATTCAGGCTTGCTCCATGTTTTGTGCTCCCTATTCCTCTCCTGCAAAAACAACAACTTGGCAGCTCTCCTCTCCTGCTGCTGCTCTTCACTGGCTCCTGTCCGTAGCTCCTCCCTGGTCTGCTTCTCCCCTGCTTTGTCAATAGTCTATTACCAACTTGCCAGTTTAAAACTCTCTCCCTCTGTGCAAGCATGTGAATTCTCACTCCTGCACAGCAAGGCCTCCTTATTCACATGTTTAAACAAATGGATGCTGAATGAGTTTGTGCTGCTTCTGTGTTGATTTCCTGTTACTATTTTAGTCAATGAGCTTTACTATCATGAATGAAAGCAAATGTTAAGCTTGAATGTTTCAATATTCACCATCAATACATTTCAAAGAGTGGGCCAGATCCTCCCCGAGTCTTGATCTTTTCCCACTGAACTAGGAGTCACTAGGAGTTAGGGTTGCCAGGTGTCCAGTTTTCAACTGGAAGGCCTGGTTGAAAAGGGACCCTGGTGGCTCTGGTCAGCACTGCTGACCAGGCAGTTAAAAATCCGGTCAGCGAGGCTGAGGCAGGCTCCCTGCGGCTCCTGGAATCAGCGGCATGTCCTTCCTCTGGGTCCTATGCATAGGGGCGCCCAGGGTGCTCTTCACACTGCCCCTGCCCCAAGTGCCAGCTCTGCAGCTGCCATTGGCCATGGTTCCTGGCCAATGGGAACTTTGGGGGTGGTGCGCAGAGTCACCTGGCTGCACCTCTGCATAGGAGACGGAGGAGGGGAGACATGCTTAAGGTAAACTTCCAGGAGCTGCTTAAGGTAAGTGCTGCCTGGAGCCTGCACCCCTGCCCTGATCCCCCTCCTGCCCTCCACACCCCCTGGTCCCAGCCCAGAGCACCCCTCTGTACCTCAAATCCCTCATTTGTGGCCCCACCTCAGAACCTGCACCCCCCAGCACAGAGTCTATACCCCCTCCTACACCCCAACCTCCTGTCTCAGCCCAGAGCCCCCCCCTCATACTCCAAACCCCTTATCCCTGGTCCCACCCCAGAGCCCGCACCCCCAGCTGGAGCCCTCATCCCCTCCCACTCCCCTGCCCCAGCCCTGTGAAAATGAGTGCGGGAGGGTAGGGAGAGCAAGTGACAGAGGGAGGGGAGATGGAGTGTGTGGGGCCAGGGCCTGGGAAGAGGGTTGAAGCAAGGGTGTTCAGTTTTGTGCGAGTAGAAAGTTGGCAACCCTACTAGGAGTATAGCTCAGATCCACAAAAGTACTGAAATCCAATGGCAGTCAGGTGTCTAAATACCTATGTGGATCTGGGCCTTTGCCATGAACTTCAATGGGAACAGGATCAAACCCCAGCATAGCTCCACTGAAATAATTTACACCAGTTGAGGATCTGGCCCTTAACTAATCAACTATAGTGCAAATTTCAATTTGTGAATTTTACATTAGTATGTGACTTTGAAATTCACACTGTTGTTGTTTGGACATAAATCATCTGGTCAGGGAACAAAGAGAATATCTTATGGTTTGCTATGTCACTTACAAATGCAGCCCAAACTTTGCAAAAATAGCAAACTAGTTGTAAACAACCTAAAGATCTGGAATTATGTGAAGAAACTCATAGATGACTTTAAAATATCAAATACTGAATAATTTTGCAACTTGTTTGTAGACTATGATTAATGTCCTCTTTATGAATTATTTGGTACATATTATTCACCCAGCTCTAGTCAAATATACCTGTAGAGTAGGTCAGTATTATCCATATGGGGGAATGACTATACAATTGTCAAGTTAATAGCCACAGAGGGAATCAGAGTAAAGACCAGCAACTGAATCCATTCTATTATCTGATACTGCAGTTCGTTCAATGCTCCTTTCATTGAAATTGTTGTTCTGATGAATGTCTTAATTTATATAATTAAGAGCTTTAAACCAAGACTCAAGTAGGAAAAATTTTTACAAGGGGAATGCTCCTTCCTTCTGTCCTCTCCTTATACACTGGAGGGAACTGGATTACTAGACTGCAGATTTAAATCCAACTTGGTTGGTAGTGTTTGAAAGGTATCCTCTCATGGCTTGGTGACTTGTGGAAAAGGAGTTTGATGATTTCAATCCAGGTACCACACCTTAGGGGCAGTATAACAATCCACACAAACAAATTGTTCTCATTGCATAGATACAAATTTTAAAAGGACAATTAATTGTTCCCTTGTTACTAATCTGAGAGGAGAGGTCAAGCACTGACTAGGCAGTGGGAGTGAATTACTTTCCCCCACCTAGAAGTTATCCCTCCAGGTCAGGACTGAAGCACATTGACTACTTCCAAGGGAATATCTTTATTATCATGTAAATGCTCTACCTAGTTATATGAGCATGATATTTTTCATAATAAACTAAATGGTCATCTAGGCAGCTTCAAAAGGAAAGCACTTGCATAGGGCAATTCTACTGTCCAATTATTTGCAGTTTGTTCAGGAAGTAGGCCTCATCCTGAGCCAAATCATTAATCCTCACTCAAGCATTCTGATTTTCAATAAAATGGAGTAGGTATTTGTTCCACATAAGTAGGACACAAAGCTTTATTTATCAGAGAAGCAATATCCTGCATGAGCATTTTGTATCCAGAAATAGCTTGACTTCATGGCATCATATGAAACAAATGCCCTCAAGAGTCTGCTTCTTGTGCGGTTTGTGCTGTCTCATTATGAGTTGCTGCTGGTGCCTTAACTCAGGCTTGAATGATGTATCAGTGGGCCCCCTCAGGACCTTTACTATAGCAGAAAAGAATCCCATTTTCTGATTATAAGAGTGACACATTGGTGAGGAACACTGAGCACTCGGAGGCACTTTCTATACTTGAATCTTTACAGAAGCTCATGAAAATAAAAAGACCTAAGGGAGATACAAGATGCTATATCCTGTCAGTTTCTCCAGGATATTGTATGTAGTCGTGAAGAGATTTCATCTCACCAATGTGGAAAAGCAGCACTGGCCACTTCACAGGAAGAAAAAAGAGCAGCCATGATCAGTATTGAGGGTTCACCTCAGTTCAGTTCCTTCTCCACCCTTGCACAGATGGACAGATTATGAATTGGCTGCTTGGAAGACAAGCTCCACACCCATAGTCAGGGACTGGGATAAATCTCAAGCTGCAGAATCTTTTGCTTCCTTTTATTACCTTATTTGCTTTCTTGTAATCTATTTCTTGGTGGTTGGGGGAGGAAACTTGTAGACTGTCTTTGTATTTTTTTCTGTTTAGTTATCCCACCACCTTACTCTACTCTGTATAAAATCATACTCTATCTAAAACTAGAGGGGGAAAAAGAGAACAATTTATACAAACCCTTCTGGAATAAGCTAGGGTGAGTAACCTTTCCAGTGTGTCAGAATAAGGGCAACTGGAAGAATCATGGATTGCAATTAGGAAATTGGGAATTCAATCAGCAGCAGATTGCTGCCCTACTTATCTGTCCAGCTTTGTTGTCAGTAACTGAATCACAGTAATCTGTGAATACCTTAAGAGAAAATGTCACGGATGCTGATAGACCAGGTGCCAGCACTTGCATCAGCTGAGCACTGACAAACTCATAGCTGAGGGAACTGGGATTGTTTAGTCTGCAGAAAAGAAGAATGAGGGGGGATTTGATAGCTGCTTTCAACTACCTGAAAGGGGGTTCCAAAGAGGATGGCTCTAGACTGTTCTCAGTGGTAGCAAATGACAGAACAAGGAATAATGGTCTCAAGTTGCAGTGGGGGAGGTTTAGGTTGGATATTAGGAAAAAAAATTTCACTAGGAGGGCGGTGAAGCACTGGAATGCATTACCTGGGGAGGTGGTGGAATCTCCTTCATTTTAAGGTCAGGCTTGACAAAGCCCTGGCTGAGATGATTTAGTTGGGGATTGGTCCTGCTTTGAGCAGCAGGTTGGACTAGATGACCTCCTGAGGTCCCTTCCAACCCTGATATTCTATGATTCTATTAAATCAGCTCAGCTCACCTGTATGTTAGTATTCAAGATGGGTGTTAGTGTTGGATTAAAGTGATACTGGGGTCTGTTCTGAAATCATTCTTTTTTACATTTTCCCGTAACAGAAATGTATTAATTATCACTTAACTCCAACATTAGACTTGTCAGGATGTGTTTAAACTCTATAAAAATACTTGTAAATTGCTGCATGCACTAATCTTACTTATGTCTGTATCCCGTGTTATAAGGAAATTTGTAAGTTTTGCTTTATAACTACAAAAAAAACCTGCTGTTGTCAACTCAGACAGCAGGAGTGGTTCCCTCGACCATCAAGGAGGACTATCAAAACTAAGTTGGCCATTCTGAAACATCACAATATAAAGACTAATTGCTAATTTCCCCTACACAGGTTACGTGCAGAAGTGTTCAGCTCATTAGTTTGAATTCTGGAAGAGGGAAATAGAGAGCTGATTTAATTTAAAAAAAAGGCATTTTCATTTTTGTTTGGACTGTCACAGGGCTGGAGCGAAGAAACAAAAGCAGAGATCCTCAGGTGACCTTGGGTTAGCCTTAAAAGACATTCAGTGCTGACAGAATGATACATCTGTCACCTTTTGGAACCATAGTTTGTAATTCCTTTGTGTATAAATGTTGCCTGCTTTAACCTGTAAATAACTCTCTCAGATGGTGGAGAAATCCACTAGGGGGGAGGCTGTACTAGATTTCATTTTTGAGAAATAGAGAGGAACTGGTTGAGAATTTGAAAGTAGAAGGCAGGTTGCCTGAAAGTGATCATGAAATGATAGTTCATCATAGGCACTGACTCTGTGGCTGCTGCGGGACTGGAGCACCCATGGGGAAAAAATTAGTGGGTCCTCCGCTCCCACCAGCAGCCAAGCTCCCCCACCACCTCCTCGCCACTCCCTCCTCCCCTGAGTGCACCGCATCCCCGCTTCTACCCCTCCCAGCGGTTCCCGCCCACTGCCTAACAGCTGTTTGGTGGTGCTTAGGACTTTCCGGAAGGAGGAGGTGTGTGGCGTGCTCAGGGGAGGAGGAGGGGCGGGGACTTGGTGGAATTGGGGTGGGGTAAAGGTGGTACAGGGGCAGGGGTTGAGCACCCATGGGGCAGAGGAAAAGTCGGCACCTATGGAGTTCATGATTCTAAGGAATGGTAGGAGGGAAAACAGCAAAATAGAGTGAATAGATTTCAAGAAGTCAGACTTCAGCAAATGCAGGGACTTGGTAGGTAAGATCCCTCGGGAAGCAAGTCTAAGTGGGGGAAGTTCAGGAGTGTTGGCAATTTTCAGAGACATTATTAAGGGCAGAAGAGCAAACATTCCCCTGCATAGGAAAGATAGGAAGTATGGCAAGAGATCACCCTGCCTTTACCAGGAAATCTTCAATGATCTGAAACTCCAGAAAGAATCCTACAAAAAGTGAAAACTAGCTCAAATTACAAAGGATGAATATAAACAAATTACACAAGTATGTAGGGATAAAATGAGATTAAACTAGCTAGAGACATAAAGGGTAACAAGAAAATGTTTTACAAATACATTAGAAGCACAAGGAAGACCAAGGACAGGGAAGGCCCATTACTCAATGTGCAGGGGAGGGGGCGAGAGAACAATAACAGAAAATGTGAAAATGGCAGAAATACAAAATTACTTTGTTTGTTTTTCATCAAAAAGTTTAATAGCAATTGGACGTCTAACTTAATGAACACCAATGAAAATGAGGTGGGATCAGGAATGAAAATAGGTAAAGAACAAATTTTAAAATTGCTTAGACAAGTTAGATGATGAAATACATCCTAGAATACTCAAGGAGCTGACTGATGAGGTATCTGAGCCATTAGCAATTGTCTTCAAAAAGCCATGGAAGACCGGAGAGATTCCAGAAGACTGGAAAAAGGCAAATATAATGCCCAGCTATAAAAATGGGTATAAGGACAAGCTGGGGAATTACAGACCAGTCATCTTGACTTCAGTACCTGGAAAGATAATGAAGAAAATACTTAAGCAATTAATTTGAAAATGCCTAGAAGATGATAAGGTGGTAAGTAACAGTTACCATGGATTTGTCAAGAACAAATAGTATCAAACCAGCCTAATAGCTTTCTTTGACAGGATAACGAGCCTTGTGGATAAGGGGGAAGGGATAGATGTTATATCTTCACGGTATTAAGGCTTTTGATACTGTCTTGCATGACCTTCTTATAAACAAACTAGGGAAATAGCTCCATCTAGGTTGAACTTTAAGGTGGGTGCATAACTAGCTAGAAAACCATTCCCAGAGAGTAGTTACCAGTGGTTCACAGTCAAGCTGGAAGGGCATATAGATTGGGTTCCCTCAGGGATCAGTTCTGGGTCCGGGTCTGTTTGATATCTTCATCAATGATTTAGGTAATGGCGCAGAGAGTACACTTATAAAGTTTGTGGATGATACCAAGATGGGAGGGATTGCAAGTGCTTTGAAGGATAGGATTAAAATTCAAAATGATCTGGAGAAATGGTCTTAAGTAAATAGGATGAAATTCACTAAGGACCAATTCAAAGTACTGCACTTAGGAAGGAACAATGAGCTGCAAACATACAAAATGGGAAATGACTGACTAGGGAGGAGTACTGCAGAAAGGGACCAGGCGTCATAGTGGATCACAAGATAAATATGAGTCAACAGTGTAATACTGTTGCAAAAAAAGCAAACATCATTCTGGGATGTATGAGCAGCAGTCTTGTAAGCAAGACCCAAAGTAATTTTTCTGCTCCACTCAACATTGGTTAGGCCTCAACTGAAGTATGGTATCCAGCTCTGGGCACCACATTTCAGAAAGATTTGGAGAAAGTCCAGAGAAGAGCAACAAAAATGATTAAAAGTCTAGAAAACATGACCTATGCGGGAAGCTTTTTTTAAAAAAAAGGGGGGTTTGTTTAGTCTGGAAAAGAGAAGACTGGGGAGGGGGACATAACAGTTTTCAAATACATAAAAGGCTGTGAGGAGGAGGGAGAAACATTTTTGTGCTTAACCTCTGAGGATATGGAAGAAGCAATGTGCTTAAATTGCAGCTAGGTTTAGGTTAGACATTAGGAAAAACTTTTCTGAACTGTCAGGATGGTTACACACTGGAATAAATTGCTTAGGGAGGTTGTGGAATCTCCATCATTGGAGATTTTTAAGAGCAGGTTAGACACCTATCGGGGATGATCTAGATCAGTGGTTCCCAAACTTGTTCCGTTGCTTGTGCAGGGAAAGCCCCTAGCGGGACAGGACGGTTTGTTTACCTGCCGCGTCCGCAGGTTCGGCTGATCGTGGCTCCCAGTGGGTGTGGTTCACTGCTCCAGGCCCATGGGAGCTGCTGGAAGCAGCGGCCAGTATGTCCCTCGGCCCGCGCCGCTTCCAGCAGCTCCCATTGGCCTGGAGCAGCGAACCGCAGCTACTGGAAGCCGCGATCAGCCAAACCTGCGGACGCAGCAGGTAAACTAACCGGCCCGGCCTGCCAGGGGCTTTCCCTGCACAAGCGGCAGAACAAGTTTGGGAACCACTGGTCTAGATCATACTTTGTCCTGTCTTGAGTGCAGGGGACTGGACTAAAGACCTCTTGAGGTCCTTTCCAGTCCTATGATTATACGATTTTTTTTCCTAGTTAATAAATCCTTAGTTAGTTTACTATAGGATTGGCTACAATCACTGTTTTTGCTCTGAGATCTAAGGTACATATTGATGTGGGGTGAGTGAGTAGTGTCTCGAGACTGGGAGGAACCTAAATATTTTGTGATCTTTGGTGTAAGTGACTATTTATCCCTAAGTCCTGGGTAGCAAGATAGACTGGAGTGCCCAAGGGGACTACCTGTGACTCTATGGTAAGACTTGATACAGTGCTTCAGAAGTTCACGATTGGTACTGGATTGGTGAAATCAAATTATAGAACATACCACTAGTTTGGGGAGTCTGCCCTGCTTTTTTAAAAAAAAATATTTAATAGTCTGCCCTGAGGTTGTCTCTCAGTCTTGAACCATTCTGGACAGTGTAACAGTTACCCTGACTGTACATATAATATTCCTTTGTGACTCCAAACACTGTGTCAGTCTAACAATTAGAGCTAGAGGCTTGTGTGGGTATTTTAACCTATCTTGGTTTGGGTCACACCAGGAATGATCTTTCCCTACTCGTGTGAACTGGCTCTAAGCACACCTGAAAAGAACAGGTCACCTTTAGGTGTCCCCAACTGCCATTGTTTTGCTGCTGTTCTAAGCCCAGCCATACCTTTTTGAATCATGAAATCTCAGCAGGCACTTCTATAGATACTACAATAGCAATCTTGACAATATTTCATAATGTAAGGCCTTGTGCCTTCAGCCCTTATAAAAGTGATTTCAATGGGACTGATAATGCAAGAACTGCAGGACTAAACATGTTGCTCATATTGAGTTATGAAGAAAAAAGAATCAAATTTAGGTTACCAAAGTGGTAAACTATATTGTACTGTATCTTCACAACAAACCAGTGTTTGTTAGAAATCAACTTTTTCCCTCTAAAAATGTTTGATCTAGTAGACAGTCTGACCCTTTAGTGAACAAAAAGCAATATATATATATAAAAATTTTAATTTAAATAATTTCCATCTGTTACACTTAGCCGTAACTTATTGACATATATATCTTAACATGAATGAGGTGGAGGCTACAGTAGGTGAATGTGACCTTCTATTTCCAGAAACCTGGATTTCACACCTAGAATTTAGTAACTAAAAGCTAGGTGGTCTTAGCATAATCGTCTGTGAGCATGTGACCACAGCAAAAAAAACTTGCTACAATTTAGCACAATTGTTACATTCTTCTCAGGAGAATTGCAGGGTTTCATATCTCCCAGCACTGTGCTTCATTATTATTAATCTTCAGGAAAAAGTTGAAAGTCTCAAGAACACCCATGCAGATATGTTTGTGTGAAAGTTCCCAGTGGAAATGTTTGTATGGCTATCTTTTTTTTTTTTAAATTAGGTCATTCAAGCAGAAAAACGAAAATGCCACATAACTTAGGTGACGAGTTGCACACTTACAAATAATGAAGAGTGAATAATCAAAGACATGGGCCCATTCTTGCAGTATCTGTGTGTGAACACCTGTGCCATCATGAAGCTCCAGGAAAGTCAATGGGACTCAATGGAAATGCAGGGCACCTGTATGAAAATAGCTTGCAGAATTAGGGCCCTTCTATATTTTGCTTTTTGCTTGTACTTTTCAAAGTGGGTATCATTGTTCTCAATTTGCAGATTAGTAAACATCGAGTGACGTGCACAAGGCTAAAAAAACAACTATTGTCAGAGCTGTGATTAGAATTTTGGTCTCTTGACAATGTTTTATGCTCCCTTCGCTTATCATGCTACTTCCCTTAATCTAACACCAAAGTTTCCCAGTAGGAAGGTTGTTGATTTATCTTATCCAGACTGGTCCAGACTTCCTGTCTTCCATTTCAAGAAAATTCTACTGAAAAATGTCTTCCTGAAAGGGACTCTAACATTCCTTGAAACTTGAAGTATAAAAGTAGTGCACAAGATGACCATGCAGAAATGTGCATGTAGTTATGGCAGATGTAATACCCCGGAAGATAACTGGGAATAATAAACTGCTCAAAGGTAAAAAGATGAATTATGTTAATGTTTCATTTACAGGTGGAAGCATAACCTGGTTAACGCCATCGCTCCAGGGAGATTACTGTCTCTTTTAGTAGAATGCACTTTGTAAAGGGCCATGGGAGAAAGGTAGTAGTAAGAGCACAGAATAAACACCAGTTTGAAGAAAGCCAAAGTGGATCCCAAAGGCACTCTGCTGGCATCTGTTTTGCTTTGTTAAAAATGGCACACAGTGGAACTGGGGAATTCAGGAGAGAAAAATGTGTTGTAGTTAGGAAGTCCCTTATTCAACACCTAACAGAAAGAAGAGAGAACTTGAGTCAACTAACCCAGCCTGCTCTGTCAAAGCCTAGGACATGGCAAAGCCCAGTTCATTTGGGATGATTCAAAGAGCTAACTTTTGAATGAGGAAAAGGTAATACAGTTAAACACTGTGCTAGGCCTGGGTGCAACTGTAAAGGGAGAACCTTCCCCACGCAGATTCTGTCTGAAGAGGGAAAATAGTGGGAGCAAAGGGTAGCAGTGCTCAGCCCCTACTTCTGGCAAACAACTGCATTGTAGCCTCCTGCCAGTAGGAGATGCTCTGAGTCTCTGCTGGGCAGGCAGGACAGTGCAATGAGAGACTCTCACTCCTCTGCAGCAAGCTCAGGTCCTGCCTAGAGGTTTGCTTCCTCAGCTGGCCTTGGGTGCTGCACCTTCAAGCTCTGCAGCATCCCCCCTTTTGGAACAGGTACAAAGAGGAGGCAGGACTGGGCGTGAGGCCCCATGGGAGAGGGCAGGAGGGCACTGGGGGAAGGGCTAATGGGGGGTACTCTTGGAAAGGGAAGTTGTGACTAGGAGAGGCCCCAGGTTGGTACGTGGAGGGGAAGGAGGGCTGAGTGGGGGAGGTTGGAGGGGCAGGGTCTGCCGAGGGGCAGAACAGGGAAAGTCAGAAGTTGGGTTTTGGGGGCACAGAATAAGTTTCAGTGAGAGGCTGGATGCAAAGCAGCATTGGATGAAGTGGGGAGTGACCAGGAACAAATGGAAGGGGGGTGTTTGGCGAAGACTTAAACTCAGGGCAGGGTAGGATGATTGAGGGTAGGTGAAGTGCAGTGTTTCACAGGAGGGAGTACCAAAGAATGGGTTTGGGGCTGAAGGGGTGCTTGGGGAGTGAGGACTAATGTGGGGGCGTGTAGAGGGAGGGATTTGCAGGAAGAGGGTTGAAAAACTGGACACTTGGGAGGAGGGGACAGTGGGATGGCTTTGGAGCACTATGAGGGTGGGAGGTGTTGGGCTCTTCAGGTGAGCTTGTGTTACTTTGACAAAGTGTTATACCTTTCCCACTGCCACCGTTTTTGGGCAAACTTAACCTACTGCTGTCAAGGCTGGCTTTTGCTAAGAATGCAATCTGCACGTAGAGGTACACTTTCAGAAGAGCAGCCTCCAGGTTTGCATCTGCAGCTGGGTTTGTGAACTAAAATTGAGTACTTTGAGTGCAGGGTAACTAGCTGACTGCACTGAGAAGCCCAGGCCTCAGCCCTCTTGAAAATTTACCTGATGATTATATCTACTTAGTAATTTATTGTAAAATCCTGAAGTCATGTTCTGTTTTCCAAATTAATACACTTTATTCAAACCTTTCACTGACTTCATGGAAAGCTGGTATGATGGGGGTGTCTACCCCAACCAAGGCAGAACAGGTTAAATTAGGATAATTAACCTGATAGGCTGCATCTAGAAAAGAGCCAGGGATTGAAGGGCTGATTGAAAATGGAGCCCCAGCTGTGGAGGAGCAGGAGGGGTAGGTTCAAAGCCAGCAAGTTGGCAATAAAAGGCACCATAGGGAAATGGGTTGTAGTCTCTCCTGTGGAGTTGGGAAGTGTGGTTGAGGCCATGGAGGTCAGTAGTCTGCAGCTGAGAGGAAGGAGTTAAATTGGAACAGGTTGGGGAGTGGGGCAGAAGCTATAGGAAGGAGTCTAGGGAGAGAGTAACAGGGTCTGAGAGAAAGTGGCCGGCACAGTTGCCAAATATAGGGCCCTTGGACTGGAACCTGGAGTAGTGGGCAGGTCTGGGGTCCCCTACCAGCTGCTGGGAAAGTGGCACTGGACCTAGCCTCAGACTAGAAGGCTGCTGATCCACTGGGACTGTCATACGCTGGAAGGCGAAGACCTGTACAGTGGCCTGGCTGGAGGGCTGAGACCCAGAGACAGAGATCATGGGGCAAGAAAAGTGGTGTTGGAGCAGAGTGGAGCTAATCCCTGGATGTGGCCACAAGGAAGTGCCCTAGTGGTGAGTGTACTCCTGGATAGTTGGTTACACTGTCAAAGGATTGAATAAGGATTCTATCATTTGGCCATCTGAAAATAAAGCAACTGTTACATGCAGAAGTGCATGTGTCTTAAACATCATAATGACTTGGTGAGCCCAGGCCTCTTGCTCTGTGAAGGGCCTCCTCCCCTGCAGCTCTGAGTGCTCAGCAACTGCTCCTGTGTGGGAGCAGTGAGCGAGTGTGCTGAGCTGCGGCTGCCTCAGTGACATTTCTGGTGGCTGGCTGTTGCCTCACTCGTTGTGGGAGAGGGTACTGCTCTGGCTACTCTGCTGCTGAACAGAAAATGTTTGGAAGGAGCAGAATTAGTGCTCCATTAGCTGCAGATGGGCCCAGCCTGGGAATACCTATCACACAGGCCTGTTCTCCCGCCATGTCTGCCACCATAATCACAGAGCCCAGCCATGGGGAGCAGGGACTTAGCTGCTGAGACCCTCCTGTGAAGCAGAGTGAAAAGAAGCTTGTTGGTAAATTGGAGGGGGACACAGGATCAATTTTGCTGGGAAGAGGGTGGGTCAGGCCCAGGCAAAGCCAGGGAAACGTCTGCTGGGAGTGGTTACACAGGAGGTACTGAGCTGTGGTGTGGGGCAGATATGGATTTGAGAGAGAGAATTAACTGAGAAGAAGATTGAGAGCCTGGGGAGTGGGTAGATAATCGGTTGATTGGGGACTAGAGAGTTGATTTATAGGGTTGGGGACCAGGAGATACATTATGGAATTCTGGCTGCCAGAGGATGGATTGATGGAGGAAATGAGGGTGTAAGGGGGACATGAGATATGTGGGGAGCTGAGTGGGAAGGAATAAAATGGATTGGAGGAAAGATAATTGGCTGGTCTGACAGGGCAGAAAATGTAGTTAGGAGAAGGGGCAAAGGTTAGAGTAGGGAAGAGAAGTGCTTGGAAAGGCATATGGGCCTGGGGAAAGAGATGAGTGGATGGTGCAGGTGGAGGATTGATGGAGCTATAAGGACAATATAGATGGTGGGGACAAAAGATGGAGCAATGGGTCGGGGGAGAAGGGGGGAACGAGAGTGAGGGTGGGAGCTGTAACCAGAACTGCTGACAGGAGATAAATATAAAGAAAACGGGGGAGGGAATCGCAGGGGCTATGCTACCAGAGAGTAGCTGGGGAGGGAAGAGGTCACTGTGGCCAGGGTTGTTTCAGCCATATGAGATTTCTATACAAATGGCCTTGGCCTTTCAGGTAATTGATTAACTTTGCCCCTTGCAAAAAGACAACACCAAACTCATTCCCCGAAGGAAATATGAAGGGAAATCTTAGCAAGGAAGTCCTCTCAAGTCCTTTCCACTGGCTTTTTTCATATGGGAGTGGACAGACTGGCACAGTACTATTTCAAGTGAAAGAAATTTCTGTTATCGCTCCTTGCCTGAAAGACCATTTCAGTCCTGCCCGTCCAGTAGCAAAGGAAGTTTTTGGCGCTAAAAGCGGCTATGTGATGTAAAGTACTTCTAAAGCTGTTAAAAGGCTCTTAACAGCTCTATAAAATACTTGCTGCCTCCTCCTGCTCTTTCAGAAATTTTTACTGTAGTATTTATCTCCCCTGGCTTACTCAGAATTTCCTCCCCTAAAAGATAAGTTGTTAATTATTTCTGAGATGTCAGGATCTAACTCCCCTCTAGCTATTAAAATGTACTTGCATTGTAGTTTTTTATTAGGGTTGAGAGAATATTAAAAAAAAATATCTGCAAGTCAGTTGAATTCAAAATATCAACTTGATGTAAATGGACCATTCTTCACTTTCTGAAAATATTTGAGTGGTGGAACTTTTATAGAATCAATACTCATAAAGAAACTATCTTAAACTGGAATATTTGCTGTAAGTGAATCTTGAATCGTACAGTTGAGCTTAGTCTTTGAAATTCATGATATATTGGCTAGTTTACATAGGTCCCTGCTATAAAGAAGCAGAAACTTAGCAAACGCTGCACAAAGAAAGTTTGGTATTGAATACAAGTTGTGTAAGTAAATAAAAATGTTACAAAATATTCTGAATAATGCGCTGAGAATTTTGCAGTCTGAGTAAACAGAAAACAAGGCAAAATTGATTAATCAATTGTTATGAATTATTTGCTCAGCATTAATTATTGTAATGCTTAAAAGGGATTGATGCCAGATGTAAATGAATGTGCCAGTTCTGCGGGGAAATTGATTACAGAAAATTTTATGTTGCTCTCTGAATGAGAAGGAATTCTGCAAAACTGTATTACATTCTTCAAAATAGGAACTGCACACAGATATACGGGGGTGTATGTATATAATATCCACATATACCATAAACTTTGGTATAATCATTTGTGTGTGATTCTAGTTTTCATGTGTACACACACACACAAACTACATTAAAAGAACATTAAGGTTGCAAAGTTAAACATTCAAAAATTAGGAAATGTGAAGGTTGTCCTGCATAAAAACCTTAATTAAGCCTGAGCATGTGCAAATTAAGATTTTTTTTCAGAGGCTCATAATTTGGGCAGATGTTCACAGTGATGGCAAAAAGAACCTCTCTGACCCAACATAAGAACGACCATCCTGGGTCAGACCAAAGGTCCATCTAGCTTAGTATCCTGTCTTCCGACAGTGGCCAATGCCAGGTGCCCCAGAACAGGCAGTCCATCCCATGCTGCCCACTCCCAGCCTTGGGCAAACAGAGGCTAGGGACACCATCCCTGCTCATCTCAGCTAATAGCCGTTGATGGACCTATCCACCATGAACTTATCTAGTTTGTTTGGTGGGGTTTTTTTTGCACACTGTTATAGTCTTGGCCTTCACAACATCCTCTGGCAGAGATCCATAGGTTGATTGTGTGTTGTGTGAAGAAATACTTCCTTTTGTTTGTTTTAAACCTGCTTCCTATTCATTTCATTTGGTGACCCTTAGTTCTTGTGTTATAGTATGGTACATAGCACTTCCTTATTTACTTTCTCCACACCAGTCATGATTTTATGGACCACAGTCATATCCTCAGTCATCTCTTTTCCAAGCTGAAAAGTCCCAGTTTTATTAATCTCTCCTCACATGGAAGCTGTTCCATACACCGAATAATTTTTGTTGCCCTTTTGTGTACCTTTTCCAATTCCAGTATATCTATTTTTGAGATGGGGCAACCACATCTGCATGCAATATTCATGGTATGCCCACATTTTTGATTTATATAGAAGCAATATGATATTTCTGTCTTATCTATTCCTTTCTTAATGATTCCCAGCATTGTTAGCTTTTTGCGTGCTGCTTCACATTGAGCGGATGTTTCCGGAGAACTATCCACAGTGACTTCAAGATCTCTTTCTTGAGTGGTAACAACTAATTTAGAACTCATCATTTTATATGTAGAGTTGGGATTATGTTTTCCAATGTGCATTACTTTGTGTTTATCAACATTGAATTTCATCTGCCATTTTGTTGCCCAGTCACCCAGTTCTGTGAGATCCCTTTGTAACTCTTCACAGACTGCTTTGGACTTAAGATTGACTCTCCCCCTGCATTCTGCCAAATTTCATGTGTCTGCTCCAAAGCATGGATGTGCTATAGCTTTCCAATGAGACATTTTTTGAGAATTTTTTGAATAGGGGAAAATAGAATTGTTTTGCATATCCTTTTGAAATGACTGAACCTTTTGTAGCTGAAACTGTTCCAAAAGCTTTTGCCTGAGGCAGATACCTGACATGGACAACCTTCAACCCACATGGTTAACATTTGGCAAAGTTATAGACCATTTCCAGTTGCTTTAATAATGAGAAGTATCATCAGGCAGACAACTCTAAGCATATCTAATCACACCACTTAAAAAAAAAAGAAGTTAAACTGTTAGAGTTGGATTCTGGAGCGTGCCACAGATTTCCTTTGAGACTTTGGGCAAACCACTCAGGGCCCGGTTTTCAAAAGTGATATCAGTTTTTGAGACCACAACTGTAAATAGCGAAGGCTTCATCTTCAGGGGTGCTGAGCACAAGTGTAATTAAACAAGCTGAAGCATTCAAAACTGGTCACTTGAAAAACTGTCTTCCTGTGTCTGTACCTCAGTTTCCCCTTCTCACAGAAATGTATTTGAAAATATGTATGCCCTTCTACAGGAGACTGTAGCCAGGATCTGAAAACATGTTTGTATATTTATTAAATAAGCCTCACAACACATCAGTGAAGTGAGTAAATATTATCTCCTTGTAAGTGAGATAACAAATCTTATCTTTAATGTGTATTGGCTTTTAAACTTTTGGATGCCCATCTTGAGCACTTTTAGGCCCAGTGTAACTGAGTTCACCTAGAGTGTTCAGCACCTCTGAAAATGAGGCCCTAGACATCTGAGGTTGTGCTCCCCAAAAATTGAGATACCTATCATTAGAGGTCACTTTTGAAAATCTGCCCTTCAATGACTTGCTCAATGCTGTGGTAGAGTTAGGAATCCAAGTCTGATATCCGGACTCTTTAGTCCCATGCTTTAGCTGCAAGGGCATCTTTCCACACTTTTTTTTTTTTTTTTTTTAAGTTGTAATTGGTTGTGTGAGAAACCCATAGAACAGCGTTTCCCAAACTTTTTTGGCCACGGAACACTTTTTAGCGTATTATGGCACACTTATAATATTTTGTAGTTATTTGGTTTTCAAATAAAAATTGCATTATTTATGCTCAAATATATTTTATTTTATAAAACAAAGCAAAAATACAAATTTAAAATAACTTGAACTAACAATTTCTAACTGGAAAGCGTGTATAAAGTAGTACAAAAATCAAGTGCAAGAGTCAAAATTATATTCTAGATTCTTTCACCTATTCACATTGTGTGGAACACCAGTGTTCTGCGGAACACAGTTTGGGAAACACTGCCATAGAAGGTAAGAGAATATGGGACCTTGGAGCTCATGTTGTTCACTGCAATATCAGGGTTCCCTCCCCCCACATTTTGAAGGCTTTGAACCTTTCTTAATCAAATCTTGAAAACATAAATTAATGTCTTGGTTTTTGAATCTCTACAGAATGTTCCTCTCTGCTGGGCTTAATTTTGGTGCTCATTAGAAACCAACCCCCCAGGCCCTCCCCCTCCAAAAAAAAAGAAAAAAAAGAAAAGCTCTTCACAACCCTTTCATCCATGCTTTTCTTTGTATCACAGATCCTTGCCCCTGGCTGTAAATTGGTCCCTGTCTGGCAAGGAGGCTTTTTTAAAAATCAGAACATTGTTGGGTTTCTTGGTAGTCTTCCCTTTTCAGTCTTAATCTTCTCATCTTCTTCCCCTCGTTCAGGTGGCTGATCTGTTATGCATCTCATATCAAAGTATTCATATGGTCAGTGCTGACTCTCTGAGGAGTCTGCAATGCTGGCCAATGAGGAGACCTTTGCAAGTTTTGATTCCCGGCCATGGCGACAAGGCTGGTGGGGATGCAGATGTGAGAGGTGGTGGGTCAGGTATCCAACTGAAAAGCTCCCCAATCACCACCACCTTGGATTTCCTGAAGTGTTGCAGTAAGGGCAGCCACCTTCTGTGTGGGCACCATGAAGTACTCCACAGTGGGTGGGTGGGGAGGACATGGGGCAAAGGGTGCCTGGTGTAGAGTCCTGGCAGTTGAGCTGGGCTATGTCAAGGTAAGAAACAGCTAGTGCAAGCACTGCCCTCCCACCCTTGGTGGTGCTACCTCTGCTCACTACTGGCCAATGTAAACAAATGACTACTTCCTGTAGCTGCGATGCCATGCCTGTCACCAATCTGCTTCCGCCAAATTTTAAAGCCCAACCCAACACAAACATGTCAAATCACTTGCATACCTGACTGCAAACTGTGGAACCTGACTACAAGTGGTGGGTTTGGGTCAGATTACAAGGCTCTACTTGCTGATATGTATATGTGATAGTTCGTCCTTTTTACAAGACTATGATAAATTGTGAGGTATCATTTGAAAACTCATAATCTGCTGAGCATTATTGTCCTGGTAAAATGTATGTGGCAACATTCTATGTAAAGTTATAAGATTCTACTCTATGACTTTACTAAGGCATGTTCCAAGTCTGGGGAAACAACTTCAGACCAGTTCCCTAGAAACAAAAGGCTAGTCAACACTTCAGCCAGATGTCAACATAATCAAATGAGCCATCATGTGGTTAAGAGGTTTTTGTCTTTTTAAGAAGGGTATGGGTGAAAAGGTTATATCTTGGCGAAGGAACAGACTTGCTGTAACCTGAACCCCAGCTGGAGATATAAAAATGAGGAACAGGGGCCCAAAGTCACCTCTCTCCCATCACCTCTACTTATAGCATCAACAATGTTTGAAAGACAAAAGAAGCATCATTGACCTGGGGGAGGGGTCATGGCTGACAGATCCAGCCATACTGCTGTAAGCATGTGGTGTGAGAAACTGTTTTTGCTCTAAGTTGACTTAGCTTGTTAAGTTGGGTATTAGTTTGCATTTTATCTCTTTGTAATCAATTCTGGCTTTTATGCCTATGACTTGTAATCACTTTCTGTAGTTAATAAACTTGTTTTGTTGTTTGAAATGTTTGGGAGCCTGCATTGGAGATAACGGGGTTTGTGCATATCCTTTTCTATTCATGAAATGACAAACTTTTTGTATCTAGAAGGAAAGAGCTGGGCAGTACAAGATGTGCATTTCTGGGCACAAGTCATCTGGGACTGGGCATGTGCTGGTGTCGCTCTGCAGTATAATTCAAGGGTGGCAGGCTGGCTGAAGCACTCTTGCAATAAAGCTAGGGGTAATTTACATGCTGAAGGCTGAGAGAGCTGGTCAGGAGTGGCTGCTATCAGAGTGAAACACTGTAAAAGGCACCTCAGGTTAGAGAACTGAGGAGACACAGCTATCCAACAGTCCAGATTGTACCCTAGGAAGTGTCACAGTATGGGATGTTACAATACCTTGAGAGGGTACAATACCTATTCCTGAATATTCTGGACAAAGTAACTCACTGGAGCCTGGCAATCTTGGTGCTATCACCAGAAACACACACGCTACAGTCATTGAAAACAACACTTCGGCAGGTATCACTACTTGAATTTTATGACCCTAGCAAAAAGGTCACTGTTTAGGTGGATATAATCCAAGCGTGGTGGTCTAGGAGCTCATTTAATATAGGATGAAGGACCTGATAAATATGCATTAAGAGTTTTGACAGAGAGAATCTTTGGCATTTGTTTGCTACAAAACTAATTCCATCAGTACAGAGACAGAGTGAGGTCCAAGTGAAGCCAGATCACAAGTCACTTGAGACTATTTTGACTAAATTGTTAGGGAAAATATCAATCAGGTTGCAACCCATGTTACTTCAACTGCAAAGATATAACCTTGCAGTTACTTAAATATTGGGTGGAGAGAGATTAATTGGAGTTGCTCTGTCCTGAGGTATGTCTGATCAACCCTCTCATGAAGGTTCATTGATGAGAACGTGAGAATGGTATTCTGTAGCATTCATACAAGGTTCGTGCACTTGGCAACATTCAGGGCACACCCGGAGTGTTGTGTAGGAGCAGTGCACACATGGCTCCTCTCAAGGGCATGAACCTTGGAATCTCGCCCAGATGACATGAACCGTGGGAAGCCTCCCAGGACTGGGCTCAAGGCCCGAGAGCAAGGAATGCGGTAGATAGAAATTGGTAAATAAGAATGTTAAACAAAGCCAGTGTATTCCTTTTATCTGTTGGAGAATGTAATGCGCGGGGGGAGAGAGAGAATAAAGGAGAGGGTGGAAAGCTGACAGGACCAGCCCGTTGGCAGACCAGCCTGCTTGCTTGCTTAAAGCTTTGTTCTGTCTTGTATTTGAATCGCAACAACATTCATAGACTGGGATGCTGTTTTAACGCTGCCATGCTACACGGACAGATGATTCATACCAAAACTGACACACTTGTGTGCCCTAAGAAAAGGAGTACTTGTGGCACCTTAGAGACTAAACAATTTATTTGAGCATAAGTTTTCGTGAGCTACAGCTCACTTCATCAGATGCTTACTGTGGAAAGTACAGAAGACTTTTTATACACACAAACCATGAAAAAATAGGTGATTATCACTACAAAAGGTTCTCTCTCCCCCCACCCCACTCTCCTGCTGGTAATAGCTTATCTAAAGTGATCACTCTCCTTACAATGTGTATGATAATCAAGATAAACTTGTGTGCCCTGTCAACACTGGTATCTAGAGTTTCTATGCAGAGGGGGAAATATACCAAGGAGAGAAACATGCACTACAAAACTGGCATAACAACATGTGTTTGTCTTAGGAGAACGAAGCATGTCTGTCCATGTCATAAGCATGAGTAGTCAATTTAATTTATTCAGAAGACTGAGCTAGATAAATGATTGGGCAGTCTCATCTCAGCTGTCTCTTGTGTAAATTTAAGTCAAGATATTGCAGTCATATAAAAGACACAAGTTAAATTGTCAACATTTGCAATTTATCACCTACAGCAGAAAAAGAAACAATAATTCTATAATTGCCAATAAAATTTGTAAATCACGGTAATCATTATTGTGTGTGTAAAACCATATATATATGGAGGTGATGTCATGATTGTGGAATCATGTTATAAATACACTTAGCACAGGTGACACACGAGGATACAACGCAGACTAATCAGTAGCTGTGTCACCCTTGCTCTCTAACCTGGGGTGCCTTTTACAATGCTTTGTTTCTATAGCCTCTGCCTGGACTCCTCACGAACAGCCTCTAGCATGCAAGTCACCCAAACATAGCTGAGAGTGTGCTGCAGCCAGCCAGCCACAACTTGGCTCTTACTAGTTTTGGTTTTACTGCAAGTTGACCCCAACCAGTCTTAGATTTCCCCCCAGAAATGTATATCCTGTACTGCCCGGCCCTCTCCTGCACCATGCAAATTTATATGAAGTCTGTTATTTCTTTAATAGAAATAATATCTTCACAACTTGCTACCTCAAATTGTTTCCCAAACACTTCAATTTAAACACACTGGATTCAATAAAACAA
The DNA here is from genome assembly GCF_965140295.1 of Lepidochelys olivacea. NCBI lineage: Eukaryota > Metazoa > Chordata > Testudines > Cheloniidae > Lepidochelys > Lepidochelys olivacea. The sequence goes on from NC_140413.1 coordinate 164,994,783, forward strand.
GTTTATTTACTACGCTGGGAGATTTGAAATGAGTACAAGTAATGAGGCATAAAAGTCAGAGATGGTTACAAGAAAATAAAGTTAAAATGCTACTGGTGCTTAACTTAAACTTGTTCAGAGTCAAATAAAGTGTCTCACCATGTGCTTTTATCAGTCTTACTGACCAAATTTCTTAGGTGAGAACCCCTTCGCTCAGAGTTCAATAAATGCTTTCTGTGTCACTTCTGGTGCTGTGAATGTGATTGGGCAGAGCGAGAGAGAGAGATGGGGTGTCTTGAGGTGTTTGCCTCTCCTTTTTATAGTTTGTCCCTCTTGTCAAAAACACTTCCAGATGGGTACTGGGAGATAGAAGGATGTTCTCTGCTTTTTCTCCTCTGTTGTCCCTTCCTGGCTGATCATAGAATATCAGGGTTGGAAGAGACCTCAGGAGGGCATCTAGTCCAACCCCCTGCTCAAAGCAGGACCAACACCAACTAAATCATGATGACTTTGTTTACTACTTAAATGCAAATTAAGCAGAGCACACATTCCTTTGTTGGAGACAAATCTGTTTCCCAAACTTGGTTTGGAACACGTGTTAACACTATACAGTGGAATCTTATAACTTCACATTACAATGTTGCCACACCTGTTTTATCAGGACAATATTGACCAGCAAATTGAGTTTTCAAATGATACTATACAAAGGTTGTTACGATAGTGTGTAGGGTGTGGACACGGGGGTACAGTCTGTCACAGCATGTTCTACTTCTGTCTTCTGCCCACAAATCTAACTGCTTTCACACAACTGCCTATATTTTAAGTTGGTCCAAAAGAGAAACTATTCCTCTGTTCTCATCTGTGGAATTCACTTAACATCTTAGCTCATAAAACAAGTATGGGATGCATGACAAACACCTATTTTTGACCAGACGGCAATACCATTGCAGGCACACAGAACCTCTGACTCTCCAAACCCAAACAGCAGAGAACGTGCCAGATGTGGCACAACCTACAGGAAGTTCAGATACATGCTGTCCAAGTATAAAGAGTCCATACTAAACCAACGGTAAAGTCAGTTTTCCAGCAGTTTAAATGCTTGTAACCTCTGTAACCCACAAAGAGGAATGAATTGTCATCACTTGCTGTATTAAACATTTTATACCTTAAACTTGAGTGACAGGAAAATTGCTTGACAATCTGCTCCTTTTTTTCAAATTCAGGAGGGAGATGGGGGGTGTGTGTGGAAAGAGGTGTGTGTGTTGTGTACTGTTACTTTAAAATTATGTATGTGTGGGAGGCACCCAGATCCTAGCCACTGTCAGGAGTACAAGATGAAGGCTTGAGGAGTTAGGCTGTTGTAACTAGGCTAAATAGCTGACTGCTCTCCAGCTCCAGTTAATAAAGTGCTTACCTGTGAGTCTGAGTGTTCCTGCTGCCAAGGCCTGTTTACAAAGAGTAAGTGGGGTTAGCATGGTGTTGCCAGGCAACGGCAGCTAGTGTTCCTACCAATGAGTCAATTGTCAAACCGAGGGAGCAATATCCTCTTCTTTGAAATGCAATAAATAACGGTAACTCAACTTATTTATCAATTGTAATTAAATAGCGCGAGCTGTCCATAGATAACCCAAATTATATATCTATAGTGTCGGTAAACAGCGCAGACCTTTTCTATTAAAAGGTTCACACAGGACAGATGGCGATATGTTTTTAATCAGCTTTACTGAGAGCTAAAAGGAGCTGCGTCAAATGGACAATGGGGTAAGACACAAAGAGCTTTGCAAATTTAAACTCTATCATTTTTCATTCAAACTTTGGATGCACCTTTTGTGTGTTGCATTTTGTGTCATAAGTGCAGGTGAACAGTTTTTGGTATAGTATGGCTGAACATTCTGTGAACTTTAAATATAGAACTGTATAGTTGATAGTCTGTATGGCTTAAATACGGAACTGTAGAGCTGACATGCACATGAATTTTTTAAAAATAATTATGTTGTAAAGTTTGAGGTTCTAGGTTTTATTAAAGAAAAATTTTAAATACATATATCTGGGAACTAAACTGTGCTTTTATATAATATAGCACTTTTTTTCATTACTTTTGAAGTAATTGTGTGTTTTACCATAATAGAACTGGGCCAAACTCTGCAATCAGATATATGTATGCAACTTCCATTAGGCAAAATCTTACATTCTTTACTCAAACAAAACCCCCACAAGTTAAATAAGACTGAAGTTAAAGCGAATTTTGTTTGAGCAAAGACTGCTGGTTTGACACACTGACCTGAAGTTGAAGGAAGAATATGGCCCCTAATATTTCCAACAGGATATTTTCAATTAAAAAAAAGAAAGTAACATTCATCCCATGGGCACTGTTTGTTTGTATTGGTTTACAGATGCTGGCGGTCACCCACGTCTGTGCAGTTGGCCAGAAGAACATCCGTGTCCTCTGAGAATGCAAACCTGCCTTGGTTTCCCAAAGATGAAACTCTGCATCATTTGAGAACCACGCTCTTGAAAGCATTGTTGCCGAGATAGGTGATATTATTTATTTAGGGATGCTTTATCCGCAGGAGACTTTTTTGTAAACATGAATTGCCTGGTTCTTTCCTTGGGCGCTGGCTTCCTATTTCATGCCATTGAAACATTACTCTTAGCTTATTACGCCTTCTTATCATTGGTTAGCTCACAGGGACATTTCCCCAAACTAGAAAACGTGGGAGCTTTCAAGAATGTGTCTATTGTGCCAACTCAAGCAACGTGTGGATTGCCAGACCAAAGTACTTTTTGTCACAGTTCTATTGCTATTGAAAGTATTCAGTCCTGTACCCAGCGGTTTTGTATTCAGGAGTGTCCATATAGATCTTCACCTGCCTCCTACACTGCACTTTTCTCAACAGGCCTTGGCACTTGTATCACAGAAGACAAGAATGATTTGCATCCAGGCTCCTCCATCAACTCTCTAAGTTTTATTTTTCGTAATCACAAGGATTGTTTTTCTACTCCCCGCTCTCAGAGGCTCACAGCATCATTTACATTAACTGTTTGGCTGAAACCTGAGCAAGAAGGTGTAATGTAAGTAGTGTTTACTTTCATGGTGCTCTGAAAAATCATGGTAGTCGAAGCTGCTATTACTGTGCTTTTTAAAATTTAACAAAGATGCATTGTAGGAAACTATGAGACATTTAAAAAATTATATTTCAGATCAAGGGCTTCATTCTCTGCAAATATTAAGGCATATGAAGACTGTTCCTGCGGTGTTTACTCATGAGTAGCACCATTAATTTCAATGGAGATATTCATATACAAACCCATATTAATTTTTTCAGTTAAATGTATTTGAACCTAATTTATAATTAATTTTTTTAAAGATTTGTAATTTTTTTTTTTTTAAAAAAAAGGTTTGTGCCCTTTTTTTGCTTTGTTTTTAAGATGGATGAAGATGACCTAACATTAACCCCCTAGCCCCCGATCTGCTTTAAAAAAAGTTGAAATATCAGGAGTATAAAGTCTGGTTGTCACAGTTTTGTTGGAGGATTTCTGCCAGGTTTAGGGATAGACAAGGTGATATCTCTTATTGGACAATATTCTGTTGGTGAAAGGTTAAGGGATGTTTATTGAATTTGAAAGGGTGCTAAACCTTTTAACAAAGGCTTATTTTATTCAAAATGTTAGTCATTGAAGTTTGAATAAGTGTTAAAAAATGAAGTTTTAAAAACTGACTAAAAATTCCGTCTTGTTTCAATTGCTTAAATTTCACTCTCCTAGCAAACATGATATCATTATATCAGGTCTCCCATCAGTCTTTCAGCCTGGAGAGGACCTGAATCTAATGTAAAACACAAGCAGGTTGTTTAAAAAAACAACTTGTGAGGCTGCCTTTATACTTCATAAAGAAAAGCCCAATCCCCAAAGTTTTCCTCTTTGCAGATGACCTTTAAAGTATAGTATGCAAAAAGCGTAATATGTTCATTGTGGACATATATTAAAAATAAAATGTTTCCATATCTGTGGAATCTTAAAATCTAATATGCTCCTCTGTACCATTTTCGATAGTGATTGTTTATATTTTTGTACTTTACTCAGCTTAGACAAAAAACTAGAATACATTTTTTTCTTTTGTTTCTAGTCATTTTCACTTCTTGGTTTTCGTACAGCATGGCAGAGCTATGGTGTTTTAAGCTCACAACATGTTGAGATGCAGTGCGTAATTCCCTTGCCTTAAGCCGTGGACCACATATATGTATTGATATTGTGGTCAAAATTAGTGGTTGAACCTGAGACCTACAGCAACAAAAGTGCAGGTCCTTATCACTTGTGCTAAAGGAGAAAGTCAGCTGTGATACAGTTGAAGGGGGTTATAGGTTATAACTGCTGTGACAGCATATTACATACAGTACCTGTAAAGACCAGTGCCTCCTGAGCATCTGAAATCCACAGAAGTTAAAATCCAACCTGGGGTGCTAATCTGTAACAAACCGATGTCTACATACATACAGACGATAGGGTTATAAGTATAGAACCTTCAGACAGAACCAAATGTAAAGCCCCTTCAACTTGATCTCAAGGAATAATTGTAGCCCTGATGCAGCAAAGTGCTCAAGATTTACTCCTGGGGGAATTCTGCACCACTGTGCATGTGCAGAATTTATGTCCCCCATGGATTTCTTCGCTTCCCCACAGAAAAATGACTTTCTGATGGGGTAGCAAAGGGAAGCCACAAGAGCAGTCATCCGATCCTCCCCAGCAGTATGTTTCGGGTGCCCAGGTAAATCACTGTGGGGCAGGGGGCAAGACTGGGGAAGACCCGGCTGGTGGCTCCTACCCTGTGCCTAAGCTCAGATGCTAGTCCTGCCTGGGCTGGGGAGGACGGGACTTCCTCTTCCCCTGCACGGCATCCGGGGCTGTGTCAAACCCACCCCCTGATTTCTCTCCCTGCTAGAGGAAGCTCTACAAACTGCCCCCCATGCTTCCTGTACCCATCACTCCTCAGGGGGAGACCCCCTCATACCCAGACCTTCCTGCCAAGCCTGACCCCTATACACCTAGAACCCTTCCTGACAAGCCTCACTCCTCCTGCACCTGGACCACCCCAATGAGCCACATGCACCCAGATCCCCACCCTGCTGAGCCCCAACCAGCTGCACCTGAGCCCCACTTCCCCAGCATCTGGACCCTCCACTGAGCTCCCCACCTCCTGAGCCCCCTGCCAAGCTCTAGCCCCCCACACCCTCCTGCTGAGCCCCAACCACCTTCACCTGGACCCCACTGCAGAATTCCATTATCATTGCACCCAGAACCCCCCCATGTGCATCCAGATCCCCCTGCACCTGGATCCCCCACTGAGTGACCCACACCCAGATTGCACCATACAGAACACTCTGAACCTACACCCCCCACACTAAGCCCCTTCACATTTGGATCCTGCCTTGCTGAGCCTGCCTGCCTACATCTGGTGTACCTGGCACAGAGGGGCAGGGTCCTGGTGTGTTTCTGGGGCAGGCCCAGTCCTTGCGCCATGTCAGGGTTGGGTGCAGCCTCACTGCTGAGATGGTGTCCCAAGGAGAGCTGCACAGTGATCTCCCACCTCTGTGCAGTCAGTGGCTTGTGCTCTCCATAGAATCATAGAATATCAGGATTGGAAGGGACCTCAGGAGGTCATCTAGTCCAACCCCCTGCTCAAAGCAGGACCGATCCCCAATTTTTGCCCCAAATCCCTAAATGGCCCCCTCAAGGATTGAACTCACAACCCTGGGTTTAGCAGGCCAGTGCTCAAACCACTGAGGTATCCCTCCACTCCAGTGCCATGCTGGAGCCTCCACATTTATTTGACAATAAGATTTGCAGAATTTTGCAGAATTTTAAAATGTGTGCAGAATTTTTAATTTTTTGGTGCAGAATGCCCTCAGGATTAAAGCGTTTGGTTAATTTTAAACAGATTAGTAATCCCATTGAAGTAACTCAGTGTGGTACTGAGACTACTTGCATAGAAATTCATGTGATTAATCATCTTCTTAAAGTTAAGCATGTATTTAAGTGTTTTGCCGAATCAGGACCTCTGTTAGATAGTAGCAGTCATAGGCAAGGTCTTATGCCTGGTTCTTCATTGGCTTCCTCCTTATGTTGCACTCATTTTGCAGAAGCATAAATGACTACACAAGGGGAATATCTAGTGCTTTCAGATGTGGAATATCATGGAGATTTACAATTTAAAATCCTAATTTTAATGTTTCTGTTCAATGTCTGTATTGGATACCGGGAGTTTCTGTGACTTTGGCCATAGATGTTCAGTACATATACATGCATGTTATGCTGATAGACCGTAGTTGATTACAAACTGGTGGTACAGTAGAGTGAACTTGGAACAAAAGCTCAGCGCGTCATCAGACAGAGGGAGTGCTTGGAGTATTGTGCAGATAGACACATTGGACCAGCCTGGTCACATAGAAAGCCAGTCAACCACTTAGTGCCACACAAACAGGCTTTGAAGTCTGACTCAGCAGGCATGTAGTCCACAACACAAAAGGCAACATCACCAGAGCTGATAGAGCTGCATTTTTTCCTTTTGTTGTACTGGGTGTGTGGTGAACCTTTCCTTACATGCTCATAGCAGTAGTAGGCCCTGTATCTCAGAAAAAATCTTTATAGGACAGAAAGAAAAGGAGTACTTGTGGCACCTTAGAGACTAACCAATTTATTTGAGCATGAGCTTTCGTGAGCTACAGCTCACTTCATTGGATGCATACCGTGGAAACTGCAGCAGACTTTATATACACACAGAGAATATGAAACAATACCTCCTCCCACCCCACTGTCCTGCTGGTAATAGCTTATCTAAAGTGATCATCAAGTTGGGCCATTTCCAGCACAAATCCAGGTTTTCTCGCCCTCCACCCCCCCACACAAATTCACTCTCCTGCTGGTGATAGCCCATCCAAAGTGACAACTCTCCACACAATGTGCATGACAATCAAGTTGGGCCATTTCCTGCACAAATCCAGGTTCTCTCACCCCCTCACCCCCCTCCCAAAAACCACACACACAAACTCACTATCCCACTGGCAATAGCTCATCCAAAGTGACCACTCTCCCTACAATGTGCATGATAATCAAGGTGGGCCACCCCCAGCACAAATCCAGGCCTTCTCACCCCCCCCCCCACCTCCATACACACACAAACTCACTTTCCTGCTCGCAATAGCTCATCCAAACTGATCACTCTCAAAGTTTAAATCCAGGTTAAACCAGAACATCTGGGGGGGGGGGGGATGGAAAAAACAAGGGGAAATAGGCTACCTTGCATAATGACTTAGCCACTCCCAGTCTCTGTTTAAGCCTAAATTAATAGTATCCAATTTGCAAATGAATTCCAATTCAGCAGTTTCTCTCTGGAGTCTGGATTTGAAGTTTTTTTGTTTTAAGATAGCGACCTTCATGTCTGTGATTGCGTGACCAGAGAGATTGAAGTGTTCTCCGACTGGTTTATGAATGTTATAATTCTTGACATCTGATTTGTGTCCATTTATTCTTTTACGTAGAGACTGTCCAGTTTGACCAATGTAAATGGCAGAGGGGCATTGCTGGCACATGATGGCATATATCACATTGGTGGATGTGCAGGTGAACGAGCCTCTGATAGTGTGGCTGATGTTATTAGGCCCTGTGATGGTGTCCCCTGAATAGATATGTGGTACTCCTTTTCTTTTTGCGAATACAGACTAACACGGCTGTTACTCTGAAACCTGTCTTTATAGGACAGAGACACACTCCAAATCCCATTTGACATAACAGGAGGGGCACTGAAGTGGGAGCCAAACTGACCAAGGCGTCACACAACTGCCTTGCAACACTTAAGGAGACAGGAAATGCATCCGATGAAGTGAGCTGTAGCTCACAAAAGCTTATGCTCAAATAAATTGGTTAGTCTCTAAGGTGCCACAAGTACTCCTTTTCTTTTTAGGAAAGTATTAGTCACCCATTTTACAACTAGCTTAACTGAAAATTTACCCAAGTACTTCAGGCAGTGTTGGAATAGAACTCTGATCTCAAATATAACAGACCAAGTCGCGTCCATTTTTTCTCACTGTCTTTCAGAATGAATCCGCCAAATCTTTGTGCTTCCCTGTGCTGTTTGAAATGTGTTCTAACCATTTGATCCCACTTTGCTCCCAGAGCTAGGAATAGAACCCAGGAATGTAATGTTGAGAGACTGAAAGACTCCATAATAGAAAGACAAATATGCACCCAAAGATGCAGAATTAAGATTGAATGGGTATTTACTAAGTTTACAAGTTTCATGTTCTTTTAACATACATGTTTTGTATTTATATTTATAGGCCCCCCCTTTTAAGTTAGCATTTTGAGAAACTGAGGAAAGAATAGCAAGAAAAAAGATAAACACTAAGATTTCATGTAATATAGAAAGTTGTCTTTGTGTAACCATTACATCTGGAATTTAAAAAGCTTTGCATTTCTCTGCTTTTGGACAATAAAGGGGTGACCCACTCACCCTTTCCTGGTTTGTCCTCTCTTCCCTTCCACCTCCCCCTTCTGGATGCTATAGGTCACCCTCATTTTCTTTTTGAGCATCGGAGATGTGTGTGTTCTAAGAATTTCACAGCCAGGAAGTAGGTCTCTGTGTTTTACCAGAAAGTTGGAACAGTTACAGAGAATGGCTGTTCCTTTTTATAGGTCTGGTTGGAATGCAAAGTACCATTCCTAATCAGAACTGATACCGTTATGCCTATTCACCTATTTCACCTTTATTGACATCATTTCTCCCTTACACACACACACATCTCACTTTCGTCCTCTTCTTTTCAGGGGTGGGTCACAATTCATATCTGTAATTTCCAGTTTTCAAAATTCAGTACATCAAGGTCACTTCCCTTCTTAAAGTCATGACACCTGTGGGTATAAAAAATGTGGGGGGTGTTTGTTTTAGATAAGTAAAATAAATAAATCTTGGATTATCTAACTATTGTTTATCTAGAAACTGGGTAAATCCAGTTCCTAAATATTTTGCTACTTAGCTGTGTCTTTCCCTCACATGTATTATCTACCAGAACTAGCATGTTTATAGGCAAACAAAACAATGAGAAGACCAATCAACAATATATTAAGAAATGTGTTTTTAGTAAGTTTGGAAAATAGGAGTTTGTGTTTGGCAAGTAAATTTTATTGACAACATCCCTGGGGGCTAAAAAGAGTAACAGCCAACATCCATTTATTTTTCTCTTAGTGGTTTTAAATGTGAGTCAGTTAATGACAAAGGTACCTTTACCAATAAGCCAGCTGGTGTGATACTTTTGTGTGTAGGGGGCAGAGTGGACAACATAAAGGAATGAGATTTAATAGCTAATAAAGTATATTGGAACAAATTCTTATTTCGCTTGCTTCAGTGAGGTCTATGGAGATATGAGTGTAAAACTGGTTTAACTCCTGATTTACTGCGGTGTAGTTGAGATCAGAATCTGGCTCTTCATGAACATGTTCATGGATGGGTGAGTTGAATTCTGCCAGAATGGCTTGATGGCTTGACAATGGAATGTAAAGCTTTTCAGCTTTGGATTGCTCACTCAGTAGTGCTTAAAATACCTACTGTCTGAAGCCTCTTACGTAGCCTATTGTCTGCTGCGTAGCTTCCGACAACATGGTGGTATGTGGTAAAACTACTTTCAGCTAGATATGTGATATGAATTTGTGTGGCCTCAGTCCAGTCCCTTGTCCGTCAGTGTCCACATTGCATTTGGTGCTAACCTGAAATCTCAGCAGAAAAGCTAAGGATTGACTGAACAACCTTCTTACAACTTGAGGGCTCTCTAGAGAGGGTTGAGGCATATCTACAGATCAATGTGGGGGAATCTTGCACTGCTTGTGACTGTGCTGCAGCTGTTCTGTGGGAAAATATTGGCCTTCTGGCGCATATATTCACTTTATTAAAATTAAAAGAAAGTATGCTAGTGGCTTAGTGCCTTATCAGGATGCAGTATTGTGCAGCTTTGTAGGAAAAGTACAGCAAAGAAACTAATGAGCCAGAAGTTTCAATATTAGTTTTACAGACTATAGCCAGCCACCATGTTTTCTGTCAGAGATCCATGAATAAAGGAAGCGAGACTGTGGGGAATAAATTGCAAATAAAGATTCTCCTTTCAAGTTATAGGGGGTTTTAGCAGAAATATTTTTCCTTGTGTGTAGTACATTCTGTGACACCTCGGTCACTGAGCATCCGCTCAGGTTGTATTTTTAACATTTTATTTTAATACATTCTGGTTAGCATGACTTTACTGCATAGCACCTTGGCTTGAGTGTGTCTATCTGTGTGCCTCTGACCTTACGTTGTTTTTCTTGGTTATTTCCAAAGGTGTGTGATGGAAAAGGCTGTTGATGGGCAGACTGTGTTCAAACTCACAGTCTCTGAAAAAGAGACCATGTTTTATTATCGCACAGTAAATGGTTTGCAGCCGCCAATAAAAGTAATGACACTGGGGAGAATTCTTGTGAGGAAATGGATTCATCTTAGCGTGCAGGTGAGTAAAATAAAAAAAAGCACATTTGGTTAAATGCAGGAAATGTGAGAGTGGTATATCTGCACAAGCACCCAAACTATAAGGAAAATATTAATTAATGGTAAATTGGGGGATCCTGCAGGAGATGGTAGTTCTTGGAATATTGTAGGATCAGGCCCTTCAAGTAAATTTAAGTAATTTGAATACATTTGGGCACAGATTTTGAAATAAATACTAATTTAGCATTGTCACAACTGCACACACTCAACCTGGTAAAGCAGGACTAAAAGCCTCTTCTTTCAGCCCCACAAACTCAAAGCTCTAGCACTGGAGGTAAAGGAGAACTCCTACTAGTAGTAAGTATCATAGGCTCTAGAGGGCAATGTCTCACTCAAATATAGATACAAAGGCCACGATCCTGCAAAGAGTTATGCATGTGCTTAAGTTTATACACTGTGGATAGTTCTGTTGCTTAAGACAGACTACTTATAATGTGCAAAGTTAAGCATGTGCTGAACTCTCTGCAGGATCAGGGTCAGAGCAAGTACATTTACAACACTGAACTTTTATTTGTATTAAGTGTCATACACAATTATAAAGACAAAGCCCCTGCAACTTAAAAATTAATTTTCTCGTGGCATATCAATTTTTTAATGATTTAAAAGAGATTGTGAGGTTCAAGCAACGTTTTTTGTTAAATGTATTTACAAAAATCAGTCAACAAATACAGCAGAAACTAAAATACTTTAAATTATTTGTATATCTTTGAATTCCCAACAGACCATACTAAATTCTGTTTGTAAACCAACTTCAATTAATAATTTAATCAACGTTAACTATCCTGTATTGAAATGTTTTTCTTCAGTTAGTTTATTTTACCTGTACTATTTAAGTTTACTTGGTTAACGATACAATCAAGAAATGGCTTCAGTGCATTCTCGCAACTTGTTAAATAGTATTGACTGTGATTTACATTTGTAGTGCTGATCCTCCTCACTCATAAAAGCATCCAAGCCATCCTTGGTTTGTGGTGTGGTTTTTTTTTTTTTCAGTTTTCATTCTTCTGAGATAACAGCATAGTAGTGTGAATAAAATTTTGTCTGTTGGATTAAAAGAGTGACCTTAAGGTAGAACTAATGAACTTTACACTTCAGACACTCAAAGGGTGCTATATTACTGCTATGGCTGTCAGCCACGTTTTGTACTAGCTTCAGAAGCTGCTAAAGGCTGGGATAGCCAAGTGAAGAGCAAATGGACCAGATTTCTTAAAAAAAAAAAGAAGTTTTAAATTGCATTAAAAAAAAAAAAGCTCCTCACCATTTAGTCCTTCATTTGTCTGAGGCAGCGCTCTCCAGAGTGGAGTTCTAGTAATGCAGCTTGTGGCCTCCCTCCTCTCTGATAAGGAAGTACAGCCTATTGAGACGTGGGGAGACTATTGACTGAATCCTTTGCTGCGCTGCTCAGATTAGCATACAGCCTTGCATACTGCGACCTGTAGGCCACAACTTCTTATGAAGGGTAATAATGTCAGCAGCCTGTCTGATATATTGTAGAGTAGATGTGGCTTTTGATCTCCAGGCAGTGTGCATTGAGGCCTTTAGTTTTGTAATGTTTTTGTAGTCCCTACATTTATGTAACTCTCAGCAAATGATAAAAGGAACTAGTTTTACCATTTTGTAAGGCTGGGAAGGTGGCAAGTTACCAATTTTTTTGGGCGGGGGGGAGAATGACTGCAGAAAAGAGAGGCAGTAATGTTAGTGTGGGCGAGACTCTGCTAATACTTGTTAAACCAATGCTTAATGTCCAGTAGCGGACTGGATGTTTCCAGAAACCTCAGCAGACTCAAGCTTTGTCTTCACAGCAGTGGGGAGGGGAGGGAGTGTTCTTAAATCAAATTTAGCTAACTCAAGTTAAAATCCTAGTGGAGACAAGGCAGTCTGTCTGTTTTCACATGAGTTAGAGCATCGAGTTAAACCCCAGGTTCCTCAATACGCTAACTCAATCTGTTAACTCATGTGAAAACTACAGCCTTGTCTTCACTAGGATATTAACTGGAGTTAGCTAACTTAAATACACACCTTTTATTTTGTAGTGAAGACAAGGCTCAAGATTGATCTGATTAATTGAACATTATGGAAAAAGTTTAGTGCCATTCTCTGACCAACTTGATTTTAAAGTGTATATTTGTTAGGTACCATGAGTTTTGAACCCAGGCTTGTGGGGCTGATGGGAGGCTTACCCTCTGCACCACTGAGCTGTGAGGGCTGATAAGGGAACTGTTGCTAGTACCCCACCACTAGAAGCTACACCCAATGGTTCAGTGGGGTCAGATGACTAACAACAGACCGCTGCTTAAACACCACTGGTATAAAATCTCCTGTTTCTGTCCCATCCCTTGTCTGGGCAACTAATTGCTAGGCCTGTTGCTGCTCAGAGCTCTGAGACCAAATCCCTGACTCCTTGCCTGGCTCCTGCTCCTGTTCCTCCTATCTGACTTGGTTCTTGCTACCACATCTCCTGCCTGTTCCTGTTTCCTCGTCCTGACTCTTGTTGCTGATTCCGGCTTTGCCCCCTTGGCGTGACCATGACCCCAGCGCTACTCCTGGCTGAGACCACTAGGTCAAACAGCCCATGTTATGGGCCCTCATAGCTTGCTCAGACCAACCTTGTCTCCCCTGGGACATTATTGTGGAACTCCTTGACTGAGTATGGACACTGCTGGGGCTTTAACCCTGCTGTCACCCCAGGGGCCTCTGAGTCCACAGGAACAGATGGCTACCCTCCAGCCAGAAACTGAGGGACCAAGCATGGTAGTTGCAGACAGGAAATCGTTCCTTGCAGGAGCAAGCTACAGCGCTCAGCATGACTGTGGGTAACCACTCGGCTTCTCGTATAACACCAACTTGGGTGACCAGCCCCAGAGTTCCTTTGCGAGAGAGAGATGGTGGTATCTGCAATAGGTTTGCAGGTTCATTACCTATTGCAGACTTCTGTTTATGTTTCAGCCCCAGGAGTACATCACAGATCAAGTTAAGATGGGGCTAGTACTGAGCTTGCCTACAGAACAGAATCACCCAGTACTGACCAACTGGGATTCATATAAGCCTTTGCCATTATTTTTGATGACCCTCACAAAGTCTGCATGGCAGAGACTGCCTTACCAAAGCTTAGGCAAACGCAGGGGTTAGCCCCTTCTTATGTTGGTTAGGTTAGATGCTTGGCCATAGATACTGCCTTGAATAATGCTGCATTCCTCCATCAGATTTGGCTTGGCCTTTGCAAAGAACTAAAATATGAGCAGGCACAGGTGGACTCTTCCCCACAAGTTTAGAGGCCTTCATGGACCTGGGCATCCAAATAGACACCAGACTGCATGAATGGAAACTGGAACGTAGGAGGACCTCACCTACCTCTCACCGTTACCCAAAGCTCAGCCCTCAGGACCCAAATGAGCTCAGTCTTGGTCAAGCCATACCAAGCCGTACCTGCCTATCACTGGGCGAACGAGAGCACAGAAGACAGGAGAACTCTGCTTCTGTTATGGAGGAGCAGAGAATGTGGTAACGTGTCCTGTCAAACGCACTGTTAAGACAATGACAGGGAAGAGATTAACCCCACACCCAGTCGGGGACTCAGGCCTGAGTACCACCAAGAAGAAACCCCAAGATTATGCTAACCCAGGTGTTCCTTATCCATCTACACTACTGCAGATTCCTCTGCAATTGAGGATCCTGCAGGTGGTGACTGGGGAGCATGGGGAAGTCCTATGGTTTACCCCTACTTTCTGCTTGCATTTAGCCTGATTTTTAGGGGCACCTTGGCTCATCCGTCATGATCCCCATATTCCGTGATCCCAACACATCATTACCTTCCTGACAAGCTTTTTTAGGGAGAATTGCCTTCTCAGTCAAGAACTCAAAACCCTTGAAACCAAGCCAAGGGGTTCCCCTTCGGCAAACCAGATGTTCTCCCACGTGGTGGCAACCCTGTTGGACCGAGAAACATAAATCCTGCATGATGGATCACGTCTTTCTGTGAAGTACAAAGGACTACCAGGATGTTTTCAAAAAATGGAATGCACACTTGCTACCCCCTCATCATGTTTATGATTGCCCCATTGACCTTCAGCCCAGACCCACAGTTCAATTCAGGCATATAAATTCTATGTCCAAACCAGAGCTAGCAGCATGAAGGGAGCACCTCCAGTAAAACCTAGCTAAAACTGCAGGTGCCCCTGTATTTTTTGTGAAAAAAACTGATGGCTCTTTGAGACTTTGTGTAGACTACAGGGCACTGAACTAAATAACTATATGCAATCAATACATTTTACCATTAATCCCAAGGCTCCTGAACTTAGTATGGGCATCTTGAGTGTTCCCCGAACTGGACATTAGAGGAGCATCTAATTTGAATCAGGATGGGGTATGAGTGGAAGACAGCTTCTAGAATGAGGCATGGACACTTAGAATATTTGGTAATACCCTTTGGGCTCACTAGTTCTCCTGCTGCCATCCAGCACCCGATCAACAACATATATCAAGATATCCAAGGCTGGTTTGTAGTGGCATATCTAAACAATAACTTAATCTGTTCTCAAAGTCAAGTTATCCATGACCACTATATCCATGAAGTTCTCACACAGCTGTGCCAGCATGGGTTATTACAAAACTGGAAAAGTGAATATTTGACCAATCATCCATCATCACATTTCTGGGGTTCATCCTCTCAGTACATAGACTACAGATGGACCCTTGGAAGGTATCTGCAATTTGATTTTAGGCTGAACTCCAGACAATTTGAAACGTCCAAAGGTCTGTGGGGGTTTGCCATGTTTTATAGGTTTGTTCACAGGCCTTAGCTGCCATCCTTTATAAACATGGAAGGTTTCTTTGGCCCCAGGAGGCTCACCAGGCCTTTGAATGCCTGAAGATAGATTTCCCATCTCCCCTGGGGCTGGTCCACCCTGACCAACCCATTGTCCTTGAGACTGATGCCTCTGATGTAGCCATCGGGGCTGTACTATCCCAAGGAGCGGTGCCCAGTGCAAGATTCATCCCTGTGTGTATTTACCACAAAAACTCACC
This sequence comes from Lepidochelys olivacea, assembly GCF_965140295.1. Lineage (NCBI taxonomy): Eukaryota > Metazoa > Chordata > Testudines > Cheloniidae > Lepidochelys > Lepidochelys olivacea. The sequence goes on from NC_140413.1 coordinate 165,010,351, forward strand.
CCACCCAAATGCAATTATGAAAGAGCAGACAAGGAGTTACTCGCCATCAAGGCTTGATTTTGAGACTTGGTGACACTGCCTTGAAGGGGCCAAACACCCCATCATAGTCTTAACCAACCATAAGAATCTAAAATATCTATGATCTATCAAGGTACCGAATCAGTGGCAGTTGGGTTGGGCCCTGTTCATCTCAAGATTTGATTTCACAATCACATATCATCCAGGCAACAAGAATGGCAAGGCTGGTGCCCTCTCACAAAAAAGGAAATATTATACAGAAGCAGCTAACCCTGAAGAACCACCCTTTAAAATATTAAAACCATGCCATTTCATTTGTGGGTCTGTATCTTTGGACTTCCTTACTATGCTTTGAGCAACCCTCCCTAATGATCCGCATCCCAGCCCAGGGCCCTAACAATGGCAAAGGGGTTCACCACTGGGTCAGCGGGGATCCGCCCACAACACGCTAACCTTGTTTCAGGCCCACTCTCAACCAGACTGTTGCCTGGTTTCCCTGGGCTGCTTCCTATTCTCCTCCTTGGGTGTACCTCCTTGCTACACCCTGTGTACCTGTGAACACAAAATCCATTGCTTTGCTCCTTTTTTTCTCAGGAAAAATGTGAATCATAAAAATGTGGTTCAGAGCATTTGTGGTCTACTGCTTACAATAGTTACTAGTATTTTATACAGCCCTATTTAATATGTGCTGTAATGGTGCCTTAGATTCATTAAAACGTAGGGCTGGAAGGGACTTCAAGAGGTCATCATATCCAACCCGCTGCGCTGAGGCAGGACCAAGTAAACTGTCCTAGACCATTTCTAAGAGGTGTTATCCAACTTGTTCTTAAAATTCTCAAATATCCGGGATTCCACAGCCTTCCTTGGAAGCCTATTAGATAACTTAACTACCCTTAGAGTTAGAGATTTTCCTAATATCTAACCTAAATCTCACTTACTGCAGATTAAATCCCTTTACTTTTTGTCCTACCTTCAATGGACATGGAGAACAATTGATCGCAGTCCTCTTTATAACAGCCTTTAACATATTTGATGATTGTTCTCAGGTCTCCTTTTAGTCTTCTTTTCTCAAGACTGTGTGTGCAGTGTTTTTAGCCTTTCCTCATAAGTTTCCTAAACCTTTTAAGATTTTTGTTCTGTCCTTTTCTTTCTCTCCAGTTTCTCCATTTCTTTCCTAAAATGTGGCACCCAGAATTGGACACAGTACTCCAGATGCAGCCTCACCAGTGCCGAGTAGAACAGGACAATTACCTGCTGTGTCTTACATACAACACTGCTGTTAACACACCCAGAATATTAACCTTTTTTGCAGCTGTATCACATTGGCTTATATTCAGTTTGTGATCCACTATAATCCCCGGATCTCTTTCAGCAGTACTACCATATAGCCAGTTATTCTGCATATTATAGTTATGCATTTGATTTTTTTACGTAGGCGTAATGCTTGTCTTTATTGAAATTCATTTTGTTGATTTCAGACCAATTGTCCAATTGTCCAATTTATCAAGTCATCTTGAATTCTAATCCTGTCATCCAAAGTCATCCCTCCCACCTTGGTACCATCCACAAATGTTACAAGCATACTGTCCACTCCATTATCCAAGTCATATATGAAAATATGGAATAGTACTGGACCCAAGACTTATCACTATGGGACTCCACTAGATACGCCTTCTCAGTCTGACGGTGAACCGTAGATAAATACTCTTTGAGTACTGTCTTTCAACCAACTGTGCACCTACCTTATAGTAATTTCCTCAAGACAACATTTCCCTGTTTTGCTCATGAGAATGTCATGTGGGACTGTGTCAAAAACCTTACTAAAATCAAGATATATCAACTCCTTTGGCTAGCTATTCCTCTACTGAGTATAAAGAACAAGTGTTTGGGGAAAACTCATCCCTGGTATAATTCCATTGAAGTCAATTGAACGATTGAGTTACACTAGAAATGAATGTGGACTGTTACTTTAAAAAAATATATGTTAGTGTAACTAATGTTTCTCTAACCAAGATGTGCCATGCTTACTTTACATTAAAAAAAAACTGTATACATAGAACAGGTATACAGTTGTGATTTTTTGTTTTGTAACTAATGTATACTAAAAAAAGAAAGAGCTATATCCCATTCCCTTTGAAGTCAATGGGAATACTCTCATTGATTTCAGCAGATGCAAGATCAAGTCTTTAAGGTCTGGGAAACCCATATGAGTTAATTCTACATGTTTTGTGTTGATTTACTAAGATTTATTGCCTCTCTCATTTAGGTATATATTCCCAGACACAAAACTCTGTTAAGGTGTATAATAGAATTAAGGTGGAGTATAAAAGAAAGTTACAAAAACATAAGATTTCAAAAGTAGCAATGAAAACCCAGAAAATTCATAGTTAAAAATGAACTTAAAAGAAACCAATACATTTGAAAGTATAACAATGGAAAACACATGCACCCAAACTGCTTTAATTTTGCCTCATAGTGATGCTAACCTCAGATCTACAGATCTTTGTATCAACAGCTCTCTCTATTTTTCTTATCATAGTCACTGTTCAGAGTCCCACATTTTCCCTTTGATAGTTCAAGATTTATTTAACAAATTAAAGATGGAATTTAAATAAGGATTCCATAGATGCATCCTAGTCTGCTGAAACAAGAGGTTCTGGAGAACATGTCAGATTGATGTGTTTGTTGCATATTTAGTGTCTGCAATTATAAAAATAATTTTTTACTAACCTTTATTTTGCCTGCTCATATCTGCGTAACTCTGCCATGTTTTGGCAGACAGTAGCACATTAAAAGCTTTAGAAAGAAAGTTTAAAATCTAAATGCAAAGAGGTAACCATGACTGAATTACTCTCCTGGGAGCAAAATGCTCTTAGAGTGCCTATTGAAATCAGCATTATCATTTCAATACATGTCAAATATGAGTCATTTCCTAGTTTAGGCAAAATTTCTTTATAAATCTTTAAATCTTCCAGTTCTTTCAAGAAAAGGTTAAAGTACTTATGATTTAATGAGACCGCTTTACATCATAACTGTTTGACTATCAAGAGAAAACTTGTCCTTTCCAATTTGTGAAATCCTTTTATTTTCTGTACAAGTTTTTGACTACTTTACATTTTATATTAAAAGCCAAGAACCCAACTGTGTCTTGAAAGAATTGAAAACAGTTACCTTTTCTCTATGTACATACAGAATATGATTTCTTTTGTATAGGCCAATGCCTGACATGCACCCCAATTTAATGGGAGCATAGGCTAAAAAGAAAGGAAGCCACTTAATTAATTAAATCACTTGAGTCTCCTGCATGTTGTCCTCTTTCATTTACAATCCACAGCAGTTTGTGTCTTCAGAAAAGGATGAAATCGGCAATACAAAAAGCTCTAGTAAATGTATTTACCTTTTTTGCTCTGTCAAGGTTCCTTCCCCACTCTGAACTCTAGGGTACAGATGTGGGGACCTGCATGAAAGACCCCCTAAACTTATTTTTACCAGCTTAGGTTAAAAACTTCCTCAAGGTACAAACTTTGCCTTGTTCTTGAACCCTATGCTGCCACCACCAAGCGTGTTAAACAAAGAACAGGGAAAGAGCCCACTTGGAGACGTCTTCCCCCAAAATATCCTCCCAAGCCCTACACCCCCTTTCCTGGGGAAGGCCTGATAAAAATCCTCACCGATTTGTACAGGTGAACACAGACACAAACCGTTGGATCTTAAGAACAATGAAAAAACAATCAGGTTCTTAAAAGAAGAATTTTAATTAAAGAAAAGGTAAAAGAATCACCTCTGTAAAATCAGGATGGTAAATACCTTACAGGATAATCAGATTCAAAACATAGAGAATCCCTCTAGGCAAAACCTTAAGTTACAAAAAGACACAAAAACAGGAATATACATTCCATTCAGCACAGCCTATTTTACCAGCCATTAAACAAAAGGAAATCTAACGCATTTCTAGCTAGATTACTTCTTACAGGAGTTCTGAGCTGCATTCTGATCTGTTCCTGGCAAAAGCATCACACAGACAGACAGACCCTTTGTTACCCCCCTCCAGCTTTGAAAGTATCTTGTCCCCTCATTGGTCATATTGGTCAGGTACCAGCGAGGTTATCTTAGCTTCTTAACCCTTTACAGATGAAAGGGTTTTGCCTCTGGCCAGGAGGGATTTTATAGCACTGTATACAGAAAGGTGGTTACCCTTCCCTTTATATTTATTACACGCCCCAAACATGTCTAACATTTATTGAGCGAGCCATGCTTATTTTCTCACATGCAGCCCCAGCATACAACATAGAAATACATGTACTGCATTACAGACTGCTAATGTGTTTTGTATGTATGCTAACAGACCTGTGTGTGAGGAAATAAGCTTGGCTCTCTCAATAACTGATTCATCATTTAGAAACTGTTATGATTACAGCCCACTCAGACATTGCTTTTGACTTTGCATCTTCGGGGGTCTTCATTTATACTCATGCCACCAGAGTCAGAAATGCCAGTGGTGTTCGCTACTTATTCTCTTGGGCCACGACGTGTGGAGTATGGACTGCTTTGTGCTGATTGAAAGCTCTCTGGTTATAATGATTTGAGGTCCTTGGAAACCTGGCTATTCCCCTCAACCTCCTATTATCTCTTATATTAAAGCTTCCTTCTTTGCCAGAATAAGAACGTATGTTGCTGTCCTGCAAAGGTTTACAACTAGCAAGGATATTCTGAATGAAGTCAAGCATTACACCTAAGGATTTGCAAGATTGGACCTATTGTTTTTTAAGCTGTGACTGGGAGGATAACACATATCACTTCCTCCCAAAGCAGGAATTTAATGCTGTTACAGGGTGTTGAAAGAGTAGTGTTACCAATATCCTCTTTGCAGTGTCAATTGTCAGCTACAGAACTTGGTCAAAAGACAAATGAAGTCAATGGAGACTTTCCATTAACTGCAGTGGGTACTCACGAGATCAATCGCTTGAGTGACCAGTGCTTAGACTAGGAATTAGAGCAAGGCTTGTCAAAGAAATGCCTTGCTTGTCTTTCTAGTGATGGCTGTAACAGTTTCCATTGGAACACTAGTAGGGATTTGATTATATTGGTTATGTGAAAGTGCATCAGGCTTAAATTTGTTATACAAATGATTATTTCTCTGTACAAAACTTGGTGGCAACCAATTGTCTTATTTTAGTATCCACATTAGAAAAATCAGATTAAGAAAAATGATTTAGATGCCTTTTTCTAAATCTTTATCTCTAAAAATAAAATTCAGCAGATATAGTAGTGTTTGGTGTAGTTTTGGGCGGTTTGGGAAAAAATATAGATTCATAGATACTAAGGTCAGAAGGGACCATTATGATCATCTAGTCTGACCTCCTGCACAATGCAGGCCACAGAATCTCACCCACCCACTCCTGCGAAAAACCTCTCACCTATGTCTAAACTATTAAAGTCCTCAAATCATGGTTTAAAGACTTCAAGGAGGAGAGAATCCTCCAGCAAGTGACCCGTGCCCCATGCTATAGAGGAAGGCGAAAAACCTCCAGGGCCTCTTCCAATCTGCCCTGGAGGAAAATTCCTTCCTGACCCCAAATATGGCAATCAGCTAAACCCTGAGCATATGGGCAAGATTCACCAGCCAGATACCCAGGAAAAAATTTTCTGTAGTAACTCAGATCCCACCCCATCTAACATCCCATGACAGTCCATTGGGCCTATTTACCATGAATATTTAAAGATCAATTAATTGCCAAAATCATGTTATCCCATCATACCATCTCCTCCATAAACTTATCGAGTCTAAGCTTAAAGCAGCTAGGTCTTTTGCCCCCACTGCTTCCCTTGAAAGGCTATGCCAAAAGTTCACTCCTCTGATGGTTAGAAACCTTCGTCTAATTTCAAGTCTAAACTTCCCAATGACCAGTTTATATCCATTTGTTCTTGTGTCCAGATTGGTACTGAGCTTAAATAATTCCTCTCCCTACATGGTATTTATCCCTCTGATATATTTATAGAGAGCAATCATATCTCCCCTCAACCTTCTTTTAGTTAGGCTAAACAAGCCAAGCTCCTTGAGTCTACTTTCATATGACAGGTTTTCCATTCCTCGGATCATCCTCGTAGCCCTTCTCTGTACGTGTTCCAGTTTGAATTCATCCTTCTTAAATATGGGAGACCAGAACTGCACACAGTATTCCAGGTGAGGTCTCACCAGTGCCTTGTATAACAGTACTAACACCTCCTTATCTCTATTGGAAATACCTGGCCTGTTGCATCCCAAGACCGCATTAGCTTTTTTCACAGACATATCACATTGGCGGCTCATAGTCATTCTATGATCAACCAATACTCTGAGGTCCTTCTCCTCCTCCGTTCCTTCTAATTGATGCGTCCCCAGCTTATAACTAAAATTCTTGTTATTAATCCCTAAATGCATGACCTTGCGCTTAATAAATATATATAATAAAGCCAAGTAAATTGTATTGAGTATGCTCAGTGTTGGCCTGGAACCCAGGATTTTTTCATTTAAAAAGAAAAGCCAAACCCTTTTGCACATCCTCCTGAATAATTTTACACATTTTATAGAATAAACAGCATTAAAAATAATCAGCCCAGTGAGCCTTAATCTAGTGACCATTTGTAATATGCAATAAAACCATTACTGCAATTTACAGCTGATGGGATACAGCAAATATGGAGCCAACCAATGAATTAACAAAAGAATATTTAACATTTCTTCCAAGATTCTGAGAGTGCTACATAACCTGGCGTGTAATAAAGTTACAGTGTGTGCTAATGTTAAGCAGTCTACCCACTCCTCATAGGAGTATGAGTGGGAAGATGAAGGTAGGGGGTGGGAAAAGTGTTCTGAGTTCCCAAAATAGGTGTTAAAATTAATAATCATAAAGGATTGTGTAACTTTAATTAAAAGAATTAAGAGATGAAGAACTGGTGTGTGGTTTTCACAGTCACCCTGTACCTAAATTAGAATCTTTCGATGCATATATCTAATTTGAGATGGTCAGAAATCTGTAGTCCTAATGCAAAAGAAAATGTAAGCAAGGCTTTCATTAGACTAGAGACACCTTGACTCTGAATTAGTCTGTTGAGTGCATGTCCATGTACGTACCTTGATAAACCTCTTCCCAGTTATCTATTGATTGCAGTGACATAAAATATGTTTATACAGCTATATGAGTGCTTTTCCAATTGGTAGACATGCTGTATTCCCTGAGGCTCTCTAGGGAGCAAACTGTGAGAGTTACAAAATATCTGAGTATATCTGATGTCAGTATTAGTAACAAAACATCAAAATTGTCCTGAGTTAGTACCTGAAACCTTGTGTTGAAATTTAACTGGAAGCTTCAGAAATGTAGTGAAATGTTTAGAGCAGGCTTTGATTTCCTTTTTTTTTAATGAATTATTGAATAATTTCAGGTTTTTTTGTGAAAGAAAAGCCAAAAATCAAATCAAGAAATTAAAGACCAGATTTTCCAATTGTCCTTAATCCAGCCTCCATTTCTACATGTGCAATTTTCTGTCTGCAAATACTTCTGCATTCATGTTTTGAGTGCTATCACCTCTGCATACAGCATTTGTAGAGCAATAGAAAGTACATATGCAGATCCCATCCATTGTCTAAATAGGTTTTGTGCATATAAAATGCAAAATGTGTATGTTCAGGTGGTAGTAATCAAAAAAGGGTGTGTAATTCTCTCGCCCAGGCAAAAATCTTCTCTTCTGTGCCCAGCATGAATAATTCAGTTTGAAGCTGGGAAACTCTGTGGAGGAAGCTGAGTCTGAGAGAAGGCAAGATGGGAACAGTTAGGCACTGGTGCAGAGGACAAAATAAGAGGGGGAGAAACATGAATTGAAAGCAGAATTGTTTATCGCTTTTAGAATGAGGAAAGACTTGATCTTGTTGCAGAATACAATGGAAAGCTGTAAATAGAGGAGTGGTGTAGTTCAAGCAGTAGGAGAAGATGATTTTCTGGTTATGCTGCTAGATAGTGCCTGGCCATTGCCTGGATGTTCAGTGTGGGTAGAGGGGCACTCAAGGGCAGGTCCCTCGTCTCTTCTCCATCTTCCTGCATCCATTGAGCTGGCCAGAAGCACCAGATAGCTGTCTGCATATTCCCCCTTCATACTGGGGAGCTGAGGGAGACGATGCCTTCTGACCCAGAATTCTGCTCAGGATTCCCCCTAGTCAGTGTAGTACTGCACCGTGTTCAGCACTGGACAGTGCCTAAATAGCACAAAATTGCTCACATATTGACTATGTCCTGATCAGATGACTAGAAATAGGTCTATAGTCGTTAATGTCATATGTATTAATCATTGCCTACTGATAGCTGTTCACTTCCTTCATCTATGCAAGTTGTTACTTATTCTTTGACTGGTAAAATACAGAGACTTTATTTAAAACCAACATTACATTTGACATCTACACCTTATTACTCATTTACATGATTACAGATAGTTCAGGGACAAAAATCAGAATCAGTGATAGCACTGTATTTTAAACAGATTAAAAAAAAAAGAAAAATGCAATCTTATGAGATTATCTCAAATGTACTTCCAGAGCTTTTTGTTTCAATTAATTTTGGCAAGTCTATTTTATGTAGCTGTTTTAGCTTCTAAAAGGCAGCTTGTTGAATCCTTAATACTTGTCTCTTTTCATGTTACTATAGTGATCATTGGTGCTTGGATCTGATTTGTTCTGTGACTTGGGAAAAATAGAGTTATTATGCGGCAAGAAAGCAATGGTTCTCCATCTATTTTGAGATCTGATTACTAGGATCCTCTTATGTTTCATTGTTTGGAACTCATTAGCAGCACAAGTTACTTGCTTTTCTACAGTTGCATATGGAAAGAGCAAAGGCTGCTAAAATAGTAGTTCGAGAAAAGCTTATTCGTTAATTATTTAAAGTTTTTCAGAATGTTTGTTTACAATTTGAGCTTACATCCCCCTCCCCCCCCCCGCGCAAAGTTTATGGTTTGTTCTCTCCTGAGGCATCTTAATAGCATAACAGAGCACTACTAACCGAGGTAATAAAGAATATTTTTATTGCCACAATGCTGTTTTGGGGTGGAATGCAACTGAACTACAATTAACAATTTTAATCTTGTTTCATACTAATAGGCTTATCTACACACCAGTAAAGGATTAAGTGACATTTTCAGACTCTTACTTGCAATTCTTGCCTATAGAGCATAGGGGTCAATTCAGCTCTGATTTGACAGATGCTCTTTTACAAATTTTAAAACAATAGTCAATCTTTGCTGATAAAATACTAATTCTTTATCAAAATACAGACCTGTTTCATAAGTTTCCTCTCTTCCTAATCTGTCATCCCCTGGCTAGTTGGTCAGGTAATCAGATATGTGATTTCAGTCAGATTTTAGACCTTCTCACAACAATAAGATTACCGTTGTCCAAGTAAATAATGGTACACTTGATTGTTATTTTGGATCATTCTTCTGCTAAGTGCTACTTGACATTAAAGCATTTTGAGAGAGTTATTCAGAAGGTCACTATTAGGTTGTCTGTAGTCCCTGAAATACCTTCAGGGCAACACCATGTTCTGGTTCCCTTCTCATCTCACAGTCTGAGGTTAAATATGTATTAATACATGGCTTGTTCTTGCACACCAAGTTAATTGCTTCAGGAGCACACCAGGGTTCCATTGTTGGCCCCTTCTTTTCTTTTAATTTACATGGTTCTTTGGGGGATTCAAGCTGAACTAGTGGCACTATGCACAAAAAGAAGACTTGGATTGAAGGAAAACCATTTCCCGTTGAGAAGGGATTAACATTGTAGGAGATAGTGAGAAAGAAAAGTAAAGGAGGGAAAAGAGAAAAGCTAAATATCTTTTATACAAATGCTAGGAGCATATGTAATAAGACTGCTGAATTGGAGTGACATGTTTTCAAGGATAAGAAAGATATTACTGGAAGAAGAGAGACAACCAGGAAAATGAAGGGGGATTTAAAATACCAAGATACAGAGTTTTAGTGAGGGAAGAGCTAATATGAATCTGGAAAAGAGGTAGTAATATTGGTGAGGGATGACACTGAGTCTTCAGAGGAAAAAAATCATAAATATTTTGACTGACTCAACAGAGATGGTTTGTATAGAAGTTAAGGACAATACAAGGTAGTTGTAATAGACCTCCAAGTAGCCAGAAAAAATAAATCAGGAAATGTTTATTTCCAGCATATAATAGGCCCCTAAAAAGAGTGAGCTTTTGATCATTTGGGAAAAGGGGGAATCTGGGGTGAAGTTGTTAGGAAGTATCCCAACTGATCTCTATGTTAAAACTACAAAGGATAGCATGGTTCCAGTGCAAATACAAGATTGCTGCCTTTATGCAGTTTCTTAGACAGACTATACAGCCAGAGTATTCTGAATATTATTCTGGGAGAGAATATAAATATGAATGTACAAATGGAGATGAAGAACAGGCAGGATCAACTGATCACAAAAATCACTAGATTTGAAATGCTCTTGAGGGTATATACTAGATAAAGGAAGCAGCCCCAAAGTCATTGATTTTAGCAAAGCTAACTTTGAAGGAAAGCAAAATGCTCCTGGGATTTTTGCCTGAAATCTTGTGATGAATGGGAAATCTACTCCACAGGAAAGGAAAGTATACATTGTACAAAACACGTAGAGAGGCTGAAATTAAAATTCATCCCAGTTAAGTCAAAAAAGCGAAAGGCTGATATGGGCCTGAGGCAAAAGAAGGAAAGGCAAAGAGACAACTTGCCCCTCCTGACCCTGTGCTTCTCCCTTCCTTCACTGTTCTTTATCAGTCCTCCTCTTTTCCCTTTATCTTTCCCAGCCCTTTTGTTTTATGACAGTTCTGTCATTCTGGTCCCCGATGAGGTTTGTTCCTCAAGCCCCTGACTATTTTCCAGTACTTTTTTTTAGTCCTGCAGTTACTCGGAATGTAGGCACTATCATTGAGGGAAGTGAGAATGAGGGCATGTCTCTGCTTCCTCCAAAACATTTTAGTGTCCTCCTCAACATGGCTGCGGGTCTCATGTGTTTGTGGTACCCCTGAAGCCTTTTAACATGGTTGCATCTTAGAGGAATAGGCCCATTCCACTGAATGCTGAGGGGAAGAATGTAGATGTAGGAGCAGCTCAAGGCAGATAGATTGATCTAACACTTCCTGTCGTTTGTGTGGCTATATGCAATTTTTTGAAAAAATATGGCTGTCATGGATTGGAACAGCTGGCACTGTTGTCAAAGGATTTGTTTCAGTTAGGGTTCCCAGTCCGGTTTTCTACTAGAAAGGGAAGGGAAGGGTCGAAAAGGGACCCTGGCGGTTTGGGTCAGCCCTGCTGAATGGGCTGTTAAAAGTCTGGTTGGCGGCGCAGTAGGGCTCCTTGTCTGCCTTGGCTCTGCGTGGCTCCCGGAAGCAGAAGCATGTCCCCTCTCCGGCTCCTAGGTGTAGGGGCAGCCAAGAAGCTCCATGCACTGCCTCCACCCCAAATGCCAGCTCCGCAGCTCCCATTGGCCAGGAATGGCGGCCAATGGGAGCTGTGCCTGTGGACTGGGCAGTGCACAGAGCCACCTGGCCACGGCTCTGCATAGGAGCCAGAGGGGGGACATGCTGCTGTTTCTGGGAGCTGCTTGAGGTAAGCATTGCCTGGAGCCTGCATCCCCTCTTGCACCCCAACCCTCTGCCCCAGCCCAGATCCCTCTCCTGCCCTTGATCTCTCAGTCCCAGCCTCCTCCTGCACCCCAAACCCCTCATCCCCGGCCCCACCTCAGAGCCTGCACCCCCAGCCAGAGCTCTCACCACCCCCATCCTGGTGCCCCAACCCCGTGTCCCAGCCCTGATCCATTTCCTGCCCTCCAAACCCCTCAGTCCCAGCCCAGAGCACTCTCTTACACCCCAAACCCCTCATCCCTAGCTCCAGAGCCTGCACTGCCAGCCGGAGCCCTCACCCCCGCACCCCAACCTCCTGCCCCAGCCTGGAGCACTGCCAGCCGGAGCCCTCACCCCTGCACTCTGAATCCCTAATCTCCAGTCCAGAGCCCCCTCTTACACTCCAAACCACTCATCCTTGGCCCCACCCCAGAGCCCGTACCCCCAGCCGGAGCCCTCAACCCACTGAGCCAGCCCCGTGAAAATGAGTGAGTGAGTGAGGGTGGGGAGAGTGAGTGACAGAGGGAGGGCAAATGGAGTGAGTGAGGGGCGGGACCTTGGAGGAGGTCTGGGGCAGGGTAGGGGGCGGGGCAAGGGTGTTCAGTTTTGTGTGAATATATAGTTGGTAACCGTCGTTTCAGTGCAGAGGATCCTGTGGTCATCTAGAGAATAGCAGTTGGTGTGCCTTTCTTTTGTGGAAAGTAAGGACATGGATCAGGTCACCACATAGGACCTGATTTGAAAGACTCTCTCCCCTCCAATATTGCCCTCCCATACACACCTTATTGGGCATTTTGTTTTGAGATGTAAATGACAGCTGTCAGGAAGAGAGTGCATTTAACATATTGAAGGCCAGAGCCACAGCAGCTATAAATCAGTAAAGCTCCAACCTGAGGTCAATGAGGCTATTCCTATTTGCACCAGCTGAGGATCTGTCTCTGAACTGCTCATCCAAGTCAAAGCATGTAGTGTAAATGAGTTGGAAGGTGGCATTTGTTTTATAGGAATGGAAAATGAAGTCTCTAGTGAGAAAGAAGAGAGGTGAATTGAGAGAAGAATGTAAAGGGGAGAATGATGAGGGATCAAGTGTCTTTTGCTGTCAGTCAAATCTGTATCCCTTTATGAAGTTGTAATGATTTGTTAAATGCAGGAATTGGCCAAAGGCAGAACATGATGATGCAGTCATATGGCATCTATGGCCAGTTGATGACTGACTGACCAATTTCTGAAGATGGTATGAAGGATCATACAGTTCCATGTGTATTGTGATGATAGTTGCATCTATATTTAAAGCTTTCTGTCACTGAAGCACTCTTAGTGTTGTCAGACTGTCTGTTGGACTGGATGAGCTGCAACTTCTTGCAATTGAATGTCAATAAGACCAAAGCAATTTTGGTTGATTCATAGCACCAGCTTAAGCATATTCACTTGTAAAGATTACATTTGACAGATAGTTACCTTCAGCTGAACTCTGTGGTTAGAAACCTTGGTGTACTCTTGACAGTGAGCTTATAGTTGATGGCTAATGTTTATTTCATATTCTATTTTTACCTACCTACTACTGCCTGTGTATGTCCACATTTAAATATATTCACAGCTAAGTTCTAGCCAGTCCACTTGTTATCTCTGGACCAAATGTTGTAATGATTTAATTTCAATATCTTTAAAAGGTGCGTTTTCCCAGTTAAAGGATTTTAATTTCAGAAGCCATCTGATCAAGATATTTTTGTTAGGTGCTCCTTGAAAAGCAATTGTCCGAGGCTACATCTCTCCTTGGAGTTATGGGTGCGATTCCCAACCCTTGTAGACGTACTTGCGCGTGCTCTCACTGAGCTAGCATGCTAAAAATAGTAACTGTAGCTGGGGTAGCACAGGCCACAGCGAGCAGTGGCACAGGCTAACTGTGCCAAGGATAGACTTATGGGGATCAGGTGGGTTTGTACTCGGCATGGCTAGCCCATGGTACTGCTTTCTGCTGCCCATGCTACCCCGGCTACCCTACTATATTTAGTGTGCTAGCTTAAGGAGAGCTTGCTCCAGTATATCTGTATGAGGTGGGAGTCACACTCCCAGCTCCAGGTGTAAATATACCCAAAGCGTAACAAGGAGAGTAGAAGCAAGAAAGGAGTATAAAAATGAAAACAAAGAGAAGTTTAAAGTAAAAGGTGAGGGTTTTTGGACTTACTTCCTCAGTGCACAGCTGTTCTGCAGACAAACGCATTCTATGCTGATGTTCTGAAATCTTCCAAATTCATTAAGAGTTGAGGGTGCTTGGCATGTTGCAGCAAGATTGGATATTGGACCATATATATAAAAATATTAAGGGATTATATATACACATGTACACATATGGCTGGTATATACCAGGAGTGGCCAAACTTACTGATCCTCTGAGCCGCATACAATAATCTTCAGATGTTCAAGAACTGCAAGACATGCACAACTGGCCCTGTGGGGCGGCGCCTGCTGGAGTGCAGGGCTTCTGCCCCAATACCCCCGTCTCTCCCCCCCACCTCCCCTCTGGGCTAAAGCCCTTAGAGTCCCCTCCCTGCAGTGCAGAAGCCCCTAGTTCCACCATCCCACTCCAGGGCAAAAGCCCCTAGTCGTCGTCCCCCCCGCTGCAGGACAGAAGCCCTGAGTTTCCTCACTGGCCAGCCTTGTAAGTGGAGAATTGTGGGGGAGAGCATGGAGGGTTCTGGGAACCACACAAACTGTAAAAGAGCTGCATGCGGCTCACAAGCAACAGTTTGGCCACGCCTGGTGTATACACACGCACGTTACACGTATGGGAGGGTGGATTTTTTTTTATGTTTGAGTATAATTTGTTTAACATATTGAATAGACATTCAAAGGTGCCACTTCTCTTTCTCTGCAAAGAATAGGGATACAGACTTTCCTCCTTTAAGATTTCTTTTTTCTTCTTAAGTTTAGAGTGGCAGGAAGCGGTAATGAGAACACAGATCTGCGTTGTATTTTGGACTAGACTCAGGAAATGGATGACAATTTGGTACAAACATGGCTTGATTTCACTTAAATATTTAGAATTAGTGAATAGCTGAAAATTAAGGAATACAAAGCAAAGGATCCTGACCTTGTTCTTCTTGAAGTCAGTAGCAAAACTCTCATTGGCTTCAATGGAAACTGAACTCGGCCCCAGTTTTGTTCCATTTAGTCTGAGAGCCCAGAGGAATTAAAGGGCACCATCTAACAGACACTGTATGGGCCTTTGGGCTTCATTTTCTTTTTTCTTTTTTTTTTTTTTTTTCATTTTTCTCTTTTGTTTTGGCTGCTCTTTTGTGTTTCAGGTTCGTACCATAGTTTGTACCAGGTTTTGGGGGCCCTGTTATATATATCAAGTGTTGTGACTGCTTAGATTGAGTACATTTTACTTTTTGCAATGTGAATGATACACTGTAAGGTTACAATATGGAAATACGGGACTGCAGAAATCTTTTTTGAAGAGCCAAAATCCTTTTCCTACCTTTGTGTTCAGTTTGGCTACCATTAATGTATGTACATTTCTTGCATTTTTAATATTTAAAATATAATGTTCAGACAATCTGGGAACAATGTGAAATGTTCAAAGAACCTATAATAGCCTCATGAGGTGGCATTTTTCGTTCTCTTTTCTCACTGGATGTCTATAAAGACAAACGCATTTGAAGCTATGATACACAGGATTTCCAGCTGAAACAGCACCAGGCTCCTTAGCAGACACACCAGCAAGTTGTGTTACTAGCTTAGAAGTTGTCATTGGTCTGTCAAATATTATGCAGATAAATTATCTGAGCTGGCTTGTCTTCCTGGACGTCATTCTTTGATTTTCCCCTCTGTTAACATGGCATTTGCATCTTTTTTGTCTGTTTGAGAACAAGGCCCCAGACAAATTCCTCATGACATATGCAGAGAGGCTCTTTTATGTTAAAAGTGACGTGTGTCTTGTTCTCATATGTTTGCTACATAAATTAATTATCTCTTGCCAAGCGTTAGATCTGCCAAGTTCCCTCTGTGTTGTCTCAATTTTCATTCCAACTCAAAAATTAAAATGCAAAGAGCAAAAGATTAACAACTATACTCTTTCATCTATGGGGCTGTATGCTTTGCTTCAGAAAGAGAGCACTGAGAGATTTTGGTGTACGTAAAAATCCTTCAGTAACGTCATCCCTGGTATATTGTACTTGTTCCTGACCATTTCACTTTACTAGAGTTTGTAACTCATTAAGTATATAATCCATTATTATGCAGTTGTGAGGAGTGAATAGACCTCATGAGGCTGTATAAGCAGACTGTGCATAGGGCCAGTCAGTTCTGGGTGTGATTTGATCAGGTAAGGAAGATGGTGTGTGATGGATGAGGTGGTATGGAGCTGTTCAGGGGTGGGTATCCTATCCAAATGAGTTCCAGAGGTCTGGGACCCCAGCGTTGAGGCTGTGGAGGTTATTGCAACTCTGGAACGTCTAGAGTAACCATTTTGTAGCTGCTGAAGGAGCTAGAAGAAAGGAACCAGGCTGGATGTTTATATTCTGTTTACTTTGCTGAGAGAGTATTAGGATATATTCTTGCTTCCCTTTCTGACTGCTTAGGTTTGGGAGAAGGGATATTAGTCCTGGTGGGCCCTGGACTGAGTGCCAAACTTATCACACTGTGTTTCTGTAGAGAAGGAAGAAGCAGCCTGCTTATAAGGAAAAGGGCACCTTAAGAGAAGAAATAAAAATGAGTAATACAAAATAAGAGTGTGTGACTGATACTGAAAGGAAAAATAAGAAGCATGAGAAGGAGGCAGATTGAGGGGGAAAAAAGCCTTGGACAGAGGGAAGAATATTTTTTACAGAAAATATGTAAATGAAGGAGACTAACTCAGTGAAAAGAAAGAGTTGACATGTGACAAAATTATCTCAGCTGCTCCAGATGCATCACTTTAGTGGCACATTGGGACCCAAGGGTTGTCAATATGCAAAGAGGAACACAAAATTTTAGGGTCAGTGGGCTGTACTTGGGCTAATATTGCCCTGGTCACAGGTAAAAATGAGTTTGCTGGTCTCATTCTACTCTCTAATATCATAAAACTGGTAGCCTGACACAATTCAATGCAACCAGTAGCCTCTACTCATGAGAGGGAAAATAGCATGAGATTTGAAGACTAGGATTGAATGTATTGACAGATCTCTGTTTGCCTATTCATGCCAATGACGTTTGGCCTCTCGCTTTCAGGAGTACAGAATTCACCCACAGCTTTAGAAAGATCAAAATACTAAAAAAAATGTAAATAAATGCCCCATCTGTAACCATTGCAGTTGTGCAAGAAAACATCTAAGTACATAACCTACATCTCGCTCATTTTTTGATGTGTAAATGTCCATTACTGTGTCTTTTATTGTTAACTATTATGCCTGTGCTCAGTAGCTGTTTTTCCAGAAGGCGGGGTGATGTGAACCTGTGTATCAGAGGACAGAATCAACCCCTAATGATAAAATATGCTGTATATCTTCCTACATGTAGGCAAAAGTAACATATTTAGACCTGCTGAAGATGAAAAAAATTTACACTCGAGTTTAGACTATTGTAGCACCATCACTAATTTGCTCCTCCATCTATTATATCTTCTTTATCTGTTGTCATCAGTGACCGCTGCTGATTGGTTGTCTCTATTAAAGTATTCAAGGAAGCCATAGGTCTGTCATTTTTGTCATATCCTTAATCTGTTTTATCACCTTGGAAAAAATATCTTGATACACTGTCCATTTCTGTATAGTGAGCTTATTGAGAGAGCTCCTGATGTGTACATTGTTCACAATGCATCTAAGAGGGTTGGGGAAGCTTACTACGTAGTCAAAGAATATAAGTTCAGGAAAAGGCCATATATTGGAAATATCCACTAGAAGAAACATACAAAATTACATGATGTGGAACAATTGTAAGGGAATATGGTCTACTGATTTAAAGTTGGTAGTTTGGGAGACGTGACTACCACCAATTAACTGCATGACCTTGAGCAAATCACTGAGACAAATTCTGCTTTCACTAACACCAGTGTAAATCCAGAGTAATTTGATTGACTTCAATAGATTTGAAGATTTTTAGCAGCATAACTGAGATGAGAATTTGGCCCTAAACCATCATGTGCCTCAGTTTGCCCATCTGAAACATGAGTATAATCGTATTTTTTACCTCACAGGTGTGTTGTATGGCTCAGTTAATTACTGTTTGTAATCTGCTTTGAAATCCTTGGAATTTATATGAGTGCACAATTTTCTTATTAACAGTATTGCTAGTCCTGAGGAATTTCTACTACGTAATTGGGAGCTATTTAATGGATGAACTAAATTAATTTGGAGAGTGTCTCAACATGCTCCCAGCTCCCAATTTGTCTGAAATTAGGAGAAAGTGTTAGATTCCTTTTCTTATCTGACACACAAACAGATTTTTCATTTTTACACCTTGCAAACATCTAATGTTCATAATGGCTCCATTCACTGCTTTACAGTAAGGTAGCAGGTGCGCTTGCAACTTGTTTTTCCCTATAGCAGTAAGCCAGTTGCAGTACCCCCAGGGTCCTGCGCATATATCACGGTTTACTGGTGTGCTTACTGATTGGAGACAGTGGCTGTCCATAGCACATGGGTGTGTCCCCTCCCAGTAGTCCTCACTGGGTTCTACAAATGTCATGTTGTCCCTGTCACCTGAGACTTTCTTGGGTGGACGTAGCTGATCCTGGGTTGGAGACTGAAGTTGAACCTGCAGTCATCAGTAAATTGACTGATTAGGCTTAGTGTCATTTAGCCTGACTGGCTAGTGGAAGGTTTATTTTTTTCCTCTGTTTGTAAGAGGTTCTACCTATTGCAAAAGCCCTCTTTCCTGATCTATATGCCAGGGAAGAGGCCCTTCTTCTAGTTTCCCCCTGTATCTTACCAGACAACATGGTATAGTTGTTAGAGCAATAGACTATGAGGTAAAACATTAGAATTAACATTCTGTCCTATGGAAATTAGGAACTGTGGTGAGACATTAAAAAGAATGTATTTTTAACAAGTAAAAGGAATGTTTCCTTTTAGAATATCAGAAATAAGAACATAAGAATGACCATACTGGGTCAGACCAAAGGTCCATCTAGCCCAGTACCCTGTATTCTGACAGTGGCCAATGCCAGGTTCCCCTGAGGGAATGAACAGAACAGGTTATTAAGTGATCCATCTCCTGTCACCCATTCCAGTTTCTGACAAACAGAGGCTAGGGACACTATCCCTGCCCATCCTGGCTAATAGCCATTGATGGACCTATCCTCCATGAATTTATCTAGTTCTTTTTGAAAGCTATTATACACTTGGCCTTCACAACATCCTCAGGCAAAGAGTTCAACAGGTTGACTGTGCATTTTGTGAAGAAATACTTCCTTTTGTTTGTTTTAAACCTGCTGCCTAGTAATTTCATTTGGTTGCCCCTTGTTTTTGTATTATGAGGAGGAGTAAATAACACTTCCTTATTTACTCTCTCTGTACCACTCATGATTTTATAGACCTCTATCATATCCCCATTTAGTCATCTCTTTTCCAAGCTGAAAAATCCCAATATTATGAATCTCTCTTCATAAGGAAGCTGTTCCATACCCGTAATCATCTTTGTTGCCCTTTTGTGGGTCTTTTCCAATTCCACTATATCTTTTTTGAGATGGGGCAACACATCTGCATGCAGTATTGAAGATGTGGGTGAACCATGGATTTATATAGAGGCTATATATTTTCTGTCGTCTTATCTATTCCTTTCTTAATGATTCCCAACATTTTGTTTGCTTTTTTGACTGTCTCTGCTCATTGAGTGGATGTTTTCAGAGAACTATCCACAGTGACTCCAAGATCTCTTTCTTGAGTGGTAACAGTTAATTTAGACCCCATAATTTTGTGTGAATAGCTGGGATTATGTTTTCCAGTGTGCATTACTTTGCATTTATCAACATTGACTTTCATTTGCCATTTTGTTGCCCATTCTCCCAGTTTTGTGAGATCCCTTTGTTACTCTTTGAGTCTGCTTTGGACTTAACTATCTTGAGTAGTTTTGTATCTTCTGCAAATTTTGCCACCTTGCTGTTTACCCCTTTTCCAGATCATTTGTGAATATGTTGAATAGTACTGGTCCCAATATAGACCCCTTGGGGGACACCAATATTTACCTCTCTCCATTCCGAAAACTGACCATTTATTTCTACCCTTTGTTTCCTATCTTTTAACCACTTACTGATCCATGAGATGACCTTCCATCTTATCCCACGACAGCCTAATTTAGAGACAAGGTGGGTGAGATGGTGTCTTTTGTTGGACCAACTTCTGTTTGTCTCTTTCACCAACATTCAAGCTCTGTAGAGCTCTTCTTCAGGTCTTTGTGTAAGTTTTTCTTCTGGCAGTGGGCAGGAAGCTGACAAAAATTCTAATAGGACACATAGTAGCTTTTTGATTGTATTTATGGTAAAGAAGGTACTTATTTAAAGCATATAAAACATAGACTATAAGTTGTTTGGGGCAGAAACCATCTGTGTTTGTACAGTTGCTTGCAGAATGGAGCCCTGGTCTATGACTGGAGTGTCTGTGCTCTACTGCAATACAAATAATATAAGGAATTTTTTATTTAATGGAACCTACAGATTTCTTTCCTCTTCCTGTCTTCTCGACTCTTCCCCCTCCCCCCCATTCAGATTTTATCAGGGTATTTCATGGTTGGGTTTGTCTGTGGGGAGTGCTAAGGCAGAGATTTATTTCTACTATACTGCCTTGTCGACACACGAAAATTGTACTGATTTAACTAAACCAAAATAAGAGTGGCCACGCAAGACACACACGCTAATTTAACTGAACCAGTTTCTAAACAGATTTAGTTAAAGGGATACAATTTTCTTGTGTAGAGGAGGCCAAAAATACAGTTCCCTGCCTCTTGTAAAAGTAGTTCAGTTTGAGTGACTGAAAGCTTTGCATGCATACATAAAAATATTATATGCCACTTATTGTATGTATATAGTACTCTAATATCTTTGAAGTTCAGTCAGCATTGTTACCTCTGGGACAACAGTTTGTGGATTCAATTCCCGGTACATAAGGACTTGGGTTTATGCATGGAAGGCCAGCAGCATGGTCTAGGTTGGAGTCAAGATATCTGGGTTGTCTTATGGGTTCTGACGGGCTCACTGTGTGAACATGGCTGCACTACTTAAATTTTCTACCACTTCATTTTCTCATAGAATCATAGAATCATAGAATATCAGGGTTGGAAGGGACCTCAGGAGGTCATCTAGTCCAACCCCCTGCTCAAAAGCAGGACCAATCAAATCATCCCAGCCAGGGCTTTGTCAAGCCTGACCTTAAAAACTTCTAAGGAAGGAGATTCCACCACCTCCCTAGGCAACGCATTCCAGTGTTTCAACACCCTCCTAGTGAAAAAGTTTTTCCTAATATCCAACCTAAACCTCCCCCACTGCAACTTGAGACCATTACTCCTTGTCCTGTCCTCTTCCACCACTGAGAATAGTCTAGAACCATCCTCTCTGGATCCACCTCTCAGGTAGTTGAAAGCAGCTATCAAATCCCCCCTCATTCTTCTCTTCTGCAGACTAAACAATCCCAGTTCCCTCAGCCTCTCCTCATAAGTCATGTGTTCCAGACTCCTAATCATTTTTGTTGCCCTCCGCTGGACTCTTTCCAATTTATCCACATCCTTCTTGTTGTGTGGGGCCCAAAACTGGATACAGTACTCCAGATGAGGCCTCACCAATGTTGAATAGAGGGGGACGATCACGTCCCTCGATCTGCTCACTATGCCCCTACTTATACATCCCAAAATGTCATTGGCCTTCTTGGCAACAAGGGCACACTGCTGACTCATATCCAGCTTCTCGTCCACTGTCACCCCTAGGTCCTTTTCCGCAGAACTGCTGCCTAGCCATTCGGTCCCTAGTCTGTAGCTGTGCATTGGGTTCTTCCGTCCTAAGTGCAGGACCCTGCACTTATCCTTATTGAATCTCATCAGATTTCTTTTGGCCCAATCCTCCAATTTGTCTAGGTCCCTCTGTATCCTATCCCTGCCCTCCAGCGTATCTACCACTCCTCCCTGTTTAGTATCATCCGCAAATTTGCTGAGAGTGCAATCCACACCATCTTCCAGATCATTTATGAAGATATTGAACAAAACCGGCCCCAGGACCGACCCCTGGGGCACTCCACTTGACACCGGCTGCCAACTAGACATGGAGCCATTGATCACTACCCGTTGAGCCCGACAATCTAGCCAACTTTCTACCCACCTTATAGTGCATTCATCCAGCCCATACTTCTTTAACTTGCTGACAAGAATACTGTGGGAGACCGTGTCAAAAGCTTTGCTAAAGTCAAGATACAATGCATCCACTGCTTTCCCTTCATCCACAGAACCAGTAATCTCATCATAGAAGGCGATTAAATTAGTCAGGCATGGCCTTCCCTTGGTGAATCCATGCTGACTGTTCCTGATCACTTTCCTCTCGTGTAAGTGCTTCAGGATTGATTCTTTGAGGACCTGCTCCATGATTTTTCCGGGGACTGAAGTGAGGCTGACTGGCCTGTAGTTCCCAGGATCCTCCTCCTTCCCTCTTCTCAGCCCATTGCTGAGGCTGTGCAGTTTGATTACAAGCCCTCCACTAAAGGAGAGGTTTTGGGCACCTTGCACCACCACAGCTTCCCGCTAAGTGGATTTTCCACTGCCCCTTTTTTTTTGGTCTTTGTATCAAGCTCTGCATTAGCAGAAGCCAGCACAGTTTCAAGGTGAATCTAGCTCAGTAACTAACTATTCCTCACAACCTACCTGTAAACTGCTTTAGTGACTATTTGACAGATTGGGACAGTTGTCAGAGCTGGGTTTAGAACTCTCGCAGTACAGGTCTCTGGTCCTATGCTCTGTAAAACCATGAGGTCACACTGTGACTCATCACTCCATCTCTTGCTCTCTCTTGGGGGAAATTAAAGATTGCATAGGACTTTATTGATAGGCGAATAGGGGGATAATCCTGTTTTCCTGGGCATCTGACAGTAAAAATAGATAGTTTATTTTCAGGGTTTTGTATGTGATTTAATGCTCCTGGGGAGAACACTTTAAATAATCACATCAAACAGTCAGTTCAGTGCCAACCTTTCTTCTTCTTCAGCTTAGTTTACATTGACACCAAACTTGGAGACATTCCCTTCCTCCTACACTGGCGAGCCACTGGGATATTTTTATACCACCCATGGTTCCCCTCCTACAATTTCTTCTTCTGTCAAGTATTCATACCCCCTTTAATAACCAGCAGGGGGATCATCACATTGAGCTACTGCCAAATGCATAATGACTGCTGCCTTAGCTGTACACAGTCACTGCACTACTGATATCCAGTTCAGCACTGTAAAGTGCTTAGGGCTACTTTGGGAATGTGCTATATTAAACCCAACTATTCTAAATCCTATTTAATATAAAGAGGTTGCAGCAGGGGGAGTGGGAAAGCTGGAGAGAGATTTGAGATTGCATTAATCTATTTTTACTATATAAAATATTTAGTCATTTAAGGTCTACTTCTGCCAATAGTCCCACTGATTTCCTATAGCAATACTTGTAGAATAAGGTACTACTCAGGACAGAATAAATGTGGCAGAATTGGGTCCTATAAGAATTGAGATAGTAAATTTGTAATGAGCTGATGGAGCTGAGAACTGGCCTATTCACCCCCAAGTACAGATGTTATTACCATGAAAACAGAAAATCAAAAACATGCTTCATATCTGCCTCAAAATAAAGGTGCACTTAAACTTGTAAAAAGACAACATTTTTATTTGAATGATATGACAGAGCTGTCACAGGAGTGTTACCTGCTATAAAGAAAGCTTAAGAATTATTACCTTTATTAGACCAGTGACACTGAGCTTTAGCCATACATTTCTAAGTTCTGTCCCTCTACAGAGACAATTTTCTTTTCTTAAATAAACTGTCATGCTCGTGTTAATATATTGTTGGCTCCCTCATACTCTGAGAATACTGCTGATATAAAACATGTATATGTTAGATTGGTAATAGTATCTTTAGTGTAGCTGACTAGAACAAATGTGTTTCCCTCATGGCTGTGCTAATGTGATAAAGGAAAATTGGCTGTTCATCAGCTTTTGGCTGGGTAAAGACAGTAGAGATGGAACCACATTCTTTTTTATGCATTAATACCACTGAGAACTTTTCACTAGTTATATTTCATGCGCCTGCATGTTGTGCAAAGATGTTGTAAAACATGAGATAATGCTACAAATAACAAAGCAGAAAAGCCTGTATCTTTTATAATGATAACAGTCAAACACCAAATGACAGTAAAAGGCTGTAAAAAAATGTGATGCAACCTCCTCCCCCCCCCCCGCAATTCAACCACCTCACAGGCGTGCGCGCACACACACTCTCTCACATACAGGGCATTGGCTGTTTAAAGGCTTTGTATTAAATAAGATCTTCCTGCATTTGGGTCATGGATGTGTCCACACAGAAAGCTAACTTAAAATGAAAGTGGTGTGGTTAGAGTGGGGAAACCCATACGCGAGAACTTTTTGAACAAATCTCGATGCCTAGTAATTATGATGATAACCTTCCGATTTTTTTTCAGTGGAAGGGCAATAAATCTTGTCTAAATTTGGGAAATATTGACTGCATCTGGAAATAACAATAATAAAAATCAGCACATATATTTATTTTAAAGTATAATTTAAGGGAAATAAATTTTCTCCATAAAATCAATTTTCTATTAATTTCACATTTTCTTTCTTAAAATACTAATAGAATCATAGTGCCTGAAGCACCGATGATAATCGCTCAAGCTCAGATCTATAGATAACTGTGGCTGTTTATCTTGGTCAGAATTTGAAATCTTTTGTTGGTGGAATAGCATTCTGAATGCTCATTCTCTGATTTTCAAAATGAATTTTTCAGGGTCTCGCCTTCCTTTTGCACCAAATTACGTTGGCTCATAAGCCTTTTGTTTGTCCTCACACACTCCTTGTTCTTAAGGATGCAATTATTCCAGCCCTATTTGATTTGATTAGAGTGGATATCAAGGCAGACTAGAGCACTCTAGCTTCTCTTAGCCTCTATCAGTAGAGATGATTCACCAGGCATCCATTTAAGTTCATGATTACCTGTTTCTTCAAAATGGAAATAACATTCCATAATATGGCAACAACAAAATAATGTTTTGAAATCTGACCCTCTCCAAACCGTCATTTGAAATAAACCTCACACAAACTAAATACAGTTAAAATCTGATAATTCCTGCTTTGAATGTTCTTGTGAATAAATCACTCACATAAGTAAACAAGAAGGTTTTTCAATAAAGTTTATTCATTGTATTTATTAATGCAGTGAGCTATCAGGGTGAGTTTGAACATTTTGAATGAGTTGCATTTAATATATTTATTTAAGTTAGGGAAATATGGCTATAAGACAATGAAACTGGTATTTGGTTTCCTTTCCCGCGTGTCTGTCTGTCCTTATTTTTCACATGAAATTTTTGAATTCCATAAAATCAACACCTAGAAGCCAGCTGTGTATTATAAGTTCTTTCTAATTTCATGTAACTTATACTCTAATTCAGAACGGTCCTAACAGAAAAAAGCTCAGTGTCCTCAGAATTACTAGGACTGGGAGACAGCCACTAAATATTTCTGTGAATATTAACTCAAATTTAACATGAATTGGCAAGAAAAAGAATGCTTGCAGAAATCACTACCTGGAGTGAAGACTGTCTCCATGGACATCCCCTATTGTAGGGGAATCTCCAGTGGGTACAGAGCAGGTGTAGCCAGTGCTCCTTGCAGCTACTGATGAAAGGGGCATATCGGGGTTGGAAGAATGTCAAAGGCCTGTTTGAATGTATTGTGCTTGCTTTGCCATACTAAGCTGGTGGATGGTCCTTTGTGGTCCATATTAGATGGTGCAAATTAGAGAAGCCCCCAGACTGCCCTAACTTGTGCTCAGAGCCTGGCAGAGAATCAAGGAGTCATAACAGACTGCCTGATGCCACCACCTCATCTCCAAATTTGGCCCCACATTTCAAACCTGTATGCATGATTATTTGTGGTAAGCAACTTTTAAATAGCCCAGGAAGTGATCCAAACAATGGACTGACCATATGCTTGGTGAATCCCCACAGTCACATGCATACACTTAATGTAAAATCACTATGGTGATGACAGAAGAATGACAGTAAATCAGTGCATTTGGTATATTTTATGTTATCATATATTTTATGGGATACTATTTGACACATCAAGAGGGCTAACTTTCCCCAAACACTTTGCTATATCCCAGGCACAGAGACACTCTAGCAAGGGAGACCAGTGTCTAACCATATACTTTACAACAAGGATTGGGCTCCAGTCATGCAAACATTTATTCCTACGTGTAACTTTATTCATGCACACACAATTACTTTGTATGAAAGTGGTAAGAGAGACTTTAAATTTAAACTCTGCACTCAGCCTCTAAATCTGACAGAAATCTCAATTTTCTAGGACTGAAAACTTGGCAAAATTTTGTGTGGCTCAGAAAAGAAAAGGTTGCAAGCCTCTATGACACACAACCAGTTGCAATTAAGCAACACAGCTTGAGTTCTGAATGTTGAGTATTGTATACTATCAGCAAACTGTTTGTGATTAGTCTTTGGAGTAAAAGGCAAAAAGTTAGTTAATTGAGGAAATTGTGATCTGCTCATAGATATTCCGTGAACAGAAAAAGAAGGCTAAATTAATCTAGTAAAGTATTTGTTCCAAATTATTCACTCAGCTCTATAAATTAAAGGGAACTGTTTGCAATGCTTCATTTATTAATAAAGTAGAGCTGTCAAGCGATTAAAAAATTAATCGTGATTAATCGTGCAATTAAAAAAAATTGACAGCAATTAATCGTGCGATTAATCGCACTGTTAAACAATAATAGAATACCATTTATTTAAATATTTTTGGATGTTTTCCACTTTTTCAAATACATTAATTTCAGTTACAACCCAGAATACACAGTGTACAGTGCTCACTTTATATTTATTTTTTATTACAAGTGTTTGCACTGTAAAAAGACAAAAGAAATAGTGTTTTTCAATTCACCTAATACAAGTACTGTAGTACAATCTCCTTATTGTGAAAGTTGAACTTTCATGTACAAAATAACTGCATTCAAAAATAGAACAATGTAAAATTTTAGAGCTTGCAAGTCCACTCAGTCCTACTTCTTGTTCAGCCAGTCTCTCAGACCAACAAGTTTGTTTACATTTGCAGGAGATAATACTGCCCACTTCTTGTTTACAATGTCACCTGAAAGTGAGAACAGGCATTCTTATGGCACTGTTGGAGCCGGCGTTGCAAGATATTCACGTGCCAGATGCGCTAAAGATTCTCGTGTCCCTTTATGCTTCAACCACCATTCCAGGGGACATACATCCATTCTGATGATGGGTTCTGCTCAAAAACCATCCAAAGCAGTGTGGACCGATGCATGTTCATTTTCATCATCTGAGTCAGATGCCACACAAATTTTGCCTTTTTTGGTGGTTTGGGTTCTGTAGTTTCCGCATTGGAGTATTGCTCTTTTAAGACTTCTAAAAGCATTCTCCCCACCTCCTCCCTCTCAGATTTTGGAAGGCACTTCAGAGTCTTAAATCTTGGGTCCAGTGCTGTACCTATCTTTACAAATCTCACATTGGTACCTTCTTTGCATTTCATCAATTTTGCAGTGAAAGTGTTCTTAAA
The DNA here is from genome assembly GCF_965140295.1 of Lepidochelys olivacea. Classification (NCBI taxonomy): domain Eukaryota; kingdom Metazoa; phylum Chordata; order Testudines; family Cheloniidae; genus Lepidochelys; species Lepidochelys olivacea. Next base: position 165,037,775 of record NC_140413.1, read on the forward strand.
ACCAACAGCATGTGCTGGGTCATCATCCAAGACTGCCATAACACGAACTATATGGCAGAATGTGGGCAAAACAGAGCAGGGGACGTACAATTCTCCCCCAGGGAGTTGAGTCACAAATTTAATTAATGCATTATTTTTTTAATGAGCATCATCAATATGGAAGCATGTCCTCTGGAATGGTGGCTGAAGCATGAAGGGACATATGAATATTTAGCATATCTAGCATGTAAATACCTTGCAGTGCTGGCTACAAAAGTGCCATGCAAATGCCTGTTCTCACTTTCTGGTGACATTGTAAATAAGAAGAGGACAGCATTATCTCCTGTAAATGTAAACAAACTTATTTGTCTTAGTGATTGGCTGAACAAGAAGTAGGTCTGAGTGGACTTGTAGACTCTGAAGTTTGACATTGTTTTGTTTTTGAGTGCAGTTATATAACAAAAATCTACATTTGTAAGTTGCACTTTCAAGACAAAGAGATTACACTACAGTACTTCTATGAGGTGAATTGAAAAACAGTATTTCTTCGGTTTATCATTTTTACAGTGCAAATATTTGTAACCAAAATAAACACTTTGATTTCAGTTACAACACAGAATACAAGATATATATGAAAATGTAGAAAAACATCCAAAATATTTAATAAATTTCAATTGGTATTCTCTTGTTTAACAGTACAATTAAAACTGTGATTAATCACGGTTAAATTTTTTAATCGTGATTAATTTTTTGAGTTAATTGCGTGAGTTAACTGCAATTAATTGACAGCCCTACAATAAAGTAAACTTTTTAAACTGTGTACCAGATTCTGGCTCGGGTCTCCCAGTTAGGCATCTCTGTGCTCTTGTATTCTTGTCAGACCTATTTTTTCCATACAACCCTAACACAACTTCTGATCACTTTAAATTGTAGATGGTAAAAAAAAAAAATCATAGTTTTAAATTCAGGGTTTTCTCATGGTTAGCACAGAGGACTCTTGAAATCTACGTACTACCTATACCACTTTGTGTTTTGACCATTGGCTAGTCATTTACATTCACTGGGCCTCTCTTTACGCATCTTTAAAAGGAGGATGCTACCTATATCACAAGCGTGTCACATAATTAGTTAATGTTTATAAAGTGCTTTAAGATCCTTGGATGTAATGTGAAAAGTAGTAATTATTATTTTAATTACTGTTCTGTGCAGTGAAGGAAGGATATCCTCAGTACTCTGAGAAAGATGTGTTGAAATGTCCTCCCCATCAAGGAAAAATACTAATAGGATTATGGTGTGTGAAGCCCTGATCTTAAAATGAAGAAATACCTAGGCATTAAAGTAAAATTGGGAATGGCGTGATAACCTTGACTCTGCATTTGCTTGGTTGTGTGTTGGTTCAAGCCAGACAGACCCCTTAATATTAATTCGTTGTAGCTTTTTGTTTGGTTTGACCATTATGATACTTTTCTAGTCTATGTATCTGACATTTTTGTTACCTAGATTACTAGTGGGAAGATTAGTTAGTGAATATGGGAAATGGACCAGGGGATTTAAAAGATATAAAGAAAGTAAAAAAAACTCCCTTACTTAGTTCAAAATGGTTAATCAATAATAGATGCAATTAGTACAAAATTCAAAGTGATTATTTGTAATGAATCTTTATTTGCCTTTTTATATGTATCTGTGTAGGTTCACCACACCAAAATCAGTTTCTTTGTAGATGGTTTGGAGGATGACAACACTGCTTTTGATTCAAGAATACTTGGTGGACGAATTGCAGACCCTGCTGCTGATGGTGCACTGCAAATTGGGCAAAGTTTCAGTGGTAAGTTCTGCAGTATTTTAGCACTGTATGCTGAGCATTCAAAGTAATATATGCTTGATGTGTGTCTAAAACCATGGTAAGTAGCTCTGCAAGCTAATATTCAGTGATGTAATGCATATTGAAAGGGTACATAAAGCTAGGCACATGGCTCCATGCAACAAAAAATGCCCATTAGTAAATGGCGTTCCTCAGAAACTTGGCGCCCAGACAGAGGTGCCTGGATGATGGCATAACAAGCCATGGAGATTATCACAGCCAGGTAGATTTTTCAGCATGTTCCAGAAACCAGGTATCTAACATGGCAAGTATATCCCACTGCATTTCAGAATAAATATGCCAAATCTGTGTACTTATTTGGACTGTTTGTAGCAACTAGACAAATTTCCTGAGCTAGGAAGAGAACTCAAGTTTCCTGATAACTAATATTCCTCTGCTTTATATCAAATATTCATGAAAGCCACTTGCAAAATGTGGGGTTCCTCAGGCTTCACTAATGGCTGGTTCACATAGATAACAACTTACTACTGCTACCAGTTCCTCCTTTCAGACTACATCATGATTTATAGAGCTCTACATCAGTCTACATTCAGAATTAGACAAATTCTACATCGTTGTATGAACAGTGCAAAATCTGGGTACTGTTAGTTTGTGGCTCTCTTCAATTCTGTATGATGATGAATTGGCTCTGTGGACAAAAAACGTACCACTGATCCAGAACATATTGTAATTTGGAACTAACTCCTAAATATATCTGTGTCTGTCTCAAACAGAGTTATTTTGTTATTGGGCAAACAAAAAAAGTAATTTTCCATCCTACTTTTTAAAACTCTTAAATGTCTGGAAATGTCTTCTGTTGTCATTCTAACTTTTGAATACTATCAACCTAATGACTGTATAAAGGAAAGGAATATCTTAAATACCTTTTATCTTTATTTTATAAATTGATAGTTACAGTTGTACCTACTGTATCTCTTCTCTAATTAGAGGTGGCACATAGTCTGGCTCATTACTTCTGTCTAATGAGCCGGTCCCTGTGCCACCTCTCTAATCAGAAAAGAGAGAGGTACAAAATGTTCCTATAAAGTTGTTATAAATCATTCTTTTTATCAAAAAATTAAGTCACTGCCCTCTATAGTTTGTCCACATCCAAGATGGTTTCATTCAGGGGAGGTAATTGTGCAAGAGAGATCACTGTGTGCTGAATAAAGGTGCTCTCATGCAGTGCAGAGTTGCCTTCTGGTTGATGGAATTAGATTATTTATTTATAATATATTTTCATAGGTTTAGAGCAATTTGTTGGAAGAATGCAAGATTTTCGATTGTACCAAGTGGCACTTACAAACAGGTAAAATTAAAACTGTTGTTCTTGATAAAACCTAGGTGTATGATGAGAGAGAGGAAGAATACCTAATGGTAAATTTGTTCCCAAAAATACTTTTTTTTATATTCTCCTTAAAAGATGGTTCCTTTTGTGGTCATAGTTTACTGGGCATGGATTCAACAGGTCTGTTCGTATCAAACAGGCTTTGAGGCGAGATCAGTCATGGGTGCAATGTTGGATATCACTTGTGCTTTTCAGATGTTTTTAAAATATATACAGTGACTTCTAATACTAGATAGTCATACTGTGATATTCTTCCTGTTTATATGTTGTCATTGTTGCAACCTGGCCCAGTACCCCACTGTACCCAGTCTGTGGTGAGTGGACCCCATTGCTGTGTCTCACGTGCTTCCAAGCCAACAGGGTCAGGGTAGAGTTTAATCCCTTTTTCGTCTCTGGGACTGTACACTCCCAGGCTCAGACAGCTGGTCTGAGATGCTTTGCTGGGATATGGGACACCACTCAACCATTCTAGACCCTGAACTCAGTGTCTGAGACTTTCTAAGCACTGACAGATATGCCCTCCCCAGAGCTCCACCTGGGGCAGTGGGTACTCCAGGCTTCTAATTGAACTCCTTTGGGGACAATGTGGCAGGTAATAAGGAATGCAGGTTTAGCAAAAAAAATTTCTTAACTACATAAATTTTGCTGTTGAAGCCCTCAAGTGTTACAGATCTTTGAAAACCAAAATCCTTAGAGCACAATCCCCTGGTCTGATCTCGCCCCTTCTGTGAGTCTGAGGCTTGTTAGTATTCCAGGCTAGATAGAGACCCTTCTGCTCTTACTCTCCTGAAAGTCCTCCTTGCATGTGGGGATGGTCTGTCTCCTTGTCCAGAGAAGTACTCAGCTCTGAAGGAGACCTCTGTCTCTGTCACGTGTTTCACTGGGAAATTCTCAACCACCCTCCAATCTTGTATGCTCCACCTCCATGCAGGCCGCTCAGTAGAAAGTCCATTACTCCATGCGAGTGAGCCAACAGTTGGGGCACAGTCAAAGTCGATGGCCCCAGATTGCAATCTGGATGATTTTTCAGTGATTATCCTGCAATGAGGTATCAGTCATCTTATTTGGAAGGTCAGCCAGCTGGAAATACATTACAATATGCTGCCCTTAGGCAAGTATAGACATGGGTGCAAGGCATAATAGAAAATGAGTTCATAATTCAATACAGACATATTCCTACACAGTCACAATCACATTGGCTATATATTCTCTCAAGGAAATCCTTGCTGTTTCCCATGAAATAAAAATTAGAGTAATTCAGCCAAATACATCATATTCTAAACTGTTTATCTGATTTTAAAAGATCCTTAAACCATCATTCAATTTTGTGGGTATAGTGGCCACAAACAAATGAGCCCAAAATACCATGCCCGGAATTAACTGCAGGTGCAGATGATAGATTGTGGTGGACATGATATACCTTGACTTTAGCAAAGCTTTTGATACGGTCTCCCACAGTACTCTTGCCAGCAAGTTAAAGTAGTATGGATTGGATGAATGGACTATAAGGTGGTTAGAAAGCTTGCTAGATCTTCGGGCTCAAGGAATAGTGATCAACGGCTCAATGTCTAGCTGGCAGCTGATATCAAGCAGAGTGCCCCAGGGATCAGTCCTCGGGCTGGTTTTGTTCAACATCTTCATTAATGATCTGGATGATGGGATGTATTGCACCCTTAGCAAGTTCGCGGATGGCACTAAGCTGGGGAGAGGGTAGATACACAGGAGGGTAGGGATAGGGTCCAGAGTTACCTAGACAAATTGGAGGATTGGGCCAAAAGAAATCTCATGAGGTTCAACAAGGACAAGTGCAAAGTCCTGCACTTAGGATGGAAGAATCCCATGCACTGCTACAGGCTGAGGACCAACTGGCTAAGTGGCAGTCCTGCAGAAAAGGACCTGGGAGTCCTGTGGAAGAGAAGCTGGATATGAGTCAACAGTGTGCCCTTGTTGCCAAGAAGGCTAACGGCATATTGGGCTGCATTAATAGGAGTATTGCCAGCAGATTGAGGGAAGTGATTATTCCCCTCTGTTCGGCACTGGTGAGGCCGCATCTGGAGTATTGCATCCAGTTTGGGGCCCCTCACTACAGAAAGGATGTGGACAAATTGGAGAAGGTCCAGTGGAAGGCAACGAAAATGATTAGGGGGCTGGGGCACATGACTTATGAGTAGACGCTGAGGGAACTGGGCTTATTTAGACCTCAGAAGAGAAGAGTGAGGGGGGATTTGATAGCAGCCTTCAACTAGTTGAAGTGGGGTTCCAAAGAGAATGGAGATAGGCTGTTCTCAGTGGTGGCAGATGACAGAACAAGGAGTAATGGTCTCAAGTTACAGGGAGGTCTAGGTTGAATATTAGGAAAAACTATTTCACTAGGAAGGTGGTGAAGCACTGGAATGGGTTACCTAGGGAGGTGGTGGAATCTCCATCCTTAGAGGTTTTTAAGGCCCAGCTTAACAAAGGCCTGGCTGGGATGATTTAGTTGGGGTTGGTCCTGCTTTGAGCAGGGGGTTGGACTAGATGACCTCCTGTGGTCTCTTCCAACCCTAATCTTCTTTGATTCTATGATAGCTGACATATCAGGTGATTAAATACTCAGATATTCAAAATTATCCACTAATTTTGGGTGCCTCAACTTTTGGGTAACCTACCTGAGAGTTAGGGCCTTATTTCATCTGCCAAAGAAGTCAATGGGAACTGTATGTGGTCAGTATCCTTTGAAATCAGTGTCTAGTTGGGTAACCACAAAGAGAGGTATACATAGTTAGTGGACACTTCAGATATCAAGGCCAAAATTCTCAATCAGCACTTTTTTCTGCACTCAGTTATTTGAGGGTGCAGATTTTTCTGCATAATTGGATGTTTTTCAGAAAATTCAGGTACTAACACTCAAGTGGATTTATTGATACAGCTACTACAGACACAATATCAATGCTATAATGTGTTTTCAGGAAAGTATTCAGGTTAGTGATCAGAGTCAGGCATGATATAATAAAAGAGAACTATTAATGGTGGTGTTCTAATCACATTTAGTGTGGCTGTGTATGGTGGTGGTGGTTAAGGCTGGGGCTGAAATTTAATCTATAATCATAGATGCACATAATTTCACTCATCTTTTCCTTTACCCACGTACCTATTTACGTTTTTATGCTGTGACAGAGACATTTCGGAGGTGTTCTCTGGGGAATTTCCTCACCTGCACACCCAGTCAGAATGCCGCTGCCCAGGCAGTCACCCCCGGGTACACCCTTTGGTGCAGAGGTATTGCATCCCTAATGGTGCAGATGACACAACTAATGACAGAGTGCTGAGGCTGAACCCAGAAGCCCATTCCCTGTGCTATATCAACGATAATGATATTGGGACCTCCTGGATTTCATCTCTGTTCATTAACACTGCGCATCTGGACCATGGAGTTACTATCACAATAGATTTACAGAATGGACAGTATCAGGTAATGAGAAGGCTATTTTTTTCTTTTCTGTCATTGGGGCATGAGAATGGAATGTAGTTAATGCTCCCTGATGTTTATTAAATGAAAGCTAGGAGGAGGCTTAAAGTATACCAGATTTCAATTTTAAGCAAGTTCAAACCTCTTACTTTGAGCTATCACTTTGGTGGCCTGGAAGAAATTTCCTCTTCCCCATAATGTTGCAAAAAGTGAGCAGGTGCATTATGTTTCTGGTTTCTGGCTTTTCTCTGATGCATCAGATCTTGGCTAGTGTCAGAGACAGCGTAATGGAGTAGATGAACTAATGTTCAGCTCCAGCATGACAACTCCTGCGTTCATAAACAAAACATGCATTTTTAAGTTGCTTCACTGCTGTAATTTTTAACCGTAATTTCTATTAAAACGCAAGAGACTCATTTCATGCCTTCAGGCACTGGACGACAGGTGCAGTAAAATAGTCTGCACAAAGGTTTGCAACAGTACAAAACCATGTGAAATCTCTGCTTCATCAGGGACTTGAAGTTGGCTAGTGAAGCCCACAAAGGGGATGGACTGCTGTTGGAGGGGACAAAATCAGGCCAGCTAGCATTTCCACCAGCCTGGGTTCCGTGGAGTCTTGCATGGAGTTTGGTGCTTCCCTCCAGTGCTGAAGGGCAATAGCCTACTGTGGCCTGCCCTAGAGATGAATAGACTCCCTGCTGAAACTGCCTCCACGAGAGCAAGCACATCAGTTTGTGCCCCTTGTATATACAGAGGTGAATCAAGCCCAAGGTCTAATGTTTATAAAACTTATTCTCATTAGCTTTTTTGTTTATTGTCAATTGAGTATGCATGTTTGGGGTAGGAGAAGAGAAGAATATGAGGATAGATTTTGGCATAGTTTGTAAGAACTTGTTCTCTATTTAAAAGCCAATTTAAATATCTGTGAAATATTAAGACTCAATTGATTCGGAGTATACATGTGGGAGTGCTTATCACAAATGCCCATACAACAGTGTGGTGGAGGAAAATCCCTTCTATGTCACAGATATTTGAAGTAGTTCCAGGCCAAAGGCAGAGAGAAATGGTAAATTGGGTGGTCTTAAAACCAGAAAACTATCCACCACCTGTTTGGCAATACATAAGTATCCCTTTTTCTTGTGGCCAAAATGTTGGTAATATCACAGAGCACAGACTTGCCATACAATGAGGTAGTAATTTCAAATAGATCTCAAAAAGTAATGAAGAACAATTGTCATGGAATGATTCCACCGCTTACCAAGGAGCAGTATAAAGAGCAGGTTTAACAAGGAAGTTTACTTTAACTCTTAAACCTGTCTGGGAGAAGGGGAGAAATATCTTAGATATTTCTCATGTGTGACATCTATTTGTTGTTTATTCAAAATGCACTAATATGGTGAATGCTGTGAAATATGTTTTTTATATTACTACATGTGGATACAGAAATTTATTTAATATTTGTATTCATGTTGGCATGTAGCTCAAGCTATTCTAATTTCTGTTCTGTATTTTGTTGTTCATTTGTAGGTGTTCTATATTATCCTTCAGTTCTATAGTCCACAGCCGGAAGCAATGAGAATTCAAAGGAAAAAGAAAAATGATTTAAACTGGGAAGATTGGCAGTATTTTGCTAGATATTGCAGTATTTTTGGAATGGATAACAATGGCTCTCTAGAAAATCCAGACTCTGTCAACTGTCTCCAGCTTCCTAGGTATGAATAGATATTATCTATACCATACAGATGCTTTTAACTGGTGTCTGACGCAGTTCATTTCCATGTTCCCATTGAGATAGAATCTTGAAATTTGATATGCTCGTTTATTATGGGCTGCCGAGTACATAAAAGATCCCAAATTTAACCTTTCCATTGGAGATCACCAAAAGGTCACCTGTCATTTTTATCAGATTTCAAACAGTCAAGCAGCTGACACAATTGATTACCATGTTCTAAATGAGTTAGAATATTGAAATTTGGTAATTCATATTTTATGGGACTTAGTAAGAAATTGAGACGCACTGATAAGAGGGATAGAGAAGGGTGCTAGTTTAACTGATTTTGAGCATTTTGAGCATTTTGAGCAGTTAATCTAAAAAATATCACAGATGACATCTGAGTGTCAGATCTTGTGTTGGAAATTAGATGCTTTTGTAGTGATGGACAAAAATCAGTGAGGGCAAAAGTGATGAGACAAAGCCCTGGTCTACACTAGGACTTTAGGTCAAATTTAGCAACATTAAATCGATGTAAACCTGCACCCGTCCACACGATGAAGCACTTTATTTTGACTTAAAGGGCTCTTAAAATCGATTTCCTTACTCCACCCCTGACAAGTGGATTAGCGCTTAAATCGGCCTTACCGGGTCGAATTTGGGGTACTGTGGACACAATTCGACGGTATTGGCCTCCGGGAGCTATCCCAGAGTGCTCCATTGTGACCGCTCTAGACAGCACTCTCAACTCAGATGCACTGGCCAGGTAGACAGGAAAAGAACTGCGAACTTTTGAATCTCATTTCCTGTTTGGCCAGCATGGCAAGCTGCAGGTGACCATGCAGAGCTCATCAGCAGAGGTGACCATGATGGAGTCCCAGAATCGCAAAAGAGCTCCAGCATGGACTGAACGGGAGGTACGGGATCTGATCGCTGTATGGGGAGAGGAATCCATGCTATCAGAAGTCCGTTCAAGTTTTCGAAATGCCAAAACCTTTGTCAAAATCTCCCAGGGCATGAAGAACAGAGGCCATAACAGGGACCTGAAGCAGTGTCGTGTGAAACTTAAGGAGCTGAGGCAAGCCTACCAGAAAACCAGAGAGGCGAACGGCCGCTCCGGGTCAGAGCCCCAAACATGCCGCTACTATGATGAGCTGCATGCCATTTTAGGGGGTTCAGCCACCACTACCCCAGCCGTGTTGTTTGACTCCTTCAATGGAGATGGAGGCAACATGGAAGCAGGTTTTGGGGATGAAGAAATGATGATGATGATGATGAGGTTGTAGATAGCTCACAGCAAGCAAGCGGAGAAACAGTTTTCCCAACAGCCAGGAACTGTTTCTCACCCTGGACCTGGAGCCAGTACCCCCCAAACCCACCCAAGACTGCCTCCTGGACCCGGCAGGCGGAGGAGAGACCTCCGGTGAGTGTACCTTTTAAAATACTATACATGGTTTAAAAGCAAGCATGTGAACGGATTAATTTGCCCTGGCATTCGCGGCTCTCCTGGATGTACTCCCAAAGCCTTTGCAAAAGGTTCCTGGGGAGGGCAGCCTTATTGCGTCCTTTATGGTAGGACACTTTACCACTTCAGGCCAGTAACACGTACTCGGGAATCATTGTACAACAAAGCATTGCAGTGTATGTTTGCTGGCATTCAAACAACATCCGTTCTTTATCTCTCTGTGTTATCCTCAGGAGAGTGAGATATCATTCATGGTCACCTGGTTGAAATAGGGTGCTTTTCTTCAGGGGACTCTCAGAGGAGCCCGTTCCTGCTGGGCTGTTTGCCTATGGATGAACAGAAATGTTCCCCGCTGTTAGCTACGGGTAGGGTGGAGGGTTGAGGGGGTAGCCACGCGGTGGGGGGAGGCAAAATGCGACCTTGTAACGAAAGCACATGTGCTATGTATGTAATGTTAACAGCAAGCTTTACCCTGAAAGAGTGTAGCCACTGTTTTATAAAATGTGTCTTTTTAAATACCGCTGTCCCTTTTTTTTTCTCTACCAGCTGCATGTGTTTCAATGATCACAGGATCTTCTCCTTCCCAGAGGCTAAGATGATTAGAAAGAAAAAAAACGCACTCGTGATGAAATGTTCTCTGAGCTCATGCTGTCCTCCCACACTGACAGAGCACAGATGAATGTGTGGAGGCAAATAATGTCAGAGTGCAGGAAAGCACAGAATGACCGGGAGGAGTAAGTGGCGGGCTGAAGACAGGGCTGAAGCTCAAATGTGGCGGCAGCGTGATGAGAGGAGGCAGGATTCAATGCTGAGGCTGCTGGAGGATCAAACCAGTATGCTCCAGTGTATGGTTGAGCTGCAGCAAAGGCAGCTGGAGCACAGACTGCCCCTACAGCCCCTGTGTAACCAACCGCCCTCCTCCCCAAGTTCCATAGCCTCCACACCCAGACACCCAAGAACGCGGTGGGGGGGCCTCTGGCCAACCGGCCACTCCGCCACAGAGAATTGCCCAAAAAAAAAGAAGGCTGGCATTCAATAAATTTTAAAGTTGTAAACTTTTAAAGTGCTGTGTGGCATTTTCCTTCCCTCCTCCACCACCCCTCCTGGGCTACCTTGGTAGTCATCCCCCTATTTGTGTGATGAATGAATAAAGAATGCATGAATGTGAAGCAACAATGACTTTATTGCCTCTGCAAGCGGTGATCAAAGGGAGGAGGGGAGAGTGGTTAGCTTACAGGGAAGTAGAGTGAACCAAGGGGCGGGGGGTTTCATCAAGAAGAAACAAACAGAACTTTCACACCGTAGCCTGGCCAGTCATGAAACTGGTTTTCAAAGCTTCTCTGATGCGTACCGCACCCTCCTGTGCTCTTCTAACCGCCCTGGTGTCTGGCTGCGCGTAACCAGCAGCCAGGCGATTTGCCTTAACCTCCCATCCTGCCATAAACATCTCCCCCTTACTCTCACAGATATTGTGGAGCACACAGCAAGCAGTAATGACAGTGGGAATATTGGTTTCGCTGAGGTCTAAGCGAGTCAGTTAACTGCGCCAGCGTGCCTTTAAATGTCCAAATGCACATTCTACCACCATTCTGCACTTGCTCAGCCTGCAGTTGAACAGCTCCTGACTACTGTCCAGGCTGCCTGTGTACGGCTTCATGAGCCATGGCATTAAGGGGTAGGCTGGGTCCCCAAGGATACATATTGGCATATCAACATCCCCAGTGGTTATTTTCTGGTCTGGGAATAAAGTCCCTTCCTGCAGCTTTTGAAACAGACCAGAGTTCCTGAAGATGCGAGCGTCATGTACCTTTCCCGGCCATCCCACGTTGATGTTGGTGAAACGTCCCTTGTGATCCACCAGAGCTTGCAGCACTATTGAAAAGTACCCCTTGCGGTTTATGTACTCGCCGGCTTGGTGCTCCGGTGCCAAGATAGGGATATGGGTTCCGTCTATGGCCCCACCACAGTTAGGGAATCCCATTGCAGCAAAGCCATCCACTATGACCTGCACACTTCCCAGGGTCACTACCCTTGATATCAGCAGATCTTTGATTGCGTGGGCTACTTGGATCACAGCAGCCCCCCGAGTAGATTTGCCCACTCCAAATTTCAGAGTAACAGCCGTGTTAGTCTGTATTCGCAAAAAGTATCCACTCCAAATTGATTCCCAACTGACCGGTAGCTGTCTGGTGTTGCAAGCTTCCACAGGGCTATCGCCACTCGCTTCTCAACTGTGAGGGCTGCTCTCATCTTGGTATTCAGGCGCTTCAGGGCAGGGGAAAGCAAGTCACAAAGTTCCATGAAAGTGCCCTTACACATGCGAAAGTTTTGCAGCCACTGGGAATTGTCCCAGACCTGCAACACTATGTGGTCCCACCAGTCTGTGCTTGTTTCCCGAGCCCAGAATCGGCGTTCCACAGCATGAACCTGCCCCATTAGCACCGTGATGCATGCATATGCAGGGCCCATGCTTTCAGAGAAATCTGTGTCCATGTCCTGATCACTCACGTGACCGCGCTGATGTCGCCTCCCCTCAGCCGGTATCGCTCTGCCAGGTTCTGGTGCTGCATATACTGCTAGATAATGTGTGTGGTGTTTAATGTGCTCCTAATTGCCAAAGTGAGCTGAGCGGCCTCCATGCTTGCCTTGGTATGGCGTCCGCACAGAAAAAAGGCGCGGAACGATTGTCTGCCGTTGCTCTGATGGAGGGAGGGGCGACTGACGACATGGCTTACAGGGTTGGCTTCAGGGAGCTAAAATCAACAAAGGGGGTGGCTTTACATCAAGGAGTATTTCAGGCAGGACTTCACGGAGGGTTCCAATAAGAAATGGTGCACCTAAGTTACTGTTCTTATTGGAACAAGGAGGTTAGTCTGGCCTCTGATTGATACATGGCTAGATTTACCTCGCTGTACCTTCTCTGTGAGTGATGGCAGTATGACCTAGAGGAATGAGTCCCCTAGATGGGGGAGGGGGGAAGCAAATGAGTACAAAACAAATCTGGTCTATTTCTTGTTTTGATCCACTCCATCTATCTTTTACATCTTTGGCTGGCAGCAGACAGTGCAGAAGGACTGCAAGCCATCCACATCTCATGGCTGCTTGGCAGAAGACGGTGCAGTAGGACTGCTAGCCATCCTCATCTCTTGCCTGCCTGGCAGAAGATGGTACAGTACGACTGCTAGCAATCCCTATCACCTGCCTGCTCACCATAAGATGGTTCAATAGGACTGACTGCAGGACTAAAGAGAATGACCTGGTCGAGTCACTCCAGATTTAGTCCCTGCGCCCATGTCTGCCCAGGCGCTCCCAGCCGACGTGGCCAGGAGCACCTCAGACATGACGAGGACGGCAACCAGTCGTATTGTATCATCTGCTGCCACAAGGCAATGGGTTGCTGCTACTGTGTAGCAATGCAGTACCACATCTGCCAGCACCCAGGAGACATACGGTGACAGTGAGCTGAGCGGACTCCATGCTTGCTGTGGTATGGTAACTCAGGAAAAAAGACGCGAAATGAATCATAGAATCATAGAATATCAGGGTTGGAAGGGACCCCAGAAGGTCATCTAGTCCAACCCCCTGCTCAAAGCAGGACCAATTCCCAGTTAAATCATCCCAGCCAGGGCTTTGTCAAGCCTGACCTTAAAAACCTCTAAGGAAGGAGATTCTACCACCTCCCTAGGTAACGCATTCCAGTGTTTCACCACCCTCTTAGTGAAAAAGTTTTTCCTAATATCCAATCTAAACCTCCCCCACTGCAACTTGAGACCATTACTCCTCGTTCTGTCATCTGCTACCATTGAGAACAGTCTAGAGCCATCCTCTTTGGAACCCCCTTTCAGGTAGTTGAAAGCAGCTATCAAATCCCCCCTCATTCTTCTCTTCTGCAGGCTAAACAATCCCAGCTCCCTCAGCCTCTCCTCATAACTCATGTGTTCCAGTCCCCTAATCATTTTTGTTGCCCTTCGCTGGACTCTCTCCAATTTATCCACATCCTTCTTGAAGTGTGGGGCCCAAAACTGGACACAGTACTCCAGATGAGGCCTCACCAATGTCGAATAGAGGGGAACGATCACGTCCCTCGATCTGCTCGCTATGCCCCTACTTATACATCCCAAAATGCCATTGGCCTTCTTGGCAACAAGGGCACACTGCTGACTCATATCCAGCTTCTCGTCCACTGTCACCCCTAGGTCCTTTTCTGCAGAACTGCTGCCTAGCCATTCGGTCCCTAGTCTGTAGCTGTGCATTGGGTTCTTCCGTCCTAAGTGCAGGACCCTGCACTTATCCTTATTGAACCTCATCAGATTCCTTTTGGCCCAATCTTCCAATTGGTCTAGGTCCTTCTGTATCCTATCCCTCCCCTCCAGCGTATCTACCACTCCTCCCAGTTTAGTATCATCCGCAAATTTGCTGAGAGTGCAATCCACACCATCCTCCAGATCATTTATGAAGATATTGAATAAAACCGGCCCCAGGACCGACCCTTGGGGCACTCCACTTGATACCGGCTGCCAACTAGACATGGAGCCATTGATCACTACCCGTTGAGCCCGACAATTTAGCCAGCTTTCTACCCACCTTATAGTGCATTCATCCAGCCCATACTTCCTTAACTTGCTGACAAGAATACTATGGGAGACCGTGTCAAAAGCTTTGCTAAAGTCAAGAAACAATACATCCACTGCTTTCCCTTCATCCACAGAACCAGTAATCTCATCATAAAAGGCGATTAGATTAGTCAGGCATGACCTTCCCTTGGTGAATCCATGCTGGCTGTTCCTGATCACTTTCCTCTCATGCAAGTGCTTCAGGATTGATTCTTTGAGGACCTGCTCCATGATTTTTCCAGGGACTGAGGTGAGGCTGACTGGCCTGTAGTTCCCAGGATCTTCCTTCTTCCCTTTTTTAAAGATTGGCACTACATTAGCCTTTTTCCAGTCATCCGGGACTTCCCCGGTTCGCCACGAGTTTTCAAAGATAATGGCCAGTGGCTCTGCAATCACAGCCGCCAATTCCTTCAGCACTCTCGGATGCAACTCGTCCGGCCCCATGGACTTGTGCACGTCCAGCTTTTCTAAATAGTCCCTAACCGCCTCTATGACTGGTAACCGTCTTCATCTTCTCCTGGGTACTCTTGGCTGGCCTCAGTGAGGTTGGTTGAGGCGCCTGGGCAGACATGGCTGCTTCTGTCAGGGACACCTGCACATAAATAGGAGTGACTCAGGTCATTCTCTTCTTTAAGTTTTTTCTAGTGGAGTTTCAGTCCTGCCTGGAATATGGGCAGAGGAATAGCTCAGTGGTTTGAGCATTGGTCTGCTAAACTCAGGATTGTGAGTTCAGCCCTTGAGGGGGCCATTCTGCCTCAGGCTGCTCTCCCAGCCAGCAGCACTGCAAGCACTCAGGAGACGATGACAGCTAGCAGTCTTACTGCACTGTCTGCTGGCAAGCGCCCAGGAGATGACAACGATGACTAGCAGTCATACTGCACCGTCTGCTGCCAGTCTACCCCTTGCTCCTCCCTCCGTGAAAGCAACGGCTGACAATCGTTTTGCGCTTTTTTATGTGTGGGCGCCATATTGCTGTCAGCGTCGTCATCCACCCGCTGCTTCCGCTGCCACTTTGCTCTCCTGCTCATGCCATACCACGGCAAGCATGGAGCCTGCTCAGATCACCGTGGCAGTTGTGACCGTTCTAAACACCATGTGTATTATCCAGCAGTATATGCAGAACCAGAACTGGAACCTGCAAAAGCAGGCGAGTAGGCGACAGCAGCGCAGTGAGGAGAGTGATGAGGACATGGACACAGACTTCTCTCAAAGTACGGACCCCAGCAATTTGGCCATCCTGGTGGCAGTGGGGCAGGATCATGCTGTGGAACGCCGATTCTGGGCCAAGGAAACAAGCACAGACTGGTGGAACCGCATAGTGTTGCAGGTCTGGGACGATTCCCAATGGCTGTGAAACTTTCGCATGCGTAAGGGCACTTCCATGGAACTTTGTGACTTGCTTCCCCCTGCCCTGAAGCACAAGAATACCCAGATGAGAGCAGCCCTCACAGTTCACAAGCGAGTGGTGATAGCCCTGTGGAAGCTTGCAACGCCAGACAGCTACCGGTCAGTCGGGAATCAATTTGGTGTGGGCAAATCTACTGTGGGGGCTGCTGTGATCCAAGTAGCCAACGTGATCACTGACCTGCTGCTATCAAGGGCAATAACTCTGGGAAATGTGCAGGTCATAGTGGATGGCTTTGCTGCAATGGGATTCCCTAACTGTGGTGGGGCCATAGACGGAACCCATATCCCTATCCTGGCACCGGAGCACCAAGCCGGCGAGTACATAAACCGCAAGGGGTACTTTTCAATGGTGCTGCAAGCACTGATGGATCACAAGGAACATTTCACCAACATGGGATGACCGGGAAAGGTACATGATGCTCACATCTTTAGGAACTCTGGTCTGTGGGAACGGCTGCAGCAAGGGACTTACTTTCCTGACCAGAAAATAACCGTTGGGGATGTTGAAATGCCTATAGTTATCCTTGGGGACCGAGTCTGCCCCTTAATGCCATGGCTCATGAAACCATACACAGACAACCTGGACAGTAGTCAGGAGCTGTTCAGCTATAGGCTGAGCAAGTGCAGAATGGTGGTAGAATGTGCATTTGGACTTTAAAAGTGCACTGGCCCAGTTTACCTCCTCAGTTTGACCTCAGCAAAACCAGTATTCCCATTGTTATTACTGCTTGCTGTGTGCTTCACAACATCTGTGAGAGTAACGGGGAGATGTTTATGGTGGGGTGGGAGGTTGAGGCAAATTGCCTGGCCGCTGATTACGCGCAGCCAGACACCAGGGTGGTTAGAAGAGCACAGCAGGGCACGCTGTGCATCAGAGAAGCTTTGAAAACCCGTTTCATGACTGGCCAGGCTATGGTGTGAAAGTTCTGTTTATTTCTCCTTGATGAAAACCTGCCCCCTTGGTTCACTCTACTTTCCTGTAAGCCAACTGCCCTCCCCCCTTCGATCACCGCTTGCAGAGGCAATAAAGTCATTGTTTTTTTCAAATTTATGCATTCTTTATTAATTCATAACACAAATGGGGGGATAACTGCTAAGGTAGCCCAGGAGGGGTTGAGGAGGAGGGAAGCCCCGGATGGGGTGCTGGAGGAGGGGAGGATGGAAGGACAAGGCCACACTGCACTTCAAAACTTATTGAATGCCAGGTTTCTGTTGCTTGGGCAGTCCTCTGTGGTGGAGTAACTGGATGCCCGGAGGCCCCCCACGCTGTGTTCTTGGGTGTCTGTGCTCCTGCTGCCTTTCCTGCACCTCAACCATACGCCGGAGCATATCAGTTTGATCCTCGAGTAGCCTCGGCATTGCATCCTGCCATCCTGCCAGCCTCTTATCACGCTGATGCCACCGCTCCTCTTGCTCGTCCCTCCTGTCCTCTCGCTCGTCCCTCCTGTCCTCGCGTTCATTTTGGGCTTTCCTGGACTCTGACATTGTCTCCCTCCATGCATTGTGCTGGGCTCTTTCAGCGTGGGAGGTCTGCATGAGTTCAGAGAACATTTCATTGCGAGTGCGGTTTTTTTTTGGCTTCTAGTCTTTGATAGCCTCTGGGATGGAGATGATACGTGGAGCGATGAAACATTTGCAGCTGCGGGAGGGAAAAAAGGGAGATTAGTCTTTAAAAAGAGACATTCTAGAGAACAATGGGTAGACTCTTTCACGGTGAACCAAGCTGTTAACATTACATAGCACGTGTGCTTTCTTTACAAGGTTGCATTTTGCCTCTTATATCGAGGGCCTACTGGTATGGTGTGAGAGATCACACATGCAGGGCCGGCAGGCAACAGAATTCGGCTTGCAGGCAGATGTGGTAAGCCACAGTCTTTTGGCTTCTTTAACCTTCCTAACATGTGGGAATGGTTTCAAACAGCAGCACTCTCATTTCATATACAAAGCACCCACTGGGTTGGCCCTTTAAAATGGGTTGGCCATTTAAAAGGAGGGGCTGCAGTTTTCGGATTAGCGTGCAGCACAAACCCAACTAAGTCCCCACCCGCACAGTTCTCTGGGATGATTGTTTCACCCCTCCCCCCACCACATGGCTAACAGCGGGGATGATTTCTGTTCAGCCACAGGCAAACAGTCCAGCAGGAACGGCCACCTCTGAATGTCCCCTTAATAAAATTCCCCTATTTCAACCAGGTGACCATGAATGATATCACTCTCCTGAGGATATCACAGAGAGATAAAGAACTTGTTGCTTGAATGCCAGCAAACACCGGGACCATATGCTGCCATGCTTTGTTATGCAATGATTCCAGACTACGTGCTGCTGGCTTGCCATGGTAAAGTGTCCTACCATGGAGGACAGAATAAGGCTGCCCTCCCCAGAAACCTTTTGCAAAGGCTTTGGGAGTACATCCAGGAGAGCTTCATTGAGATGTCCCTGGAGGATTTCCGCTCCATCCCCAGACACGTTAATAGACTTTTCCAGTAGCTGTACTGGCCGCGAATGCATCCCAAGTCTTCAGGGCAAATTAATCATTAAACGCGCTTGCTTTTAAACCGTGTATTATATGTACAAAGGTACACTCACCAGAGGTCTCTTCTCAGCCTTCTAGGTCCAGGAGCCCGCCTTCAGTGGGTTGGGAGGGTACTAGATCCAGCGTGAGCAACAGTTCCTGGCTGTCGGAGAAAACGGTTTCACTGCTGGTTTGCTGTGCTTCAGCCTCCTCCTCCTCCTCCTCATCTTCCTTGTCCCCAAAATCTGCATCCCTGTTGTGTGAGAGTCCATTGACAGAGTCCATGCACAGGGCTGGGGTAGTTGGAGGGGCACCCCGTAGAATGGCATGCAGCTCATCATAGAAGCGGCATGTCTGGGGCTCTGACCCAGAGCGACCGTGTGCCTCTCTGGTTCTTTGGTAGGCTTGCCTGAACTCCTTAAGTTTCACGTGGCACTGCTGTGTGTCCCTGTTATAGCCTCTGTCCTTCATGCCCTTGGAGATTTTTTCAAATATTTTTGCATTTCATCTTTTCGAACGGAGTTCCGATATCACGGATTCATCTCTCCATACAGTGATCAGATCCAGTACCTTCCGTTCAGTCCATGCTGGAGCTCTTTTGCGATTCTGGGACTGCATGGTCACCTGTGCTGAAGAGCTCTGCATGGTCACCTGTGCTGATCAGCTCGCCACACTGGCCAAACAGGAAATGAAATTCAAAAGTCTGGGGGGCTTTTCCTGTCGACCTGGCCAGTGCATCTGAGTTGAGAGTGCAGTCCAGAGCAGTCACAATGGAGCACTCTGGGATAGCTCCCGGAGGCCAATACTGTCGAATTGCATCCACACTACCCCAAATTGGACCCAGCAAGGTTGATTTCAGCACTAATCCACTTAGAATATCAGGGTTGGAAGGGACCTTGGGAGGTCATCTAGTCCAACCCCCTGCTCAAAGCAGGACTTGTCAGGGAGGAGTACAGAAACCGGTTTTAAGAGCCCTTAAAGTCAGAAAATCATAGAGAATCATAGAGACAGTTACAAGAAATGGGTAATAATGGGTTGCTTGGAGATCAGTTTGTGACCCTCCAGCCATTTTCTGTTGAAAAACTGAGGATCTGATGCTGTAGCATGGGCCTCTGATTCGTGTAGGGGTTCAGCGAAGTCAGTGGGACCCCTTCTGAGACTCAAGGGTCTGCACTAGCAGAGGATTTCATTGCAGGGTAGGTGTTTAAACTGGGAACTGTTTACAAAAATTCCTAGCAAGAGCTTCTAAGTTTCAAATAGCCCAGCAGTTTTCTGGAGGGAAAAACAATACATGGGAATTTCATTTATCAAGTGTCAAGTTCTGCTTTTGGGTTCATAGGTTTTAGAGAGTCCAAATTTGGGTAGGGGAAAAAGCAGTGGTTCTTCTACATAGGCTCTGTCTACTTGCCAAACTCTGCCCATTAAATAAGCCAAAATGAGATGCTAATCATCATAGGTTGTGAAGACCCTCTGATTAGGCATGCTGTGTTGGGCTTTGCTTGGCTATGTCCTCCATTGTTGAAGCTCAAATATTCAGCTGGGGTCATTGGCCTTGGCTCTCATTGGGCTCTGCTGGATTTCACTAACCTCCATGCACTTGCATTTTTCTTGATTTGTGGAGAGGGAAGGAAGTTGTGTAGTACTCTACCAAGTGCAACCAAAATGAGATGTCACAGTAGTTTGTATAGGTCTTCATAATTGATTTGTGCCTCTGTTTTTTACATACCTTGATCAGCTGGGAAACAGTTAATAATGTGGGCACTTAACTCAAATGCTCAGTGGTGATAATTTAACACCTTATATCAACAAGGCCAGTTTATACCTCTGAGTCATTGTTTCAGGCCCTCTGCAAACTGGGGAAAACATTGCTGTATTCATTTTCAAGGTTTTCTTTAAGGGCTAGAGGCTCTATATTTAAAATGAACATTTATATTCTGAACCACAAAGTGGCAGTTTGGGGAAAACAGACATACGGCATATGCCATAAGATAAAAATATATCTTTTATTTGATCTGTGTTTGTGGTTTTCATTTGCATCAAAATTTGTCCATTAGAAGCCATAAATAAAGTTGGTTTCAGAGTAGCAGCCATGTTAGTCTGTATCCGCAAAAAGAAAAGGAGTACTTGTGGCACCTTAGAGACTAACAAATTTATTTGAGCATAAGCTTTCATGAGCTACAGCTCACTTCATCAGAGCTGTAGCTCAGGAAAGCTTATGCTCAAATAAATTTGTTAGTCTCTAAGGTGCCACAAGTACTCCTTTTCTATTTATAAATAAAGTTGTGCTCTCTTAATTAATGTCCTCTGTGAAAACATGAAGAATAGGTAACCTGTAAAATATGTTTTTCAGTTTATCATCTTTTTAAACACAGATTTACTCCATACTCCCGTGGAAACATTACTTTCAGCATTCTTACACCTGAACCAAATCGTCGGCCTGGTTACAATGACTTCTACAATACTCCATCTCTCCAAGATTTTGTAAAAGCCACGCAAGTGAGGATTCATCTTCTTGGCCAGTATCATACAACTGAGCCTTGGGTCAACTTCAGGCACAGATACTATGGAGTTGATGAAATTACAATCAGTGGAAGGTAGGAGTTATCTGAATGTCTTTTTTTGGTTAAAGAAACTTCTGAACAATTGAAAATTTGAGCAAGATGTGTGATATATCATTAGCCACCTTGAAGTTAATGGCTGTACTCTGGTTTTACTTTGATTGTGCAAAATATCTGACTGATAGTATTGGATCAGGTCCCACATACCACTGAACCTATTTTCTGAACGTTTATCCAAATGCATATTTAAAATAATTAATGACTTTTATTACACAAATATGTCAAAAGAGGTTTTTTCTTGGAGTTACAAACTCTTCTAAATAGGAACTTATAACTGAAATCCTTGCTTTTGCTTTGCTTTAGTAGGTCGTCTAAGTTTCATTACAGATTTCCAGACAAATTTAATGGTCTTAATAGCGATCTACATTCTTTGTTTTTGCCACAGTTTTTCCTTTAAAAAGGAAGCTGTTCTGAAAGTGTTGTATTATCTGTGACTGACAACTTTAATTTGTATGTTAAGTATGCAATCTTGTCATAGGACTAATTATGCCCTGTAAATAATATGCAAATTTAACAGTGAAATAGTCTCCAAAGGAGCATATGGTGCTGATTTTTGTGAACAAGTATTATATCTGAATCTATATTTTGAGAGATGTGATCTCATTTTGGATAACAACCTATCAGGGATCACATTCACTTTTATATTAAATTAATTTCCTTAATTTGTAAAATGTTCGCTATTTATTTAGATGTATTGTGATTTCTCTTTCACTTAAACAGCTGTGTCAGTGACTTTTTACATGCACAGTCCTTTCTACTGCAGAGCTACGAGGCTATTTCATACCTCCAAAAAGAAAAGACTGCAGGCTCAATTCTGCGGTCAGTTACTTGGGTGTATTACCTATTGACTTTCATAGAAGGACTTGACTTCAGTGGGAGTAATTTTTGTGTAATTGAGGGCAAAATTGGGCCCTGTATGTTTAAGTTCAATATATGTAAGATCTTTAAGATATTATGACCAAGTTATAAGATCAAAGGGTTAATATTGACAAGATAGGTGCTAGCTGTAGTAAATAATTAAGACCTTGTATCTGCATAGTATATAATGAAAGCACGTAATGCACACTTGATAACTTAATAGTTGGTCTAGAAACAGTCCTGTCAATTTACTCCCCTGGAAAGCTGCATTTACTTGACATTTATAAATGTTGAATGGAGAAGACATCTAATAGTTACTACACTTAAGAACAGTATTTTCTGGGACTTGGTTTATTCTTAACAAAGCAGAAAATTACCTTCATGACAGTGTAAAAATAGTGGAGAGATGTCTCTCAAATAATGCATGTTGTGTATTTTCTTTAATAGCTGTTTTTGTTTGCAGGTGTAATTGTCATGGTCATGCTGATCATTGTGATACAAGTAATACACCATATAGATGCCTCTGCTCCAAGGACAGCTACACACAAGGAGATAATGTAAGTCCTACCATCCTTCAGGTATTATATCTAGGCGTGGGCTTTAAGCACAAAATTTGGAGCTTTTTTGGATCCCATGTTTTGAAAGGGAAAAGTTGCAAAATTTGGCTTTAGATCCAGGTATGGATTATAAAAAATTCCATCCTCAAAGTTCAGGGGTGTTTGGGTTCAAAGGTTTGGTTTGGCCTGTTGCAAGAATATTGTGAGCTGCAAAATTTGTATCCAGATATAAATTTAGATTTTGAACATCTATGAAAGATTTTTGGATACTTGGGATTCCTCTGAGGCCAATTTCTGATTTTTATCTTACAATGAAATACTTTACTGTAGTTAATTGCTGGAAGATTCTATGTGGAGTCTAAAATGGAAACATTTTGAACATGTGTTAATTTATACTCGGAAAGCATGTGTAAGGTTAACAGAAAGCTGAGACTATACTTGGCCGTGTAGGCTTACTGCTTAGATATGCTCTCAGGACTATAATTGAAATGAATAGAAGAACAGAATCTGCCCCAATGGCTCTGATACTAACATTTAAAAAAAATGAAATCTAAGCATTCGCGTTTTTAGAGGCTAGTTGAAAATGTTAATCTGCTCATATTTTTACCGTCACATATGACATTTAGATATTTTTGATGCATCTCTTTCTCTCTAACTGCAATGGACTATTGTTTTAGTAAGAGATTAGGGTTAATATTGACACTTTTGAATATTTTCCACATTTTTTTAAAAAAATTGGAATTTAGGATAAATCTGTTATTTTTCTATTGGAACCAGAATTAAAGCACTATATTATTATTATTATTTTTAAAGATCTGGATATATTCCAGAAAGAAAGTCCTCAGTTCTACTGTGTTCTTCTCACCATTAATAATAATGCTCAATAAACAGGGCTTCTGTGAATCGCACTGCAGCCATTTGGCAAACTTAAGCCCTGATAGTTTCCCAGTGTTCTTGGCATCAGAATACCCAGAAAGAATACCTTTACTGAAAATAAGAGAGTGCTAGGGGAAATTGGGGAGGAGGGTACAGACTAATGCCCCTTTCGGTATATTTTCTGTTTTTCTTGTCCAGCCATGTGTAAGCTATATGAAACTGTAAAGTTGACTTCCCAGGGGGAGCCTGGGCAGATGGAATAAGAAAAAGGTGTATCATTTGGCATTCTTACAGGATTTTTTCATCTGTGACTCAGCAAAAGCCGAGCCATCTGTTATATATAAACTATAATAAATACTTTATTGAATATTCAATATACAGTTCTGCTTTGGCTGAACCAGATGTGTAAATTAAGTAAACTAGCTTGAAAAAAGGCCTCAATTCTAAGCTCCCCCGTTCCCGTGCTGGATGCAGGAATAGGGTGGAGGAAAGAGAAGTGAAGATTAGTTTGTCACCTTGTGCCTTCTGGACTCCGGGACTGTTGGCAGGCCTGCCTGGTCCAGGAGTTGAGAATGTAGCAGCTCAAGACTCTTGAGGGGGAGCCAGTGATTTCCCTTTCTCTAGAAACCCCTCCTTTGCAAGTCTTCACCTTCTCCATTGTGAGTTTCTGGCTCTCTCTGTTCCTGACTAAAAGTCTGCTTGGGCCTAATTTTAAAGACCGGCCCAAACCTACCTAGATTACAGCCAATCTGAACCAGACCCAAGCGTGTTGGTTTGTTTTCAGACTAGACTCAACCCAACCCAATCCCAGCACCTGTGGTGGGGTCCTGTTGGAATTGAGTTGGGTTGCGAGGGTCTAGCTGCTGGCTCAGACTTTATTTTGTTTTCTCCACAGAGTTCCTGGGGGCTAATTACTCCCTGGCCCACCAGCTGCTCCCCTGTTCTCCTGGCCCAGCATTCCTCACTGTAGAGCGACCTGTTTCCCATGAACCTGTGTCTGCACTGCAGCCATAGCCTTGTCTTTAGGTCTTGGCCTGGTGGGGGCTTCTGGCTCCCCATAGCCAAAATCCATCTCTGGATGTCTCCTCTATGTAGGGTTGGTGACGTGGCAGCCACGTGCCTCACTCCTGCTGCTGGCTGCCTCACTGTGCTGTGTGTGCTGCAGAATGAGAGGCGCTGCATCTTGTTGGCAAGCTTACCCTGCAGCACACCATGCTTAGTGAGGTGGTGGTGGCTGGTAGGAGCGGGAAAAGCAGTCACTGCCACGCCAACCCTACAGGCAGAAGAAGTTGATTAGAGACTACCTGACCCAAGCCCGAGAGTGTCAGGTTGTTTTCATACTTGATTCGACCCAATTCCAACACCTGTAGTCGTGTTCTGTGTGGATTTGGGTTGGATTGCAGGAATCTGTTCCTGAGCTTTCCCTCAAGCCTGGAGTGTGCAGGAGAGGTGGGCTGCTCTGGGAACTGGGTGCAGGGAGAAACCAGTAGAGAATTGACAGTAGTTCCGTGTGGGGAGAGAGGGCTGCTGGCTGTGGGGAGTAGGCAGATAATGTGAGGCTCTTGGGCTGCTCAGTGTGGGATGTCTTACAGGCCTTGTAGAGGGAGAGGGCTAAGTAAGAAAAAGGTCCTGTTTGGTTGAAGAAGTGGGAGAGTTTTCTCAGCTCCCGTTCCTTAGTGAGGAGCTTTATGGATGAACAGTCTCATCTTTAGCACCATGAGGAATATATCCCTTATCATTTTGTGCTCAACATTGATATATACAAATAATTATGTGAACAGATTTGTGGCTGGCTCAGTCAAAGTTGGATGTCTAAATAACAGCAATTGCTCAAGCAAAATTAGAAAGCTGACTAGAGTACCCTGCCAAACTCTTTCCTTCACCAAAAAAATTTAAATGTTATTTCCCCCTCATAGCTGTCTGTGCTTAATGTTTCTTCTTTTGAGTTATATCATATCTGTAAACTTCTTTAATAACTTAAAGTGGTGTTAATTGAAACCCACTATATCCTTTTTTATCACTGTGTTTCCGTAAAGCTAGCCTTAGGGTAGCTCATATCATCATAAGCACATTGCCAGCATACTTTGTGCATCAGGGGTAAGAACTTTATCCTGTCTCTGCCACATGATGAAATCACTCACCTATGATAAACACTTGCATTAGCCCTTTCTTTGAGATAGGGCTGTAGGCTATCAAAATCATCTAAATTCTAATATAGTGATGTTGTAAACTCTGAAAAATTAGTGAGCTGGGTGTGTGTGGGCGTGCCTATTTTTTTTCCCAGATGAATACAGAAACAGGTACGTTGCCGTACATATAGTATTACAGGGACATTGTCAGCTTGGAAATCACATTTCTTTCCAAAAATCCCAAACTACTGTAGTAGTAAGTAGCCCCTAAAATAACTTTAACTGGAAGGTATTAAATTCTAAAAAATAATCTTTTTTCATTTCATTTATGCTGTGCATTTAACAGCACTCTGCATAATCAGTTGCACTGTTTTTGTTGCTTGTACACATACTTCCAAAATTTGATGGATGTTACTCATTTCAGTCCCAAAGTTACCTCATTTCTACACAAATTTGGTGTTCCCTTCAGTTCTATTGTTGAAAATTAACCTCAAAAATAAAGAATTAAGAAACTGATCTTATAGAAAGAGCTATTTATTCTAAAGGAAAAGTCCCACTGCATTTTAAGTTTCTTGCATGAATAATTTTTTGTCTTTGTCACATCTTGTGTCCAATGGTGGACAAGCTTTCCTGGGGCCTGGAAAGTTTGACAGTAACAGCAACAAGCAAAGATGAAACTGAACGGGCAGCAAGAAGCAGAGAGAGAAAAGGTTGATGTGGGGTGAGAGGGTTAGCCTGAATTACATTTGTTGTTTTGCTCTCAGGATCACATCACAGATCCTTCTAAATATAAACAGAGGAACAGAGAGTCTTGTAACAATTTTTTTAAAGTAATTAAAAAATATTAAACTCTAATATTTAAATAGTAGAATACCAGAAAACTGAAGTTTTTAAAGTAGTCATTTTAAAAAAAATTCAAGTTGACAGTGTCCCTTTAATTAGAACAAGCATTGTGAAATGTGACTTTGTAAGTATTAATGATAAATATTTAATAAGATCTGGAAGTTCACCAAGCACTCTAGCAAGACCTGCGATACCTTGTGAAAACAAACCAAATACATATTAATGGTATAACTGCCTTATCAGGTAACTTTTGTCATTGTTAAAGGACTGTTTCAGTGGGTGTCACATTTTTTGAATTGGCTTGAGTGCATTGTGGTTTAAATTAACCAAATTCATTCAGAGAAAAATAAGCGGGTTGTTTAATTATATTTTTTCATTCTTTAACAGCAATATCAATATCTACTAAAGATGAACCAAAATAGAATTGGTTATTTGCAACTCATTATTCCCTTCCCTGATTTTCATGGGGAATTTACATTAATGAGATCCAAATGGCTCAAGATTTTGAGTTTGTAAGGCAAAACACACAACTGATGTAATGCAAAACGATGTAATGCACCTCTGTTTTTGACCATCTTGAGTAGCCATACACTCGTGGCTGGAACCAAGAGGGTGTTTTTCCTCTGTGTGGTTTACTTGGAACATAATGGTGGATATAGTACCTGAGTATGAAGACTTTAGTAGTCCTGTATTTCATACTACCATTGTTTCAAAATAAAAACCAGGTCATAGCTGTAGAGTTAGTGTTAAGACGGTAGATATGATACTCATTTCATTCAGGTTTTACCCCATCATAACTCTGTTGACTTCAGCAGAGGGGCTGCAGATGCTGCTATAACCCTGAGACTGCAGGAAGTGGTTGCAGAAAGCTCTCTGGCTTGTGGAGGAGGATTTGGATCCCCCTGGGCTTTGCAGCTAATTCCTGCACAAAACTCATGTACTCTTTATACGGGTGTCAGGATTAATTCCACAGGTAGATGTCTTCTCTTTGTATTAAATC